>NC_133451.1:119018500-119640000 GCF_048565385.1 Saimiri boliviensis | reverse complement strand
GTGACTATGAAAGCCTGTTTATAAAATAGAAAGGACATGAAATAAAACTATGTTGAATGTTTTAAAATATATCAAACTTTGTAAAGGGTCTTTGGTTGTTTGTTGTAAAAAATACAGAAACAGTGTGGTTTATATTATAATATGGAATCTGCTTTCATTACAAAATGTCATACTGAGGAACTTTTCTATGATAATGAGTAACTTTTAACTCTTTAGTCTAAACCTTCTGGGAACCAAAAAAAAAGCATTCTCTGCTTATAATTTTGGTGGTTCTGTATATATAGCAGCAGCTGAGGCACCAGTTAAAAATAATCCAAACAAGAAAAGAGAGAAGGAAGGATGGAAGGAAGAAGACACAAAAGTAAAGAGTGAAATAAAAATAAGATGCTATGAAACAAAATTAAGAATTTAAAAGGTAGTATTTTAAATAGTTTTCTAGTGTTATTTTAAAATAAAAACAAAGATTTCTTCACTTTTAGAAATATAATTGACTATAATCTCATAATCACATATGAAATACGTCTTCATATATATCACAGTAGAATAAAAATAAAGAACTAAAGAAAAAGAAATTACACATTCTTAGATAGCTGTTCTTAGAATATGTAATTCCATGTAAAATTTAAATGACAAGGTGCCAGTAGGACTGTTTTAACTAAAAGGTAAACTTCATATTCTTATAAAAGAAGAAATATCCCATTCTCTTGGCTCTCATTACAAAATTAAAAAAAAAAAACAAATAAAATAAGAAATAAAAATAAGCATGTGTAGACCAAGACTTAATAATTAAGTTAACAGGCATTTTCTGAAAGATATCATATGTTAGACTTACAAGTTAAATTATAGAAGTAGATTTTCCAGTTAGAACTGAAGAATAATTTTACTAATTGGCATTTTGGAATAGATCATAAAGGGACACTAGTGCCTCTGCTCATTTCCATAACATTTCTTTCTGTAAAGCATGATGTATACTGTTTTCTAAAGTGGCTGAATGCTTCTAATTCTTTTCACCAATGTCTGAGAATGGTATCATAGGTTTGGGTTTGTCAGTTGTTAAAGGTTTAAGCTTTCTACATGTTACTAATGGTGGTTTCAATGTGTATTTCCCTAATGATTAATGATACTGTACACTGCTTGTGTTTCTTTGCCATTTATACGTTTCTTAGTGAAGTGTCAAACATTTTCCCCATTTCTTAATTGAGTTGATTACCTTCTTCTAGTCAAGATATATTATGTTTCTGGATACAAATCTTTATTAGATACCTGCTTTGCAATAGTTTCTTTAACCTAGTGGTAGTTTACCTTTTCTTAAAAGTCATTTAAAATTTTTTTCCCATTTTTACTATATTCAGTTTATCAACTTCTGTTATAATTTGTTATTTTTGTGTCCTATCTAAGAAATGCGTACCAAATCAAGGTCATGTTTTCTTCTAGGAATTATTGAGCTTTAGCTAATAAATTTAATAATTCATGTAAATTTAACTTTCTTAAATGGCATGAAATAAGGGTTGAATTTGATTCATTTTTATATAAATATTCCAGTGTCCCTGCATCATTTTTTGAAAAGACTATTATTTCCTGTTAATTACCTGGCAGCATTTTGAAAAATAAGTATATATAAGTATGTTTCTGAAATCTCTATTCTTTTATTCTACATTTTACCCTTCCAAAAACACCACATTGTTTTGAATGCAGCACTTTATGATAAGCCATGAAGTACTCTCCAGCCCTGTGGTGACTCTGTCTTTAGTGAGTCTGTGCCTCTGGAAAACCTCAGTGCTTCGCATCTCGTGCCCTTCTCCTCCTCTCCTTCTCCTTCTCTTTCTTTTTTTTTTTTTCTTCTTCTTCTTTTTTTTTTTTTTTTTTTTTTGAGACAGAGTTTCGCTCTTGTTACCCAGGCTGGAGTGCAATGGCGCGATCTCGGCTCACCGCAACCTCCGCCTCCTGGGTTCAGGCAATTCTCCTGCCTCAGCCTCCTGAGTAGCTGGGACTACAGGCACGCGCCACCACGCCCAGCTAGTTTTTTGTATTTTTAGTAGAGACGGGGTTTCACCATGTTGACCAGGATGGTCTCCATCTCTCGACCTTGTGATCCACCCGCCTTGGCCTCCCAAAGTGCTGGGATTACAGGCTTGAGCCACCGCGCCCGGCCTTTTTTTTTTTCTTTCTGAGACAGAGTCTTGCTCTGTCAGCCTGGCTGCTGGAGTGCAGTGGCACCATCTCAGCTTGCTACAACCCCCACCTCCTGGGTTCAAACGATTCTCCTGCCTCAGCCTCCTGAGTAGCTGGGATTGCAGGTGCATGAAACCACATCCAGCTAATTTTTGTATTTTTAGTAGAGACAAGATTTCACCATGTTGTCCAGGCTGGTCTTGAACTACTGACCTTGTCATCTTCCTGCCTCGACCTCCAAAAATGCTGGGATTACAAGAATAAGCCACCATCCTCAGCTGCCCTTCCCTTCATCTTAAGCGGAACAGGAAAACTTGAGCAGCTGGAGCTGGGATTCTACCCTCACCAAGGTCACTTAGGCTCTAATAAAAAAATTCCAGCAGGTTTGGCTCTGTTAGTTTCTCTTGAGGGAAAATCTTTTTCAAAACAGAATGCCCTGCCCTGTTTCCTATTTCAAACTGATTCCTTTTCCCCTGCCCCTGGTGGAAGTACAAGGGGATTTTTCTCCAATCTTCAATGTCAGATCCTGGTGAAATTCCTGGAGATACAAGATGTAAATGTATGGCTTCTTCTCTATGACTGGGTCCTCCTGGGGTTTTTAATTCTCCCACTTGTCCACATCTACCTTACAGAAATTTGTCAACTACAGTTTAGATTTTTCTACCCCACCACTGATTCCCAAAGAGTTCTTGCTCTTGAGTCTCTGCTCTGATACATTGTGATTCTTGTATCTGCCTTTTTGTCTCTCCAATTTGGGAGCAGTCATTTTACCCGTGACTTAACTTCTCTAATAAATCTGGGAAAAGTTGATTTTTCAGTTTAGTTTTTTACTGGTTGTTATGACAAAGTGTCCTCTTTTTGTGTGCTTAATACTCTATTTCTAAACTTATAAAACAAAACTATAACAGAATGATCTGTACAGGCAAGAGACAGCAGCAGTCACTGGAAGTGGCCTCTCAGATCCCTACATTTGTCTCTGTTTATCCAAAGAACTGCAGCGCTGGGATGAAGGGTGCTAACCTGGATATCACTTAAAGCTCTGGAACAGCTAAGGCTGCACCAGTGGAGATTCCTTCGCGTAACTCAGGTTAAATAAAAGATTCACCTTGGGATGAACACATTGGCACTTGGGTCCCCTGCAGAAGAAGCCAACTAAATAGTTGAGACACATTATTCTGGGGAAATGGTGGTATTTACACGGAGGACCAAACTTGCAGTAGAAGTAGCACTTGGGCATCCTGGTGAAGTCATACTGGTGCAGGAACTTGGAGTGGTCGCCCTTGTTGCACAGCCCCCAGAGCTGGTGCTAGACACCACCATCTTCTCCCCTCGGTCATCCTGGGAAAGGACAGTTTCCCTTTCTCACGGAGCCCTTTAGTGAAGAAGTTGCACACAGCTGAGCCCGACTTCTCCATGCCCTGGAAAGAAAGGAGCCCAGTGCCCTTCTGCATCTCATTGTCTGTTTGAAAAGGAAATTTTGTCCTAACGCATTGTCTAGGGTGTTATCTGAGTTCATCCTCTCATGACAGAAAATTAAGGATCGTGGGTGCAAACAGTGAAGTTGGAGTGAAAGTTTAATGAGCAACAAAAACTCTCCACAGGGGAGACAGTAGCCCAAGTGGTTTTCTGTTTTTACAGTTGAATCCAAAAGCTTTTATAAGAAACTCCTTTCAGCTCTGTAGCTATTTGAGTACCTTTCCTTTATCTGAAAAGTTGTCTGCACAACTCCCCCTTATCTATGTAGTTGTGGGTACGTCTCTAGGCAAGCACAAAGCACTGCTTCTCTTGCTTGTATAACAGTAGGTTTGTTTTAGGGAAGCCCCCCTCAAGTTCCCATCGAACCCACCAGGTATATGTCTGAAAAGAAAGGGAAATTTTTTCCCTGGGAGCTGGCTATCACACAAAGAACAAAAGGTTTCTGTCCTGGACCCTGCATGATTGTGCAGGTGCAGCCTGAGTTTTCCCCAGGCCGCTCTATTTTTGCCTGTAGCTGTGATTTTTCAGGCAGGCTGCCTCTCCAGCAGCCATGCTTAACTGTTTACCTAACTGAGTTTTGCTTTTCTTCTCCCCATTACTTCCAAATTTTTTATACAGAACCGGACGTTTCAATTTTCTTTTTAAAAACAAACAATGGGGTGTAATTAAATTTAAGTGTTTCAGCACAGCAAAAGAAACAATCATCGGAGTAAACCAGCAACCAATAGAATGGGAAAAATGTTTGCAGTCTACCCATCTGACAAAAGGCTAATATCCAGAATCTACAAAGAACTAAAACAGATTTACAAGAAAAAAAAAAAAAAAAAAAACAAGCAAACTCATTGAGAAGTAAGCAAAAGATATGAACAGACACTTTTCAAAAGAGGACATTTATGAGGCCAAAAAACATATGAAAAAATGCTCATCATCACTGGTCATCAGAGAAATGCAAATTAAAACCACATTGAGATACCATCTACACCAGTTAGAATGGCGATCATTAAAAAATCTGGAGACAAAAGATGCTGGAGAGGATGTGGAGAAATAGGAACACTTTTACACTGTTGAGGGGAGTGTAAATTAGTCCAACCATTGTGGAAGACTGTGGCAATTCCTCAAGGATTTAGAAATAGAAATTCCATCTGACCCAGCAATCCCATTACTGGGTATATACCCAAAGGATTATAAATCATTCTCTTATAAAGACACATGCACACGTATGTTCATTGTGGCACTGTTTACAATAGCAAAGACCTGGAACCAACCCAAATGCCCAGTGATGATAGACTCGACAAAGAAAATGTGGCACATATACACCATGAAATACTATGCAGCCATAAAAAAGGATGAGTTCATTTCCTTTGTAGGGACATGCATGAATCTGGAAACCATCATTCTCAGCAAACTGACACAAAACAGAAAACCAAATACTGCATGTTCCCACTCATAGGCAGGTGTTAAACAATGAGAACACATGAACACAGGGAGCAGAACATCACATACTGGGGTTTGTTCGGTGGGAGGCTAGGGGAGGGACATCAGGGAGTAGGGAGACTGGGGAGGGATAACGTTGGGAGAAATTCCTGATGTAGGTGATGGGGGATGGAGACAGCAGACCACCATGGCATGTGTATACCTATGCAACAATCCTGCAAGATCTGCACATGTACCCCAGAACTTAAAGTACAATAAGAAAAAAATAATAAAGATGTTAAAAATGAAGAACAGGGTCTTTTATATTTACTCACACTTTTCCCATTTTGTGCTCTTTATTCCTTTGCACAGGTAAAAATGTCAACCTGTTATCGTTTCTTCTGCAGGAAGCATTACCTTTGATGTTATTTGTAGTGCATATGTGTTGAAAAAACTTTTTTTTTTTTGATGAGGAAAAATCTTATTTCACCTTTATTTGTAAAAGATATTTTCACTGAATATAAAATTTATAGCCAACATTTTTTAGCACATTAAAGAGGCTATGCAATTTACTTCTGGTTGATGTGATTCTAATAATAATTTTCCACCACATTTATTTTTATCACTCTGTATGTAATGTGTTTTTTCTAGTTTACTTTTAAATTATCTATTTTATTCGTTTTCAGATATTTTGTGTTTATATGCTCAATTTGTTTTTATTTAAATAAATAAATTTACAAAATTGGGGGCATACATTTTTACATATTTTTCTCCCTTGATCTTATTTATTAGAATTCAAGTTGCAAATGTATTAGACCACTTAATATTGTCTTAAAACTGAATGAAAGATTGTTCTTTTCTGTTGAATCTGGTTTTCTTTGAACTCTTTGCTTCATTTTGAGTAATTTTGATTGGCAGGCTTTCAAGTTGGCTGATCTTCTGCTGTATTAGATGCTTTTTATATAACCCAATGTAATTATCATTTTTGATATGTTTTTATTTCTACAAGTTCAATTTTAGTCTTTTTATATCTTTGATTTTTTTCCGTATTATGTTTATCTGTCTTTTACATCATTGAGCATAATCATAAGATTTATAATAATCTTTTGAAATTCCTTTTTACTAATTGATCATATTCCTACTTCTGCATACGTTTCTATGGGTTTATTTTTTTTCCTGGTTATAAGCCAAATGTTGTTATTACTTTGCATGCCTGGTAATTTTTTACTGGGTGGTAGATACTGTGAATTTTATGTTATTTGTGCTAATTTTTGCTATATATTTTTAAAGAGTCTTAGATTTTGTTTAGTCACACAGACAAGAACTTTATGGGTCAGTTTTATCCGACTTTATCCTATTGAGCTTTGTTAGGTTAGATCTAGAACATCTATATTCTTGTGCTAATTTAGCACAAGTAGCTAATTTAACTGTTCTACTAAGATGTGTCTTTTCTGGATTTTACACAAACCCTGTATATTATGAGGTCCCTACATTTTGGTAGATAGGACATGAAGATTGCTAATGCAGTTGCTGTAGAATTATTTTGCCTACTGCTGTTTTCCCCCCAGTCTCATGGAATTTCCTCTATATCTGCAGACAACAGTATTTTGCAACAAAATGAAACAAGTGAAACTGGAAAAGTCTCTTCTGAAGATCTTCAAACTTCTCTATATGTATCTTCTTCTAGCAAAGTACTTTACTTTTCAAATTCTGGGTATCTCAGCCTGCTGAAATACTGAACTTGTCCAATCCACTGCTGGCCTTTAGATCAGGTTCCCTTCACTTTGCTATAGAAAATTCCTCCAGACAAAAGTCTATCTCATTTGTTTTCTTCTCCCCTCAGGTGTTTTAGTCCTGTACTGTTTGTCGTCTAAAACTGTTGCTTCAGATCTTTTTTTCCAGGTTTCTAGTCATTCACTCTCAGAAAGCAGTTTCTGTAGTTGTTAATTCTTCAGGGGCAAAAGTGGAAGTCTCCACAGTGTGTCCCACTAATTCCAATGTAATCTTATTTAATGTATTTGCTTTGATGTTTTCTGATGTGTTTGATTTGTTTTTCTCTAAATTCTGCTCAAAAGTCCTTTCAGGAGGTGGTGGTATTGAGCCAAAAATGCAGAGCATACAACTTAGATTGAAAACAGTACTGGGAAACAGCTACCTATGGATCTGCTTAAGTTACTTGACAAAATTGTCCTTATTCTTCTCATCTGCAGAATAAGCGTATTCATATCCATCTTGTATGTTTGCTATGTGGAATATGAGTCATATTTTTAAGTACCTAGGGCACAAATTTAATAAGCTTAATATAGAAAAAAGAGATATTGTATATCAGAAGATTTTTAAAGAAAGTATTATGGTAACGCACTAATTATTCTTAACATATACTAACTAAAAAAACCAATTTATATATAAACACAAATTCGAAGAAGCCAAACACTTACACTCTAGATTAGGCCAATGCAATTGACCAGACATTTTAATCTTTTTGCAGTTGTATCACTGAAGGAAGTGGTTTTAATAATCATCTTGATGTAACAGCTGATTTTGCTTATAAGAACACACTTAGTGTTTCTTTCTCTCTCTCCCTCTCTCTCCCCCCTCTTCACCTATTGAGGTTGAAATGCAAAATTATTGAATGAGCATCAGGGCATTGTTAATATAAGTGGATGTGTTCCCAACCCTGATTTTGCAGTGTATTTATTATTGTAATGTTATAACTAAGTACTATATAAATTGATGAGATATGCATGTGAACAGTTGTATTTAAGACTAGATTAAGTGCTTCGTAAAGACTATAAAGGTGAAACAAACATATTTGTCATCAAATTTCTGTTGGCCAGATTGAAGAATTAGTTGGGAGAAGGTGTCAATAAGGAATCATAAAAAGTGTGAAGAAATTTGTTCTTCATCCAAATTCCTATAAGTGCTTTTAGGTTCTCATTAAGCAATATTTTGAACAAATACATTAGCTATAATTTATGCCATAAAATAACACAAAATTTTTCTTAGCAGGTCCATAGTCAGAAGAATATCCATGACCTTAAAGTAAAAATTAAAGAAAAAATTCTCAATCATGTTTTTAAGTTCAAATTAAATATCTAAGTTTTATATCATCTTCAAAATCTTCATTTTGTCTTTTTTTTTAACAGAATTACTGCTCATTCTAATGGTATCATACAGATGTTTTATACTGCTATATGAATAAAACTGTCAAAGAATGTATCTACCCTTACTCTACTTCTCACCCATTTCCTTGCCTTTTTTTCTTGTACCGATCTACATCCCTAATCTTCAGTCCCATTTGAGGGGAACAACTCTCTTATTTAGTTTACAGCTTTCATGGAATTTTGCACTTAAAATTATTCCAATAGTGAAAAGTAAATGGTAGCTAGCTGCCTTTAAAGCATCAGACTCTTAAGGGAAAGAAAACAACAACAATTATGAACTCCCAATACTCAATCCAAGTAAAAGTTCTTGGAGTGAGAGGCGTCACAATGAGTAAGCACACAGGGGCTCTCAAAGGTTAATGCCTATTACTGCTATTACCAAGCACTCAGGAGGTTATTTCTTTCATACTGACCATTTCTGATCCTCTAAGCATTAAAATAAATGCTAAAGATACCAACTGATACATACTTCAGAAAGGATATGGACAAACACATCAATAATTTTGGTATTATGAGTTCTGTGATTACCAAATATATAGATTGCTAGCTGAGCTCATTGTAAGGACCCTTGACTCATTTTGATGAGTATTCAAGGAAGATTTCCTAGAAAAATTAACATGTAATATTTTTTGAGAAGCAAATTATATAAAGATATGAACCATTAGGTGCAGAGGTGTACAAACTGATCAGGAACAAGACACAGAGGGCACGGAGAGAGAGAACATGTGTCACACTTGAGGAGTGGAAAGTAGTTAAGTGAAATTATATCATAGACTACCAAACTGGCACGGGAAGTTAGACCACGAATCGCATGATCTGATGTTTTAAAATTACCCTAAAGGTAAAAATCTAAAAGTTCTGGTAAGAAAATGAGACGACAAATATTTTTGTTTGACAAAATTCATTTTATTCATTAATTGCTGTCTATGAAATTAAGGTGTGTGAATCCTAAATATCTGAGATAGGTCACAGTTAATTTAGAAAGTTTATTTTGACAAGGTTGAGGACACATGGTCATGAACACAGCCTCAGAAGATCTTGAAGACATGTGCCCAAGGTGGTCAGAGCACAATTTTGTTTTATATATTTTAGGGAGACATGAGTTATCAATCAACATGTGTAAGATGAGCCATGGTTTGGTCTGGAAAGGCCGGACAACTAGAAGCAAAGGGGAGATGACTCAAAGTGGGAAGGAGGCTTCTGGGTCACAGGTAGATAAGAGACAAATGGCTGCATTCTTTTGAGTTTCTGGTTAGCTTATCAGAAGGAGGCAATCAGATTTATCTCAGTGAGCATTTATCTCACTGAGCAGAGGGGTGACTGAATAGAATGGAAGCATGTTTGCCCTAAGGTGTTTCCAGCTTGACTTCTCCCTTGAGCTTAGTGATTTGGAAGCCCCAAGATTTATTTTCCTTTCACAGGTGTTACAATGATGTTATAATAACTGATGCCAGTTTTGATTATCCTGATTATACTTTTAAATGTCTTTATGTGTATGTGTTTATAATGAAGGCATGAAAGATATCTTGCTCTGTGGCTCTCCTGAAAAGCTCTTCCCCGCACACAATTTATAGATAATTCAAAGGAAATTCTTTTTTACTCTTTCTCTACACATACACACATACACACACACACACACACACACACACACACGGTTAAAAAAAAGGTAGAGACCAAGAAAAAAATATGAATTACTTGTTTAATTCATGTATTTATCCAACAAATATTTATTATTTGAGTGTCTACTATGTGTCAAGCACTACAATACATACTAGGTATTTAGCAATGACCAAAACACAAAAATTCACTTACTTATACACAGGAAAAAATCAGTATACTTTTCACACATGGAAATTACAAACTAAAGGTTTTACTACACCATAGCTTTACGTATCATGGAAATTTTACTTCAACTCCCATTTCTTAACATCTTGTGAGACATAACTGCACTTGATTCTGAAAAACCTCTTCTAGGACATTAATATATCACAGACCCTTGGAAGATACAGGTTCTGTTTCCTTACAAAGAGAAGAGCAGGTTTGCTTACAGTCTTGAAAATAGAGCTCTTCCTTCTAAAGCAGTGCAGGAATGTTGAATTCCCAAGGTAAGCAAAGGAGGTTTCCTTAGCTGAGTTTGTAATTTACTATCATGCAATGGTATTAAACAATCTACTGCACATGCAGGTGTCCCCTGGCCCTTTTCACAATGCCTTGTATTTAGCCTTCTGGGAGCTAGAGTCAAGTGACCAGCTATTCCTGCGAGTAATCAACTGTTCTTTGTCTGACCCAAAAGCCTTCTGCTATCTTGAAAGAGTCATGAAAATGAAACAGGCTAAACTGTTAGCTTGTGAGCAGGGTCAACTCCCAGACAGTCACAATTACTGATAAGAAGTGTCTCTTTTTCTATAGTTCAAAATGAATTTCACCTCGGTCACCAGTCCAAAAGCATCAAAAGGTGGTAAAATAACGATTTTAGGTTCTTGGAATTTATATCAAGAAAATTATAAAGCCACACTGAAGACAGAAATAACTTCTGAATAAATAAAAAACCATACTAATAACTAATAATAAAACTATGTTAAAACTATATTAATAGAGGAAGGTTGAACATTGTAAAGATGTGGTCAAATTCATATTTTACTTAATTGTGTATCAACTACAATTCTAATAAGCTATTCTGTTTTATGGAATTCCTACTGGGAAATCAGTAGAACTTGAAGGAGTAAGGGCAGAACAGGGGTGAAGAGTAACACATCAATTTTTACACTCTCTAAATTTAATTTTACATGGGAAATGTTTGTACATATTACATATATTGCTTTATTAACTTTAAAAATAAGTAAAATGATTGGGAATGGTTTAACTCTTACAAATAGTGAAAATGACTAAGAAACTGATAATGTATTGGCAATTAAATCAGAATTCACTATAAATTATACAATCAGGCTTCCTTCTTTGTTTAAAAAGTGTTAGTAAAAATAGTTTATGTTTATTTTTGTATGACCATGCACTTTGATAGACAGAAAATATATATATGATTCAGATGTCAGTAGTTATGATTTGATAAGACATCAAAATGTTAAACTCAATGACTAACTTATTTCTTGTGCAACATCATTAGATAAATTTAATACATGACACATTTTCTGTTTTCTATTTTATGACACGTTTTCTACATTTCTATATTTTTTGTTTCCTATTATGTCATACATTTTCTATTCATAAGAGAAAAGATGACAGTTTATTCTGCCTCTGACATAAAAAAGCAAAATGTTTATTGTCATCCATATTCATTTTTTAAAGAAGAGACAGCATGTGCATTTAGCTCGTCAATGAGCTTTTTGATGCTCTGTTCTCTATTTATAAGTCTCTGACCTTCTGACAAATTTGATTACCATGAAATAGAATCCAGCAGAATACAATGGTAAAAGCATTTAAATATTTTAAATTTCTTGCTAAATTTTCTATAATCAAAGCCTTCAAAATTCTAAGATGCCCAGAAGCTCCAATTTTTAACTTTTAATTCCATGGTTACATTCAGCTTTAGAAGTCTGAGGTTATATATTTATGTTGCATTTATGTGTGTATATATATATATATTTATATATATTTATATAATACATGGATACATATGGATAATATGTTATATATTATATTATATGGATATATATAATATATTTTACATATATAATATATATATTTAATTTTGAATTTTGAAAACATTCACTGAAAATATCAAGGTGTCAATTTCTCTTTGGTTTTGTATTTATCTTTTGTCATGTTCCATTTTGTAAACTATAATTTGCCATTGAAAATACATATGCTTAGCTGGGCATGGTGGCGCATGCCTGTAATCCCAGCTACTCAGGAGGCTGAGGCAGGAGAATTGCCTGAACCCAGGAGGCGGAGGTTGCGGTGAGCCGAGATCGCGCCATTGCACTCCAGCCTGGGTAACGAGAGTGAAACTCCGTCTCAAAAAAAAAAAAAAAAAAAAAAAAAAAAAGAAAATACATATGCACTTAAGCCCAAAAATAGATATTTGACTTGAGTCAATACAACTTAGGCATTTGATCTGAACCTTAAGTCAGGATATTTGAAGAACATGATCTTGGCAAAAGCAGCTGTTTTTAGAGATGGAAATTCTTACCCAGTCTTCTCTTTTAAACCTTGTGCATCATTTTAAGTGCAGAGAAAATGGAGAAACTAGTGACTTCAGAAACCTGTTAAAATCATAGATATCTCAAAGATGAGAGAGTTAGATGTGTATATATATAAATTTGCATATATCATATATGTATATCTAATATAACATTTGGAGAAAAATCTTAAAGTGATTTAATAATCACATGCAAATTTCCTTGAATTATCTTTTATCAACTTAGAAATAGAATTTCATCAAATGTACAGTTAAACTAGAACATACCTATGGAATTACGTCATCTCAGGTCTTACTATCTAGTTATATACTGAAGTTAGGCTTTTTCTCATTTTTTTCTTCTATTCTAGCCTAATCTTACTATCACCTGTCTTTCTTTTTCCATTTTAACTATGACTTAATTTATCAAAAATTGGTTGTATTCTTTTAACAACTTATTTCTTCCCTTTCTTTGAACTCTAGCTCACTTTAACCATGCCTCAAAGCTAGCGAATGAAATAATTAAATTAAAACTTTTACTTAGAATGTAATGTTTTGACACATTTTTACTCAGTTTAAAAAGTAAGCTATAAATAGTGTTGGATTCTTTAGTAAATTTCCAAGTCTCTATCTTCATCAGCTTATAATTTCTATTTCTCCTAAACCATAATGGTTATTTTGTATATGAGAGTAAATTTTCAATCATCTGGTTACATATAGGGAATTCCCTCACTCTCTGGAATTTGGACCAAGCTTTGTTTTGACTCTCACTTTTATTTCAGCACAAATTAAATCCAAGCAACTTGACCAAATCACTGTTTACATTCAGTAAAAGGAAAAACAAACATAAAACACAACACATATCACAGTCTTTCTTCAGTCAACGTTATTGACTGAATGTTATTTCTGGATTATTCAAATAACTGTTTCGATTTCTTCCGTAGATGTTTGCACATAGAAAAAAATATGTAGGTGTTAAAAACTGAAATACATTTTTTAAAATTATCAGGAAGTGTTTTCCTATGCCTCAAACATAGGTATTCTACAAAAATTTGTTTCCATAATTAAAGATAAAAATCATAATGCCTTCCAGTATTAACGTCTTTGAAAACAAATCTCTGGTTAAATTTATGTAGAGTGAGTTTGTTTATTTGAAAATATATCTTGTCTCCTAAAGTAAAATTAGAATTAATAGGAAATTTCATATTAGAAATATTAATTGTGTATATAAATGCACCAACAAATAAACACAGACCGCAATAATAGAGAGTAATAGAAATTTTTAATCTGAACTGACATATATCCATCTCAGTGTGGACTGTCCATCAGGTGATTAATAAGTTGAACATTAAGCTGTAGCTTAATATTCAGTAAGATTCACCAGAAACTATCACTGCTTTATATTCTTTCTATTTCATTTAATTTCAAATTTTTTAAAGTATTTTTTGGTTTTATTTCTAAGAAATAAGCTTATAAATAGATTCTGCTTCAATTAAAAAAAGAAAAAGAAAAGAAAACACCTTAAAGCAGTGTGGTTCATACTACAGATTACATACAGCCTGAAAGCTGGCCATGAGCAAACACTGGTGAGTTGGGATTTGCATTGAAATAAAATAGAATAGACTAGAATAACAAAGAAAAGGAAGTATCAAAGAATCTGCCACAATAGTATTGTCTTGTGGCTCTTTGACTGAAAGTGTACATTTCCGTATTGATGTTTCGTGATGTAAAGTACATCTCTTTCAGAAGATTGTGGTCAGAAACCTCGAAAGCCACTGCTTGCGAGAGCGAAGTGGCCGCGGCTAAAGTAACAGCCTGATCAGGAAAGCATCTGTTGACAGTAGGCAGGGATGACAAGTTAATTCTCTGGTAAGGGACTGCTGTTATCTACAAATGTCATAATACATCGTAAGCAGAAGAATTTGTGCAATTCCAGTAAACCAGACCTCAAGCATTCCAGTGCCTCTCAGCAGAATTCTGACCTCTCTCTGGTATTTCAACTTCTCAGCTTAAGAAACACAACAATTTGGTTGGCTGAGAAATGGCACTGAGAAACACTTTCATGGGATTCTGTTTCAGTCTTCTCTGTAACATGGATTTCTCTTTTTCCTTTCACTTGTTCAGCAAGAAAATAGTAACTGCTTCACTCTGTTTCCTGCTTGGTACAAGCAGACCTTAAAATTCCATTAAACCTACTTCCCATCTTTGCCCTTGTGTACTTTTCATTTCTACTTTTAGGACCATCCATTTTCCATTAACATGGTCTCAGATGATACACATAGAAAATTGCTATTTGTCACCTTCTTTCTTTACATGCAATCGTGTAGCATTTTGTTTCGTAACCTACAACTTAAGCATTATCTGGCTGTGACCTTAACAAGTACAACTTTTAGTCATTTAATTATTTCACTTGCGATCATGGAAACGCTAAGGTGGCCCTTCTGAAAACGGAGGCTGGATTTGCTGATGTTCGTGGGCAGTGAGGTGGTAAGAAGTTTCCCCAGTGCCCTGGCTGCCGACGGGAAGATGACCGCAAGTTCTTAGCAAAGACAGTAAGTGGCGACACAGTCTTCATGATCCCCATGCGCGAGCCCGCAGGTGGGTCTGTGACTGGGAACCCCCATTTTTCTAAGAGATCGTTTTTAAAAAATTATTTTCTCTTTTTTTTTCTTCTTTCCACCTTTTCCCTGTTCCCGCTTCTTAGCCCTTTGGGAATGTAAACCTAACCTTTCACTGCCCCCTCCCCAGACATTCCTGCCAGAGCAAGTGTATCTGTGTGCTCCAAGAGGCTCTCCTGGAGAGCTGACATTCATTTGCAGAGCAAAGCGCGGTCCCCGCGGAACGTTCACCTTCCGGGGTTGCCCCGGAACTTTCCTCCACCAAGACTGTATGTCAAAAGCATGTCCGCTTGGCCACTTTGACGACTTAATTCTGCCCAGGAAGGCGCCAGCTCAATTCCCCAGTAGATAAGGTACCAAGCTAGCAAGGGGGGCCCGCTCTGGCTCACCTCCACTGCGCATGAAAGGACCGCGTTCTGCCCCAAAGGTGAAGCGGCGCGTTCGAAGGCAGGACGCTGTGCCCCTTCCCCAGGCTGACTTCAAAATAAATTGCCCTGCTTCGTACCAATACTGGCTCTTGTTAATTGGGCTGTGCATGCAGCGAGCAGGTGACCCACATTTCAGTTCCAGTTCCCTCAATGCCTTGAGAAAATGCACTACTGACCCCACGTGCCATTCTGACTCCTCAGCAGAATAAACCTCTGTGAGTAGCTGGTCTGGGTGCCCTAGAGGCTCCTGCCTTATGCCCTTCTGCTCGCATTTTTCTTGGCTCTATCTTTCCAACACTGCTTTTTCCAGGTGTGGTCATCCCTGCACAAATCATTTTACTTACATGGATCACAATTTAAATGTAGCCAAGTGGTTTCTCAACCTTCTTCAGCTGCACAGGCCATTCAGATCCAGGTGTCACCAACATGATAACTTTCTGCTGCCAGCAGCTCAGAATCCTGAAAGTCAGTCCCCTAGTTTGGGGATGCTGAACTCCCTCGGGATGGCATCTTACTATGGATCCCTTCATTATAAACCATCCACTATTGTCTACCCTTAAAAACAAGTTCTCTGTTTTGGTACCAGTACCATGCTGTTTTGATGACTGTAGCCTTGTAGTATAGTTTGAAGTCAGGTGGCATGATGCCTCCAGCTTTGTTCTTTTTGCTTAGGGTTGTCTTGGCTATGTGGGCTCTCTTTTGGTTTAAGGTGTTTTTTTCCAGTTTGGTGAAGAAGGTCATTGGTAGCTTGATGGGAATAGCGTTGAATCTGTAAATTACTTTGGGCAGTATGGCCATTTTCACGATATTGATTCTTCATATCCGTGAGCATGGAATGTTTCTCCATCTGTTTGTGTCCTCTCTTATTTTGTTGAGCAGTGGCTTGTAGTTCTGCTTGAAGAGGTCCTTTACGTTCCTTGTTAGTTGTATTCCTAGGTATTTTATTCTCTTTGTAGCAATTGTGAATGGCAGTTCATTCTTGATTTTGTTCTCTTTAAGTCTGTATAGGAATGCTTGTCATTTCTGCAAGTTGATTTTGTATCCTGAGACTTTGCTGAAGTCGCTTATCAGTTTCAGGAGATTTTAGGCTGAGATGATGGGGTCTTCTAAATATGCAATCATGTCATCTGCAAATAGAGAAAATTGACTTCCTCCTTTCCTAATTGAATACCCTTTATTTCTTTTTCTTGCCTGATTGCTCTGTCTAGAACTTCCAGTACTATATTGAATAGGAGTGGTGAGAGAGGGCATCCTTGTCTAGTGCCAGATTTCAAAGGGAATGCTTCCAATGTGTGCCCTTTCAGTATGATATTGGCTGTGGGTTTGTCATAAATAGCTTTTATTATTTTAAGATATGTTCCATCCATACCTAGTTTATTGAGAGATTTTAGCATAAAGGGCTGTTGAATTTTGTCAAATGCCTTCTCTGCATCTATTGAGATAATCATGTGTTTTTTGTCTTTGGTTCTGTTTATGCGGTGAATTATGTTTATAGACTTGCATATGTTGAACCAGCCTTGCATCCCCGGGGTGAAGCCTACTTGATCATGATGGATAGACCAACGGAACAGAACAGAGGCCTTGGAGGCAACACCACACATCTACAACCATCTGATCTTTGACAAACCTGACAAAAACAAGCAATGAGGAAAGGATTCCCTGTTTAATAAATGGCATTGGGAAAACTTGCTAGCCATGTGCAGAAAGGAGAAACTGGACCCCTTCCTGACACTTTACACTAAAATTAACTCCAGATGGATTAAAGACTTCAACATAAGACCTAACACCATAAAAACCCTAGAAGGAAACCTAGGAAAAACCATTCAGGACATAGGCATAGGCAAGGA
Organism: Saimiri boliviensis; assembly: GCF_048565385.1. Classification (NCBI taxonomy): domain Eukaryota; kingdom Metazoa; phylum Chordata; class Mammalia; order Primates; family Cebidae; genus Saimiri; species Saimiri boliviensis. Next base: position 119,622,747 of record NC_133451.1, on the reverse strand, counting down.
CTCCATGACTAAACACCACATTGGCAACAAAAGCCAAATAGACAAATAGGATCTAATTAAACTCCAGAGCTTCTGTACAGCAAAAGAAACAATCATTAAAGTGAACCGGCAACCAACAGAATGGGAGAAAATGTTTGCAATCTACCCATCTGACAAAGGGCTAATATCCAGAATCTACAAAGAACTGAAACAGATTTACAAGAAAAAAAAAAACAAGCAAACTCATTCAGAAGTAGGCAAAGGACATAAACAGACACTTTTCAAAAGAAGAGATATCTAAGGCTAACAAACATATGAAAAAATGCTCATTATCACTGGTCATTAGAGAAATGCAAATCAAAACCACATTGAGATAGCATCTCACACCAGTTAGAATGGCGATCATTAAAAAATCTGGAGACAACAGAAGCTGGAGAGGATGTGGAGAAATAGGAACACTTTTACACGGTTGGTGGGAGTGTAAATTAGTTCAGTCATTGTGGAAGACAGTGTGGTGATTCCTCAAGGACCTAGAAATAGAAATCCCATTTGACCCAGCAATCCCATTACTGGGTATATATCCAAAGGATTATAAATTATTCTATTAAGAAGACACATGCACACATATGTTCATTGCAGCACTGTTTACAATAACAGACCTGGAACCAACCCAAATGTCCATCGATGATAGACTAGACAAGGAAAACGTGGCACATATACACCATGGAATATTATGCAGCCATAAAAAACAATGAGTTCATGTCCTTTGTAGGAACAGGGATGAATCTAGAAACCATCATTCTAAATAAACTTACACAAGAACAAAAAACCAAACACTGCATGTTCTGACTCATAGGTGGGTGTTGAATGATGAAAACACATGGACACAGGGAGGGGAGCATCATACACTGGGGTATGTTATGGGGGAATAGGGAAGGGACAGTGGGGGATAGAGAGGTTGGGGAAGGATAACATGGGGAGAAATACCAGATATAGGTGATGGGGGGGATAGAGGCAGCAAACCACATTGCTATGTGTGTACCTATGTGACAATCCTGCATGTTCTGCACATGCACCCCAGAACCTAAAGTGCAATGAAATATATACATATAAAATAAAAATAAATAAATAAATAACACAAGTTCTCAGCCAGGCATGGTGGCTCATGCCTGTAATACCATCACTTTGGGAGGCTGAGGTGGCTGGATCACAAGGTCAAGAGATCAAGACCATCCTGGCCAACATGCTGAAACTCCATCTTTACAAAAAACACAAAAATCAGCTGGATGTTGCGGTGTGTACCTGTAATCCCAGCTACTTGGGAGGCAGGTGAATTGCTTGAACACAGTAGGCAGAGGTTGCAATTTAAAAAAACCAGGTCCTCAAAGGCAGACATTAGTAGTTTATTAGCTCTAAATGTAGTTCTGACTAATTCAAGCCTTCCTTTGCATATCCACGCATACCCAAATCATTCTAGATTCTAACTTCCTCTGTCAGCCTCCGTTTTGTAAATAAAATATTTGGTATCAGACCTTCTTTTTTCAGAATCCCTCGCCTCCATGAAAAGGTCAAAGAAAGAGCCATAGAGGTTACACACTGCACCAGATTAAATAGAAAAATGATTTAATCAAAGTACTTTTGTTCTCTATCGTCTGAGGATCTGATCGTTTGAGACGGCACTCTTCCAGGTAAGAGGGGCCGCTGTCTTTATTTCAAAAATAAGACAAGTCTGATATTTCACACACGCCTTTCATTTTGAGAATCCAATATCACTCTGTCAAAACCACTAATGGAATGTCATAATAAGCTTTTTAAAGTAAAAAATTCAGGCAGAAAAAAAGAATCAAATGATTTTAGAATGCCTCTTGATTCTCTTACAAGTACTCATACAAATATGGCATATGTGAGTCACACAATAATACTGAATCTAAAGTATGTTTTTAAATATCCCATAGTATTTTTTAAAATACACTTTCTTTCAGTCTTATACTCTAGGTAACATCTTCAGCCAAAATGAATGCAGCCAGTTCTAAAATCAACGAAGCTTTCAAGGTCACATTCCAGAACACTGCTACATGGCCCCAGTGTCCCAGTCATTTTGGGGATATCTGCTAATTGAATATCAGTTAGCTGAGATTCAAAATAATTCAGTGAGAAATGCATCTAGGAATTCAGGTCTCATTTCTGCTCACAAATATAAAGAGTATTAAGGTTTGCAACTTTGCTCCAGGAACCACCGAGAGCATGCTAGGCCAGCCTAAGGAGAAGCAGGGAGAGCATATCTTTTTAGACCCCGCCGCATAACTGGTGACACGCAAATGGAAGCTTGAGGAGCTCTGAGGATTGTGACAATCCAGCCAACCCGCTTGCCTCTTGGGGTTGCCCCAGCTCACGTCATCACCACAAGTTAACTTCCCAACTCATCTTATAGGAAGATGTACTTAACTGTTGCCAGGTGATGATACTATATATCTATCATTGTTCATGATATTCATTAATATTCTGTCCTTGATACGCTGTCATCCCAGGCACCACTCTCCCTGGTCTCTCCTCCTCTGTAGGGCCTTCACATCAGTTGGGAACTGATGACTCCAAACTTTTCTTTCCTATCCTGGCTGCTTCAGCTTCTAAAGGGACATCTCACCAGCACATCCCACAGACATGACAGTTCCACATTAGTTTGCTAAGGATAATGGCCTCCAGCTCCATCTACATCTTTGCAAAGGAGTGATCTTGTTCTTTATTATGGCTGGATAGTATTCCATGGTGTATACATACCACATTTTGTTGATCCAGTCTATCACTGATGGGCATTTAGGTTGAGTCCATGTCTTTGCTGTTGTGAACAGTGCTGCAGTGAACATACATGTGCATATGACTCTGTAATAGATTGGTTTATATTTCTTTGTATATATTCTCAGTAATAGGATTGCTGGGTCAAATGGTATTTCTGTCTTTAGGACTTTGAAGAATCACCACACTGTCTTGTATAATGGCTGAACTAATTTACTCTCACACTCCCAGTGTATAAGCGCTCCTTTTTCTCTCCAATCTTGCCAGCTTTGTGATTTTTGACTTTTTAGTAAACTCCATTCTGACTGGTGTGAGATGGTGTCTCATTGTGGTTTTATCTGCATTTCTGTAATGATCAGTGATGTTAACTTTTTTGTGTGTGATTGTTGGTCACATGTGTGTCTTCTTTTGAAAAGTGTCTGTTCATGTCCTTGGCCTACATTTTCATGTTTTTTTTTTCTTGTACATTTGTTTAAGTTCCCTATGGTGCTGGATATTAGACCTTTGTCAGAAAGCACACATTCTTTACACTTAAAGAGGTCACTGCTTAATAAAAATACATTATATGCAAATATATGGTATACATACTTTCCATTTATCAGTAACCTCTCTTCCATTTAGGGAACCCCTTTCCACCATACCTTCCATAAGCTGATTGATAATTGGATCTTCCTGTTGGCACGAACACACGGTGCTGATTCCTGCCCCTGCACCACTACCCTAACGTTCTCTGCTCTTTCTTGGTGCATCAGCTTCCTTTTTCTGTATCTTAAGATTGATCTCCAAATCTTAACTATCTTATAAACACAACTGAAGCTCTGCTTCTTCACTGAACCCCCTTTTCTACTCAGTCCTAATGAGGTCTCTCCTCCACCTTTGTGTTTCTATTCTTCTTTTACAAAACATACTTTTGAGGCATTATTTTGATTTCTTATTTATCTTGTGTTTGGCTTCATCTTCTCCTGACTTAAAGATACAAGAAAGCAGAAATTATGTGTTATTTTCCACATTGTCATGAGAGTGAATATTTGCTAATACTAGAAAGAGCTAAAGAGGTTTGTTAGTTATTTGAATTTGGAGATGATTAATAAAAACATAGACAACCATTTTTCCCAAGCCAATCTGGAATTCACCTCTACCTAAGAAGAGTAATTGGTAAAACAATTCATTGAAGACAATTCTAGTTTCCAGATTCTTACCACAAGCTTCAAAATAAAAGAAAGTAAATGAATATATCTTAATGAGAGCAAAACTCCATGAGAAGAAAATGCCTATGTGATTTTGTTTGTCTGTCATAGGAAGACAGACAGCTTTATTTCCTTTCTATTTTTTTCTTTTGAGCAACCCTAAATTCTAGTTAATCTTTTCTAATTGCAGTTGCTTAGTATTGATTAATGGTGATGCCATCCAAGGGACAAAATCAGGATTTAACCTTAGTTTGAAGGTTTTATATTTCAGTTCTCTCTTTTCTTTCTCTCCTGACCTTTTCTGTGGAAAGTGGAATACTCTATGTACCCAGATGTGCCGTAATTTTTTTGTTGACTACAAGTCCTTGCATTAACAATATGTAGAAATACAATAAATCAGAGGGATTTTGCAGCACATTTTCCCCAAGAGGAACATTATTATGTACAATAAACATGGAGAGAAGAACCCACTGACCTGGAACCCAGTGAGCTGGTTTTCAACTGCCTGGGTCTGAAGAGGTAGGTCCTCTTTTAACTGTCATATTAGAAAAAAGCTATGTAGACAGCAGTGCGAAACACTGTCCTCCCAGGTGGACATTGCTGACATTTACTTCATTTTGTAGGAGGAAAGCCCTGCAACCTGATTTTCTCAGATACTAAGTTTGTATTTTATGCCCCTTTATCATTTTCTAGTCTTTGTAAAGTGAGTTGATCCTAATGGCTATGTGTGTTTATGAGCTGATTAATTTGTCTTAAACTGACTTTAAGACATGTTGTCTGTCTTTTATTGGTTTTAGGTCAACTACAACAAACCCCTCTCAATAACTCAGCTCTACTTACTTAATCTGTTACAGATCCGAATGTCACCCACAGAATTAGTTTTAGCATTCAGCAGTCTCCCACACACTGTGTTTGGAGCCTGGTCATTCCTCTGCGCAATGATTGTCTTCACACAAATACCAAATGCTTGAAAATTTACCAAGGGAAGTGGTGTGTTCCCTAGGTCAACCATACCTGCTCTGGCATGAGGCTTTGGATGACATTCCTAGTTTCACTGTTGTTTACTTTCTCTTTGCCTTGCATTTCCCACCTGTGAAGGGCAAAAGCATACTTATTCCTTAGGGTTAATGACTAAATAAAACAATATATGTAACCTACTTATGACTATACCTGGTCAATAGTAAATGCTTTAAAAATTTGCTACTATCATAAAATATTCATCTTTTGAAAAACCTAAGTTGTTTTAGAGGTGGTATCTCACTGTGTTGCCAAGCTGGAGTGCAGTGGCATGATCACAGCACACCGCTTTCCACTCCTGTGCTCAGGCAAAGCTGTCCTCTCAGCTCTCAAATGTTCATCAGCCTAACTTACTGTATCTGTACCCTGTACTTAGTGAGAATAAAGCCTCAGACTAATTCACACCAACATGTTATTTTCCTATTCCATGAAATAACATTGCATTGCTTTTGTAAACTGTAAAGTGCTCTGCGAAAATTTTTTAAAATGTGATTAGCGTTTGAAAGGACCATATGAGGACAGATGCGGTTTTGACACAAGGAAACTGCAGAAAAAGATGGAAGGCAAATTCATCTCTGGCATACTTTTTCCAGTTCCTTCTTCATAATATAGATGGTATTTAGAGAATACAATCTAAGTTCATCTCGTTGTGATTATCCAATGAAAAAAGGTCCAGGAGAGATTTCTCACCAAACAGGCCGAACTCAACAAATCCAGGCCAGTTAGCCCTTCACAGGGGGCAAAGGACACTGCTGGCCTGGGCACAGGCTTGGCCAAGTATCTGCACATCCTCGCCAGCATGTGCAGTGTGCCTAAGGGAACATGCAGGTCCCCGACCCTACACAACACACGCCAGACCTGACGTTAACAATATTTGTGGATGCCCAGCGCCACTGTGAACAAATCTCTGTAGCTTTAGAGCGATTTGCAAAGGGCATAACCTCGGGTGGGAAAAAGCTGGAGGGGCTTGGATCTAATTTAATTTTAAGTCTTAATGTAAATATTACTTCATTTGTGTCTTTAGTGTAGAAAAAAAGTAGTTACTAATGTAGAGTTTTGTTTTGGATTTTGCCCCAGTGTCTCTTTTTTGCAGACTATTTTGAACTCCTGGAGAAAAGTAATTATGCCATAGTCATTTCTTTTTTTCTCAGTACCTTGCGCACAACCTGGCTCAGTCATTTTTTTTCAGGATGCAAATGAATACAAGAAATTATGCAAAAGGTGGTCTTTAGCATTTCTTCCAAAGGTATATATGGAGTGACTTCAAAATGTGCTCAAAGCTCAGATTTCACAAAGAGAAATCCTTAGCAACTTTCTGCTGTGCCATGATAAGGATGAAGAGGGGGCCTTACAAAACTGTAAGCTCCTTGTCAAGTGTCTAGCATTTCTGTCTCATTCTGAGTGATTCTGAGAAGATGCTAGAGGCTATCTTAAGACACCATTATTATCTCCCTTTCCAGGGGAATCAGAAGATCTTTAGACTTTACCAATATTGTAAACCCAGAGAAAGATAATTATTCTATGAAGCACTATTCAAATATTTTCATTCATGATAGAGCATTTATCATCATGCTATTTTCCAGGGAATTCATTCTGTTATTTCCCTGTGAGTGCCACATATTAAATACTCTAAGTAAACATACTTTAAACTGTATAACAACATGCATATAATAAAATTATATTAATTTAAAACTTTTAATGCATAGCCTGAAAACTCTTATAGTTATGCACAATAATATACTTAACTGTATTTTGGGTTCATTAAGCAAAATTAATCATTATAACAATTTTACATTTATGCACAAATATAAAATTGCATTCTATGCAGGATATATGTATATGGACAAATGATCTCTTAATGAGACTGAGTCATCTCAAGAGGAAAATTTACTGTAAAATTGGTGTGAGTGGCACTATACAAATTACATTCTGATATATTATTCATTGATAATAAAGCTGAATAAAACTTGTTTTTGTGATGTAGAAATGCTACCTAAGTATATTTAGCTGTATACAAGTATAAAGAGACAGGTGTCCACTTTTGCATATTGCTGTCATTCTAAGAGCTGTTCACATAAGCTATTTATGCTTTTGGATGTGGATCATGTCTGCCTCAGAACATATGGTCATCCTTAAAGTCTGTTCAGAATCTCTACAAATGGAAATTATTCTTTAATAATTTAAATTATTTGAATTACAATTTTATCAAAACAAAGATATCATGACCACTTATGAGTACATATGCACCCCAGCATGCCTTTAATTAAAAAAGAGAATGCAGAAGGTTTAGATCCAGCCCAAATTGTAAAAGAGATAATTAATATTTGGTTTCCTAGTTCACCTCAAACTCAAAGTTTTCTTTTTTTTTTCTGAGATGGAGTTTCGCTCTTGTTACTCAGGCTGGAGTGCAATGGCGCGATCTCGGCTCACTGCAACCTCCACCTCCTGGGTTCAAGCAATTCTCCTGCCTCAGCCTCCCAAGCTGGGATTACAGGCAGGCGCCACCACGCCCAGCTAATTTTTGTATTTTTAGTAGAGACGGGGGTTTCACCATGTTGACCAGGATGGTCTCGATCTCTTGACCTCGTGATCCACCCGCCTCGGCCTCCCAAAGTGCTGGGATTACAGGCTTGAACCACCGCGCCCGGCCCTTCAAAGTTTTCTTAATGTTTTAGGACACTTATATAAATCAAATGTTCCGTATTTCCCTACTACAAAAACTTTACTTTTCTGACAATTGACAAAAGGGAAAAAAAATTTGTCTGGGATACAATTTATATTTTACTATGGATTTGAATCATATTTAATTTATTTTCTGCTCTGCCCTACTTATCCCTGAAATTTGATACATGCATTCAATGAGTATTAAATACCCCTCTTCCATCAGAGCTAGCATTTCCTTCCCTCCTTCCTTTTTTTTAACTCCCTCTCTTTCTTCCTTCTCCCACCCCTTCAATCCTTCCTTCACTTTTTTCTGTACCTTCTTTCCTTTCTTTTAATGCCTTATATTCTTTGCAGTCCACCCACTGTTTTCAGCTCTCGAGCTAGGAACCACAGCTTAATCACAACTTAAAGCTATCACTTTGTACCCCTTATTCAGAAACCTCCCGTTTCCCCCACCCCTTCTGCACAATAGAATGACTGTAGTCAGCAGCATACTGTATATTTCAAAATGACTAAAAGAGTACATTTGAAATGTCTCACCATAAAAAATGATAGGTGGCCGGGCGCGGTGGCTCAAGCCTGTAATCCCAGCACTTTGGGAGGCCGAGGCGGGTGGATCACGAGGTCAAGAGATCGAGACCATCCTGGTCAACATGGTGAAACCCCGTCTCTACTAAAAATACAAAAAATTAGCTGGGCGTGGTGGCACGTGCCTGAAATCCCAGCTACTCAGGAGGCTGAGGCAGGAGAATTGCCTGAGCCCAGGAGGCGGAGGTTGCGGTGAGCCGAGATCGCGCCATTGCACTCCAGCCCTGGGTAACGAGAGCGAAACTCCGTCTCAGAAAAAAAAAAAAAAAAAAAAAAAAAAAGATAGGTAAATGAGGTGATGGATGTGCTAATTAGTTCAATTTAATCATTTCACACTGTTATATATATCAGAATATCACACTGTACCCCATAAATATACAAAATTATGATTTGTCAATAAAAATAATATTACTTTTAAAAATATGAAACACAAAAGCTCTCAATTTGACACATCCCTAGCCCCAGTGCAAAGACTTTTGCTGAGATGAAAGTTCTCTTAGTGAATGGGAAAAATTTTTTGCAATCTACCCATCTGGCAAAGGGCTGATATCCAGAATCTATAGAGAACTTAAACAAATTTACAAGAAAAAAACAACCCCATCAAAAAGTGGGCAAATGATATGAACAGACACTTTTTAAAAGAAGACATTTATGCAGCCAACAAACATATGAAAAAAAGCTCATCATCACTAGTCATTAGAGAAATACAATTCAAAACCATTGAGATACTACCTCATGCTACTCAGACTGGCAATCATTAAAAAATCAGGAGATAACAGATGCTGGAGAGGATCTGGAGAAACAGGAACACTTTTACACTGTTGATGGGAGTATAAATTAGTTCAACCACTGTGGAAGTCAGTGTGTTGATTCTTCAAGGATCTAGAAATAGAAATACCATTTGACCCAGCATCCCATTACTGTGTATATACCCAAAGCATTATAAATCATTCTCTTATAAAGACACATACACATGTATGTTTATTGTGGCACAGTTCACAATAGCAAAGTCTTGAAACCAACCCAAATGCCCATCAATGACAGACTTGATAAAGAAAATGTGGCACATATACACCATGGAATACTATGCAGCCATAAAAAAGGATGAGTTCATGTCCTTTGTAGGGACATGGATGAAGCTGGAAACCATCATTCTCAGCAAACTGTCACAAGAACAGAAAACCAAACAGCATGTTTTCACTCATAAGTGGGTGTTGAACAATGAGAACACAGGGACACAGGGAGGGGAACATCACACACTGGAGCCTGAGGTGGGGGACTAGGAGAGGAATAGCGGAGAGTGGGGGGATAGGGGAGGGATAGCATTAAGAGAAATACCTAATGTAGATGATGGGGTGATGGATGCAGCAGACCACCACCATGGCACATGTATACCCATGTAACAAACCTGCACAATCTGCACCTGTGCCCCAGAATTTAAAGTGTAATAAATAAACTTTTTTAAAAAAGAAAGTTCTGTTAGTGGTCTGCTAAGGCAGTATTTTCAAACCTTCCAGATGCTAAAAATTTCATAGGGATCTAGCTGATACACAGATATCCAAAACCAAGGGAAAATGTATTTTAGTAAACTCCCTAGATGATTCTTATGAGGAAAATGTTAGGAAAGACTAATCTAGTTCCACCCCTTAGTCCATCCCGGACTTTTCTTCTTGCCATTCTGACCAGTAGTCATACGATACTAGTGTCAGCACACCTAAATATTCCTTTTAGGAGAAAGCCTATTCTACTGTTAGAGCACTCTTAATTTAGGGGAAACAAAAGTCTTACATGGTTCTTAACTCCATTTCCTCTTTTGCAGATTACAGTTTTATCATGGGCACATACTGCGATCATTAAAAAAGCAGATGAATTATAGAGGAAATCAAAAGCACTGTAATATATATGATTTGACATGAACAGGGCTTTGCTAGCAGGGAAGCAATGAAAATGGGATCAAGTCTTCCCAGCAAAGGAAATTAACCAACAGGAGTCTGACAATTACATGCTTATTTTTAGAGAGAGGTGATATGTTTTGAAGGTTATTAAGATGTAACTTCTCATTCATCTAGAAACCTAAATGTTTCTCCTTGAGAAAAAAATCTTTAAGAAAGCTACAGAATGTTGTTACCTCTGACAGGTGAGTTCCCAGAGAGTAAAGCTATTATCGTATGATTTTAATCAGAAAACTTCAGTTTAAATTTCAATTAAGACACATAGTAATCTTGCCACCTTGAGCAAATGATGAAACTTCTGCTAGAATTAGTTTTTCGTGTGTGTGTGATATAATAAGGCAATTCTGACATACTTAGTTATAATAAGGATAAAAGGTGCTATGAGGATGAAAAATTACAAACTTAGTTCAGTAAGTATGTAAATGTCGCTAAGCATTGCCACTAAACTGGCTGTGAAATGTATCTCCTCTGGTAGAATTCTAGTGCTCATTCATTGAAGAGAAAAAAAAAATCATAACAAGTTAATTGGCATGCATGTATCTAAAATTACCTGTCTCTGGAAGTCACACCTAGTGTTTTTAAAGTATTGTTCTACTCGCAGCAGATATTTTGTCCTTACTAGGTTTCACGTATTTATTGGTGTGAGAGAATATAAACAAGAAAACCAGGGTAAGAAAAGACTGAGACTTCAGATTGAAATCAGTCCTCACTTCTTTATATTGTGGCCAAGCAAGACAATAAAACAATAGATTAAATTAATGCTTTATGAATTTAAAAGACAATATAGGAAGCTGAATGAATTATTAAGGCTCCTGAAGCATCTTATATATGCCTAAAGAAAATGCATTCAGGGCAATTGCCTTATTGTACTTTCTGTGTGGGCCATTTGTACTAAAAAGTCAATTGTTTTAGGAGACAAATTACATGTTCATTTTTCTCTTTATACACAATATATCAATATACGTATTCAGGAGAATACTTGGTGCTAGATTTTTTTAATAGGAAAAAAAAAGAGCTCTTCCTGCCCAAAATTAAACCCTGCTTTGAACATTAGCTAGCTGTTTACTCTTGATAAAGACACAAAATTCAAATGTTCTCTGGCTTCCATTCAAATGAGGGATGGTGGCAGTGATCACTGAAAGATGCATCTGGCTTCAGCCTTGATTTGTATATACATCTTTATTTAAAGAAAACATTTTTAAATATAAATGAACAACTTGAGCACTGAAGTAAAACCAAGGAAGGACACAAAAGTAAACATGGAGTGATATTTTGAGTTCGTTATGTCAACTATTCTCTCAGAAAACAATGGCATGTAAAAAACAGATCAGCTGAGATTTCTGATGTAACATTAGGACAAGTGATGTCAAAATTCAAAAACAAGTATTTACTTACTGTTGGTCCAGATAAAATATTTTTATAGTAAACCTAATATTAACATTTCTCATTTAGTAAAACAAAGGCAAATTTGATAGTGGTTTTAATCCTTTAGCTTTTAAAATATTTTTAACATGTGTAAAAAAGAAATTTAACCCTAAATTATGTATCTGATTTTAGACATGTTATTTAACATTGCTGAGGTCTGCAAAGATAAAAAGATATTAGAATTAATTTTCTGAGCATCTTTCATATCCAGGGTACCAGAGAAGAAAGAAGATGTGTTCAAAGTTCAATGTATTGCTTATTGAACAAATACTGAATGAGTTCCTCACATATGCCAGGGAAAACTGACCTATAGCAGCATTGTTATACATGTGCTGTAAAAGAGGTAAACGCGTCCTTTGGAAAAAATAAAATCAGATTCATTTCACCTATGAATCTCTGCAAAGGTTCTGGTAGGACACAACTTATGAATGCATTCATGAACAAAATCTGAACAACTCTCCAAAACCATATTCAACTGAGCATGTAAATGAAGAAAATTAATGAGTTCAGGGGAATATACAGTCATGTTTCCCATAGCAATATTTCAGTGAGGAACCTCATATGTAATAGAGGTTGCATAAAATTATAATAGATATGTTTTGATACACAAATATTTACACCATGTTACAATTGCCTACAGTATTCAGTACAGTAACTTGCTATCAGTAACATGCTGTACAGGCTTAGAGCCTAAGCAGTAGGCTATCCCATATAGCCTAGATGTGTATGCAGAAGGCTCTACCTTCTAGATTTGTGTAAGAATACCCTAGGGTGTTAGGGTATTCTTTCCCACAAAGACAGAATCCCCCAACAGTGCATAAACTCTGCATACACTATATTTAATTTCAGAATCTATATGAATAACATAATTGAAAATTTCCAAATAAACTGGTTTGCTAGAGATTCATTTCACCAAAATTTTGTATGTTTCAAAACAATTTCAACTTTTTGCTTAGGTTGTTTAATGTAAGTAAAGTATTTTCTGGGAAAAAACATTTTTCTGAAGAAAACGCAATTTTCTTATTTATAAAATTAGTATTTTGTATATTATTGACCGGGTTCACTTTTCTTTCTTTCTAAAAAAAAATCCGTGAATATTTTTATAAGCATATGTATATCAGATTTTACTGAGATGTAAGTTTTTCTGAACAAGCAAAATGGTATACTTAACATTTGAGCAATGATTTTGACTCCATTCCTCAATTGTCAAGTCAGTGCACAACATGCTTGCCTCTATATTTTGTGAGAATCATCTGGATAGAAAAATATTGGAAGATTTGTATTTATAATTAATTATTTCTTATTCGAAATTTAATTGCGTTAAGTGACCTTATGGTATCTTCTATTTTTGTTCACCTTTTGTTCATAATACTAATATAGTCATTATTATATACAAATTATTGACAGAGATAAAACTTCATTTTTAATTTTCTGACACTAGACAGATATGTTTTCATTTCTGGACTCTCGAGTAAAGTCGAGTAATACCAATCTGTAAAAATTTCAAAATTCACTGATCCAATACTTCACCTCTTCTATAAAAATTAGATGGGATACCTCTCACTTGTATTTTAATATATCACCTCTCAAGTTATTTGCATCAATTTCTTTTCTTAAATTTCAGAAGCAGTCTCTGGTAACATTTTACTGCTTAAAACTTAAAATCCCCATTTCTTTATTCTATACTTCATGCTTTGTATAACTCAAGTGTGACAACTCTAGATCCCAAAACTTATCCCTGAAAGGATTTATATGTTAGCAATTTTAAATTTTAATTTCTTCATGAACATTTATTGAGCACTTACTATATGCAGTGAACTTTTAACATCTTTCAACTCATTGTACTTTTCGGAAAATGATAGTCACATATCTTCTTAAGTGTTTAAATTATTGTTGCTTAAATGGCAGGTCATAAAGAATTAATGGAAAGTACAATGAGATGAAAAGTATAATGAGTACAAAGAGAAAAGTAATGTTTGACACTTGCCATTTTGAATTTTGCTAGAGGCAGTCTGTCACTGTGTTCAGTCATTTCCCTTCTAAAGTGTCTCTCAAATTTACCCTTTCTTCTCAGTTCTGACTACCAAGACTGAAGCTCAAGCTTCCATAAGAATAGGGCAGCAGCTCTTGAATTGTTACGTCTGTCTGTACCCATTCCTTCCGGAATCCATCTTTCATTGCTACAAGCTTTCTAAATCACTAATATTGTCAATACACTCTTCTACTTGCCACACTCTGTTTTCTTCTACATAAAAATCAAACTCTTAACCAGCCTTAATGGTCACTTATAATTTTGTGCCATTCCAATAGCGAAGCTTCATTTTCTACTTTTCTCAGTCTACATACACTACATCTGTCAGATCTGACAACTCACTTCCCAACTGTATTAGTCAAGGTTCTCCAGAAAAATCTATCTATCTATATCTGTATGTATGTATGTATGCATGTCTGTATGTACATGTATGCACACACTGATCATGGGCATTGGTTCACAGGATGATGGAAGCTGAGAAGACCTACCATCTGCCTTCTGCAAGCCTGAGACCCAAGAAAGCCTGTGGTGTCATTCTGACTGATCCAAAGATAGGAGACCTGATAATGTAAATCCCAGTCTGAGTCAGGGCTTGGGTGGGGAAGTGGGGGATGTGTTGCTGTACATCCTGGAGTTGGAAGACCCAAGAATCAAGAGCTCTGATATCCAAAGGCAGAAGATGGATGTCCCAGCTCAAGGGAAGAGAGAATTCATCCTTCCTCTGCCTTTTTGGTCTATTTGGACCCTTAATGGATTGGATGATGCCCACCCACATTGTTGAGGGCAAATACTTGCTTGATCTACTGATTCGATGACTAACCTCTTCCAGAATCACCCAAGCAGACACACTTAGAAACAATGCTTTCTCTGCTCTCTGCATATCACTTAACCCAGTTAAATTGATGCATAAAATTAGCCACCATAGCAAGACACACTGTCTCTTGTCAGGTTCCTGCTTTGTGCGTGTAATTTGCTTCTTTGGAATGTTTCCTTCGCCTTCCCTGCAGCTCTCCAACCATTAACCCATTCTGTTAAGCCAAAATTCAACCTCACTCTAACAGTTCCAGGACTATCAGTGTTCTTTCGTTTTCTGAATTCCAGTAACACTATCATCAGAATCTCACGGTTTGTTACTCAATTGCTCCTGAAAAGGGCGCTGGAATCAAATGCAGATGCACTGGGTTTATGGTTCAGTGACACACATTGTTTACTTTTGAGCCTTCAGACTGAGTCTGCCTCCCATGCCCTCTGGCATGACAGTCACACAGCCTCACAGTGTTGGGTGATGTTTCCTTCTCCTCCACTCTGGAAGGCCCTGGGAAGTGCCCTGCCTGTGTTAGCTTCCCATTCCCAGTGCCCTCGAATCACTGCTGACACGTAGCAGTCTCTCAACACGTGTTTGAACATTGAATGCCTGCCATGAAAAACTTTCTTCTGATCTAGGGATGCCTTGTCTGTAAAACGGAAGTAAGCCCTGCCCTGCTTAGCTCACAAGATCATTTTGGGTAGGAAGAAAAAGAGGTGAAGTGCTTTGTAGTTGTGAGCACTATAGAAATATTATATCTACATGATTTTGCATATATAATGATGCTTTCCTAACTACTCTCTTCGAGGCTAGTAACTGTCTCATTTTGACACCATGCGCACTTGGCTACTAAAGTTCTATTGGCTGATGGCATACTTTTAGTAAAATGTAAGCAAATTTGCCAAGTATAATTAATAGAATATTAAAATCATTCCTTTATATATTGTTAGTATATCTACATGTTTATCTCCTATACATCATTATACTTAAAACAATAAAATCATTGAAATTCTAATTATGAACAACCTGAGTGTTTCCATGAATTATATTTGTATATGTTATATCCTCTGCACATCAGAATAAAAAAGGTACAATTTAAAACAGAAAATCATTAAGACAATCACCTCCTAGGATAGATAATAGAGCCAGGGAACTCTTGTTTGGCATTAGGGAGGATTCATTACTTTGAAAATAGAAAGTTTTAGAAGAAATGGATTTTGATCTCAGCTCTACAGACATACCGGCTCGATGGTGGTGGGGAAATGACTCATGTTCACAAAACTTCACTTTCTTTCTGGGGAAAAATATAAATTTCAATATAATTCTTGCTCCTATGTCGATCTCACAGATTAATGTAAATAAAAGAAGAAAATAGATGTTGATATTTACTTTATGAATGCAAGTTTTAAAAAATTTAATTATCTGAATGTCTCACACTGTATACTAATATATCAACAACACTATTAAATAAAATATTTTTATAATGGTGACTAGACAAAAATAGTGACTACATGAAAAACTTTGGGATGGAATATTCATATGTTTAGGATTATGTTTCTGAGTACTTTTGGTGAAATACATTGATATGAGTAAATGACATACAGACCATTTTTACCAATCAGAATGCCTGGGACACAAGGATGTTTTCCTTTTGCTTAATTATCTTTCTAAGTGGATTTAGCAGGTTAGCCAATAGCAATTTATTTTTGCCTTGTGTGAAAAGGTAGGCATTGGGTGTGAAGAAGCCAATGAAAAGTAATAGTCAACTTTTATTTTATTTCTATTTTTTGAGATGGAGTCTCACTCTGTTGCCTAGGCAGGAGTGCAGTGGTGTGATCTTGGCTCATTGCAGCATCTGCCTCCAGATTTCAAGCAATTCCCTGTCTCAGACTCCCGAGGAGCTGGGGTTATGGTGCCCACCACCACGCCCGGCTAATTTTTAGTAGAGATGGGGTTTCACCATCTTGCTCAGGCTGGTCTTGAATGCCTGACCTCATGATCCACCCACCTCAGCTTCCCAAAGTTCTGGGATTACAAGTGTGAGCCACCACACCTGGCTGTAATTGTCAACTTTTGATGGAACAACTTTAACAGAAAGAAATAACTCTAAAGCAACTCCTGCTGTGAAGAATAATAGAGAAAGTGAGTAAAACACTACCAAAAAAACCCAAAACAACAAAAAAAGTATGTTCAAAGTGTAGACATGAAGTGGAGCTGCTGAAATCAGCACACCAAACTTTATATTACCATTCGTCAAAACAAGAATTTAATTTTGGAGGTGAGGTTGAGTAAACAATTCCTCCAAGTTGTGGTCCAGTAAGAGCAAGCAGCACCATATCTTTGGCCTTGCATTCATCATTGGGAAGATGAGTGTTCTGAGTCATTGTAATAAGGGAAAAGTAGTAGATACCACATTTTTCTTAACACAGCTAAAAATTTGCTTTTTTTTTCTTACAACCGTCTGGTGTTAAGCACCTAATTGAATTACACAGTACAGATTGATTAATATGGATTAGGACAGACTAGATTTGATTCCTCTGGATTGCTGAGAAGGAATCTATCATCAATAATCATCATCACTAAGGCCTTTCTGAATCACTAAAAATAGAATGTATTTATCCAGTTAAGTTTTTGAATTCTATGTATTATTTACTTTGCAAAATGTGGTAACCCATAGCATATATCACTTTTTGTACCAAAGACAAAGTAGAAAATAACATGGTGTATAGTAGGGAAAAAAAGGAAAAAGACCAGTCCTGAGCTTTGCATTCAGCTGGATTTTCATTCATATTTAGTTTAGAATTTTCCATGGCAAGAAATCTTATTATTGCCATTGATTGTCCTATTGTCTCTTTATCATTTTCCTTCAATTAATGTTGGCATCCAAGACCCATTAGCTTTTTAACAACCTACTTGGGCACATTTTCCTTTGCATTCATTTATATGGTGCTACGATTTGGATTTGCCTCCCCCAAAATTTATAAATTGGAAACTTAATTGCCATTACAACAGTATTAAGAGGTGAGGCCTTTAGGATGTAATTAGGACGTGCACACCTTATTTTATTGCATTTTGCTTTATTGAGCTTTTGAGTTAATGCATTCTTGAGATGTGGAAAGTGGTGGCAGCCCTGCATTGAGGAACTATATCGTACCATTTTTCCGATAGCACGTACTTAATTTCTGTCTCTGTCTCACATTTTGCTAATTCTTGCAGTATTTCAAATTTTTTACTTTTGTATCTGTTGTGGCGATCTGTGATAAGTGATCTTTGATGTTATTTGAGACAAACTTTGATCTTTGATGTAATTATTTTGGGGCACGATGAATGGTGCTCACATAAGACAGTGAACTTACTGAGTGTCCTATGTGTTCTGACTGCTTCATCAAACAACTATTCCCCCATCTTTCTCCTTCTCGTCAGACTTCCTACTACTTAAGACACAACATATTGAAATTAGGCCAATTAATAACACTACAATGCCCTCTAAGTTTTCAAGTGACTAAATGTTTTTAGTCTACAAATGACTAAGCTTACTGAGGAAGGCAGGACGAAAGCTGAGACAGGCTGAAAGCTAGGCCTCTTATGTCAAGCAAATTGTGAATGCAAGCAAAAAGCTTTTGATGGACAGCTTTTCCACTGAGTACACAAATGATAAGAAAGCAAAATAGCCTTATTCCTGATATGGAGAAAGTTTGTGTGGTCTGGAAAGAACACCAAAACAGCCACAATAGTCCCTCAAATCAAATCCCAATTCAGCACAAGGCACTACTCTTTTTTAATTCAGTGAAGCCTGAAAGAGGTGAAGAAGCTGAAGAAAAGTTGAAAGCTAGCAGAGGTTGGTTCATGCAGTTTAAGGAAAGACACTGTCTCCATAACCTAAAAGTGCAAAGTGCACTAG
Source organism: Saimiri boliviensis (assembly GCF_048565385.1). Lineage (NCBI taxonomy): Eukaryota > Metazoa > Chordata > Mammalia > Primates > Cebidae > Saimiri > Saimiri boliviensis. The sequence goes on along the minus strand of NC_133451.1, from coordinate 119,604,404 downwards.
TAGTGTTGATGGAGAAGCCACAATAAGTTATCCAGAAGTTCTAGCTAAGATAATTAATGCAGGTGGCTACACTGAACAACAGATTTTCAATGTAGACAAAATAGCTTTCTATAAGAAGAAAATGCCATCTAGAACTTTCATAGCAAGAGAAGTCAATGCCTGACTTCAAAGCTTCAAAGGACCAGCTGACACTCTTGATAAGGTCTAATGCAACTAATGACTATTAGTTGAAGCCAATGCTCATTTAGCATTCTGAAAACCTTGGGTCCCTCAAAAAAATATGTTAAATCTACTCTACCTGTGCTCTAGAAATACAGTAATAAACCCTGCAAGATGGCACCTCTATTTATAGCATATTTTACTGAATATTTTAAGCCCACTGTTGAGAACTACTGCTAAATAAAAATGTGTTTCAAAATATTAGGGCTCATTGACAATGTACCTAGTTACCCAAGAGCTCTGATGGAGATGTACAGGAGATTAATGTGGTTTTTGTGACTGCTAATACAACATCCATTCTGCAGACATTCTTGATCCATTCTGTACCCTATGGATCAAGGAGCAGTTTTGATTTCAAGTCTAGAAGAAATGCATTTTGTAGGGCGATAGCTGTCATAGATAGTGATTGATCATTCCTCTGATGAATCTGGGCAAAGTAAATTGAAAATCTCAGAAGGATTCACCATTCTAGATACAATTAAGAGCATTCATGATTCATGGGAGGATGTCAAAATATCAGCATTAACAAGAGTTTGGAAGAAGTTGATTCCAACTGTCATGAATGATTTTAAAGAGTTTAAGACTTCTTTGGAGAAAGAACACTGCAGATGTAGTGGGAATAGCAAGAGAACTAGAATTAGACCTAGAACCTGAAGATGTGATTGAATTTCTGCAATCTCCTAATAACACTTTAATAGATAAAGAACGACTTCTTATGAATGAGCAGAGATAGTGGTTTCTTGAGATGAAATCTGCTCCTGATAAAGATTCTATAAAAAAGGTTGAAATAACAACAAGGAAATTAGAATATTACATAAACTTAGTTGATAAAACAGTAACAAACTTAGCTAATAAAGCAGTAAAAGGGTTTGAGAGAACTGACTCCAATTTTGAAAGAAGTTCTTCTGTGAGTAAAATGCTAACAAATAGCATCATAGACCACAGTGCAATCTTTTGTGAAAGGAGGAGTCAGTTGACATGGGGTGCTTCATTGTTGTCTTATTTTAAGAACCGCTGCAGCCATTCTAACCATCGGCAACCATCATACTTATCAATCAGCAGCCACTAATAGCAAGATGAGATCCTCCAACAGCAAAATGAAAATAACTTGCTGAAGGCTCAAATGATTGTTAATGTTTTTTACCAGTATAATATTTTAAAGTATCTGTTTGTGTTGTTGTTGTTTTTCCTCTTTATTTTGCTCTCCTGTGAGGAGCCAGTTAAAAGCCTACTTCAGTAGTTTGAGGAAAGCATGATGTTGGCTTGGACTATAACGGTACTGATGGAGATAAGAAAAGTGGGTAGATTAGAAGACCTTCTGGAGGTAAAGCTAACAGGACTTTTTAAAAGTATCTTTTATTTAATGTAATGATATTGAATACCTAATAGACTACAGCATAGGATATACATAACTTTTATATGTACTGGGAAACCAAAAATTTTGTGTAACTCACTTTAATATTCACTTTACTGAGGTGGTGTGGACCCAGGCCACAAACACCTCTCAGGTATGCTTGTATTGATGCTGTTAACTCAGAAATAAGTTATCATGGGAGTTGGTTCCTGAAAACAAGGTGCAGTTCAGCTTCCTCTGGCTCTCCTACTCTCACACTCTCTCTCTCTTGCTCTTCTGCCATGTGTGAGGTAATCAAATGCTGAGCAGATACTAGTACCATGATCTTGGACTTCTCAGCCTCCAGAAACATAAGCCAAATAAATTTCCTTTATTTATAAATTATCCAGCTTGTAGTATTCTGTATAGCCGCAGAAAATGGATGAAGACACATGGTTTACACACTGAGTGAATATAGAAGCAATTCACTCCTCTCTCTTTCAACCTTCTAGCAAACTCTAACATACCTTTTAGGGAAGATGGTACTGTGGGAGAGGAGATTTTATTTTATTTTATTTTATTTTGTGATGGAGTCTTGCTCTGTCACCCAAGCTGGAGTACAGTGGCATGATCTCTGCTTACTGCAACCTCCGTCTCCCGGGTTCCTGTGCCTGAGCCTCTCGAGTAGCTGGGATTACAAGCACACACCACCACGCCTGGCTAATTTTTGTATTTTTAGTAGCACGGGGATTCACCATGTTGGCCAGGCTGGTCTTGAACTCCGGACCTCAAGTGATCCACCTACCTCAGCCACCCAAAGTTCTGGGATTATAGGAGTGAGTCACCATGCCCAGCTGAGAAGAGGTTTTAATATGCTAAGGTCTGTACAGTCTACCCAGTATATTTGATATATAAAGACACAGATGAAAATATACCTATGTAGGCAGGTAAATATTTGATACAGAAAGATAGACATAAGAATAGATGTAATTATATATAGCAACAGAAAAATGTAACTTTCTGTTACTTTCATTAATATTGAATTGGGATTTCCAACATTTCAGATATTTGCATGACCATTACTAATAAAAATAACAGTCGACCTGGCAAAATATCATGTACTTAACTAGCTATAGGAGTAATTACATCAATATTATGTAAAATATTACAAATATTTTATATAGATATTATATATGACACACTAATTCTAAGTTAACTTCTTAATTCATCAGATATCTCAATTCTTAGCCATTTGGAATCAATAAAAGCTTACCCTTTTGCTCACTTACCCTTGATCAGTATTACTGATTTTGAATTTTACTTTTTCTTTTTTAATAGATCATCTTACTTTCTACCTTTTCTGTAGCTTTATTAGCAACTAACTTGAGCTTTCTTGTTACTCTGAGGTCTACTCCCTTGAACTGTTATTATATTTCTGATTTATCAACCTCTGTCTGACTTCACTTTTCTCCTTAACTTAGGTTGTGAGATCCATATTAAGTTAATTTAATTGTCTTCTCATTAATGCTCTCAAATCTCTTACCTGTTGGACTTTTTGTTCCCTGCACTCTAATTAACCTCAACTCTGTGATCCTTATGGCCATTCTTCACTGCTAGCAGACTATTTTAGCACTGCTGGAGAAAAGTAGGTAAGAAAAATCATACTACTTCACTGCGGACCCCCGCTGTCCAGTTCTGCTTCTGCAGCACTGCTACCACGTGCCTCCTGATTCCATATGACTTCACCTTCTAAGAGTTTCCTCCTTCTCCTTATATCCTACTCTGTTTTCTTTTTCTCAGGCTGAAATCCTCATTTTTTTCATTTGGCCATGTATCAACACCACCCCAGATAATCTGTATAAATCTTCTCTATAAAAAGGCATCCCATTCATCCAGTCTTTTCATCTTCTTTACTATCTCAAAGAAAAGACAGAAACAGACATACGGCCTTCCTATTTTAATGCTTAACTCACTGTCTGAACTTTTCTTTCTATTCTTTATAACTCCTTTCATTAATTAATCATTGTCCATATTTCTTCCTTTTTTCCTGTATTCACTCTGCCTACAAATGTGCTTTCATTTTTCTGTCTCCTGAAAAAGGCTTTCCCCACCCTGACAGTCTCCCAAGATTCAATTTGTCTTCTCTTGCTACTAACCTTGTGAAAGAGTAGTTATGATTTTTTCCCACAATCCTATCATTATTTTACGTCTCGCATAGTAACTTTCACTACAAATACTTGATAATAACCGATCTATAACCCTTTCTTCGGTCTTCATGTCAATTGACTTCTCTTTAATATCTGACCATGGTAAACATCCCTTGTTTCTTGAACCTGCTTTACCTTTGATTCTGCACTGTAGTTTTAACTGACTGGTCCACTATTTCTGTAAAAAGAATGGTCACTATCATTTACGAAGTTGTTGCATCAGTTTGCGTATTTTAAAATGTGCTCTAACAACTGTCACGCTCAGTTCCCAATAGCAGCCAACATCTTACATTCTCTGTTGTCGGCGCTGCCACTTTGTTAATAGAACTCATTTCTTTTCTCATACTCTCAGGACCTTTCTCTCTTTCTTTCTCTCTCCGCCTTTTTTTTTTTTTTTTTTTTTTTGGTGGAGACAGAGTCTTGCTCTGTCACCCAGGCTAGAGTACAGTGGTGCGATCTTGGCTCACTGAAACCTCTGCCTCCCAGGTTCAAGTGATTCTCCTGCCTCAGCCTCCGGAGTAGCTGGGACTACAGGTGCACGCCACCACGCCCAGCTATCAGGACCTCTCTTGACCTCCAAACTCCTATCTCTACCTACTTGCTCATTACCTTTACTTAAATATTTTGATATAACCACATAACCAAAACAAACCTTACTGTTTCTATGGCCCTTATCACCAATGAGTTTTTTCTTCGTGTTTTGAAAATGTTTATTCACAGACAATACTTCTTAAAGGAATCACAAGTTGAAACCTAAGAGCAATTCTTGATGCCACTATCTTTGCTTTTCTCCTTTACAACATCTAGTTTTGTTCTTGTTTCCTTTTTTGATGACTTCCTTTTAAGCTTTCTCCTTTTCCACTCTCACTGCCACTTTCTTAGATTTTGTTCTCATTTTTCTTTACTTTGATGGTGACCAAACTCTTTTTTTTTTTTGAGACGGAGTCTTGCTCTGTTGCTCAGGCTGGAGTCCGGCGGCGCGATCTTGACTTACTGCAACCTCTGCTTCCTGGTTCAACCAGTTCTCCCGCCTCAGCCTCCCAAGTAGCTGGCATTATAGGCACGCCATCATGCCCAGCTAATTTTCGTAATTTTGGTAGTGACGGGGTTTCACTGTATTGGTCAGGCTGGTCTCGAACTCCTGACTTCATGATCCACCCACCTCTGCTTCCCAAAGTGCTGGCATTACAAGCATGAGCCCCTGCGCTCAGCCAGTGACAAAACTTTTTACAGCTTATATGGTGTGGCTTTTATCAAGAATCATCATAAATGTTCTATTCCTCTATGCCACTACATTTTTCAATTTATGCATAATTTTATCATTTTATTTGCTTCAGCAAATCTTTTTCAAAAAAAGAAATATTTGTAGGACTATAAGACTTCTGAAATTTCTTTTATTCAGTTACATTGTTTATGTGTCCTAAGGCCCCCATGCTATTTGTTTCTGAAATATGTAGTGCCTTCTGGGCAAGTTTTCATGAAAAATTCAGGAAGCTACATTTGTGTTTTCTTCTCTGTAATGTAACTGTCTTTTAGGTATTTTCCTTTTATTCATGAGAAACTCTGTAGTGTAACTTAATTTACATAAAAATAATAAATATATACAGAAAAGGATGAATAACATTATCATTTTCCTCCCAGGGAAAAAATACAAGTGTGAATAATTAAAGATGAATCCCTGTTAGTAACAGAACAACAGACTTTCATACTCAGCTTGTGGTTAAGGGGAGTCCACACGCCCTCAGCATGTGATGTCCCAAAATGAGCACTAATTGCTTTTTGTCAAGGGCTAAGAGGTGTCTTGTTTTAAAACCGCTTTCCTGAGGCTCAGGCCCACGTATTAGCCTTGATCTGTCTCTTTCATCTTGTTTCTTATTTAAAGACGAGTACTGGCAAAAAGATGGGGCACCGAAGGGTTTTGTTTTTAGCTGCACAACTCCTGGGATATGTGACAAACTGACTTCAAGGACACCAGACTCTTAAATATCTGCCTTCATTCCTTGTCAAGGATTGACTTAAAAGGTTTTCTGGGCTAATAGATTAAATTACTTTTTAAGGCCAAAGGGCTGAGGTATGGAATTACACCTGATGTAAGAAAGAAAGAAATTAATAAGAGGATATGAAGGTAATAAATCTTCCTTTATGCATAACATGTGAAGTGCTGTTTTATTGCTGAGACTGAAATGTTCACACCAGGTTTTTTGGAGGTGTGCACCTGACTCAGAACTCTCCACACAGTGCTAAAAAGATGACAGCTGATGTTCATTGGCCTAATACAGGTGAAATATTCTTGATGGTGCCACCTCCTGTGAGGCATTATTTTTGATCAGGTAATAACTTCAGTGGGCATAAGAAATATAATTGAGTGTACTCAAGAGCTTTAAAGGCTATTCTTTAAAATAAGTACACAACTTCATAAAATCTGCAACATCATAAAATTACCTTTATATAAAGCTTGGGCTGGATAGAGAAGAAAATAAAGAAATACAAGTCCAGGAGATGCTGAACAGCCAAAATCTTGTTGATTTTTGCTTGTTGATTCTAGCCTCTTGTCTAGAGTATAGTAGGTATGCCTAGGAATTTATTGAATAAATGAAACTAGAAAAATCATTTCACAATCAGCTTTCAAATATAAAAACTTAAGATATACTAGATATTACTGCAATGTCTCCTAAACTAATTCCCACGTCAAAACTCACCTTAAACCTTCACTGAAAGACCCTGATTTGTGTTCCTCTCATTAAGTTGCATAAGGAGCTCTTTGCATTTGTATTTTTCCAGTGAAATCACAAGAGGCATGACTTAACTAAAGGCATAAAGAACATTCTTTGACATATTTTTAACACACCAGTTTATTTTATATTTAAGCATGCTGATGCCACAATTTCTGAAATGGAACACGCAACTCAGGGCCCAATGAGGCTTAGAGAGGCTCTGAGAACAGAAAAGATGATATTGTCTCTTAACCCAATTTCAATTCTAGATAAACAACTGTGTAAAACAAATGCAATGCAATCAGTTCCACATTACTGATTTTACTCATAATGAGTACCTAAGTGATATCGAGCATCCAATTATTCCTTGTGCGGGGACAAGAGTGGCTCTATTTTAGATGCTAATCTGCCGTGTGACTCCTGACGAATCCCGAGTCCAAGAATGCCTCCAGGATACTCAGTTGATGTATTACTCTTTATGAAGAAGCACCTGTGCACTGTGAGTTTCGCGTTTCCTCCAAAACCACCCTCGGTGTTGCTGCGTGCGTCACAGGCTGTGGCCTCCCAGCCTCCTCTCAGCCACCTACGCTTTCTTCCGGAACACATATACTTTCCCCAAGATGTAAGTTCTGGATCTTGGGGGTTTCAGGGCAAACATCTACCTGTCTTGTGGTTGCCCAAGACCACGCTGCTGTCTACAAGTTCTCTGATAAACAAATAGAAGAAAACCTCTACGGATAAACTGGATTGGTCCTGCTTCTTCCAGTGGTTCCTTGCATTTGCGGGGACCACTTTGCATTTACGACCCTTTCACGGAACACCTTACATTTATATCTGCAGCGTTTATATCTGCATTATCTCTGTCTCTGTTGCTCTGATGGAGCCCTCAGCATGGACTTAGTCAAATAAGCCAGCTCTGATAAGCCTCAAGCACAAGAGAAAGTATAGCTGATTCTGGTTTAGATACGTACATGGTGATCTTCCAAGGAAAGCACTTTGTTAGTACCTAGAAGAAAAAGGAGTAAGTCTTTTATATTTTAGTTAAAAAGGCAAATAATTTATTAATCACCAAAATGTAAAATTAAATATGAAAGCAGTCTTCTACGGTTTTTAAACAATAAATATTATGAAATTCTAGATCATGTATGAGCAGATCTTGCAAAAGCTTTGAAGAAAAATATATTCCTACTCACTTGAGAAACTACACAGATTCAGAAGCTGTTAATTAAAACATTTCTAATTCTCTATATTTATTTACAGTTTGAAGATACTGTATACTATAAAAATATTTGACACAAAATAGGGGTACATTTTGTTCCTCTTACTCATTATAAAATAAACTCTCACATGAAACCAGTTGTGATCATTAAAATACGTATTAAAGGAAATCTAGAGTAAGTAATAATATAGATGATGATTAAGTGTAAGTTGAAACTACTCTGAGTAAGAATTGATTTTTATTTCTTTGCTGATGAAATAAGGTCATCTAAAGATAAGATGAAAATTAGTTTGAAAAGTACATTGACATTTATTCTCATAAGTAAGAATTTCACATTCTAGGGAAAAAGTAACACATAATCTAAGAGCCCTTCAAATATAATGTCCATGTGTTTTAATTTATGAATTTCATTTTCTTTGTTTCTCTTTAAATGTCTCTCCTTGTGTTAGTTCTGTCTTTAAAGCAGTGGACACTAAGGTAAGAAAAGTTAGAAATCACGTTACTATCCCACCATTTAAAAAAAAAAACAACAACACTAAATTATCTATACTTTCATATTGTGATAATTTTTTTAATTTTATTTTTTGAGACAAGTTCTTACTCTGTTGCCCAGGCTGGAGTGTAGCAATGTGATCATGGCTCACTGCAACTTCAATCTCCTGGGCTCAAGTGATCCTCCCACCTCAGCCTTCCAAGTAGCTGGGACTACAGGTGAACATCACCACGCCAGGCTAATTTTAAAATTTTTGTAGAGATGGGTTTCACTATGTTGCCTTGGCTGGTTTCATACTCCTGAGTTAAAGAAATCCTCTAACCTGAGGCTTCCAAAGTGCTGGAATTACAGGTGTGAACCATCACACTCAGCCAATTTTCTGAAGAAAATATTTAATTGCAATTAAAAGTACTATAAACTATATCTCTACATTTATTCTAGTTGTGCTGTTTCTTAAAATTGTGGATTGATTTTTTATATATACACATACATATACACGTGTGTGTATATGCACACACGTGTATATGTATGTGTATATATTTTTATATATTTACACATTTATATATGTGTATATGTGTATATATATATATGTCTAAAATGTGTGTGTGTGTATATATATATATATTTAATAAATGCATGAAAAATGTTTGACTCTTCAGGCTAAATTTAAAATGCCACCTAGCTTAAGGTTTATTGTAGAATATCAAACTACTTTCTTTTCTGTGAGTCCGTCACAGGATGAGATCTAAAGCCTTTCTTCAGGAGAGTTTTGCCGTCAGTAAATTTCAGAAAGAAGCTCTGAAGTCTGGACAATAGTCTGGTGGATCAGAATACTCTAGATGTCATTAAATATGTACCAAAGAATCAGTAATTCCCACATGACAATCTAAGGACCAGTTACTTCCAAATTACCCAAGAAGCTTTGAAAACTTTAGCTTATGGGTCACATCCCTGGAAATTCTGAAAATGATCACTCAGAGACCTGTACTTGTACAGGCTTTACCGGATGATTGCTGTACACTGCTAAGGTTTGAAATCCATTTCACATTTCATGGTCCCACAAGAATCAGTTGCAGAAAATGTAGGGATGTTAAAAATAAATTTAAAATTAACTGCTATTCACCATTCCCTCCCCCAGTCATCCTCACTTGCTTTTTGGCAATCACTTCTCAGGTGGACTTCTCCAAAGTATCGTATCTTATCCTTCATTGTGCAACAGAAGCTGAGGCCTGGCCTCCAGATGAGCTCAAGGAAAGTGCACCTAGGATGTGACACGAAGGAGTCTCATTTCCATAAAGCAATTCCTCTGAGAGTCTTCATATTGTGCAGTTTCCAGCAAGGAGACATTTTACCCTCCTGTGTTCCATTTGTGCAATTTGGTCATGGATCGAGAGCTGCTCCTGAATGGAATAAGTTAATAAAAAGTGCATTTCATTAGTCAGAGTCTGGCACTGACCAGCCTGGTAGACAGATTTAGAGCTCTATCAGACACGAGAGTGATGGGGAGGAGAGCTTGGGATAAATTAGAATGTTTAGAGGGAGGGGAAAACAGAACAAAAAGAGAAACAGGAGCCTGAAGATGCTACTATAGTGAGGTGAGGCTCACGGAGACGTTCAGGATAAGCCACCCCAAAACATGGCACCTGGGCATTTGAGAAAGCAACAGAAGCAGGAAGGCCATGCCCGGCTTCTCCTCACCCTCTCTCCCTGCGGCAGCCATGAAACCTAGGAAGCCCACGCTCCGACCTGCTCCTGCTCTTCTCTTCTGAAGAGCCTCCTGGGAGAGGTGGCTTGTCCTATACCTGGGAGGAAAGCATGTGACATGGGGACACCAAGAGGAATCTGAATGAACAGACCTTGCTAAGCTGCTCTATTTCCATTAGACCTTTCCCTTTGTCCCAGTTCAGTTCTGCACAACTGTTCAAAAAATACATAGATTTCCTGTTTATCTGCATCATTTCTGAAGGCTCTTATGTCACGTAAAATTTATATTAAATAAATGTTTGTGTTTTCCTCTTGTTAATCTGTCCTCTGTTGGGTTCTCCGCCATCGATCTTGTGATGGGTGAGGGAATCTGTTACTTTTTCTTCCCTAGAGACTGAAGGTCCACATTGGCTCTCATGGAATTTTGCTCTACGTAATTTCTGTAACAATCCATTTTCTCTGTGATTACAAATAAGCCTACGATACAATTTAATATGAAAATCCCACTGAACAATAATTTGAATAGAGTAGAAAGACAAGCACATATACAAGTAATTAAAGCACAAAGAAGGGTGTAATTTTTAAGGCTGCAATTCTGCTGTGTGCGATTGAAGACTATGTAGGAGGAAGTATTTGAGCTGAATGGGTGGAATTTTGACAGCCTGAATTCAGGAGAAGGGCGGAAAGCAGAGACGGGGAAAATGGAGTCTACTTTAAGTCAAATCCAGTATGTTTTGTATGCCAAAAATGATTTGTGGTTTAGTAAGACCATGATGTGAAAAATAAGACAAAAAAAGACAGAATCGTAAATCAAGTTAAAATGTTTGCATTTCATCCTGTAGGCAATGTTGAACATGTGACGTGTTTATTAAGAATATAACATGATCAGAACTGTGATTTAGGAAAGCCTGAGAAAGAACAGGGGTAAGAAAACCATTTTAAAGTCCAGCGCAGCAGTCTGCAAAAGAAGTCTTACAACTTACCCACTAGAAACCGGCCAGAAACACGTACTATTATTTATGTGTAAGTCCAGACGCTCTTCGACTTACAATGGGGGTACATCCTGATAACTCCATCACATAACTTGAAAATATCACTAAGTTCAAAATTCATTTAATACACTAACCTGCCATATCATAGCTTAGCCTAGCCTGCCTTAAATATGCTCAGAACACGTATTAGCTGACCTTTGGGCAAAATCATGTAACACAAAGCCTATGTTATAATGAAGTGCTGAGTATTTCATGTAATTAACATTGTACTGGAAGTGAAATGTTAGTGAAAACAGGTTGTGCGGGTCCTGGAAGTACGATTTCTACTTAACATGTATCACTTTCTCACCATCACAAGGTCAAAAAATCATACTTTGAAACATCATTACTCAGGGACCGTCAGTATTGGACAAAAACTGGATAGGGGTTCGAACTATGACTCAGACATAATGGATGACAAGAACGGATGAGATTTAAAAGGCAAGGCAGAAATAAAAGAGAACAACATAATTTGTAAATGCCTTATCCTGGCTTGCTTCAGAAAAAAAAAAAAAAAAAGTCCTTATCCTCTTTCTTTTTAAAACAGCTTTATTGAGATGAACTTTCCATATCATAAAGTACACCAACTAGCTTAAAGTGGGAAACAAGGGTTTTTAGTGCACAGACAGAGTTGCGCATCCATTACTTAATTTTAGAACATTTTCATCATTACCAAAAGAAATATAACCAGAATGGTTGCAGTATCTCACACCTGTAATTCCAGCACTTTAAGAGGCCAAGGGGTGGGGGGGGATTGCTTGCTCCCAGGAGTTCAAGACCAACCTGGGCAACACAGTGAGACTGCCTCTACAAAAAAATAAATCAGTAAATAATTAGCTGGGCATAGTGGTGTGCACCTGTAGTCCCAGCTACTTGCATGGCCTGAGATGGGAGGATCGCTTAATCCCAAGAGGTGGAGGCTGCTCGGAGCCATGGGTGCACCGCCACATTTCAACCTGGGTGACCGAGCGAGATCCTGTTTCAAAAAGACAGGACGGGAAAGAAACACAAATCTCATACCCATTAGGAGTCACACTGTATTCCTCCTCCCTCTTCTTATACTAATGTGTTCATCATTGCTTGCTTGTGTTTTTTATTGAGCTCCAAACTATTACAAAAAAGACTTAGTCTTTTAATTAATACACAATCCCTAATGTTAAACATTTGTTTGTGTAAAACATTATATTGGAGCTCATGTCCTTTCTCTCAACTTCCATCTTATACTCACACATACCCCATGGGTATTTCCAGTGCATACCATTCTTACCCTCTGCTTCTCTTGCTCTTAAGAAGAGCAGAAAGCCCCTGAGGTGGCTGCAGAGGCCCGCCGGAGCCACCAGTTTATGCTGTAGGAAGATAAGATGCCGGGGCTTAAAGGTTCCATTACTTTTTCCATTTCTCACCTTGGAGTTTGCAACCTTGAGCTCTGTAAGGAAGCAATGCAACATTGTGGATGGGGCTGGCTCTGGAGGCCCAGAGACCCTAGGCCCACACCAGACCATGAGACACACTGGAGCTGGCTAGAGTTGGGTCCAGATGAACCAGTCCAGACTAAGCCATGCTTGGTGTATACTGAAAGCCTATCTTCAAGAGTGCGATAGACCTTGCATAACACTGCCAAAATTCCCAGCAGAATTAGAGCATCCAGAGGCTTCATGCTAAAGCGCCCTCCCCTCCCCTCCCCTCCCCTCCCCTCTACTCTACTCCCCTCCCCTCCCCTCCCCTCCTCTCCCCTCTTCTCTCCTCAAGAAGGTGCAAGCTCAGGGGCTTTCTGACCTCTCCAAGCTACTGCTCGACCCTAGGGTTTTGCAGAGCTTGATACATTTAGATACACTGGTACATATTTTATCATTCTACTGGTTGATTTTATGATTTTAGGTCAAAAGGATAAGTATTACAGACACTGTCTTTAACTTTAAAAAAATTCATTAAGCAAGTCACAGCACATCGACAATAATCCTTTACCATCTTCCACATGAATTTACCAAGTCACTTAAATTTCCTTCAACTCTCAAGGATTTTCTTCTCAAGATTGCTTTGAAGATTAAAAACGACACCATGAAAACCTCATTTGTATATGATAAAATGATACTTGGTATAAATGTGGTATTTCTGCATGAAATAGTCCAGGTTGCCTTGGACTTACTGACAGGAGAATTCATGTTTAGTTCTTTGAATTTTTCTGGAGTCTATGAACCTTCCTAATGCACACCACACTACATATCTTACTGTGAAATTGGGTGTTCATTAGCTCTGCAGATTCCTTGCCATACCTCTAGCTCACACATTCACCATTTACACTCCTCTCAAAAATAGTCATTTGACACTTGGGTCCAAATTCTCTCAGCTGCAGAAGGCAACACAACTCCAAAGTCACCCACTGTCTTTGTTAACTTTGTATGCAGTGAGCTCTTACTCTATTGGTCCTCTTATCTGTGTTTCAGAGTCAAACGATTTGAAGAAGGTAATTTCGTATTTCCTTGCAATTGTTCCTCCTGATTTCCATAAGAAATCAGAAAGAAAGACAGTATTCACGCATCATTTATAATTATTAGCTGGTTAGAACACCTCTCTTGATGTTTAGCTTGTCTGCAACATGACATACAATCATGATGAGTCCTGAATTTAGCAAGGTAAAGCCCTTTCAAAAATGTTCATGCAGTAATTGAATTGTTTTCATGTCTTCCAAGTGCTTTGAACCTAAGTGGCAAAGAAGGTTCAATCATATTCTCAAAAGAGCAAACTATTTTGAGAACTGCAGGTTCTAAAAAATGTTATATTTTATTTTCTCAGATAACTTATTTTCCAAAATAACTTTTTTGTTGTCTTGGAAAATAAGCTGGAAACAGTGCCAACTCTGGACTTTTCTTTTAGAGATGGTGAAGTTAAGTAATTTCTTTTATGATTGTAGAACCCAGTATATACAAATCAAATCATAGTTTAAAAATTTTATGTAAAAAATATTTTTAAAGTATCAACTATACTTAAATATAAATACTTAATTTTATTCCTACTTAAGGTTTTCAATATTAGATGTTAAACAGCTGACTTAGGGTTTCCATAAAGGTTTCAGAAGGAAATAGAAACAAATTGTTATAGCACTATAGGATTAGAGTAGAAGAGAAAATACCATATTTTTAAGTTTATATTTGAATGCCCATTTAATTTTTATCATTATCAAATAATCTTTATCACATGAATTTAAACACATGTCTATTTTATAAAACGTTTCTACAGGGTTCAGTGTAGAATTCAGCTGCACAGAGTCAACTATTAGAGCTTTTTCATAAATCTTAAAGTTAGAACTCAATCTAATGCAGTTTCTATTTTTCCAAATAGAGCTGTGATCTCCCCAGCACAGAAACTACGAAAGTTGTAGGGCGTGGCTACGATTTCCACTTGGTTTCACTGAGAGCTACAGAAGCATTTTCTCTTAAGCATTAGAGACAAACAAAGGCACAAAGCGAACATGGCTTTGGACAGCTGGATTGCCTTGGAGACAGCAGGTCTGTGCTGGGGAGTCACTAAAAGGAGAAAGCGGGACATCGCATGGAGCCTCCTTGGAGGAGTCTTCCAAGGCTGACCCCCAGCAACATTCTCTAAAGTCTTTGGGTGAAAGGTGAGGAGGGGGAACTGGAATTAAATTTGCTGATTCCGTAAGAGCCACCCACCAGTTACAAAGCATTATGGACACTGTATCTTATTTGGAAATTGTCTTCTCTTCGGGAAAAAGAATGTTTTCTCTCAATCTGCAGTGCTTTGCTGCCCAAAGTCTGTATTTTAGAAAACAGTTTCTATTTCTTTGAAGCCATATCTACTGGTAATATTTCTGATTAGTTCTGTATTTGGGGAGTATATCATCACATAGTAGTGTGGTTACTGTGTTTTGTGAGATTTTAAATGTTTTTAAATTGACAAATAATAGTTGTGAATATTTATGGGGCACATAGTGATGTTTCAATACTTATAATGTGTGATGATTAGATCAGGGTCATCAGTAAATCCGTTATCTCAAACATTCATTATTTCTTTGTGTTGGGAACATTGAACAAACCTTTTATTTCCTTTTACTGTTGAATACTTACTTTGTCTTGAAAGCATTCCTTAACTAATTTTTTTTCCTACTCTCTCAATACGGTTTTTTTTACAAGGCAATTCATATCCTTATGTTTTTTTCTATAGGTTTAGTCACCTATCTTTTTGATACCCGAAATTCCCCTTTCTGTCACTTTGCTGGTACAAATACTCAGCTCTCCTTCAGATCCTCATCCTTGTCCAGTTAAGCACACACCAAGTTCAAAATGCTGTTTTGCTCTGGAGGTTTCTCTAATAAATCAGGATTTTTTTTTTTTTTTTTTTTTTTTTTTTTCCCAGACTGGAGTGCAATGGCAGAATCTTGGCTCACCACAACCTCTGCCTCGCAGGTTCAAGCAATTCTCCTACGTCAACATCTCGAGTAGCTAGGATTATAGGCATGGCCCACCATGCCCAGCTAATTTTGTGTTTTTAGTTGAGACTGGATTTCTCCATGTTGATCAGCTGGTTTTGAACTCCCGACCTCAGGTGATCCGCCCACCTGGGCCTCCCAAAGTGGTGGGATTACAGGCGTGGGCCACCATGCCAAGCCATAAATCAGTATTTTTAGATATGATATGAAGAGATTTGAATGTGACTTTCTGTCATCAACCAGGACAGAGCTGAAATCACGTCTCAAAACTGAAGGGAGGTAAAACCACTCAGCTTTGTATTCTTGAAGTTGGCTAAAGGGAAACATTAAAAGAAATAATAGTCTATGTTTTTCAGTATTCATAAATCTTTACATTGTTAGGTAATTTCCCTTCAAGAACTAACCAATACAAATTACTAATAATTAGCAAGAGATGAAATACTCATTTTGATGATAAATAGACATTTATTCCAAATCTCATTTTCAGTCCCAGTATATTCACAAAAGGGAAAGGAGAGCTCTGCAGCCTGAGTGCAGGGCTAACGCAATCATGAAGAAAATGCCCAAAGGAAAGAAAGACCTTTCCTGCAGTGTCCTCAGGATAAAGGGACATTTTTGCTCTCTGCTTCTAAACCCAAATCATCTGACCAACCTTTATTTCTGGGAAAAGATGAGACTAGCACCTGAAATAGAAGGAAGAAAGAAACACCCCCATGTATTCTCTGACTCCATATTGAATTCTCAAAATTTGGTAATGATGACTTCACAGAGACTGAGAATCTCCTTGCCAATAAAATCTGTTATTACTTTCATGAGAACTTTCTGGAAATTCATATTTTGTACTCATTCAGCAACAATTCCCTAACAACACAACATCTGCTCACTTTCTTCCAAATGCAGTCATATGCTGGTTATTTTACTGATCATGCATATCTAACTTTCTGTTAGAAAAAGGGAAAAGCAGCACCACCATGGTGTTCCTTCCAGGCCTCAGTCCCTGCCTCCCTCTACCCCACACACACAGGGCAACAAGGTCGTTTTCCTCCAAAGGTTTATACCGGAATCAAAACATCTATAGTAATGTGGGTATGTTTTCTGCTTTCATTCATTTTCTTAGAACCTATAGAAAATTGCTAATTATCCACCATAATTTTTTAAATAAATTATTTTAAAAAATATTAATAATGTTTTCTCAGGTACAATTTTTTCTTTTTTTTTTTTTTGTTTGATCTCTTTTTTTTTTCAGATGGAGTCTCTCTCTGTCGCCCAGGCTGGAGTGCAGTGGCACAATCTCAGCTCACTGCAACCTCCACTCCTGACTTCAAGCGATTCTCCTGCCTCAGCCTCCCAAGTAGCTGAGATTACAGGCATGCACCACTACACCCAGCTAATTTTAGTATTTTGTAGAGATGGGGTTTCACCACTTTGGTCAGGCTGGTCTCAAACTCCTGACCTCATGATCTGCCCGCCTCAGCCTCCCAAAGTACTGGGATTACAGGCATGAGCCACTGTGCCTGGCGAATTTTTTCTTATGTCAACATTTGGGAAAGTTATCTAGGATTAATTTTCCTAGTTTCTTGGGCATTCTGAGTATTTTTAAAAAATACATCAAACATATTGCAACTTGTACACAATCCATCTTTCAAAATTATTGATCAGTAATTGGTGTCAACCTGGACAGGAGATGCCCAGCAAGGTCTGTCCTCAATCCTTCTGGCTGCCCGTCTTTATTAATGGCTAAGGAAATGGTAGCAATGGCAGGCTTGGGACATTTTTAGTTGACACAAATATGGACAGATCCAGAAATACCAAATAGAAGAGAATCAGTATTCAAAAAAATCTTAAATTTAACAGCTTATCAGATCTAACTAGAAAGAAAATGTGACAAAGATAAAATATTTGGCACTGTTCTTGGGTCTAAAACACCAAGTTCAAGAATTCAGCATAAAAGAGTCTAGACTCAGGTTTAAAAAAGCAACAACTCTATAAAGGGTTTTAGTTGCATCCAAGTTCAATGTAAGTGATGACTGCGATGCAGCTTCCCCCCAGTCATCTGTGAGTGAGGAAAGAAAGGGGAAACCCTCCCTGACATACCACTTTTTGTGTTTCACTCTGAACACCACACTTTAAAGGTGACATCAAGAAACTGAAACCATTTAGGTGTAGCATTAAAGATGGGAAGAGAACTTGACATACGTTCATGTTCAGAATTTATGATATTAACATTGAAAAGAAAAAAGCCAAAGACAGAGACTAATATTGTCTTTAAAATATTTACAGATCTCTCAGGTAGAACAGTAGTGATTCCATGTGGGATTCTAGATCCAAAGGGAGAGGTCCCAAGAACACAGGTTTTCTATTTGAGGGATGGTAGGAGAGAGAGACAGTGAGATAGAAGGAGAGAGATCCTGCTGTAGAATTGTGAAATGGACAACGGACAGCCTTGAGAAGTATTTCACAGAAGCTGGAGGGGTTCGTGCAGAAGTCAGCGTCCTCTGAGAAAGAGTGAATGATTAGAAAGAATTCAGGCATTAGATGACTGACTGAACTAGAAAAAATGGAAAATCCAACCTAACACTGAAATCTTATGGTTCAACAAATCTAACTCATGGCTAGATGATTTGTCTTTTTGTCTTTGAATTTCTATCACAGGAGTTGAATTTTTATCCACTGGAACAGGACAGCAAAATGCCTACAATGGTTAAACGTCTAAATTACTCAACAGAAAATCGCATTAAACCTATATTATTAATAGATGCATTCCCAAATGCCAGAGAGAGACACGAAAGTGCCAGTGGCTGTCTTTGAGCAATGGGAGTTGGGGTGGGGCTGCAGTGGGGGGTATTAAGTGAGTATTTAATAATAGTACCGTTAGTTTAACTTTATTCTCACCGTATTATGATAATTTTAAAAGCAAAAAATAAAAATGACTTGTTGAAATGTCAATCAAGAAAAATAACTATTTTACTTTTAGATTTTTCTGAGTCTTCTTATTTCAAAGGGACTTTGGATGTTATCTAGTACTTCTTAGCTTCTACGGATTTTTTTAAATATTCAAACTGTAATTTCAAATAAGTCTACAGTGTTTCATATGGATACAGAACTAGGCCATACAAAATACATTATGTTCACCTGTTTGCAGAACCTGCAGTGAAAAAGAAAATACAGCAAGTGAAGAAGGAAATGCGAAAAACTAAACAGTTGAGCCTCAGGTTGCTTTTGAAAATCTGACTTGTTTGAATTTTAACCAAATTTCTAAGGGACACTGGTCGAATTCTGCCAAGTACAAAAGCGGACAGAAAATTGGCTTCTGTGTAGTGAGAATAACAGGATCAGAAATAAGGAAAAATTACTGGCTACATTTGCTCTAGGCTACATGTTCTGCACCGTAATACTCCAGAGTTTTCCTAGTCTGTGGCATGACTTCAACCCCACTTTTTCTCGTTATTTTATGTAGTAAAATACATAATGTCTTCGCTGGCATTGCTGTCAGATCTATTTAGAATGGGTGGTAAATGGTCAGATAACAAAGAGACGAGGACAGACCGAGCGCTACAGAGCCACACACGCACTCCACTGTGAAAGCACCTGCCTACTAAAGGGGTACATTCTACCATTAAAAATGTATATGGTGAGATGAACACGCTTCCATATTTGGGAACAACCTCTCATAATATAAATGTTTTGGGGGACTCCTAACACCTTACACTTCCGTAAATAAAATCCCCACAAAAGATTATAGAATCAGGAACATCAGTGAACCTCAGGAAAAACAGAAAGCTTTGATTGCCAGGAGAGTGTAGGTTTCAACTTAAGGTCCCGTTGTAGAAAGCCTAGGGAGGCGGGCCATGGGCATAAGATGAAGGAGACGCCTGCTGCCTGCAGCCAGGACTGGGGGAGGCCGCTGCTTTGTCGTGGCCCCACTAAGGACGCCCGCCTCTTAGGAAGGGCACAACAGCCGCAGTAAGAATGCAACGTGCAAGCACGAAAGAGAACTCAGAAAATCTTGGCCATTGATGACAGTGGGGATATTTTCCTTGGGGGGAAAAGAAAACTGGCTGGTAACATGAGCCTGGTTTAGAATAAAACCCCAATCTGATGAAGAAAAAATGAGCCCTGAGCTGATGTCTGTTGGGTTGGAAGAGGGTATGTTAAAAAGAAAATGGAAACGGGTCAACCCGAATGTGTCTTACCTTTGTCCAGAACTTGCTGACATAGTTTGGAGGTTTGTGCTGTGCAGATCTCATGTTGAAATGTGATCCCCGACGCTGGAGGAGGGGCCTGGCGGGAGGTGTTTGGGTCATGGGGGTGATCACTCACGAATGGCTTGGTGCCCTCCCTGCAGTGATGAGCTCTTACAGAGAGTTCACATGAGACCTGGTTGCTTAGAAGAGCCTGCTGCCTCCCCACTCTGTTGCTCCCTCTCTCACCATGTGATGCACCTGCTCCCCTCTGCCTCTGGCATGATTGTAAGCTCCCTGGGGCTTTCACCACAGCAGACACTGGCACTATGCTTCCTGTATAGTCTGCAGAACCATGTGCCAAAACAAAATCAACTACCCAGCCTTAGATATTTCTTTATAGCAGCACGAAACAGACTAATATACTGGCCTTCTGTTATCCATAATGTCAACAGTTCAGTTACCTCCCACTAGTCCCTGCCACAACACAGGAATTATGGGAGCTACAATTCAACATGAAATTTGGGTGGGGGTCAGGTGCGGTGGCTCATGCCTGTAATCCCAGTACTTTGGGAGGCCAAGGCAGGAGGATCATGAGGTCAGGAGATCAAGACCATCCTGGCCAACATAGTGAAACCCTGTCTCTACTAAAAAATACAAAAATTAGCTGGGCGTGGTGGTGTGTGCCTGTAGTCCCAGCTACTTGGGAGGCTGAGGTAGAATTACTTGAACCTGGGAGGCAGAGGCTGCAGTGAACCAAGATTGCGCCACTGCACTCCAGCCTGGCGCCTGGTAACAGAGCGAGACTCTGTCTCAAAAAAAAAAAAGAAAGAAAGAAATTTGCTTGGGGACACAGCCAAATCATATCACCCAATGAATAATGCTACCCTCAAGACCCATGAAGATCTGGGTCTCTGTCTTAGTGAATGCAGGTGAAACATGCAACCACTACTCCACCTGTGTGGCATGCCTCGATCCTCTAAGAACATCAATTTGTCAAGCCCCTAATGCTCCGTGAGGTTCACCTACCATCTTCCACGATGCATGTGTATTTTGGGTTATTTGCACTTTACTAAGTCTCATAAAGACAATGTCATCATTTAGTGAATCAGCATGATGCCTGCCTCACATCCAGATTAACAAAGTTCTCGGTAGATTGTATTTTGATAAGGAACAAGTTTGTTAGCACAGGCCAGTGAACTTGTACTTCTGTCCTTACCAGGCACAGATAATCTGCTTTTCAACCTCCTCACTGACCTCTGTAGCTCATCCCTGGGAACCACCTCTGAACTCACTAATCGGTCACTCCCCCAACTTGGAAATCTTCCCCGTCATCACACCCCAGGCTCTGTGTCATGCCTGATAAACTTCCTTCACTTCTTTCTGTTATCTTTATGTCATTCTACCTCTAACTCATCCTCGTCCCAAAATACATCATCTCTTTTAATTTCATATTGTATGTTTAAAATTTATTCAATCCAGAACTCAAATCATTAATAAAACAAAACTTGTTTTGCTCTATCCTCTTTCCTAGAGGGAAAGGAAACATTAATCATAAAATGCTGCAAGGAGTTTTTCTAATGTAGCAAGAAAAATAAAGGAAAAAAAGGAGATAAATTTCCATATTATGCATATTGAACATTCATATTCTGTCACTGTTGTTTTAAATATTTTCTCTGCAGAAGAAATAGTTTTACAGAGTAGAAATGGTTTAGACTTTGGACTCAGACAACCTTGGCTTTGCTTTGTAGCTATTTTACAGATTTCATAACAGCAAGTTATGTTACATAATATCCTTGTTGAGTTGTTGCAATAAATGAGATATATATATATGAAAATCATACATCACATGGTAGCATTTCATCAAACTTTCCGTCTACCTATGCATGTGTTCCCAACGCATATGAGGATTAATTATCAAAGTTATACTGCTTTGTGTTTTTATAAGAAAAAGATTCTTTCTTAGGGAAAATATTATTTCATTCTCAAATACCATGTAAGCTGTATAGTTTAGTATTTTCAGTCTAAAACAGAATCATAATCCACAATGCTTAGAAATGACCCAGAAAAAGTAGATCCAGAGATATGACTCTTAGGATATCATTACACAGAACATATATATGGCAATCTTGTCAAAAAGCAAAAAATAAATAAATAAATAAACCAGCACCTCCTACTGCATTTTAAATAAGGACAATTTAATTTTTATTTTTACAGATTTAGAAGTCACAAGTGCAGTTTTGTTACATGGATAATTATGTATAGGTGAAGCCTGGGATTGTAGTGTAATCAACACCCAAACAGTGCACATTGTACCCAAGAGGCAATTCCTCATCCTTCACCCTACTCCCAGCCTCCCACCTTTCCCGCCTTCAGCGTCTATTATTCCACCCTCTATGTCCATGTATACACATTGTTTAGCTTCCACTTGTAAGTGAGAACATGCCTTGTTTTTGCCTTTCTGTTTCTGAGTTATTTTACTTAAAATAAAGGCCTCCAGTTCCACTTAAGCTTCTGAAAAAGACAAGATTTCATTCTTTTTTATAACTGAGTATTTTCTCAGCTATAAAAGATTATATATATATATATATATATACACACACACACACACACACACACACACACACACACATTTTCTTGCTCCAATTATCCTTTGTTAGACACTTAGGTTGACTCCATATCTGTGCTGTTCAGAGTAGTGCACATAAGAGTGCAGGTATACTTTGATGTAATCATTACTTTTCTTTTGTGTAGATACCCAGTACTGGGATGACTGGGTCAAATGGTACATCTATCTTTAGTTCTTTGAAAAATCTACATACTGTTTTCCATAGAGGTTGTAGTAATTTATACTCCCACCAGCAATGTATAAAGCATTCCCTTTTCTCCACATCCTCACCAACATATGATTTTAATGTTGTAAGATAGCATCTTATTATGGCTTTAATTTGACTTTTCAGTGATTAGTGATATTTAGCAGTTTTTCATATGCTTCTTGGCTATTTGTATGTCTTCTTTTGAAAAATATATGTTCATGTCATTTGCCCACTTTTCAATGGGGCTATTTGTGCTTTTTCTTGTTGAGTTGTTTGATTTCCCTAGACAAGAGTCATTTAGAGTTGGGGATTGGCTGCAAGGGTAATAATGGAAGGGCTGAGAAACCAATGAAATTACTGAGAGGAAACCCAGATAACAGGTGTTTTTCTAGGTAAAAATAACACCATATTACAAAATAGGAGAATTTTTTGTTTGTTTGTTTGTTTGTTTGTTTGTTTTTTGAGACGGAGTTTCGCTCTTGTTACCCAGGCTGGAGTGCAATGGCGCGATCTCGGCTCACCACAACCTCTGCCTTCTGGGTTCAGGCAATTCTAGGAGAATGTTTTAATCACCATAGAAATTATTTAAAATATGCTTTACTATCAGTAATGCCTCATTTCCACAGTAAAAACTGAGAATATCAGTAATAACCACAAAGATTTAAAAACTTTATGAAAACCCAAACTAGAAAATAGGAAATAGATAGATAGAAAACCCATTGGCTTGGATGTAAAGGGCAGTGCCTGGGGGGAAAAAAGTACATACCAAATAACAAGCTGATAAAATTTAAAGTTTAGTTTTCATTTTCTAGTTTGATATAAAAATAATAATTGATTTTGCGGAGCCAGCAACTTCTTGTTCACTCTGTTCAATAAAAAACAAATCCAAGCCACGAAAGAGCAGAAAAAATAGAATTCATAAATAGAAGCAAAGAACAAGAGCACAAATAGAAAATAATTTTAAAGAGATATTAATCCAACTATAACAATAGTTGCTTGGAGTATCAATGGTCTAAATGCACCAATTAAAAGACAGAGATTGGCAGAGTGGCTCAAAAAACAAAACTCAACTATATATTGTTTGCTAGAAATCCAATTTAAATTAAAGATACATGTAGATTAAAAGTAAATAAATAGAGAAAAATATACCATACTAACATTAGTCAAGAGAAAGCAGTAGTTATATGAATTCAGAGCAGACATCAGAGCTATGAGGCAAACACAGACAGAACTGCAAAGAGAAATAAATAAATTCACTATTATAGTTAAAGACTTTAACATCTCTCTACCACAAATGGACAGAACCTGCAGGCAGAAAATTACTAAAGACATAATTCAATTTTAAAATGTTATTAGTCAACTGTATGTAATGAACATGTATAGACTATTTCATCTAATAACAGAATACACTCTTCTCAAACTCACATAAAATATTCACCAAAATAGATCATCTTCTGTCACAAAACACTCTTTAGAAATTTTAAATAGTAGAAATCATACATCTGCTCTCAGACTGCAATAAAATTAAACTAGAAGTCAATAACCAAAATATTATACAATCAGAAATTCCCCAAACATGTGGATATTTAAGACACACTTCTAAATAACATATGAGTTAAAAGGTACTCTCAAGAAAAATTTAAAAATATTTTGAACAAAATAAAAATGACAACAGAACTTGTCAAAATTTGTGAGATGCAGCAAAAGCAGTATTCAGAGGGAAACTGATAGCACTAAATGTGTAGATTAGAAAAGAACATGGTGGCTCATGCCTATAATCCCTGCATTTTGGGAGACCAAGGTGGGAGGATCACTTGAGGCTAGAAGTTCAAGACCAGCCTGGGCAGCATAGCATATCCTGTCTCACAAAATAGTCCTAACTATTTGAGATGATGTGGCAGCAGAATTACTTGAGCCCAGGAGTTCAAGGTTACAGTGAGCTATGATCATGCCACTGCACTCTAAGAGCCTGGGTGACAGAGTGAGATCCTGTCTCCAAAAAATAAAAAAGAAAAGAAAATAATAAAGATCTAAATGAATCATCTCAACTTTCACCTTAGGAAACCAGAAAAAGAAAAGCAAATTAAACATAGAGTAAGCAGGAAAAAAAAAAAAAGGAAATAATATAATAATATAAACTATAGCAGAAATCAATGACATTGAAAACAAAATCAACAGAGAAAATCAGTAAACCAAAAGCTAATTTTTCTGGGAATAAAACAATAAGACTAATAATCCTCTAGCCAAACTAACTAAGAAAAGGAGAGATAAGACACAAAATGCTATTAACAAGAATGAAGGAGGAAACATCACTTCAGATCTCATGGTCAGTAAAAGGATAAAAATGGAATAACATTAGTAACTTTATGCCCACGTATTTTGTTTGTTTGTTTGTTTGTTTTTTGTTTTTGAGACAGAGTTTCGCTGTTGTTACCCAGGCTGGAGTGCAATGGCATGATCTCGGCTCATGGCAACCTCCGCCTCCTGGGTTCAAGCAATTCTCCTGCCTCAGCCTCCCGAGTAGCTGGGACTACAGGCGTGCACCACCACACCGGCTAATTTTTGTATTTTTAGTAGAGACGGTGTTTCACCTTGTTGACCAAGATGGTCTCGATCTTTTGACCTCATGATCCACCCGCCTCGGCCTCCCAAAGTGCTGGGATTATAGGCCTGAGCCACCGTGCCCGGCCATGCCCACGTATTTAATAACCTAATGAAATTAGCAAATTCCTTTAAAGACACAGTTTTCCAAAACTCACACAAGAAGAAATAAACAATCTGAATAGAACTATTTATTAAGAAAATTTAAAAAAATAATTTTTAACCTGCTAAAACAAAAAGCATCAGGCTTAAGTAAGTTCACAGGTGAAATCCACCAAACATAAGGAATAAATTATACCAATATTTTATAGTCTCTTTTAAAATATAGAGGAAGAGGGAATATTTTCTCTCTCATTATGTGAGGTTAACATGATCTTAATATCAAAGATATTATAAGAAAAGAAAACTTCAGATCACTAGCTTTCATTAATATAGATGCAAAATCCTTAACAAAATGTTAGAAAATCAAATCAAACAACGCACTAAAAGAATTATACACCACAATCAAGTGGGATTTATACCCATTATGCAAGGAGAATTTAACATTTTAAAATCAGTTAATGTAATCTATCACATCAAAAGTTTACAAGAAATCACATGATTATATCAATAGATGCAGAAAAAGCATGTGACAAAGGTAAATACCCATCACAATAAAAACTCTCCGTACACTAGGAATAATAGGGGAATCTTTTCAGACTAATAAATGATATTTACAAAAACATACAGCTAACATTATATTTAATGGTGAGAAAGTGGAAGCTTTTGTGCTAAGATCAAAAACAAGACAAGGATATTACCTCTCACCACTACTTTTCAACAGCAGATGGGAAACCCTAGCTAATGCAGTAAGAAAATAAATAAATAAATAAAACACACTGATAGAGAGAGAGAAAAAAGCTTTGTTTGCAGTTAACATGATTATTTATGTATAAAATCCAAAATAATCAACAACAATAACTTAATAACATCAACAAAACCTCCTAAAACTAACTTATCACAAAGTTGCAAGACAAAGTTAATATATGAAAGCCTATTGCTTTCCTATATACCAACAATGAACGAGTACAATTCTACATTATAAGCATAATACCATTTACATGAGCACATCCAAAATGAAATACTTAGATACAAGTCTAAGAAAATATGTACAAGATTTATAGGAGGAAAATGAAAAAAACTCTGATAAAAAAAATCAAGGAATAAATAAATAGAGAAATATCTCATGTTCACGGTGAGAGAAGCTAAACACTGACAGTTCTTCCCATCTGAAACTATATGTTAAATGCAACCCCAATCAAAATTCCAGCTAGTTATTTTTGTGGATATTGACAAACTGATTCTATGGAGAGGCAAAAGAACAAAGCTGGAGGACAGATATTACCAAACTTCAAGACTTTCCGTAAACATGCAGTAATCAAGAGAGTATGGTATTGGTAAAAGAACAGACAAATATATCAGTGAAACAATGCAGAGCCCAGAAGTAGCCATACATAAATAGCGCCAACTGATCTTTGACAAAGGAGTAAAGGCAACACAATGGAGCAAAAATCGTCTTTTCTACAAACAGTACTATACCAACTGAACATCCGCATGCAAAAACAAATAAGCCTAGACAAATAAGCCTTATACTCTTCACAAAAATTAACTCAAAGTGGATTCTAAAACATAAAAATTATAAAACTCCTACAAGATGACATAGGAGAAAAATCTAGATTAGCATGAGTTTGGCAATGACAAATACCAAAAACATAATCTCTGAAAGAAATAATTGATAAATGAATCCCATCATAATTAAATATTTCTGCTCCAAGAGGGGCATTGTCAGAAGAATCACAAGAGAAACCACACAGACTGTGAAGCCATATATGATAAGGGACTGCTATTCAAGATATAGAAAGAATCCTTAAATCTAAACTATTTTTTAAAAATGCAACCTAATGAAAAAATGATTCAAAGACCTAAACAGACACCTAACCAAAGAAAATATACAGATGGCAAATAAGCATGTAAAAAGATGCTCCATGTCATATATTCTCGAGGAAATGCAAATTAAAACAATGAGATACTACTACTCACCTGTTGTAAAGGCCAAGCTCCAGGTCAGTAGCACGAAATGCTAGTGAGGATAAAGAACAAAGAACTCTTTGCATTGCTGGTGGAATGCAAAGTGGCAGAATCACTTGGAAGAGAGTTTGGCCGTTTCTTACCAAACTAAACTTTTTTATTTTGTGATACAATAATCACTCTCCTTGGTATTTACCAAAGAAGATGAAAACATGTCTACATAAAAACTTACACTTAGAGCAATTCTACTCATAATTGCTAAAATGTAGAAGAAATTTAGATAGCCTAGAGTAGGGGAGTGGATAAACTGTGGTACATCCAGACAATGGAAAACTTTTCAGCATTGAAAAGAAATGAGCTATCAAGCCATAAAAACACATGGAGGAAGCTTAAATGCATATCACTAAGTGAAAGAAGCAAATATAAAAAGGCTGCATGCTACGTGATTCCAACTATATAACATTTTTTAAAAGGCAAACTATGGAGACAGTAAAAATAATCAGTTTGCCAGGGCTTAGGAGAGAAGGAGACTGAACAGGTGAGGCACAGAGAACGTTTAGGACAATAAAACTACTCTGTATAACACCATAATTGTGGGTACACATCACTGTACATTTTTCAAAGCCCATAGAATGTCTAACACCTAAGATATATTTGGGGTGAGAATGAGGTGTGAATGTAGGTTAATCAGTTGTAATAACACATTTACCACTCTTGTGGGGGCTTTTGATAATGGGGGAGGCTATACCTGAATGGGGAGCAGTGGATATGTAGGAAATCTCTATTTTGCTGTGATCATAAAACTGGTCTAAAAAATAAAGTCTGTTAAAATTAAAAAGCAAAGACATTAAAAAGATAATGTTGGATTTCACAAATCATAGTTTTCTCCCCTCTGGCAATTTGTTTGTGTGGGGTTTCACATCACATTCTGGGAAGCATCAATAACTACAACCCTGAGGCTTTGATGAAATATGCAGGATCTTCTGCAGTCAGACACAGATTTGCAGCCGTGAGTTTGCACATCACTGATATTTTCTTTATTTCTACAGAAATGGATTTAGTGAGAGCATTTTTTGATGAATTTAGCAAAGGTCACTAAAAATTAATAGCAGAATGTGTCATTTGAAAGTTAATGTCATGCCTGATGTTACGTTTCGGGTTTTTTTTTTTTTTAAGTTCTCTACCAGTTTCTTAGAAACATCACTTTTCATCAGTCGGAGAAAGATCAGAAATATCTACCAAATGCTTTTTTAATGGGTTGAGCAAGTGTCAGCCTCCAATCTTATAAATTTGTCTTCTTCTCAAGAGAACACTCTCATTGCCTCTCTTGCATGACTGTGTAAATTCTTCACATTCATCCATTTAAAAAAAAGAGTAATAAGTTAGATTGCACGCTCATTTTACTGAGTACTAAATTGTTTTTCCTGTGCTCTACAGAATAGCTGATAATTAACTGTCTTTAAATTTAACACTTGAGAAGTGCTTAGTGCGAGGAAAAAAGGCAGACTTAGGTTTTACAAAAAAATAATTCTTCAACTGTATATTCTTGTTTTGTCAGAAAACAGGACAGGACAATTCATATTTTCGAAAGCCCTGGTTCTTCCATCTAAATGGCAAAGGTTAGACAGAAGGTTGTGACCCTCTCTGCTTGTTTTAGCACAGTCTGCCCATGTGATAGAATTATAGCCTTACAAAAAAAAAAAAATCTACAGAGAAAATAGCTGGAATGTGGAGCAATACTCTGAAGGATCGAATAAAATTGCTTTTTAATATGTGTCATTATTATGAAAGTATCTTATCTTTATTAATATCAAGTTGGGAAAATAATTGTAATAAAGTGTGCTTTTTCTAACTCTATGCAATTTTATAATTTAATGTAAATAAACATATCAATACAAATTCTTCTGCTTTTTTCTGTGTTAACTCTACATATTAGAATTATGATATTTATATCTAATTATGGTCATTGATATATTTCATTTTACACAAAGTTTATTTTTTCTCCAATTTTGAGTTTTACAGAATAGTCTACATGCACAAATACCCACACACATGATTATATACATACACACATACATGTACCTACACACATATATGGAAATATATGCATTTGATCCTTGTGGGCTACAGGCACACAGTTGAAAACCTACATATAACTTTCGACTCCTCAAAAACCTAACTACTAATAGTCTACTGTTGACCTGGCCTTACTGATAACATAAATAGTGGACTAATGCATATTTTGCATGTTATATGTACTAATATATACTATATTCTTACACAAGAAATATGATATTAGAGAAAAGAAAATGTTATTTTGAAAAATCGCAAGGAAGCCAGGCATGGTGTCATGGTGGCCTGCTTCAGCATCACAGCTACCTGGGAGGCTGAGGCAGGAGGGTTGTTGGAGCCCAGGAGTTTGAGGCCAGCCGGGGCAAAACAGAGAGCCCTCATCTCAAAAAACAAAACAAAACAAAACAAAATAAAAAAGAGAGAGGGAAAGACAGGGAAATATATTTACTATTAAGTGTAAGTGGATCACCATAAGGGTCTTAATTCATCGTCTTCACATTGAGTAGAAGAGCATGAAGAAGACGGCTTGGTCTTGCTGTCTTGTGGGTGGAAGAAACGGAAAAAATCCGCATGCGAATGGACCCATGCAATTCCAACTCACGTTTTCCCAGGGTCAACTGTTTGTACATATACATATGTATGTATATATATATAAATGCATATCTGTTGGTGATTTCTTATCAACCACCATGTTGTCATACCATGTGCAAATATTGACATTCAGCTAAGTAATGGCTAACAAAAGTAGGATTTTCCACTTGGACAAATTTCAATCTTTTATATGCTGCCATTAAAAAAAAAGGCAGAAAGAACTCAAATGTATTTTGCAAATGTGTATTTATGTATACAATATTTTGGAAATGTATATTTTATAGTTACATAGTATATATATATATATATATATATATATATATATATATATATATGTTTGAGATAGAGTCTTGCTTTGTCACCCAGGCTGGAGTGCAGTTGTATGATCACAGCTCACTGCAGCCTTGAACTCCGGGACTCAAGCAAAACTCCCACCTCAGTCTCCAGAGTAACTGGGATCACAGGCATGTCACCTTGCCTAGATTTTTTTTTATTTATATTTTGTGGGTGTTTTGTGTGTTCTGGATTTTTGCCATTGTTTTAAATTACTCTTTATTGTACATATTTATGGGATACAATATGTTGTTTTGACATATGTGTACATTGTGAAATAGTTAAGTCAAGCTGATTAGCATACCTCACATACTTACTTTTGTGTGGTGGGGACATTTAAAATCACTTTCAGCAAGTTTCAAGGGTACAGTACATTATTGTTACTACACCCGCCAAACAAATCTCCAGAATATATTTCTCCTAACTGAAACTTTGTACACTTCCACCGACATATCCCCAAACATTTCTACTTTCTGCTTCCGTGCATTCGACGTGTTTCCATTCCACATGTAAGTGAGATCACACAGCATTGTGTTTCTATGCCTGGCTTATTTCTCCTAGAATAATGTCCTCCAGGATCATCTATGGTTTTGTGACTGATAGGACTTTCTCCTTTTTTCGGCTGAATTGTGTTCGACTGTGATAGAGGGGCAAGGTCAAGACTGAATGGTATATGATGGTGTCCTGGGGGACCTGTCACCGGAAGCATGCAAATGGAAAAGAAATACATTCTGAAATGTAATTAAAAATTATTCCAATTTTGAATAAATAAGGTATGAATTGAAAATTTCCTCCTAAGTAATCTAAATTCTCTCTTTTCAGAAAAGTATGATATAATAAAGCATATACAAAAACAAGTACATTATCTAACTTTGGGAGGAAATTTCATAAAATAGAATGTATCAGAATTGCTGCATGCACAGGACACAATCTGAAGCAGTTCCAAAAATGGTGAGCATGTAAGTAACAAACTCTATGTGAAAATACGAGATCAGCTGGGCATGGTGGCTCACACCTGTAATCCCAGCACTTTGGGAGGCCGAGGCAGGCAGATCACCTGAGGTCAGGAGTTCGAGACCAGCCTGACCAACATGGTGAAACCCCGTCTCTGCTAAAAAGATGAAAATTAGCCAAGGGTGGTGGTGCATGCCTGTGGTCCCAGCTTGAACCCAGGTAGCAGAAGTTGTAGTGAGCCGAGATTGCACCACTGCACTCCAGCCTGGGTGACAGAGCAAGACTCTGTCTCAAAAACAGCAACAAAAACAACAACAAAATGAGATTTTCCTAAATTTGAAAACAATCCTTGAAATTTTTATGTTTCACTAACAAGTTATAATGCTAAAAATACTTTTCTAAACAAACAAGGTTTAAAATAAATCAACCATACTAGCAGGAAAATAGAATTATCTTTCCTTTTTATAGAAAGTGACATGATGAAAGCACTGCCGTTTAAAGAGGAAATTAAATACTATTCAGCCAAAAACACAGGAAAAGAAAGATTATGGAACAATATCCAGTATAAACAACATAAAAACACTATTTTCTAGACTTTGCGAAGATTGGGTATTTGTTAGCTTTTAATTTTTATAATTTATTATTATTTCCTTTCTCGTTCTCAATAAATATGCATTTATGTAATTTAGGATTTAGGATTTTGTATGTTGCAAACTGTATAATACATCCTATTAAAACCAAATTGAATGTATTCTAATTCAACTTTTCTTTAGCTGTATCCCAAATACACTTTTTCATATCCACTAACAGGTGATGAGTGGAAGAGAGGAAGTCAGAGTGCAAAGTCTTTTAACCAATTATGGTTAAAATATCTTATTTTGTAAATTTTGTAGCAATATCTGACTACGTGAACCCTTTGCCAGGATGGACCTCTCAACCCCGGGAAGGCGCCTGGGCAGTGGAAACCCCTCCACGTGTTCCTCAGTCCGTCCTCCTCCGCTGCACCTGAGGGTCCGCCCGGCCTCTCTCCATGGTCTCGGTGGCGGGAATACAATCACTCACCTGTCAGCACAGTTAGTGCGCATCAGGCACCTGCGGCTCTAGGCGTGGGGTCCCAACGGCAAGCGACTCCAATTCTCCGTTCTCATAGAGCTTTCCCGTCAAGCAGAGAGCAAGCAAATACAAAAATCAGCAGCATCGTGTTAAAATGGTTGTACATGCCATGCGGAAAATAAAGCATGGCTGGACGGAAACGACCAGGCTGATGAGCAACTTCAGGTGGTCTTAGAAGGTGAAGCTCTCTGACAAGATGATCCTCGGAGCCTTCCCAGACTGAGGTTTAGCAA
Organism: Saimiri boliviensis; assembly: GCF_048565385.1. Lineage (NCBI taxonomy): Eukaryota > Metazoa > Chordata > Mammalia > Primates > Cebidae > Saimiri > Saimiri boliviensis. The sequence continues at coordinate 119,572,075 of NC_133451.1, read as the reverse complement.
ATGTAGATGTTTGAGGGGAAATTGCTGCCCATCGGGCAAACGGTAACTGCAAACGCTCAGCGGCGGGGTAGTTCTAAGGGACCGGGGAGTGCAGGGCCCGGGCGGAGTGGAGGGGAGAGGGCTGAGCCGAAGAGCGGGTGCACCTTGAAGGCCACGCCTTTGTGGGTGTCATTCTAAACACAATGGTTTGTTCCCTTCCGAGTGCCCCAAAGGCACTTCAGATTCAATCTATCTAAAACCAAATTCATCATCCTTCTACCACAGTTACGTTTATGCTTCCAGGCGGCTGGTATCTGTTAAGAAAATCGTCTCCCCTCAATTGGACACCCTAAAAAAGTTCCCGTTCTTCCCTGATGTTCAGTTCTAGTCTGTGACCAAACGCTGTCGCTCGGTCCTTCCTCCTGGATGCCCTTCCCCGGGAGCTCTTGTACACACCACTGTCAAAACTCCAGCTCACCCGTCCCTGCCACCTGGCTCTCCCCTCACTTTCCTCTCAAAAGGCCCATCGCTTCAGTGCCAGTGTCTTGAGTTTGACCTTCCACAGCAGCCATCATGAGCTTTGACACTAATTCCATCAAACGGCTCTGAGTGTGGACTGCAGTCTACGCCCTCAGGCCTGGAATCCGAGGTCCCTTCGGTCTGCCTGTTACCTACAGCTTCAGTGTCCACCTGTCATACGAGTTACTCTCCAACCTAAGTACTGCCAGGTTTCTTAATCCGCCCCCCCCCCCACACACACACCCGTTTCTAAACTCGATTTTCTGTGCCTGCTGTTTCTGACATTTGAAATGACTCATCCCATGACAGCCCCTGCTGTGCCCCACAAAATTCATCCTTAAACACTGAGTTTCAGTGTCGCTTTTTACAAATTCTTTCCCTAAACAGCCACACTTTCTCTCCATCTCTCTTTCTTTCATTCTCTCTCTCTCTCTCTCTCTCTCACACACACACACACACACACACACACACCCCACCACCACCACCTCCACTTGGCTCCTCTCTGCCTCTGTGCTGCCTCTGCTGTATTTTGTGTACAGCATGATTTAAGAATTATAATCTCTTGGTGCCGATATCCCTTATAATGATTCTGTGCCCGTGCCTCAAGCCATATGTGATGAGGACCCTGCAGAGCTTGTGCCTGAGCAGTGCAACTATCAATCATCATCATAAAATGTTAGGCTTGCGGGGAATTTAAAGACCATTACGGCGATCCCTTTGTATTACAAATGAGGAAACTCATAACCAGAAAGTTTAAGCAGCCAAGGACACCACAGTTTTCTGAGAGCATAGAATGACCCTAAATTCCCTAACTGCTGAGCTTTCAGGCACCACTGCCTTATCTCTCATCTTTACTCGCCTGGGTGACAGACGGATCCATTTATTTTACTTACACGAAGAACTCGATCAATATTTGTAGAACAAATGAATGAAACAGCAGGCTTTGCTTGTAATGATCCAGTTGACCTGCCAACAGCTGAGGGCTGCTATGCACTCACTCACTGCTTCACTCATTATTCTTTTGTAAAGCACTCTTTCCCCACTTTTAATATGTGTATTGCCAAATACCACACTTTGTGTAAAAAGTGAAAATCCAATAGGGAACGTAGTCTTTGCACTCCAGAAAATCACAGAGATATACACACATAATCCAAACGTTAAAGCAGAGTTAAAGGGTTATAATAGAAGTGTGAATAAACCAAGTACATGGGTATTTTTAGGAAAGAGCAACCAAGATTTTTGGAGAAGATAATATTTGAGAGCCAAGCAAGGTTGCTCATGCCTATAATCCCAGCACTTTGGGAGGCCAAGATGGATGGATCATGAGGAGATGGAGACCATCCTGGCCAACATGGTGAAACCCCATCTCTACTAAAAATACAAAAATTAGCTAGGTGTTACGGCAAAATATAGCTGGGCGTTATGGCATGTGCCTACAATCGCAGCTACCAGGGAAGCTGAGGCAGAAGAATCTCTTGAACCCGGGAGGCAGAGGTTGCAGTGAGCCCGAGATTGCACCACTGCACTCCAGCCTGGGCTACAAGAGCAAAACTCTGCCTCAACAACAAAAATTAATAATAATAATATTTGAGCTACCCATTTACTATTGCCAAGCACTAAAGCTTGTTAACAATAATAAGAAAGAGAAACAAAAGCATAGATAATGAAATGATCAACCAGTGTTGTTTATAGTCAGCTTGAATTAGTCTCATCACAACACTAACTTTTTATCATTCTATAAAATTAAAGATGAGTCAGTGATATTCACATGCCCATAACATTTAGAATTATGCAACTTTCACTTTATGTATTATTAATCTAGGTTAGTCTTGAGCACTTCATCTTTGAAGTTTAATTTTACTTTTCTTTCTGAACCCCTTGAAATTGGGATCTGTCCAGAATCTGCTTCTCATTCCCCCTGTACTGATCGGAACAGCATGCTGACTCTGCTTGCCGCAGGAATGTTGCTATGATGAGGCCCTACAAAAATCGGCTTGGGAAACTGAAACAAAATACAAGTTTTCTTCTGCTCTTAAAATAAGACTGTATCCTGTTTCACCACTTACCAAAGCCTGATAAACCGTTTTCATTTTTTTTTTTATATTTGTTTGCTTGATCTGTGTCCAAAGGTAATATGCACATGAGCTAACCCACTCTTGGTCGTGAATTTCTGGAAATCTAAAAAAGAAATTATTTTTGGACATCGCTCACTTGATTTCCCAACATAAAAGTTTATAGTGTGTGCATAAACAACCCAAAACTCCAGCCGTACATTTTAGTTTGGCTTGTTCATTGTGAAGAACCTCTCATCATTCTTCAATGGTCATTTAAAAACACTTCTCTCACTTATTCTTACTGCTGAAGAGAAAAACATTGTGGCATTTTTCTTCCTTTAATGTGAGAACCGTTTCATAAGATTAAGAACTATCATTGATTCTAGTAATTGAACTTTTCAAAAGAACACATATAAATATATTTAATGTAGAAATAGCAAAGTATAACCATCATTAGATATGCAGCTAAGTTATATCTATCTATATATATAATACACATGTGTATAATGTAAGCATGTGTAGTGTTTAAAATACTGTATCATAAATTTGCTTTATTTTTAAAGTACTTTGACATGCATGCCTCAGTGTACCCTCACAACTCAGCTATCCTGTGAAGACACTGAAACTAAGTGACTTATCCAAGGTCACACAGCTAAGTTATTTCCTAAACTGGGCTGTATTAAGACAATGTTTAGATCATGTTTTAGATTATTTTTATATATGCAGATTTACTCCTTACGCACAATAATTTATTTTGTGACTAAATTTCCAAAGGGCATTTTAGACTTTTACATTGGCTTAGTTCAAGTGGAAATTAATTTTCTCTTGACAAGCATTATGAGTTTTAAAATATTCCCTGTGCACACATTTGCTGAAAAGGTTATTTGTATTACATATGTTCATGGCAGGGGTATCTAAGCTTTTATTATGTGTACATATCTTTATATAACTAGCACCGTGTGAAGTTAATGAGATCAGCATTCTATTGTGACTTTTGGAAATGAGTTTACAGCTCTGTGGTCTTGCTATGTTTTACATCTTATTCAAATATTATTTTGGTCTTACGTGTTTAATCCTGTACATTTGATAACTGTGTGATACAATTTTATAGAAATAGCCGTATTGAAAAACTCTCAAAACACAACCAGTTGGTACTAATTTGTGTGACTAAAAGTAGCTATTCCAGTCTTTGCGATCAGTATTTTAAAACCCAAGCCCAAGTGCGTGATGGACTGAGGTCCTCTGGCCGCGCTGCAGTGACACCACAGCTGTCACGCCCTCAGCACGTGGCGGCAGCGTCCTGGGGCGTCAGCCTCTTCCTTCCTCAGCTGTGGAACCGACCACATTGCTGAAGCGTCTGGCAGGACGTGTGGCAGCTGGAAGGTCTCCTAAACACACATTTTAAAGCCCTTAAGATGCTTGTGGTTTAACGCACATATATCATTATTCCAACATCCACTAAAATCAAATTCAATCACGTTACTGAATATTGACTTTATTCCATATCGAGATGATTTTGTTCGTCAAAATTTTCTCAGATGATGTCCTAGAACTTACTGGTATGCTAAGCAGAAAACCTGGGGAATAATTTACCTTGTTTTCTAGTTCAGTAAAGATTTAAATAAACTAAAAAAACTTAAACAAAAGTCAAAATTCCCAAAAACTGATTATTCTTATTTTAGCCTGAATTCTTCTTTTCTGAAAAGATTTAATATTCAAGGAGTATTTTATCTTTGCTTGTAAAATGTAGTCTTCATTTCCAGGGTAGGTTTGTTTTTAGAACGAGAAAAGATTTCAACTAAATAAGTTAAATATGCAAATATATGTATATGTGTGAATGTACACATTCAGTAAATAGCTTCAGTAAGCTATTTTTTTGCTCATTTTTTGAAGAGGAAGAGAAAATGGGTGTGTCTGTGAGTCTGTTTTAGTCTTTTCAGCAGCTCCACAAAAACACTTGTTTTTCCATTAAGAAATCATATCCATCCTTCACCCACCCAAATAAGGATATTTCCCTTTAAAAAAAAAAAAAAAGGAAGCCTCAGCATGTCCAGTGCAATGCCTTGTCACTCAGGAAGCATTGAGCAAATCTGCACAGATGTGTGCAGCTGTCTTCCTTCAGCATGTGTGGCACGCAACAGGGGACCTCCTGCAGTTTCCTTGCTGCTGATTCCGAAGCCATAAGTCATTCAGAGAGAAGATGAAGGTGTGGTGAGTGAGCACCACACGTTGGACACCTCTGCAAAGCTGAGCTGGCCGACACGATGGCTTTGGAGATGAACCCTCAGGACTCCAGTCAGTCCTAACGAAGCTGATCCTTACACCTTATCACTCAACTTTGGTGGCATCATTTAATTTTAAGTTGAGTGCTTTTAGTAGTGCTTTTAACAGTAGTTAAGCACCGTTAATTTTATGAAATAGTTCCTTATTCCATTTCCCTTCTAGTAGTTATCAAATGGTTATTCTAGTCTGTTTCTGAGATGCCTTGTTTTCTTCTTCATTTTTATTGGAATAACCAGGGTGATAAACCTGAGTTTTTATAATGAAAGAAATTCGTAAAACTTTAGATAGTCTTATAAAGTTCAAAATAGGTAATTAAGTGTAGCATCAGAAAATAGAAAAGTAAAGAGATAGTTCTTGATAGAAAAATGTGCACACACACGCGCGCACACACACACACACACACGTATAAATATATAGCCGCAATGTTACTAAAAGTCATCTTCTAGCCTGGAGTATCTTTTCAAAAGAAAAGAGAAACATATGCTACTAATTTTATTTATATACCAGTTTTCCTTTTTTAAAATAGTAGCCAAAAAGTAATAGGGTTTTTATAGAGTTTTCTCAAAAGAAATACCTAAAACCAGTGTCAAGATACCTTTTTAAATAAGAGGAACTGAAATCTTCATACTTGAATTGTCTGTAGCCAAATCACTCTATTTTCTATTTGCTTGTTGAATCAATATGACAATTAACAGTGTTATTTTATCTCACATGAGGCACGGGAGAGAAAGGTTTTTTTTTTTTTCTTAGACAAAATGGGTCTGGTTGGGAGTAAGAAGGCTTTTGTTTCAGTTTTATTATTAATCAGTTGCAAGAATTCCTCATGTTCTCTGTATCTCAATAAGACAGAGCTTCTCAGAAGACAATTATTCCCCAAAAGTGATACGTGGCCACAAAGTTGTTCTATCATAACTCCTAGATGCCCAGTTCAGCTTCTAATAGATAAAGAGTGCCATTCAAAGCATTCCGAAATGACACTTGCTGAACTTCCCATGCTGTTTCAACAACAGTTGGGCTCTTTGTGTCCTCAGGAAGCCCTGCTAAAAAGTCTGTTGCCATTACACGTGGACCTTCCAAGGCGGAGCTCCTCACCCACCCTGGAGAACAATCGTGAGCACTTCTGTTACTGCTGTTGCCTAGCCCACTCATCTCTCCTGCTCTGCAAATCATTCATTCCTTTGGTTTACAGATTATCTAACATTTCAGACCCTATTCTCAGCTCTGAAAATAACGAAGATGAACGAGACACATTCCCTGAGTTTAAGGTATTCATGGACAATGGGACAGTCAAACCAAAACACATGACCAAAATCCAGTATTGTAAGTCCGGTGGCAAGCGCCAGTCAAGGGACGTGATGCCTACAAAGACGCAGAGTGCAAACCAAGGTCTGAACTAGTGAGTCAAAGGATGAAAAGTGATTATCCAATTGCGGTGGAAGAATGAGGTAAGACATTCTAAGTTAAGGAGACAGCATTAAAATAAACAACACAAACAGGACCCTGTGAACTTGAAGTACAGAGACACTATTGAGTATAAAAAGTAACAAGTGTCACTGTCATATTGAACCAACCATCCGTGGAAGGAAGGATCACACAGACCTCTTGACTGCTCATCATTCCTATGTTTTTCTGGTGGACTCAGTTCATCCTCTCCCTGTAACTGAAACTCAGATGGGCCTCCTGATTTTCCCAGTCAGTTCTGTTAATTATTCCAATGACATAACGTAATCCAAATTTCCTACTTGATTTACAGTTAAAACGTCTTCCCTTCCCCACTTTTGTTTGCAGATAAGGAGAGGGGTGTGCAGGCTTCTTTCACACATGAGGTAAGAAAGATTGGAGTTAATTTTGATGAAAATGAAGAGCCATTGAAAAATACTCAAATCATATCATTAGATTTGAATTAATACATACGACTTGTTTGGAAAATGGATTTGGAGAAAATAAGACTAGAGGCGGAAAGAGAACTGAGGAGATTTCCCCCTTCCCCCAATTATCTATTTTAATAAGGGTCTATAGTAGCCAGGCAGCATTAATGACGGAAAGAAAGAAGAGTTAAGAAAATTAAGGAGGAAGAATCTATGTACACTGGGTGAGTGTTTGGATGAGGGGAGATATGTATAATTTGAGATCAAAGGTAACCCTCAGGTTCCCAGCTGGCATGAATGGGTGCAGTCTCTTGCCATCACTTCTGGGGAAGTAGCAGGAGGTAGAGTGAGCTCACTTTTAAACACATTGAGTTTGAGGGCACATGGAACAGAAGTGACCAAAGCCATTGGCACTTGTATTAAATAGAATAAATCCCATGGTGGAAAATGCAGCCTGAGAGTACTATATCAGTATCACTGTAGATACTGTCGTATGTTTAAGGGGTAGCCTGAGAGTAAGTGGTCTAAAAAATAAAAAACACAATGAGAATGATTAGAGGTTATATTATCATACAAACCACACAATGATCTCTAACTTAGAAATTTATTGATTTTTAAAAAATCCTTAGCATCTTAATTCTATCAACAAGATTATTTATTCATTTATATTTCACTGTAAATATCCTACATATGTGATAAAACTTTTTTTTGTAAACAGATTCATTATTCCGGCAAATTTAAAAAAAATATATTGCGGTGTAAATAAAGCAAATTAAAAAAATCTTGCTTTTTAATAAACTTCCAGGACTGCCCCTGATAAATATAGATTACCACCTTTTTTGGAGGCTGAGGGGAGTGTTAGTAACTGTTTTGTGATCAGCACCCCTTCATCCTCTGCTATGCACCGTATGTGAATTAAGCCATTTGAGAAGCTGTTTTTGTTGTTGCTGCTGTTTTCAGTAATAGGAAATCTAATTTTCTTACACGTGTGTTCTAGTACATTCTCATTTCATGGTTACATGTAAAGACCTCGAATTTATTTCCTTTTCTGGAATTCTAGGTCATTGGAAACAGGCTGCCTTGAAACCCTCACTATAAAGTATTACATTAGTGGTACTTGTTTGTTTGAAATAGTCTTTAGTGTTTTCTTTTATGCAAGAAAATCCAAAACTTCTTTATCTGAGTAATTAAATGAGGTACAAGTTGCTGGATATGAGAAGAGACTTTTAAACCCTACAAGTAAAAGCCTTTCTGGGATGAGTCAATTATTTTTCGTGTTGAATAAGTGCTGTAGGCTTTATTGCTATTAATGAGAATGTTATCAGTTTAGAACTTGAAGTTTGATTCTGTGTTTGTAAAAGAAATTCTTATCTTTTTCTTTATAATTTATTTGAATGAATTAATCATTATGAACAGAAACTAAAGTGTTTATTTTATAATAGAACCTATAAGTTTTATTATCTAATAGCTATAATAAGAAGCCTCTACTATTTTTTTGTTTTTTTTTTGAGATGGAGTCTCGCTCTGTAGCCCAGGCTAAAGTTGGTGTGATCTCAGCTCACTGCAACCTCTGCCTGTCGGATCCCAGTTCAAGCAATTCTCCTGCCTCAGCCTCCTGAGTATCTGGGATTACAGGCACGAGCCACCATGCCCAACTAATTTTTGTGTTTTTTAGTAGAGATGAGGTTTCACCATGTTGGCCAGTCTGGTCTTGAACTCCTGACCTCATGGTCCACCCGCCTCAGCCTCCCAAAGTCCGGGGATTATAGGCATGAGCCACCTCACTATTTATATAGAAACTACTATTATTTTGTTCATAGTATTCAAGGAATAACATACCAAATTTAACACTAAATCCAGAAATGCTGAAGCACATTTCTATCTCTATTATAGTAAGGGATGCCGTGATAGATGTATGGATAGATAGATCAGTAGACAGATAGATACAGGTGAATCAATATCAATCAAACAGTGAGAGGCCAAGTCTACTTCTGAAGCTGGTAAATAGCCTCTCCAGAGTATTGCATGGTCATAACTGCCTGAGTACTGATTTTATAAAAAGAGTAAACCTTTATCACTGTCCTCACGGACATTTAACCCAATAGTGAGACACAGCTAACACACAAAATGAAAAACAATTTCTAAGAGGAAAAAAAACCATTATTCTCTTTTCCAACAGTAATATCATTCTATTATCCAAAAACTAATGGGCCAGGAAAGCCTGACATGATAACAGAACTATCTAGCTTTACCAACTTGGACATGTTCAGGAAAGCCAGTCAACATGCATACTCCTGCTATGCGGTTTCACAGTCCGATTTCTAACACATGTTTAACTGAGTGTAGATATCCCACGTTTCCTTGCGGAAAACAAGATTGCGATCCCCATAAAAACAAACTGCTTGATGCAGCTTATACCACTCATACGATCTAATATTGTGTCAAGACAGTAGAAGACATGGCACTTATTAAATATGTCCAGAGTAAGAGTCTCATCACTGTCTAACCAAATAATTCTGCTGAAATTATTCCACATTAAGGGACTTCAAACCAAGCAGGACGTAAAGACAATCATAAAATACTAACTGGAGAGAAATACAGCCTCCCTCACATTTCTAAACTTGGGATTATCTTTCTCTCCCAAGCATATGTACATAACATACTGTTTTCCATATTCTTATTTTCAAACTGTGGTCTTCACAAACATAGTGAAAACATACAGATCTTCGTACTTTAAAAACATTGCAAAGTGTAAATAACATTTTAGAGCAAAGCAGGTGTGAAGACACCTCAAATCATACCACAGCTGTGATCCCACGGTAATCTCCTAAAAATACTGACAGTCGACCTCAGCAAACACTCAAGATTTACCTCATTTTAAATTCTACACTGACTCTCTCTCTCTCTCTCTCTCTCTCTCTCTCTCTCTCTCTCTCTCTATATATATATATATATATATATATGTTAATAGCAAATAAAGGAGACCAGTGCTTACACACCCCTAATAGACGTCTTTCTAAACCAGATTTTAATGCTGATTATTATAATCCTCATACTTGAGATGTTACAAAATCAAAGTTTAAAAAAATTAATTCATTTACTTAACATACGTGTTTAAACACTACCTGTGAGATAAGCCTTAATATGAATGCCAGAGATAGCACAGAGAACAAGGCGGGTCAAATCCATACTTCCTTAAGGCCTGTATTCTTGTGGAGTATCCATAACGTCATATCTTCCCTGTAAGACAAGTAATGTTAATTTTTATTGAGTTATATTATAAATATTCATCAGAGGCTGTTTAAGAAAACATCCTACCAAATAAACCATAATGAGAGAAAATGACTTGTCACAATAAATATTTGGCCAATGAATGAATCAATTATTTCCTTAAATATACGTATTATTAAAAATAGTTCTCCTCGCATCTTAGGGTTTGGGTATGAGTCAAAATTAATTTTTATGCTAGATTTTATTGAAACCAAATAATAGCATAATTTTCTTTGTATATTTAATGTCATTTAAGTATTTATAACTTTGACCACAAGTCTTACTACATTTCTTACATCAAATTTGTCCTTGTGCTGGCTTTAACTTCTGTTGCAAGAGCAAAAACCATTCATAACATATGATCAGAAAGCATCACATGCTCTATATTATGTAGCTATCATATAATATACAGGGGAGAAGATTTTAGACAGCCTTACCTAATATCATGTTTATATATCTGTGGCAACTAATGCAAACATGAACGGTCACTTTCTATTAAAGGGCATTTTCTAAAATATTACGGCAAATAAAGTGAGAGTGAAGTATTACCTGTTTTGTCAGCTAATAATCGGATTTCAGTTGAACTACAAATTTTAGCAAAAATTGGGTCTCACTTACCTGTCTTATCAGCTATATTCTACAGTTTTTCTCTCGATAATGCTAGCTAAGCTTACTGTACTGTAATTTTATTCATCACTTTTTATTTTCTTCTCACTTTAAACTTTTCCTTTTTTTCAGTAGTTTTCTCATATCTTGGCAGTTAAGTGAGTGATTATATAAATGACAGCTTTTATCAGCTCCAATCCAAAAGACTTACAGTAAGCCTGATAGCTGAATCCTTCAGAGAAATGGAAGAAATGGCAATGACTTCTTTAAACAACATAATTATCCATAGAAAATTCTGTATTGCATCAGGCACAATGGCTCACTCTTGTAATCCCGGCACTTTGGGAGGCCGAAGTGGGTGGATCACCTGAGGTCAGGAGTTTGAGACCAGCCTGACCAACAAGGTGAAACCCCGTCTCTACTAAAAATACAAAAATTAGCCAGGCATAGTGGCGGGTGCCTATAGTCCCAGCTACTCGGGAGGATGAGACAGGAAAATTGCTTGACCCCAGGAGACAGAGGTTGCAGTGAACTGAGATTGTGCTGAATGGCAAGGCTCTGTCTCAAAAAAAGAAAAGAGAAAATTCTGTATTCAGTGTAAACCGTTTCAAAGGTTAAATAAAGACATTCCTTAAAAAATTAAAATAAAGGTATTCACCACTACCAGATCTACATTAACATAAATATTAAAGGAGGGAGTTCTTTAAGCAGAAGTAAAATAATCCTAGAAATAAACAGAAAACCATTAAAGTGCTAAAAATTTAAAGAAGAGAAAAATTTTGTTTAAGCACTATCCAAAAGAATTTTTGCACATTATGACAGTACCGAATAAGACATACTTTAAGGCAAGAAGCATCATCAGAGATAAAAAGAGACATTTCCTGTTGAAAGAGTCAATTCACTGGAAAGAAGAATTCTAAACTTACATATACACAACAACAAAACTTTCAAATATAGTCATGTTTAGCTTAACAGTGGGAGTATATTCTGTGAGATGCATCGTCAGGCATATTTATTGTTGTGCAAACATCATAGAGTGTACTTACACACACCTAGATGGCATAACCTACTGCACACCTGGGCTGCGTGGTACGGCCTATTGTTCCTAGGCAACAAACCTATAAACACGCTACTCTAATGAGTACCCGAGGCCAGGCTTGTCCAACCTGTGACCCGGCCTAAAACCACTTTGAACTCGGCTCAGCACAAATTCATAAACTTTCTTATAACATTATTAGAATTTTTTGCAATTTTTTTTTTTTTTAGCTCATCAGCTGTTGCTAGTGCTGGTGTATCTTATGTGTGGCCCAAGACAGTTTTTCTCCCTATGTGGCCCAGGGAAGCCGAAAGACTGTACACCCTTGCTCTCTAGGCAATTGCAACACAACGGTAAGTATTTGTGTATCTAATCGTATCTAAACACAGAAAAGGTAATGCACTGCGCTATGACACGATGACGGCTCAGACATCACTAGGCTATGGGAATTGTTCGGCTCCATGGTAACCTCAGGGGGCCACTGTTGTCTATGCGGTCTGTTGTTGAAAGAAATGTTATTTGGAGCATGACTGTATATACAAAACAGAGTAACCAAAGTACATGGAGAAATGAATATATGTATACTAACAGATTTTAAAACACATGTTTAATAATTAATAGACCGGCCGGGCGCGGTGGCTCAAGCCTGTAATCCCAGCACTTTGGGAGGCCGAGGCGGGTGGATCACGAGGTCAAGAGATCGAGACCATCCGGGTCAACATGGTGAAACCCCGTCTCTACTAAAAATACAAAAAAACTAGCTGGGCGTGGTGGCGCGTGCCTGTAATCCCAGCTACTTAGGAGGCTGAGGCAGGAGAATTGCCTGAACCCAGGAGACGGAGGTTGCGGTGAGCCGAGATCGCGCCATTGCACTCCAGCCTGGGTAACAAGAGCGAAACTCCGTCTCAAAAAAATAAATAAATAAATAAAAATAATAATAATAATAATAATTAATAGACCAAATAAAAAAAATTCTGAAATCATATAGATGAGTAAGCACAGAAGATCCCTTAGACTGAGGAGAAACCTGACGTGAAAGAAGCCTGGGAAGCACTTAAAAGCACACTCAGGTTCCACTGACATTTCCACCGAGCAGTTTCTACAATGCAGTTTAAACTTAGCTATCAAGAAAGACTCAGCAGGTTTCAAATACTACAGTAATTTGGAATCTGATTTCTGACAGTGGTGTAGTTATACCAGAAAGCGATAATGAAGAATGATGGGAATATGCTAATATGTTTGAAAATTAAGCAACATATTTAAAAATAATCCACTGCTAAAGGAAGAAAACTCAGTGAAAAATCAGAAAATCTTTTGAACTGGATTTAATAAAAATACATCTCAACATTTTGGAGAGGCAGGTAAAAGTGCTTAGAGAAATGTATATCTACATATTAACAAAGAAGAAAAGCTAAAGAATGCTCTAAAGTAATTGGAAAAATAAGAGCGAACTAATCCTAATGAAAATGAAAAGAAGGAAATGTAAGTTAATGCACAAAAATTAAATTTAAATTTGATGAAGTAATAAACATATAATAGAAAAATTAAAACGCAAAAATGTATTTCCCTAAAAAGACTAATAATATGTATAAACTCCCTATAATAATTGCTAAGCTAAGGAAAGAAAAGAGAAATTAATAATACATGGAATTTTTAAAGGGCATATCACAACAGACATTACAGATACTAAAAAGATAAACACATACAATTTTTGACGTATATACCAATATACTTCAAAATTTAGAAGAAATTGTCAAATTCCTAGAAAAGTAGAGCTTACCAAAACTAATTGAAAAAATCTAATTGGAATAGATTGTATCTATTAAAGAAATTAAATCTGTCATTAGGAAATTTGCAACAAAGAAAATTCTAAGCCTGTATGGCTTCACCAACATGTGAATTTTTCAAATGTTTACTTAAAAGCATGGTAAAGAAAGAAATATAACTGTCAATATTCACAGACAATATGAATGATCAAGGAGGGAACTACAGAGCAACTGAACTGAATGTTCAAAACCAGACCAACTCTATGCTCAGTCTCTTGGTTCATGACATACCTATCACCTTAGAGTGGCTGAAAAGAATAGTCTTTTTAATAAGTGATGCTGGATCAATTACATATTTATATGTATAAAAAAAGAAAAAGCAACTTTGACCTTTACATTACACACACACACACACACACACACACACACACACACACACACACACACACAAATCCTAGCTGGAATGTACATCTAAATTTGAAATGTAAAATAATTTAAAATTGTGGAGTAAAACATAGGAAAATACCTTTATGATAATGGGCTACAAAGTATACTCTGTGTGATTCATACCAATGAATAAACACTTTCTTTAAATAAAATTGTATTCAAGTTAAAAACCATCAAGGATCAGCTACAGAATTTAAAAAAAAAAAAGAAGAAGAAGAAAAAGGAAAGAAAGAAAAAATACCATTTCGAATTAAGGTCTGCTTCATGAAAACCGCAAAGGTGAGATACTTATTCAGAATTCAGCAGTCCAAGATTGGACAAGAAACAGAAAGCGCATTAAGAAAAAGTAAATGCACAAAACATTGATTTCCAGCATTTCCCATTTTTTAATATACTCACAGACAGGCAGAATACTTCTACCATACTTGTAGATGGAAGAGCTCTCTGTGCCTATCAGGAAAAATAATGAGCTAGAAAAGATTAATAGAAATCGGGATGTCTTTTGGGAGAAAAACCCCCTTCTTTAATAGTAAGGGAGTGTAAATCCAGCAATGCAGGCATCTCTGCTGCTGTCAATGAACTTACTTGATTTTGGAGATTCGAAGAAGCAGTTTGTGGAGATTAGAGGAAGAGGCGGGTTGACAGTGCCTAAGCATGAGTATTCGCTGTGGCGAAGCCCTCAAGAGGGTATATTTTAAACTGTAAGCACCAATATACGGATACCAATACCGTTGTAGGCAGGGGTTTCAGGATGTGTATGTGTGTCAGCATGGATAGAGATACAGTTGTGTTCCGCACAATGACATTTCAGTCCATGATGGACTGCATATACAATAGTGGTCCCATAAGGTTGTCATGGAATGGGGTTACGCAGGTCTTTGATTTTTAATCTTGCATATCAAATTTATCCTGTACCTTTTCTATGTTTTAATACAGAAATGCTTACCTTTGCATTACCATTGCCTGCAGTATTCAGCGCAGTAACCCGCTGTGCATGTTTGTAACCTAGGTGCAGTCGTCTATGCCATATTGCCAAGGTGACTCGTGGCTACACCAGCCAGGTTTGTGTAAGTACACTCTATGAGGTTCACCAACAAAATTGCCGAATAATGCATTTCTCAGAACGTATCCCCATCGTGAATGAATGAATGACTGTGTAGAGATATAATGTGCTATCTCTGATAGCCTAGAGTGGTGAGGTTGGATGAGGTTCCTAAAAGGGGCTGAATGATAGAATGAAGATGTTTATCTGCTTTCAAATTACTTACAATTTAAAGATCTTAAATTATAAAAGTTTGATATTATTTTTAAATCCAGACACCCTTTATTCAAAATAATCTATGTCAAAACAGGATTTCTAGAAAAATACAAAGGTCTTAAGGTAATTAAAACAACTTTGCAAAAGAACAAAGTTGGAGATCTTGCACCCATGGCAATCAACAATTATTATCAAGCTACAATAATCAAGACAATGTGATATTTTCTTCGAGACCAACAAATATATCAATGAAATAGAAGAGAGAGTTTAGAAATAGGCCTACACATATATGATGAATTCATCTTTTATAAATGTACAAAGGCAGCTTAGTAAAGAAAAATAGTATTTTAAACTGGTACTACAACAATTGGATACCAATATTCAAAGGCAAAAGCAAAGAAACCAAAAAGAAGACTTTAGAGCTTACATACCAGGTGAAAGTTAATTCACAAAGGACTACAGACCCAAAGGAGAGCCTAAAACCATGAACCTTCTAGAAGAAAATATGTAACAGAAACTATTACTTTGGGTTAGAAAAGGTTACTTAATAGAAAAACACAATCCATAGAAGAAAATAATGATAAGAGAAATTTTATAAAAATCAAGAACACCCACTTTTTGAGAATCTTAAGAGAAAGAAAAGATAACCCACAGACCATGAAAATGGTCAGATGTCTAATAAAATCATTGTATCCAACATAAAGAATCTTCAAAAATCAGTAAGATCAAACGTAAAAAAAATTAGAAAATAGACAAAAGATTTGAACAGATGCTATGCCAAAGGATGTCATGACAAATAGGCCTATGAAAGACATTTACTATTATTAGTCATTAGGGAAATGTAAATCAAAACTACAATGAGATGATACTACATACCTATTAGAAAGGAAAAATTTAAAAGCCTGATCAGGCCAACTGTTGATGAAGATGTAGAGGAACTGGCACTCCTATAGACTGCTAGTGAAATTGTAAAACGTTATGTTCACTTTAGAAAATGGTTTGACAGTTTCTTTAAAAGTTAAACATATGCCTGCTATATGACTCAGCTGTCTCACAACTAGGTGTCTGCCAAGAGAAACAAAAGTGTATCTCTGTTCAAATGTTTGTGCATGTGCATGTACAGCACGTGTATTTGTGATAACCCAAAATTGGAAGCAATTAAAATGTCATAAACAGGTGAATGGAAAAACAAATGGTGATGTATCAATACAAGGGAGTACTCAGCTAAACAAACACACAATAAAATGAATGTTCAAAAGAATGAACAGGATGAATAAACCTCAAAATAATTATGCTGAAAGAAGCCAGTATATACCACATGTACACAGTAAATACATGTATTTTATATAATTTTAGGATTTATATAAATGTATGTAAAATTTATATTAGTTCTGCAAAATATGGTCTATAGTGACCAAAAAAGAAGTTCAGTGGTTTCCTGAGGATGGAGGCGGGACCTGGGGAGGTGTGCTGCAAGGGCATTCAGGAAACTTGTTGAGGTGAGGGCTATGTTTGCTATTTTTATTTTCAGATGGTTTCATGACTGTAGATTGAATCCGTTTCCTGGGGCTATTTTACAACAAACTGCTTGCCTTTTAACAAGATAAATTTATTGCCTTACAATTCTAGAGGCTAGAAGTCCAACGTCAGTGTTGTGAACAAGGCGATGCCACGCTGAGGCCTCCTCTAACTCTGGGGGCCGCAGGTACCTCCGGGCACGTGGCAGCACACTCCACTCCCCGCCTCGCTGTCTCGTGGCCTTCCTCTCTCTGTGTCTGTACCTGTTTGCGAATGTTCTTTTGACACCACCACTCATACAGGATTAAGGCCCCACTCCGCTTCACTACTACTTCATCTTAGCTAATTATATATTCTATTTCCAAATAAAGGGCCTATTCCCAAATAAGAACAAGGAGTTAGGACTTGAACATGTCTCATGAGGGACATAATTCAACCCACTATATGTGCACACGTCAAAGCTGTACACTTTAACATATGTAGTTTATTTTAGGTCACTTAGACCTCAATAAGTCT
Organism: Saimiri boliviensis; assembly: GCF_048565385.1. Classification (NCBI taxonomy): domain Eukaryota; kingdom Metazoa; phylum Chordata; class Mammalia; order Primates; family Cebidae; genus Saimiri; species Saimiri boliviensis. The sequence goes on along the minus strand of NC_133451.1, from coordinate 119,554,955 downwards.
GTTAAGAATTTTTTAAAAAAACATATAGTTTTTATAAGCAGAATATGTAATAGTAGGACAAATTCTAAATCAGAATTTTTTAAACCCTACCCTACAGTGTAAGAACATCACGTGCATCACACAGAAGAAACTTACAAAAACCATATAGGGCACAAAAAAGAGGAACACCATTAGAGGATTTCCCAGGAGAGAAGGGAAATCTGTCAGGAAGAGGGTTTTATGATTTTATCCGTGGGGTGTCCCAGTGCACGTGTGATGCAAGACACGCTTACTGCTGGAAAAGTATTCAGCTGGAAGAGGGTTCTATACAACACAAAGTTTGAAAGCACGTAACAGTACTCCCACATGTGTTCAAATTGCAGAGGCTCCTCTCAGTGCATAGAAATGTATTTCAAACATCTACACAAAGGAAAGAAACAGCCATTTTTAAGTATCTTTAAACATTAGCACCTGTAAAATAAGAAGTTAAATTTATATTGATGTTTGGACTACAGTGATTATTAAATGAGCTGTACATACATTTATGAACACATTTTAGAATTTGGAAGAGTGAAATTTAAAATAATTGAGAGGGTTTTTATTTGATCCAAACATTTTAAATTTTCTAGGTAGAGTACATTTAGAGAACAAAGTATATCATAGAATGTGACTTAATTAGACACCACCTGGAAAGGTTAAGATTTTTTTTTACACCAAACAACACAGAAATCACAAGAAAAACAAAATGAATATAGGTAGTTTAAAGCATCTTCCAAACATTGTCTAGATTCCATTTTTAAGGAATATTTTTCATTATAAATGAGCACTCCCTTCAAATTGGCTTTGTCTTTTCTCCTCCATCACTGTTAGCGATATCATGCCAGTCACAATTTCCAAGCCTTTTTCTCCCCCAGATCTGCCCTGTTCTGGTTTTTGGACATTCTGGCATGTCTGCTGGCCTAGGTCCTGACTGGTAGTTAATTCGCTGTCTTACGGCAGTCGGTCTAGCCAGCTCGGTCATGAGCAGTCTGCACTAAACCCTGGGTCCTGAAGGAGGGCCTCCTGCGTCCTGGGGTCCCTACGCTCTGCGCGGTGAGGCCCCTGGAATGACGAGGTCAGGAGATCGAGACCACCCTGGCCAACATGATGAAACCCCGTCTCTACTAAAAATACAAAAATCAGCCGGGCATGGGAGCATGTGCCTCTGGTCCCAGCTACTCAGGAGGCGGAGGCAGAAGAATCGCTTGAACCCGGGAGAGATTGCACCATTGCACTCCAGCCTGGTGACACAGCAAGACTCCGTCTCAAACAAACAAACAAACAAACAAACAAACAAACTTGTAAGAGTTGTCTAAATGAGAATATATATATATATGTATGTTATTGTCATCGGTCTCCGGAGACTAATTTTTGATTTCTCATTCTTTCTCTGCTCCTAGTTCTCCTAACGAAACTTCAGTGACCACGAAAGTCAATTTGCTCCAATTCTTATGTGTTTACCAATGGAACACAGTCCCTGGGTGGGGGGGGCTTTTAAGATTCCATGAACTGTAAGTACCTGTCTCAAGTGACTAAGACCTTAATTACTTTTGAAATAAGGTGCCTAAATTATATACACTGAACATACACCCAATTTATTTTACTCACAAAACAACTAAGGAAAACAGTCGGTGACAGAAGTACAATGTATAGTCTAATTTGGTATGCAATGAATATTTTCAGCCGAGCTAACACAGTCTTCTAGAGAAAAGACTCATCTGCTTTTGTCACCAGCACAACAGGTCAATAACTATATTTACATTTCTCATCTGGCCCCTGCTATGCTTGCTAAGGATAAAATCACAGAAGATATTAAATACTTATGCATAATGAGGTTGAAAAATATAATATTCCATTTATCTGTTTGTCAAAGCAACCACGTAAGCTATTTCTGTGATTCTTCCCTAATTAAAAAAAAAAGAAAATAGGTACAGAGAGCTCAGGAGTTTAAGCACAACATAAATTATAGCCAGCACTGAAACTGAGACTTGTGGCAGGTTCTTGTATGAAGCCTGTACCTTAATGTGGAACTATACTTAACCTGAGCTTGCTATATGATACATATGAAAGTTGTTTTGTCTTTTTTTTTTTAATGCCGTCTTCATTAGGTTTCTAGTCTTTTTCTGATAAAAAGTTCAAAATTGAAAGATTAAATTTTACATTTTTCTGTTTTATTTTTGTCTGTTTCTTTTCTCTATATTTTCACTTTCTGGCTGCCTGACTCGGTCCTATAACATGTTATATATGTGTATGTCTGTGTGACAGCAAGAGTGACTCTTCCTTCCTGTGGGTATTAACTGCTTTTTCACTCGTTCTGTAGAAAGGAGTCTCATGCTGTTGCCCAGGTTGGTCTGGATCTCCTGTCCTTAAGTAATCCTTCTGACTCGGTCCCCAGAGTGCTGGAATTACAGGCATGAGCCACTGTGCCTGGCCAGTATTAACCTTAATGTGTTTCATTTTAGGTTTCTGTTCTCCCTTGGGTCACGTTTTGAGTACATACTCCGACTCAGTCACTTTGAAGCCTGCAAATTGTCTTACAAGACTGCATGGGCTCTTCCCCACATCTCCCAAAGATAATTCCAGAACACTGACCAGAAGTCATAAACTGGCAGTCTGTGAGCCAAATCCATTCATCAGACGTATTTCTGCTGCATGGTTATTGTACATTGCACAGTTGGTTTTTTCTGTAGTATGTTTGGCTGAATAATTTCACAATTAAAAATCAGGAAGTTTCATGTAGTCACCTGGCTTTTTCTGGAAATTTGTGAGATTCAGCAATACAGGTTTTACTTCCTCCACAGCAGGAATCTTCCGGAGCTGAGTAGTGACTGACCCCCAGCAAGTCCTCACCAGCTCATCGCACACGCCAACGATCGCTCTTTTCTGACCATGCTCCACCTCATTCACACGTGACTCCTCTCTTCAGGCAGCCAGTGGGAAGTGCACCGCGTGGTCCACATGCATCAGAGAGCAGGCGACGGGTAAATTCTGCTTTCTCTCCTCACTCGAGTTTCACACAGGGGAACTCACCTCTTAGTAAACGTGCCTTTACTCTGCCTGTCTTCTTTCTACTGAGGTGGGGTGATGGTTAGCTTCAGGGCTGGTTTCTGGCAATATTCTGAAGCTGTTAAAGTGTGATTTATATTATCCCCCCTCTAATATTTAATATTATCCCCTTCTAATTTCTATACCTTATTTTAGTGTATGTGTATATGTATTACATAGACGTATATATTTTATTTGTATGCAAACTCACATTCTATTTTTGTTTCTCTGTCCTAATATTTGACTTATAAAATAATGTTGGACCAAGAAAATACTTAACAAAAAGAGATAAATCACTAATAAACCTGAAGAAATATGGCAGAGGTCAAATGGTGGACAGAGGACAGCAGGTCCTCTGGAGTCCGTGAATTGTGCATAGAGATGTGTGCAGCTGACCACCTTGCTCCGAGTTTAAATCTATTGTTGAAACATGAGACTAAATAGGGCTAAGTTAACCTAAAGGAAGCGTAATAGCAATGTTGATGACCCATATGTTGACATAAATGATGGCTGAGTTGTTTCCTGAGGTCAAGGTTGCTGACACCCATTCAAAAATTGTATTTAATGAAATGGAGTCTGGGGCCCTCTGAGGCCTTGGGTTGGCCATAGTTCCTTAGAAATGTCAGTATAGGAGGAGCTTTAGAAGGAGATGATCTTAGATCTGATTCTGAGAGTCATCCTTCTGGCATTGGTGAAGTCGGGAAATTCAGAAGTGGCGCATAAGTGATTGAAAGGTGCTGGGGTGGAAGTCAGGCTCAGCCGTGCTCTGGGGAGTGCAGGTGGTGGAGAACGCTGCCTTTGATAACTGTTCACTTGCGTCTGGAGCCAAAGAGCTCAGAAGTCACAGAAAGGGCTGGGCAGCAGAGTTGGAGGGCCACTGGATTGGATTTAGAGGACGGAGATGGGGTCATGAGGCCATGAAAGGCAAGTCAAAGGGAACATGAAGGTCAATCCGTAGTGATCAGCAGGAATAGCTCCCATGTCCTGGGATCGTGTGACAGCGTTTCTGTAGATGAACCGATTAACCAGAAGCTTAAGGGACCTAAAGCCATATGCAGGTTTCCTCCTCCTCCTGTTTACCTCCTGTCCCTCTTCCTCCAAACTCTCCTCCTCCTCCTATTCTTCCTTCTTCTCCTCCTACTCCTTTTCCACTCCACTCCCTCTTTCTTCCTTTACTATTTCTCTTCCATATTCAGAGCTCAACATTTATACAAATACTACATGAAAAGGCCTTGGTTCCTGGTGAATTAGAATCCCAAACCTGAAGAGTAATGGGATTTGGATAAAAGAGTGACAGGTGGTGCCTGTGGCATCCTGACACCCAGAAGAGCAGGTGCTGGGCTAATTCTGTGAGGCTGAGGAACTGCATATCCCAGAAAGAATTACATGAATGTTAAATTTAAGTCTTTAAATGAGTCCTCCAAAATATTGGAGGACCATGCTTGGACTCATGGATACAATTTTACTTGGTTTCCACTAAATGATGTACCTGCCTGATGAACAAATGAAATCAGCACTCTGAGAAAACCTCCTTCAAAGTAAAATTTGAAGGCTTTTCTCTACATAAAAATAGCTGTTCATTAATTAGGAAGGTAGGTATGGATTAAACATACCTACATTTGCATTACAAGACAAAATGCCATCAAAGTAAGATAGTGGAAAGGAAAGCGGATCAAGCTCACTTTCATTTTCCTGCATGACTGAAATTTGTTTTTCTTACTGAAGGACGGAGCCTCTTTTACTTTCCCACACACTGTGGCTATGAATAACGGAAGCCAGACTCAGCCCCCTCCCATCAGAAAGTTCTGCTCTTGGCGGTGAGTCACAGGGCATCTCTGCAGGGTGCATAAGCATCAGTTTCACCTGGGAGCCTCAGAGCCAGGGACCAACCATCCCGGAATCTGGAGGGACTGAGGGTGACCCTCTTTTTCCCCTGAGTCTGCCTTAGGGCTGCCCGCCAGGGCGAAGGCCAACCTGCCATCCCGGCTGCAGGCCTCCTGCTGGCTCCCTGAAGCTGGCTCCTTTTAGCTTTTCCCAGTGCTCATTTTTCTTTCCTCTGAATCCTCAGGTGCAAACCTAAACCCTCCCACTGCATACCTCCCGCTGCTCTGCATTCTAAGCAGCAGTGTCAGCACTCAGCTGCTGCTAAAAGAATGTTTAATGGGATCTTCTTTGATGCCTTGGATGAGATTTAAGCAGTGTATGACAGTTTTTAAACTTCTGCGTAATTTTCTTACGGCATTTATCTCCCTTCTTTCCCTGGCCCTAAGGAGCACACGGTCCTGGGTGCAGTCTGCAGTGCTCCACATCCACCTCCTCGATTCCCGAGGCACTTCCCCCTGTCTGCAGCGGCTCCCATTACGACTCCTGTGGGATCTGAGAAGATGATTTTGTAGATCACAAGTATAAGCAGCCTTGAGAACAAATGAATGGAAGGAGATGATGCCTCAGTTGCAGGGAAAGGAAATGTCATAGAAATTAGTCACAAGTGATGGCTATTCAAACTTTAATTGCTGAAAAAAAGGGCCATCAACTAAGAGAAGCAGAGGAGGAGAATATTGATTGTAATCCTTTATTAAAATCATGAAGTATTAGGTGCAAACAAAATTTTATTTTCATCAGGACGAAGTATACATAGAAATATCACATAATCTCTGACATCTTGTCAGGTTGGGGAATCAAAATTTACCTGCTCCCAAAGTATTTCACTTCCGTGTGTCTTTTTAGTACGTTCCACCTAGAATGTACACGTCTTGAAATAGAGATTTCAGGGAGTGAACAAGCAGAATGATTAATTAGCTCAGATTATTAAGGGGTGGATTTCAGGCAACTTGGATAATATTTTTTGAAGATTACTTTTATTTAAATGTAGATGTACAATACCAATGTGAACTGGAATAACAGGAGAACTTAATTCAGCATATTTTAAAAATCTAGCACATCTATCCTTTACATGAATGTCTTTTTTCCAGTATTGCAAATTAATTTTTTATTTGTGAGCATAGCGTAACAGACTGGAACACGGTAGTTAAGACTTCAGAGGCTTTGCCAACTCAAATTCCCTGGATTTTTATTTTTTATTATTTATATTTTAGGTTTGGGAGTACATGTGATGGCTTGTTACATAGATAACCGTGTGTCATGGGGGTCTGTTGTATATATTATTACATCTCCCAGGTATTAAGCCCAGTACCCAATAGCTATCTTTTCTGCTCCTCTCACTCCTCCCCCTCTCCCACCTCAAGTAGACCCCAGTGTCTGTTGTTTCCTTCTTTGTGTTCACAAGTTCTTATTTAGTTCCCATTTATAACATGAGAACATATGGTATTTGGTTTTCTTTCTTTCTTTTTTTTTTTTTTAAACTCTGTCACCCTGGCTGGAGTGCAGTGGTGTGATCTCAGCTCACTGCAACCTCTGCCTTCCAGGTTCAAACGATTCTCCTGCCTCAGCCTCCCAATACTAACCTCCCTAGAGGCACACACCACCAGGCCCAGCTAATGATTTTTGTATTTTTAGTAGAGACGGTGTTTCACTATGTTGGCCAGACTGGTGTTGAACTCCTGACCTCAAGTGATCCACCCACCTCAGCCTCCTAAAGTGCTGGGATTACAGGCACGAGCCACCACACCCGGTGTTCATTTTCTATTCGTGCATTAGTTTGCTCAGAATGACAGCCTCCAGCTCTGTCTATGTTCCTGCAAAAGAAATGACCTCATTCTTTTTTATGGCTGCATAGTTTTCCACTGTGTATATGTACCACATTTTCTTTATCCAGTCTGTCATGGGTGGGCATTTAGGTTGATTCCATGCCTTTCCTATTGTAAATAGTGTGGCAGTGAGCATTCCTGTGCATGGGTCTTTATGGTAGAGTGCTTTATATTCCTCTGGGTACATACCCAGTAATGGGATTGCTGGCTTGATTGTCTTTAGGTTTTTGAGGAATCACCACACTGTCCTCTACAATGGCTGAACTGATTTACACTTCCATCAATAGTGTATAAATGTTCTCTTTCTTCACGATCTCACCAGCATCTGTCAGTTTTTGGCTTTCTAGTAATAGCCATTCTGACTACTGTGAAGCGGTATCTCATCAGGGTTTTGTTTGGCAAATCTAATGATCTAATGATCAGTCATACCAAACTTTATTTTATATGCTTGTTCGCTGCATGTATGTCTGTTCATGGCCTTTGCCCACTGTTTAATGGGGTTGTTTTTCTCCTGTAAATTTGTTTGAGTTGCTTATAGATGCTGGATATTAGACCTTTGTCATGCATAATTTGCAAATATTTTCTCCCATTCTGTAAGTTGTCTGTTTACATTGTTGGGATCATTTCTTTTGCTGTGTAGAAACTCCTAAGTTTAATTAGATCCCATCTGTCAACTTTTACCTTTGTTCAATTGCTTTTGGCATCCTTGTCATGAAATCTTTGCCCGTTCCTATGTCCAGGATGGTATTACCTAGGTTGTTTTCCAGGGTTTTTATCGTTTTGAGTATTTAATCCATCTTGAGCTGATTTTTGTATATGGTGTAAGGAAGGGGTCTAGCTTCAATCTTCTGCATATGGCTAATAAGTTACCCCAGCACCATGCATTGAATAGGGAGTCTTTTCCCCATTGCTTGTTTTTGTCAGCTTTGTCAAAAGTCAGATGGTCATAGGTGTGCAGCCTTATTTCTGAGGTTTCTATTTTGTTCCATTGATCTGTGTGCCTGTTTTTGTATCAATACCATGCTGTTTTGGTCACTGTAGCCTTGTTGTATAATTTGAAGTCAGATAACATGTATCTTCCAGCTTTGTTCTTTTTGCTTAGAATTGCCTTGGCTATTTGGGCTCTTTTTTTGGTTCCTTATAAAGGTTTAAGTAATTTTTTCTAGTTCTGTGAAGAATGTCACTTATAGTTTGATCGGAATAGCATTGAATCTGTACATTACTTTGGTCAGTATAGCCATTATAATGATATTGATTCTTCTTATCCATGAGGATGGAAGAGTTTTCCATCTGTTTCTGTCTTTTCTGATTTCTTTGAGCAGTGTTTTGTAATTCTCATTACAAATTTCTTCCCCCTCCCTGGTTAGCTGTATTCCCAGGTCTTTTTTTTTTTTTTGGCGGCAAATTGTCTTTCTGATTTGACTCTGTTTGGTTGTCGGTAGTGTATAGGAATGCTAGTGACTTTTGTACATTGATTTTATATCCTACAACTTTGCTGGAGTTGTTTAGGAGCTGAAGGAGCTTTGAGGCTGAGTCTACGGAGTTTCCTAGATATAGAATCATGTCATCTGCAAACAGAGATAGTTTGACATTCTCTCTTCCTGTTTGGATGCCCTTTATTTCTTTCTCTTTCTTGCCTTACTGCTTGGGCTAGGACTTCCCAGACTATGTTGACTAGAAGTGGTGAGAGAGAACACCCTTGTCTTGTGCCAGTTGTCAAAGGAAGTGAGTCCAGCTCTTGCCCATTCAGTATAATGTTGAAATACATTCAGTATAATGCTGGATTTTTAAATGGACTATACCACTTACAGCAAGTGTCAGCTTCCACTAATCAGTAATGCCGCTGGGTCTGTTTTATCCTTTTTGAAACAATGATAATAACCACACATCCTTCGTATGTTGCAGAGGCTAAATGAGATATAAATGAGATATACTTCCCCGGTAACAGGGACATATCAAGCTCTCAATTCATGTTAGCTAATATTGTCTTAATTCTACCATGTAAAATACTTTAGAAAAACTGTTGTGAGAGAATACTGCATAGCAATACTAACCTAATGAAAAGAAGGCTTACCAGATTGGTAACTACCCCTGTTTGTTTGAGTAATGCTTTCAATTAATGATTTCAGTTCATTCTTTCCCATAACCAATATCTCCTGGACACTTCGTGTTCAGATGCACTTACTGCAGGACACTCCCTTCGTGTACACAGTACCTGTCCTGTGGCTGCTGGGACGTTGGCAAGACATAGAACTCCCTTAGGACAGGTCTGCAGAGCTGCTCATGGGGACCCTGGCACTGCCAGAGTGATGCCTGAGAGTTTTTCTTCCAATCCCTGGAGAATCTCCATGATTTGTATGTCCAGCTGATATCATTTGCGATGCACTAGGCATGTGTGGCTCCTATTACTTTAGTAGTTATGTCAGCATTGAGTTCTCTTTAATACTGAATTTCTCCTGCTTATTCAGTGGCAGATGAATGTCAGGTCTTCCTCCTGAAGAGACACTGTGTCTTCCCGAATACCCAAACGCAGCGCTCAGCAGTGGAAGCCAAGATGGTCTTTTGAGTCTGGCATTTACTCCTCACTGTGCCGTGATCCCCTCTCTGATTCTTGAGAAGGCAGGAGACCAAGAACCTGGAGAAACATCCTTTCAGGCGAGCTTAGGGCTCCCCTGAGCCCCTGAACCCCAATATTACAGTCACATTGAAATGGAAAATTTCCCTTGACCCCTCACAGGGTGTGCGATGGGGGTGTGGCTCACTTCTTCAGTGCTGTCCTGCTGCTGAAACCTCTAGAGGAGCACACAGACCACCTGGCTGTGGGGTTTGACCCCTCAGCAGTGTCTAGGGGTGAAAGTCTACAGCTGAAACCCCAGTGGGCGTGCGTTACAGGTGCTCTTTTAGTTTTTCCATCCATAGGCGGCTTGTGTGAACCAGTTCAATGAGAGCCCTGCCTTATCGCAGGGACTAGAGGGCTTTAGTACCCCGGGGTTCTTGCCTTGGTGTATGGGAAGACTCGGTCACCTGTGGGCTTGGAGAATGAATGCAAGATTTTATTGAGTGGAAGTAGCTCTCAGCAGATAGAGGAGCCAGAAGGAAGATGGTTTTCTGCTAGAGTCGGCCACTCCAGGGCCGGGCTCTCCTTTGACTGCCCCAGCACAATGCCACCTCCTTCTGATTGACACTCAGGGGCCTGCTGGCTTGCTGGTGTCCGTCCCTGAGTCCTGCCCACGTCCTCCTGAACACGTCCAGCCACCCACGTGCCCCCCCACTGTGTGCTTCTCTGAACGTCCAGCTGCCTGTGTGCCCACCTGCTAGCATCTCGGGCTTTTTATGGGCACAGGATGGGGACATGGCAGTCCAGGGTGGTCCTGGGAAACGCAACATTTGGGCAGGAAAACCTGTCCTCACCTAGGTCCGTGGGCACAGGTCTAAGAGGGAGCCCTAGCCAGGGACCACGCCCTCCTCTACCCAGCACTTTCCTGCCCCTTCCGCATCTTTAAAGGACCATGGCCTTCCCTTCCCAGCACTTCCCTTTCTGCCCTTCATGTCAGCACTGCTGTGCCAGAGGATGATTCCATTCCTCATGACGATTATATAAAGGCAGAGTGGCCTATTGAAAAGACCATGGAATTTGGTATTGCGTCCGTTTGAATACGGAAGCTTCCGTTGGGTGACTACCTGGGTTATTTTGAGCAAAGTAATTAACCATATCTGTGTCTGATTTTTCTCTTTAGTAAAATAAAGTAAATATAGATGAATTTATAGGGCTCTTGAAAAGATGGACGAAAATACATGAAAGGCACACACATGACACCTGGCTCACAGTAGCCACCCAAGAATTCCAGCAAACCTGTCACCGCCCACATCATTTAAGGATGAAGAACAACAATAAACAACCTGCAAGTTTCTGCTAGTGAGACATGGCCTCTCTGAGACCCTGTGGCCTTGTTTTCGTCTCTTACATAAAACATGAATAAAATCATGTTGCCGTTTGGGTATTTGAAAATCTGTCAACCAGCTTTAAAAGGGGAGTAAGAAGGTAGGGTGGCCTCATGATGTGGAAGGTATGAACCACAGTTCTAAGTGATAGGTCTACATTGCATCAAATAAAATTGAGATGTGCTGATTTTCCTGTATTCTAGATCAATATAAATATCAAGGCCAATGTTAAAATTCTGAAATTAGAAGGCAACAACCCTTCTCACTGGAGAGAAACGTGCCCAGTAAGTTGCAGTTAGCCTGAGTTAGGCCCAGATTTCATTTGTTGTCCTGATATGCTTATTAGTATTGCTTCCTTTCACTCCTAAAAATTGTCTAGTGTAGAAAATAAACCACATGGTCACAATATGAAATAATGGGTCGTGTAGTCTGTGGCTACCTGACATAGCACACTGAGAAAACATCTTGACTGATCAAACATGATTTATGAAACTGTGAATCGAGTTTCCTCATGGGAGAGGCTCCACAATTATTCTGGATCTAGCTGAAAACCTTTGTAACTCTGAGACTCTCCAGCATATGAAGAAAAACTCTAACCTTACCACGTGATATGATGGATGCAGGCTAGTGGCTTCAGTGATTGGCTGTGACCCAACGCTGCAGAACATATGGACAGTGGTCAGACTGTCGATACAAAAGAGTTTTGTATACTACAGAAAAGCACTACATGCATATCCCACTTAGAGAAAAATTATAAACTTCACTCAAAAAGAAATGAGAATATAATTGTTAATTTTTTAAAATAAATGCTTTTACATATACTTAAGGTTTGCAACATGATGTTATGGAATACATACATATAGATAGTAAAATGATCACTATAATTGATAATTTTATAAACTATTAATTGTGAAAATATCTTTCTGGTTTCCATTACAATATCCCTACTACTACTTTAATTACCAAAGTGCATGTTCTTAGAAAGATATAAAATAGACGATTTATTAAAAAGGCAATTATCCCAAAATCATCCAAAAAAACATGCTTTTACTTGGACAGATTTATAGTTTTTAAAAATCTATACCCAAATATTCATATTCAAAGTATAGTTAAAGTTTTAGGGATATTTACTACTTTTATGTTTTCTTTCTTTTCTTTCTTTCTTTCTTTTTCTTTTTCTTTTCTTTTTCTTTTTTTTTTTTTTTTTTGAGACAGAGTCTTGCTCTGTCACCCAGGCTGGACTGCAGTGACGTGATTTTGGCTCACTGCAATCTCCACTTCCCAGGTTCAAGGGATTCTCCTGTCTCAGCCTCCTGAGTAGCTGAGATTATAGGCACCTGCCACCACGGTTGTATTTTAGTAGAGACAGGTTTCACCATGTTGGTCAGGCTGGTGTCGAACTCCTGACCTCAAATTTTCCTTGGCCTCCTAAAGTGCTGGGATTACAGGCATGAGCCATCATGCCCAGCCTACTTTTATGTTTTCTATTTCTTCCAAGCTACCATTTCTCTTCACTAATTATCTCCCTGTTTTCTAGTTGATGTGTTTACTTATTTCCAATAGCTTGCTTATTTTATCCCAAAATATGATCTAAATGGAAGTAAAATGGAGCTGGTGGGCTTGCCTGGCAGCAAGCGGGGGCTACGTGCCCTAGGAGAAATGTCAGAGGTAGGTGCACCTTTGGAGAAAGGTCAGATGCCTTGTGCTTACAGAAGCATGTGACCAGGTAGCAGGGAAAAGGTGCTTCATGATCACGGCTAAGAAAATCCTACTGAGCAGGCTGGGCTCACACTATAATCCCAGCACTTGGGAGGCTGAGGTGGGCAGATCACTTGAGGTCAGGAGTTCGAGCCAGCCTGGCCAACAGGGTGAAACGCCATCTCTACTAAAAATACAGAACTTAGCTGGGCGTGGTGGCGGGCATCTGTAATGCCAGTTACTTGGGAGGCTGAAACAGGAGAACTGCTTCTGCTCAGGAGACAGAGGTTGCTGTGAACCAAGACCGAGGCACTGTACTCCAGCCTGGGCACTAAAAGCAAAACAGAGAGAGAGAGAGAAAGAGAGAGAGAGAGAGAGAGAGAGAGAGAGAGAAGGGAGGCAGGAAGGGCGGGAGGGAAGGGAAAGAGAGAGGGAGGGAAGGAAGGAAGGAAGGAAAAGGGAAGGAAGGAGAGAAGGAAGGAAGCCTGCCTAGGAGAGTTCCTCTGTACTAGTGTCTGACACCCGGCTGCGGATCCGGCACAGGAGCATGTGACGCTGCACTGGGGCTGCGTGTGCTGCTCCTCCTCTGTCTCCACCTCAGATGGAAAGCCCCGGGGAGAAATTCCCATGAATGAGTCATCGCATTGACAGTTACTCCTCAGTACTCGATGTTTTTCTAAATTTTTAAATTTTACTCCTTTTGTGGTTTAAAATCTAACTTCTATTTGTAATACGTAAAAATAGAAACAAAAATAAATAGTATCTTGAATATCCATTTATATCTCTCTGACATTTGGAATTTGCTTCTTTGAAAGCAATTAATTATATAAAAGGGCGTTTGAAATTTTTTATTTGGTTTTTCCTATATTGCTCCCCATGGACTAAATGTTCTAGTTTTCCTTTTATTTTCCTCATCATTTCAAGGACATCAAGTGAAATTGAAATACTGATTAAAAGTACATCATTTAAGTCAATTATAGAGACTAGCGACCTTTGGGGTAGGATTACTCATTTTAAGTAGCTGAATACAATCAGTACAGGAGACCATTTAGATGACTGCATTGCAGTTTTAAAAATCTGAATGGTATATTCGCATATAAATCCCACTCCTCTCTTTTATTCTACGTCAAGACTTATTTATATGCTTCAACTTTCCCTAAAGATCTACATTCAGTTCATGGATTTTAAATAATTATTTGACTTCATATATATCAATATCTCCCAAGAGGTCTAGCACTGCAAGAATATTTGAGGCTCTGTCCTATTAAAGTCCTTTAAACTTTACTACGTGTTCTTTCTCTGATTTAAGTGCACAGATAGAGTTCTTGCAGAGGGGAATGTGAGTATAGATTTTTTTTTTAAAGGGGAAAACCTATTGTCACAGAATAACAAAGTCATAAGTCTATAGAATACTCCCTCAAAATATCACTATTGGCAATCTCTCATAAAAATATTTAAATTAAATTTCTATATTAATAATACTTGTAAAGGAAGGCACAGATCCTGTGCAGACATTTCCTTACAAATCACTTACATAGACTTTTCATGTCACCAGGAAAATAAGGAAAATCCTTCCTAACATATATAATTTAATTATGAGGCTTTGAGTCCACAAATAGAAATCATCTACCAAAAACTGCACCATCTCAGTAAAGATACAATACCACAAAAGCTTTCACACAGCAAGCTTCATAATATGGCAGCCGGAATAAGCATATGTAAAATATTTTGACAAATAAAATTTCAATTCTCCATCATGTTCAAAAGAATGTACCTACATTTCTTGTGTGTTAATCTTAGTTGAGTGCTTTAGGATAACTATGGGGTAACTGGGATGCATATCACTTTCTACTGAAAATGAGAACAAAGTATCCTTCATGTCAAAGATGGCTTTATCACTTAAAACCAGAAAAAGCCTTAGACACAATAGACCTGTTTTCTAATGCCTGTGCATTGAATATCAACCACAAAGAAAGTGAATTTTTACAAAATTTAAATAGGAAATACTAGGTTTTTCAACAGGACAGTTTATTTATTTGCCTGATAATATATTTTGCTGGTATCGTGTCATTAACTGACTTAAGAAGACAAAGCTCAATGGATAACGGCATGCTACAGAAAAGTGGTACCGGCCAGTAAAGGAAAGCTGTTGGAAAACTTTTCAGAAACAGTTGTTAGACCAAACTTTTTTCTTTCATATTCTGGTAACCAAATTAAATATTTGTTTAAGAAAATTCAGTTAATCTTTGAGAAAGTACCCGAGGCAGGTCTACAGCCCACTCTGCAGAAATCAAATTACTCTGACTGAGAAAGAACCTGACACAGCTTTTACATTTTTAATCATCCACAAACATTACTGATTCTTTGAACTTTACCAGTATTTCATATTTGACAGGTGCATTTTTTTTTAATTTTGGAAAGAGTCTGGAAGATATATAATCTTCTTTCCAGTAAGTGACATACCTACATGATGCTACCTTGTTGCCTGAAGACATTTTACTGATGCATTTTCTGTGTTACTTTCTCAACTTACGTAAAGAAAAAACATTTGAAAAGTCCATTTGAAGATACTTCTGAACATTTAATTTTTTGGAAAAGCTGACTTATTTATGCTATTCATCATCACTTATATAGACCCAGCTTCCCACTTAGAATTAACTGCTAAGGGCCAGGCGCAGTGGCTCAAGCCTATAATCCCAGCACTTTGGGAGGCCGAGGCGGGTGGATCACGAGGTCAATAGATCGAGACCATCCTGGTCAACATGGTGAAACCCCGTCTCTACTAAAAAAAAAAAAAAAAATACAAAAAATTAGCTGGGTATGGTGGCGCGTGCCTGTAATCCTAGCTACTCAGGAAGCTGAGGCAGGAGAATTGCTTGAACCCGGGAGGCAGAGGTTGCAGTGAGCCGAGATCGCGCCATTGCACTCCAGCCCGGGTAGCAAGAGCAAAACTCTGCCTCAGAAAAAAAAAAAAAAAAAAAAAAAAAAAAGAATTAACTGCTAGGAATAAACTTTCTTTATCACAAAACAGTACTTGTATATGTCAACATGTTTCATCTTTACATTAGTTATTAGAAACTTTGGAGCAAAATAAGGTCTTAACTAACTACAATAAGTGAATCTAAAATAATAAATTTGTTTATCTGCTTTTTGAAAAAGAATTTTCTTGTTTTTACTCAAAAGGTATACATAGTTTCATACATACTTTAAATTTTTAATTTAACACTTTTTGTGATGTGAGCAAGAACAATGTAATTTATTTTGGTATATATTGATCCCCAAATCTTACGTAGTACATACATGATAAATAAGTGCGAACATCCATATGCAAATAAATAGGACTACGTTTCTGTAACGGATATCATTAGAGGACGGTTCAGAATATCAGGCTGACAACTACAAAGAACAATAGAGCAATATATAAATAGGAATGATGATTTAGTTTTGATAAGCAGTAAAATATTGCTAATGTGAAGAAACTTATTATACAATAAAAATGGCATTTCAAATCAGTGGAGGAAATGGTTTATTACATAAGATGGATCATAATAAATGAATTACCATCTGGAAAATAAATAAAGTGAGATACATGCCTCACGCTTTACCCTAACCTAAATGACAGATGTCAAATGCAAAATAGAAAGCTAAAAGAAATTGTGAAAAAAGAATTTTAAAGTTTGGAATTAGAGAAAGATTTTGTAACACAACAAAAGCCTTCAATATATAAAATAAACATGTCTAACTGCATAAAAATTAAAATCTACATATAAAATAATTCCGTAAACAAAACAAAAAAATAAAACTTGGAAAAAAATACAACAATTTTAACAGCGAAGGGGTTCATATTCTTAGTGTGCCCAGCTTTTGTGAATCATTTGGGAAAAGACTAACAGTCAGTGAACAAATGGGAAGACCATATGAAAGTGGGGGAAAGTTCAACCTCACTTATACAGGAAAGGTTACAAATTAAAACTCAATTATATACCAACACAGTGTGTTGATAGCAGTGTGAGGAAAACATGCACTCATGTATTACTGGTGGAAATACAGATTTATATTCTATCCACTGAGGCAATTTAGAAATATTTCTTAAAATTAAAAATGCATGATTTCTTTTACCTAATAATTTTGCTTCTAGGAATTTATCCAGTGGACATACTACACACATTCTAAATGATGTCTGCACCAGAAGATCCATTTGCAAATACTTTAAATGTCCGACTGATCAAATTAATTATATTATTATAGCCATTAAAAAGAGGATGGTAACTCTCTGTGCTGCTGTGGAATAAAGAGAGGGAAGAAAAAAGTGTGTGTGCATGCACATGCGCGTGTGTGTGTGAGTAGTTACGTGATAAAAGATAGGCTGAAACTAACACGTGGGATGAAATCATTTGTGTTAAAAAAAGAAAAGAAGAAACAAAAAGAAATCATGCTGAATGTTTTCTCTAGGGAGATGTAATTGTTGCTGGATTGGTCACCTGGCTACCAGACACAAGTGGAGACCATACTTTTCAGTTCTGTGCTTTTGTGTCTTTGAAAATGTGTGTGAGTGTATGCATGTGTGTATTAACTTTAGGATATCTCCGATCTTGCCCCCTGCCCCCGCTTTTTTTTTTTTTTTTTTTTTTTGATACAGAGTCTCTCTCTGTCACCAGGCTGGAGTGCAGTGGCACAATCTCGGCTCACTACAAACTCCACCTCCCAGGTTCAAGCAATTCTCCTGCCTCAGCCTCCTGAGTAGCTGAGACTACAGTCATGCACCACCATGGCTGGCTAATTTTTGTATTTTTAGTAGAGATGGGATTTGACCATGTTGGCCAGGACAGTCTCAATCTCTTGACCTTGTGATCTACCCACCTCAGCCTCCCAAGTGCCAGGTTTACAGGCATAAGCCACCACACCCAGCCTGATCCTTCCTTTTAGAGATTTACTAAATGTTGTTTATCGGAATTTGAATTACATTATTCTCACTTTATTAATTTTTTTTGTATACTGAAAGAAAATTTGATGCATATCCATACTAATAAGTGTTATATATCAAAGGGTACCAAAATATTTTTATAGAGTAATAAAACAGATTTTTTTCTTATACATAATACCTACATAACTCAGGAAAACTTAGCATAGATACATGACCCACTTATTTAGCTTATTATGTATGTTAACTATGGAAGGTCACTGAAGCTCCATTTCCGTAAGGTTAACTAGCTAAAACTTGCTCTAACACTTAATATTGAAGAGTGCAATGATGAAATGTCTGTAAAATGTCTTTGTCATCTAAAAAGAAATACAAATGTATTTTGTAAATTTTGTAGAAGGAAAATTTAATAAAGTGTATTAGTCAGTTTTGATGCTGCTGATAAAGACATACCTGAAACTGGGAAGCAAAAGAGGTTTAACGGACTCACAGTTCCACATGGCTGGGAAGGCCTCAGAACAACGGCAGAAGACAGGGAGGAGCAAGTCAGGTCTTACTTGAATGGTGGCAGGCAAAGAGAGCTTGTGCTGGGGAACTACCTCTTTTAAAACCATCAGATCTCAAGAGACTCAATAACTATCATGAGAAAAAGCACAGGGAAGACCCACCCCATGATTGAATAACCTCCCACCGGGTCCCCCCACAACATGGGGGAATTCAAAATGAGATTTACGTGGGGACAGCCAAACCATATCATTCTGCCTCTAGCCCCTTCCAAATCTCATGTCCGCACATTGCAAAACCAATCATGCCTTCCCAATGGTCCCCTAAAGTCATAACTCATTTCAGCATTAACCCAAATGTACACAGTCCAAAGTCTTATCTGAAACAAGGCAAGTCTCTTCTGCCTATGAGCTTGTAAAATCACAAGCAAGTTAGTTACTTCCTAGATACAATGGGAGTACACACATTACATAAATACAGCCATTCCAAGTGAGATAAATTGGCCAAAATAAAGGGGCTACAGTTCCCATGCAAGTCCAAAATCCAGCGTGGCGGTCAGATCTTTAAGCTCCAAAATGACCTCCTTTGACTCTGTATCTCACATCCGGGTCATGCTGATGTAAGAGGGGCATTCCCATGATCTGGGGCAGCTCCACTCCTGTGGCTCTGGAGGGTACAGCCTCCCTCCCGGCTGCTTTCATGGGCTGTGTCTGTGGCTTTTCCAGGCACACAGAGCAAGCTGCAGGTGGATCTGCCATTCTGGGATCTGGAGGACAGTGGCCCTCTTCTCACAACTCCACTAAACAGTGACCCAGTAGGGACTCTGTAGGGGATCCAGCCCCACATTTCCCTATCACATTGCCCTAGTGGAGGTTGTTCATGAGAGCCCCGCCCCTGCAGGCAACTTCTGCCTGGACATCCAGGCATTTCCACACATGCCCGGAAATCTAGGTGGAGGTTCCTAAACCTCAATTCTTGACTTCTGTGCACCTGCAGGCTCGACACCATGTGGAAGCTGCCAAGGCTTGGGGCTTGCACCCTCTGAAGCCATGGCCCAAGCTGTACCTTGGCCCCTTTCAGTCATAGCTGGAGCGACTGGGACATAGGCCACCAGGCCTCTAGGCTGCACACAACATGGGGATCCTGGATCCAGCCCACAAAACCACTTGTTCCTTCTAGGCCTTCCAGCCAGTAGTAGTAATGAGAGGGGCTGCCATGAAGACCTCTGATACGCCCTGGAAACATTTTCCCCATTGTCTTCGGTATTAACATTCGGCTACTTATTACTTAAGCAAATTTCTGCAGCCGGCTTGAATTTCTCCTCAGAAAATCGGCTTTTCTTTTCTATTGCTTTGTCAGGCTGAAATTTTCTGAACTTTTATGCTCTGCTTCCCTTTTACAGTGCTGCCTGTGAGAAGTAGAAAAGGAATTTTACATCCTAAAATCAAAGAATGTATAACAGCCTCAATATTCACTTTTTTAATTTTTTGGAGTAAAGCAGTTATTATCTTCTTTAAGTGATGAACATTTTGAGGACCTGAACTAACGTTATCAGATGGTCTGATGCTCAGAGCCCATTATCTCTAAATTATAAAGATCGATAAATATCCCCAAAGCTTAGCGGTTGACATTTGTATAACATTTTTTACTCCTGACGGGGGCCCGAGGTCTTTGTTCTTCTGCTAAATATCAGTGTGACCTCCAGCAAATCACCGAACTTTTATTTGTCTCCTTTTTCTTATCAAGAAAAGTATGCATTAAACATCTTTTTGGCTCTAACATTTTATGGTATTATATGCACTATCTTATTTGATCCAACGTCCTTCTATTTCTCACCACTGTCGCTGTTTCCACAGATCCTGCTGACAATAATTCTTCCCTTTCTACATCTGGTTCACACTGTGTAATTTAGAAATGACAATCCAGGAGCAAGTACTCACATACCACACACCCACACAGCCTCACACAGAGAGTGCTCCCTGGCCCTTATTTAATAAATACACTTTTCATTACTCAGCCTTATGAATAAACACATTTTTTCTTTGCCTTTTGTCAGCAATCCTAAATTTTGCAGAATATTTCTCATTGAGATCTTGAATCCCGCTAGACTTCTGTGAGATAGTCACCTAGCTAGCAAGTAAGCCCGGCCATCAGCTCAGTATTCATTCCTTCTCTCGTTAATGTCTGTATGTTCGGTATTTAAATAGTGAAAAGTGATTTTTTTAAAAGTAAAATTTTGTTTCATTAGGAAAAAATATTAATCAGTTGAGAAATAAAGCTTAATACTTTAAAAATTTTAAAGAATTATCATGCGAAAAATAACCTTGTTTTGTTTTGTTTTGTAATGGAGTCTCACTCTGTTGCCTGGGCTGGCCTGCAGGGGCTCAATCTCGTCTCACTGCAACCTCTGCCTCCTGGGCTGAAGCAGTTCTCCTGTTTCAGCCTCTCAAGTAACTGGGATTACAGGCACGTACTGCCATGCCCAGCTAAGTTCTGTATTTTTAGTAGAGACCAAGTTTTACCATGTTGGCCAGCCTGGTCTCAAACTCCTGACCTCAAGTGATCCAACTACCTCAGCCTCCCAAAGTTCTGGGATTACAGGTGTGAGCCACCGTGCCTGGCCAAATAACCTTTCTTATTCACCATTTCTAATCCTTGTCCACCTGAGGTAACTAAGAGCATGTCGTGAATCCTCTAGAATTTTTGTTAGGGACAATGAGAAATATGTTTTGTGTGAAATGTATACAATGTTTGTATGCATGGCATCAAATTACCAGACTTTGCACCTTAATTTTTATAACTGCAATGACTTCATGTCAGTACACATAGATCCATCCCATCCCTCTAAATGCTACATACTCTTCCACACTGTACTTAACTAAAATGTCTTTGCCATCCTCCCACACATAGGCTGGCGCAGCACTGCGTGCCTGCCCCTGGGAGACGTGAGGCACTTGTCTCTGACACTCACGGTGACAGATGGGACCCTGTGTCGTAGAGTGTATACATCGTTCATTCTTCTAAATCTAATCAGTTTTCTCCAAAAGAGGTTTTACCAACTCTTGTTTTTATCTGCAGTTTAGGAGTACGCATTTCTCCACACCCACTTGCACTTGAAATTATCCAACAATAATATTTGGTAATTTGATCATCAGAGAAATTCCATTGCTATTTTAACAGGTAGTCCTCAGATAATTAGTGAGATTGAGCATACTTTTATAATTGTAAAAGTAATTTTGTGTATGATTGTACAGGTCTTTCTGAATTTGCTCTTGGTATGTTTACTGGTTTTCCTGTATTTAGTGTCTTGTCATTTCCTTAGTAACTTACTATGTTACATGCAAAGCAGACATTCTTTTCTCCAGTCTGTCATTTGTGTTCAGTTTTGTTTATGGTCTTTTTCAGCATGGAGAAGATTGTAAAGAACTTTGAAAAGGCAGTCAACGTGTAATGGGAGGATACGCAGTGAAAACAGTTGTTGATAGAAGTGCAAGATAAACCCAAGAGCTTCTCAAAACATTTGGTTATCTGCAATATTGGTGATGTTCTAAGGTTTCAGAAGGTAACTCCCATAAATACGAAATAATGCACCCATCCATGCATTCCTCTTTCTGAAGTTGTAGTAAGAGGGGAGAACCCTCACCTCCTTCAATTTCACCTCTTCCCCCAGCCCTTTCCAGATGGGACGGAGAGTGAAGAAGGGGAAAAAAAATGAAATAAAACACCAAAGAGCTGGGAAATGACTCCATCTTTAGTTCCCAGAGTCTCTGCTATCTGTTAACCTTGAAAGAGCCGCAAACGAATGCTATTCCCGCTGGTGGGAGCCAGGCACTGGCCCTTGTGTCTGCACCACCAGGCTCCCTCCTGGAAAACACCTCTGCTGATAAACAGCTTGTTGCTTTTGTCTTGTCTCTGTAAGCCCCTCCCTTGCTGGTCCCCACTCGTGCTGTGTACGAATTAGCAAATCATTGAAGCCAAAAGATTGTAAGGTTGGACGTCCAGCAAATGGACAGTGACATAGTTCTGCCTCAGTTTCCCCTTTAGGGTTGTTAGCCTATAAAGCGGGAGAGAAGCTGCAGCTCTGGGAGCTTGGTGAATCAGGCTGTAGCCCACACAGCTCCCGGACAAATAAAAAGCCACTGCCGTCCTCAGCTCGGTGTTTGGGAGGTTTGTTCCCCACCATTCCTGCTACAGTAACATTTACAACCATCGTCTTAATATCAACATTATCCCCAGGTGAAGGAGAAAAAATGGGGCCCAGAGATTGTTGAGTCACTGATTCCTTCATATTTTTCACTAAATCTTCATCATCATAGTAACTCTGTTATTTCCAACTCTGAAAATCCAGAGTGTGATTCAACAGGTTTTCATGGAACCACGATTTTCATGGGTCAACATGAAGAAAGAATTTAAGTCTGGGGACAAGTAGCATAGGTGGACAGACAAGAGGGTGAGTGAACGCTTGCGGTGGCATGCTGGTGACCATAATGAAAGTCCAAGGCCAGGCAGCAAATAACCCTGTGTGTCCACAGTGGCGTCTGAGGCATGAGAAAGTATAGCATTGTCCCCACAACGGAAAGGTTGTGTCAGAGGATGGAGGCAAATGTGATGCCAGCTGGCAAGTGGGCCAGAAGATAGGTGCTGATAGCTTGAACTCAGATGGAAGGAGTAGGTATAAGGAGGAG
The DNA here is from genome assembly GCF_048565385.1 of Saimiri boliviensis. Lineage (NCBI taxonomy): Eukaryota > Metazoa > Chordata > Mammalia > Primates > Cebidae > Saimiri > Saimiri boliviensis. Next base: position 119,532,435 of record NC_133451.1, on the reverse strand, counting down.
AGAATAGTTTCAGGACACATTTATGTGACAAGAAGAGCCCCCCTCCTGCTTTCCCAGAGAGGAATTGGGGAGAGATGAGCCCTGAATAAGATACAAGGAAAATGCAGGCAAGATGGAGGAAATTTCAACCAGAGTTCTTTGCAACTACAGTACTGTAGCCTTCGGCCCTGTTCATGCCTTAGCAGTGGATTATTTTCCTGTTCTCAATTTGTGTTTGAGTTTGGACCAGAGTGAGGGGGTCACCAGGGGTACATGAATGAAAGCAGCTGGATGAAGGAGAAGAAACTATCCCACCAGTAGTAATTCAGGTGTGGAAAGAACCTAGCAAAGTAGAGAGCAGTGAGGCAAATGGTCCCCTTCCTTTTCATGTGTTTAGACAAAAGGTCACAAACTCCTTACCCATTGACTAAATCCTCCTCCCAGAATTTTTTTTTATCTGCACAATATTTAACCTTTTGAGTCAACATACAAGAAATTCCAACGGGGATTGCACCGCTCTATTTAAGAACTGGAAATTCTGGAAACCCTGGCCCACCCCCCACATAGCAGCAAGCAGCGAAGCTGAAGGAGGCTACTCTCATTCATTCTGGAGCTCTACACAGTTCCTCACACCCAGACTCACAGCTTCCTGCATACACTTCACTACCTCAGTGAGTTTCTGTTTGCTTGTTTGCTGTGGTTCATTTCGGTTTTTGTTTTATCTGCCTGACTTCAGTAAGCATTCGAGTCTAGAGAATCAGTAAGGTAAGGATCAGTGTTCATCTTTGGGATGTGTGTGTATGTATAAAAATATATATTTAATAGTTACCAGGCCAGCTGCGGTGGCTCATGCCTGTAACCCCAGCACTTTGGGAAGCCGAAGAGGGTGGATCACGAGGTCAGGAGATCGAGACCAGCCTGGCCAACATGATGAAACCCTGTCTCTACTAAAAACACAAAAATTAGTGGAGCGTGATGCCATGCACCTGTAATCCCAGCTACTTGGGAGGCTGAGGCAGGAGAACCACTTGAACCTGGAGGCGGAGGTTGCAGTGGGCCGAGATCATACCACTGCACTCCAGCCTGGTGACAGAGTGAGACTCCCGCTAAAAAAAACACTTACCAATAAATACAAGATAAAGAGAAAGGTCATCCACTTACCATCATTCTCAAAGAGAAACAGGCTGTACGTGGCTCTGGTTAACCCAGACCTTCTGTGAAGCCGCCTCCTCACGTCAGAAGTGTTCTTGCAAGTGATGCTCAGGACCAGAAGTAACTACAGATGCCCTGTGGAAGCCCTCCCTGCTGCCACCGCCCTCTAGAATAAATGGCTTGGTGCTGGGAACTGTGTCTGAAGCAGGGAGCAGAAGTCCTGACAGCAGGTGCAGAGGCAGAAACGGGCCTTTCAGAGGGCAGGGACCAAGGGTGGGAACCGAGTGTGTTCACTCAAAGGCTCTGGAATGCATCAACCCTTGAGATGCTTTGCCCTTGAACATTAGCAAACATCCTGTTCCGTACGGGCCTGTGTGTTTGGCGTTTTTGTGTACCTGATTGTTTCTCACAGGCATGGCTGCCTTTCAGTTACCCACAAATATATCTTTGCCTGCTTCCCATATCCTCACACAGAGGGCTGCCTTAGCAACGTTTTCAGCCCTTTTTATATTCCAGTAGGAAATGAGTATGCTGTAACTTAAATGACCAAGCTTTTTTTTCTTAACAATGTAGGGACTAAAGGGGGAAGGTCTCTTTGGTACTATGATGCTCCCAGATGCTCAGTACATGTGTAGGAGAGGCTAGATACCCCCTGCTAGACTGCAGGTTGATTTTGTGAGGGACAAAGCACCAAACTGAAAAAAGGCATGTGGGCCAGCCTGACAGCCACCTGTCTTCATGTAACATCTTTGCCCCACTTCCTGGTGCAAAGTGTGTGCTGGTATGATTCTCTGGGAATATTCTGGTAACTACTGAAGTAGGAATTGGACAGCTGCGGAAGCAAGAGAGAAAAGTGTTCTAGAAGCACCTCTAGGTTCTAGGCTTGGAAGATGCTGTATATTTGATGTGCTGCTGAAACTCCCTTCCTAAATGAAGAAGATTCAGGATTCTTCCAGCTCTTTGGGCCGAGGGACAAACACGACATGGGCGCTACATGGAAAGAGTGTTGTTCTTCCTTCTACACTGGGCACACGGCTGGAGTCACTTTCTCTGCACGGGCTACGATGAGACTGGGTCTGGGCAGCATTCAGAAGAGGAATGGTGTCATTTCACGCATCTGTGGGCTGCTTCCTGCTTCCTAGTCCTGCCAGCTTCATTCTTCCCAGTGCCTGTGTATTCCCCACTGCCAACTGCCTGTGAATACTGACCAGGACTCATTCTCCGGAAGTGCCCAGTGCTCCAAATTAATATCCACTTTCCACTGAAAATTCCAGTTGTTTCTTCTTGACAAATCACAGCTGAGAAGGAAGATTTCTGGGAATGACCGGCATATCTTGTTTAAGCTTCCCAGAAACGCTTGCCCTTAGTAGACTGCATGAATGTCGTCCTGGGTGAAATCTCTGGCTGTGAGACAGAGGGAGAAGGGGTAGCAAGGGCGGAGAGACACAGCCGGGCTATAGACAGCCTCCCGACTTCTGTCAATCGACCCAAACTGAGGATATGTGTCGGGTCCTCCTGGCTCCCCCAGACTCTGCTGGTCAGGGCTGACCCAGCAGCGAAGAGAGAACCAACATTGTTGTTGGCTGCTGTGTGCTCACCCAACTCATCTGCCTTCTAGGGCACATTCTGCAGTTTCTACACTGTGCTGACACTTCGTTATCACCCCCAGTTCTCACTAAGTTCTTATTATTTCACTCTGAATTAACATCTTGGCAATAGGTCAGACAGGAACTAGAGCACAACACTGTCAGCCCTGCTTCTGACACCAGCTCGAGGAGACGCTTGTAGCAGGAGGGTGTGATAACAACAAGATTTACTTTTGAGTATTTGCGTATTTAAGCTATACAAGTTATCTGAGTTCCCCATTTGGATAAGCAATCCAGAATTATTTACATTTGGCTCTTTGAATATTAAATCTAATCTTTTCTGGCCTAAATGGTCTCAAGATGTGCATGAGGTGTCATAGCAGTGATATAATAAATTTAGATGATTTGTGTATTCGAAAAGGCTAGACTTACTATGTGAGAATTGCAATGTAATTGCAAGAATGTGGTATCAACGTGTGAGGCTAAATTTTATTGACAGACCTGGAAAACACTTACAATAACAATGTAAATGTATATAATAAAAACACTGACCTTGTTTGAAAAACAGAGAACATGTGTGACACACATGTGTACCAGGAATGTGCAACATGTGAAGAAAGTTATTCTGACTACAAACGTTTAGAATGCATAAGTACACAAATTCATGTATTCTGTAGAAGTCTCATGAGTTCAGGGATTGTATTCATATATAATCAGACCTTTTTTTTGTATTTTTAAAAGCCTAACATTTCAGTAAAGGGTTTTCTTTTTCATTTAGTTGGAATAAATTTTGTTTCCTTTGCCTCTTCTTGACCCCTAAAAAAAAGTCGTTCCTTACAAATAATCAAGATGGAACCCCTAGCACATTTTTTCAAAGTAATTTTCAATACTATTATCTCATTTTTTATAGACATTTACATGTAATATACACAGTAGGGTATGTGCTTTCATTTTACAGATATAGAAATTGATGCCCAAAAAGCTATGTGTCTTGACTGAGGCACTAAAATCAGTATTAAAACCTTATTTTCTCCTTTCTGACTGAATAAATTTTCCACTGGGTTATATTGTATTTTGGAATAGCATTTCATTAGAGAGAGAGAGAGACAGAGAGAGAGAGAGAGACAGAGAGAATTAAAATAGTATATGTATACAGACCTTTTATGTCTATCAAATATTATAGTTAAAATATACTATTTTAGCTATTGCAATCATTAAAATAGTTTAGATTTTTATTTATTCACTTCCCTTTCTTCTTGCATTTCTTATGCATGCCCCTTAAACCTATATTTCTCTTAAACGATCTATTTTTTCAGATAACACCTGTGTTTCACTGTATATGATTTTATTTTCTTGGTCTGTTTCTCTCTCCTTCTGCTTTATCATTTTTAAAAGAAAAATCAAATATCCCTGCCAGTGTCTTATCTTTTAGAATGCACAAAAAAATCTAAACATTTGCACAAGTATGGAATATTATTTGACTTTGATTGGGGATATTAGTGTCATATTTTAGAAGACAAAGATAAATGTTTTATCAGATCAAACAACCCAGGAACTTGAGATAATATGCAGAGAACTGTGCTTGAGATAAATACAATATTGTTACTAATTATACAACTGGATCCATCAGTAAATGCCTCCGCAGCATCACAAGGTATTTTAAAATACCATCTGTAATCCCAATTAGAAAGGAATACCTGTAATAGAATAAGCTGAGCTATAAATGAATTTTCTGTGTTTTTTTTTCTCTTCAGTCAGCTCCAAAATCTAGGACAATATTACTTTTTACCTGAACTGGTTTCCCTAATTTCCTTATTAGTTCTTTCTAAGATATTCTTTATACTGGCCCTAGGATGATTTTTGAAAATTGAAAGGTGATCCTAACACTCTTCTTCAGTTATAAGTCTCAACATCAGGCCGAACTCCCTATCAAGTTTTCCATCACAATGACTAAATGCATGTCACAGCCATCCTGAGCTCACAATGACTAATGCATGTAGCAGCCATCCTGAGCTCACAGTGACTAATGCATGTTGCAGCCATCCTGGGCTCACAATCACTAATGCATGTTGCAGGCATCCTGAACTCACAGTGACTAATGTATGTTGCAGCCACCCTGAGCTCACAATGACTAATGCATATCACAGTCATCCTGAGCTCATAATGACTAATGTAGGTTGCAGCCACCCTGAGCTCACAGTGACTAATGCATGTTGCAGCCATCCTGAGCTCACAATCACTAATGCATGTTGCAGCCACCCTGAGCTCACAATGACAATGCATGTTGCAGCCACCCTGAGCTCACAGTGACTAATGTATGTTGCAGCCATCCTGAGCTCACAATGACTAATGCGTGTTGCAGCTATCCTGAGCTTACAATCACTAATGTATGTCGCAGCCATCCTGAGTTTGCAGTGACTAAATGCATGTTGAGCCATCCTGAGCCAGTGGCTGCCTCTGACTGGAACGTCCTCTCTCTCCGAAGACCTTATGCTAGTTGCCTCCTATTTGGACATCATGTAATCTACAATATCTTTTCCCGAAAACAGCAGCATGGGTAAAAGTGTGCTGGTAACACACAGAATGATTTCCTATATTGTAGTTTTTCTCACTAATTGGAATTATTTGCTTATATTTGTAGCCACTTGGCTATAAGCTCCTCATGAATACACAATGACTTGTTCATCAATATGTCATGGGATCTAACAAATACACAATCAATAAATATTAGATTAATAAATGAATGTCTATAGTTACATTTTATTTCAGTTATGAACTGTGAAAACCTTAGCAAATACAATTGCTATCAGCATCGTGGACACTGTGTGTAGAGAATGTAGGTCACTTCTGGCCAGTTAAATTTGTGCATATTTATGAGACAGAGAGAGAGAGAGAGAGAGAAGGAGGGAGGGGTAAAATTGAAATAATATATGTATAGAGACCTTGTTTGATATGTGTATCAAATATTATAGTTAAAATCTACTAGTTGAGCTATTGCAATAGATAAAATAGTTGTAGGTTTATTCTAACTCTGAACTTTGGATGTACGCTATACACATTACAGTTCCCAAATTATTCATTTTAATATAACACGGAAGATACTAAAACCAAAGTAAATATTACGTGAATTAATAATGTAATACAATAAAATAGCATTAGACAGTATATTTTTAAACAGGTATGTATTGTTTACTAATAGTATTCCTGATCAGGTTCCTGTGAGAACTAAAGTGAAACTAGAATAATAATATGTCTGCTTTACGGAAGAGCATTGATAAAATATTTTCATGACTGATGATAAATTTGAGCTAGCTTCCTAAAAAACAAATTATTCAGCCACACAGTAACGTTCCCAAAGAACATATTTGCATGATCCTCAAGTTCACTACTAGAAAGACTCTAAATAATAATTAAGTCATAAAGCCAGAGAAAGGCATTTTAAATTGCCATATATTAATAATTTGCACTGAGAACTTTGAGAATTACAGTAGAGGCTGAGCTTTAGTCATCCTCCTGGGGTAAGAATGGAAATAATTAGGAAGGCTTCAAACAGTCTGTCCCTGTAAAAGCTTAGTCCCTAAATGGGAGAGAGCAGAAGCACGGAAAGCTGTTTCATGGCTTCGCGAACAGATCTACTCAAGCGAGTTTCACCCCCTGACACAAACTGGGTCTTTGTTGAAAATCGAAGCTCCTTCTGCAAAGAGCACTTTGATTCTTGCATATTTTTCACTTGCTTGAACATATCGCTTTGCTAAGTAGTGATGTACCTGCCTTAAATCACTTGGCCTTTCCAATTTGTTATTCATTTAGAAGCAAACTGGAAATATTTTCAAAGTGAGCAGAAAGATAATATTTCAAAATTTTATATTAATTTCATAATGTTATAACTTTCCCATAAGTTAAATATGGAAATCATATTAAATATACATATATAAGTATATAGTCAAGGCAGAATCTTGATTATACTTGAAAAACAAAGTCATTCAATTGTCAGAGTCCTGAACCTAATCTTCAATCTGAATGTCTGAAATATATCACTGTAGCTTCCACTGAATTATATATGTCTTTGAGATATTTTCCACTAAACATGTCTACAGAATTTTTATTTTATTACAGTAAATAAAACCGTTTATCTGAAGTTTTGCTTTTTGAGATTTCAGTTACCAGAGGTCAGCCATGGGCTGAAATAGGTGAGTACGGTACAATAGCATACTCTGAGAGAAGGAGGTCACATTCTCTAATTTTTATTGCACTTTTTGTTATAATTGTCCGATTTATTAGATACTGTCAGTCTCCTGTGCCTAATTTGTAAATTAAACTTTATCATAGATATGTATGTATAAGAAAAACACAGTACATGTAAGGATCAATACGGTCCGAGATCTCAGACATGGAATGCATCCCCATGGATAAGAGGGGGTTACTGTATCTACTCCAAAATAATACTTTCCAGCACTGGGAAGAACAAAATCAATTTGAGTTAATGTAGGAAAACCACTCTCTTGAAAATTTGGCTATCTGCTTTTTCACACTATTGGCAACTTCAGAGGTGCGCTCCAGGTCTGTGAGCAAGACGGCTGTAACATCAATTCCAACTAGTACTGGACGTAACTCAGACCCAACCTGGAGATCTTTTTTTTTTTTTAAATCACATTAATTAATTAATTTATTTTTTTTTCTTTCTTTTTTTCTTTTTTTTTTCTTTTTTTTTTTCTTTTTTTTTTCTTTTTTTTCTTTTTTTTTTTATTGCATTTTAGGTTTTGGGGTACATGTGATGAACATGCAAGATTGTTGCATAGGTACACACATGGCAGTGTGCTTTGCTTCCTTCCGTCCCCTCACCTGTATCTGTCATTTCTCCCCATGCTGTCTCTTCCCACCTCCCCACCCCCCCGCCCCTCCCCCATTTCCCCCCAATGGATCCCAGTGTGTAGTGCTGCCCTCCCTGTGTCTATGTGTTCTCATTGTTCAACACCCGCCTATGAGCGAGAATATACGGTGTTTGATTTTCTGCTCTTGTGTCAGTTTGCTGAGAATAATGGTTTCCAGGTTCATCCATGTCCCTACAAAGGACGTGAACTCATCGTTTTTGATGGCTGCATAATGTTCCATGGTGTATATGTACCACATTTTCCCTATCCAGTCTATCATCGTTGGGCATTTGGGTTGGTTCCAGGTCTTTGCTATTGTAAACAGTGCTGCAATGAACATTCGTGTGCACGTGTCCTTGTAGTAGAATGATTTATAATCCTTTGGATATATACCCAGTAATGGGATTGCTGGGTCAAATGGGATTTCTATTTTTAGGTCCTTGAGGAATCGCCACACTGTCTTCCACAATGCAAACCTGGAGATCTTATGAAGAGCATCCAGTCACCCAGAGCAAGGCCAGCACCTGCTAAGGGATCTTTTCTGAGCAGTAGATTTACCCTCAAGTCTACTGAAACCGGATTCCAAAAGGTGTTTGTTACTATGCATAATTCACTCAGCATACTCAGGAGCTCAGATCCATGAAGAAGGAGGCATTTTAAAAGGTCTTAAAAGGACTATTCATTCAAACTAACAATGCTAGCAATTTGACTATTACACTTTAAGCTCTCTAATAAGTTTGGGTGATATGCAGCATGTTCAGATTTATTACAAATATTTAAAAGTTGCAGAAAGCCTTTCCACATGTCCTCAAAAATAGGACAAGACAGTTTTGTAGACCCACTTCAGTCATTTTCAGCAAGGCACTTATTGAAAATATTCAGGTTGAGAATCGTTCCTGTGCTTTTCTAACAAACAGTAGTCTCAAGGACATGAGCATATCCTTCCTTTCTTCTTTCTTCTGAAAAATATAGGTAGAAAGACAAATACTTGACCCTCAATAAACTCTGTGTGTGCGTGTGCATGTGCATACTTTTTAGAAACGCACACTGGTTTTAGTTTCCGGAAGTAAACTAAAATGTTGAAATCAGTAAGTGATACAGTGGCATTCTTGTCTGACCTGTGATGTCAATTGAAAGCTTATTGGATTAAGCGACTATTCAAGGAAACACAAACACACATGTGAAAACACACTGAGGGAAAGAAGAAGAAAAGAAGCAAAAGCAGGGTAAAAGCAGAAATTGCGTTTCTATTTCCCACATAAATTAATCAGTTATTGTAAAGTGCCTAATGGTTCTTTGGATAGGAAGTCTTATAATTCCAATAAAATATTTATTTCACTATGAGATTTGTTATTATTTTCAAAATTTACTAAGATTTTGCAGTGGTGTTTTCTCTTGCTACTTCTTGAACATGACTTGTTTATGGTCTCTCTATTAAATTTCATATATTTCAAACATGTAGATAATTAATATTCAACTGATACCTGACCAAAATCTCTAAGCGTGATTTTCTACAGGACTAAGAATGGTACCTATTCTAGTTCAATTATTTTTCGCAATATAGAACCCAAGAGATCTTTGTTACTGCATTTTTTTCCAAAATTATGAACAAAATGGCTTGAGAGTTCCTGGCTTGAGAGTTTCTGTTAGCCCAGTTTTAAGAGCTGTCAATGTTTTACAACTACTGATTTTCTGCCTTTCTAATGCTACTAAATAGCTTCAGAGCACACTCAAGAATATTATGCTTCACTTACTTCTGAGTTAGGACTGACTGAACAAAGAGTTACACAAACACTAAAATGCTCCTCTTTTTTTGTTTTTGTTTTTGAGACGGAGTTTCACTCTTGTTACCCAGGCTGGAGTGCAATGGCGCGATCTCGGCTCACCGCAACCTCCGTCTCCTGGGTTCAGGCAATTCTCCTGCCTCAGCCTCCTGAGTAGCTGGGATTACAGGCACACACCACCATGCCCAGCTAATTTTTTGTATTTTTAGTAGAGACGGGGTTTCACCATGTTGACCAGGATGGTCTCGATCTCTTGACCTCGTGATCCACCTGCCTCGGCCTCCCAAAGTGCTGGGATTACAGGCTTGAGCCACCGCGCCCGGCCTCCTTTTTTTTTTTTTTTTTTTTTTTTTTGAGATAGAATCTTGCTCTGTCACCCAAGCTGGAGTACAGTGGCACGATTTCAGCTCACTGCAACCTCCGCCTCCCAGGTTCAAGTGATTGTCCTGCCTCAGCCTCCACAATAGCTGGTATTAAAGGCATGCACCACCAAAACCAGGTAATTTTTGTTTTTTTTTTTTTTTTTAGTAGAGAAGAGGTTTTACCATGTTCGCCAAGCTGGTGTCAAACTCCTGACCTTGTGATCTGCCCACCTCACCCTCCCAAAGTGCTGGAAATACAAGCATAAGCCAACATCGCTGACTAAAATGCTCCCTGAGGCTAAAACTACTTCCCACTCGTGTTTTTCTGAAGCTAAAATAAACTTCCTTAGCAGATCTGAAATGTCACCATTGGTGTGAGTCTTTTGAGAAAACACGGCATAGTGTCTCTCAAATGTTATTATTGATGTAGAATAGATGGTGTACATGGGGATATCTATATAAACTCTCCACCCACACAGCCCTCTCTAACTGGGGGCAAGTCTAACAATTAGAATGTTTTTTAGTCTTTTGAATATAAACCCTAAGATTTTCTTTCACATTCTCCATACCTTCCTTCCCTCTTCTTTCCTTCTGTCTCCCAGAGTGTTCAGTGTTTATTCCACGGCCACCGTTCTGACACGTCGTTCTCTGCGCACAGAAGCATTTTGCATTCACCAGTATTCTTCCTCCCAAAATCTGGCGGTTTCCCCCACCGATCTCTTAGGACCACCTTCCAAGCCAGACAGTGTGCTCCCGCTCAGAGGATGCCCTTCACCTTTCACTCTCTCCAGGCTCCTTGGCTGTCACCCTCCCCTCAGGAAACGGGACTCCCTGGAGCTCGGACTCCCAGCTTTCCGGCTTAGGCTCACTGGCTTCTGCCTTCTTCCTGGCAAACCTTTGTTTCCCGCTGATCCTGACCCTCGGGAATCCTATGGGATCTGCCCTTGGCCAAGCATCTGTTTTCCCTGATACTACATCCACGTTCTTGACTCAAATGACTCAAATACCATTTGTGCCTCACCCTCACATCTGGGCCCCTTTACAATATTTCTTTTTTCATTGAATACAACCTTGAGAGTTCAGGCTCAGCATACCCTAGCAACTCATTCTTTTCCATCCTGTACCCATCTCATCTTTCTAATGTCTCTAGTTTTTCATTTTTATTTTTATTTTTTTGGTAATTCTATATTCCTTGCAAGCTCCCTGGCCAAAGCCTCAGATTCACAACATGTGACTGTCATGATCTTCCTTCATCTCTCATATCCCGTTTGTTCCTGGGTCCTGTTGTTTCTTCCTTTAAAGTTATTTTGGGAATTGGGCTCCTTTCTTTACTCTCCATTGCTACAACCTTCTCATCACACGCCAGTTCCGCCCCGCCCCATCAATGGACATCATTCTGCACATTTGCCCAAGTAATCTGATTTAAAAGGACACTTTATTTATATCCTCCTCAGGATTCAGTCCCCTTTTCTTAGATATTAAGAACTTGGCCAGGCACGGTGGCTCATGCCTGCAATCCCAGCACTTTGGGAGGCTGAGACGGGCAGATCACAAGGTCAAGAGATGGAGACCATCCTGGCCAACACAGTGAAACCTCATCTCTACTAAAATAAAAAAATTAGCTGGGTGTGGTGGCACGTGCCTGTAGTCTCAGCTACTTGGGAGGCTGAGTCAGGAGAATTGCTTGAAGCCAGGAGGTGGAGGTTGCAGCAAGCCAAGATCTGGCCACTGCACTCCAGTCTGGCACCTGGTGAAAGAGCAAGACTCTGTCTCAAAAACAAAAACAAAAACAAAAGACCGTATCCTTACTCAGCACAGAAAATTTTGAATATGCATCCTCACTCTGAATAATAAAGGCACATTTCTGGAAGAAAACACAGGAAAAAGCCTTCCTGTGCTAGCCTTGACAAAAAGTTCTTAGACATGACAGCAAATGCACTAAAAGAAAAAAAAATTGATAATATGGCCTTTGTCAAACTTTGAAACTTCAGTTCTAGGTAGGACTCTGTTAGGAGGATGAAAAATTGGCTATTGCAGGGAAGAAATATTACAAATCACATATCTAAGAAAGAATTTTTATCCAGAACATATAAAGAATTCTCCAACCACAACAACAAGAAAATAGGAAAAACATTTGCTGACACCTCACCAAGGAAGATCTAGGGATGGCAAGCAATCACCTAAAAAGATATTCACCATCATTAGCCATTAGGGAAATGCAAATTAAAGCTACAATGAGACATCAACGCACACCTAATAAGTGGCTAAAATTAAAACAAGGACAGTACTGTGTGCTGACAAGCACGTGGAGCACCAGGCTATCCCACACGCTGCCAACGGAAATGGAAAGCGGTATGGCGGTTTCCTACAAAGTTAAAAACATACTTACACTGCAATCCAGGCCTCCTGGGTGTTTATCCCACAGAAGTGAAAACACAATCACACAGGAACGTGCCCACAAATATTCACAGTTGCTTCATTTGTAGCAGGCCAAAACTTGAAACCACTCAAAAATCCTTCAGCCTGTGAACAAATAGACAAACTGTGATACACAACTAAGAAACAAACTATCAATGTGGGCAATGACTTAGGTGGATTTGTAGGGCTTTATGCTGATTTAAAAAAAATCTCAAAATGTTGTAGCCTGTATTATTCTACTTATGTGCCATTCTTGAAGTGGTAAAATTACGGTGTGAAGACCTAACACCTGGTGCTAACGGTTACAGTTGGGGAGAAGGTGTGACTGAAAGGACAAAGGAGCGTCTGGACACTGCTCCTTTCTGCCACACCTTCTCATGAAACTGATGAAACAGTTCTGTACCCTAATTCTAACCAGGCCTGGGTGGTGATGGCTGAACAAATCTACAGAAATCTGTGGGAAAATCCTTATCCAGAAAGATTTTCAAAGAAAGACAGAAAAAGAACTATACACACAAAACAAGAGACAAAAAGAAAAACGTGAATTTAAATGCTGTTCAAATCTGGATGTACATGTGTTAATAGTATTGTACCTATTAACAGCATCTTCATTTGGAGCATGCACTGAGGTCATGGAAAACATTTTCATTAGGAGACACTGACTTAAGAATACGCCAAAATTAAGTCTGGGCACAGTGGCTCATGCCTATAATCCCAGCAATTTGGGAGATGGAAGCAGGAGGGTCCCTTGAGGCCAGGAGTTCTAGATCGGCATGGCAACACAGCACACCTCATCTCTACAAAAAAATTAAAAAATTAGCTGGGCATGGTGATGAGTGATTGTAGTTCTAGCTACTCAGGAGGCTGAGGCAAGAGGATTGTCTGTTCCTGGGAGGTCAGCGCAACAGTGAGTCATGATCACATCACTGCATTCCAGCCCAGGGGACAGAACAAGCCTGTCTCTAAGAAAAAAAAGAGAAGAAAGAAGGAGGAGAAGGAAGGAAGGAAGGAAGGAGGGAGGGAAGGAGGGAGGGAGGGAGAGAGGGAGGAAGGGAAGGAAGGAAGGAAGAAGAAGAAGGAGGAGGAGGAGGAGGAGGAGGAGGAGGAGGAGGAGGAAGAGGAGGAGGAGGACACCAGAACTCACTGTACCATTTTGCAATGTCTTGGAGGCAACATATATTTCAAAAGAAAAGCTACAATTTAAAAAAAGAAGAAAGGGAAAATGAATACTTAGGGACCATTAAGAGCCTGCCAGATTCAATAAAATGACTTTACTGACCAAAAAGGTCACATTTTCAATTTTCATATTTCCCTAACACTTAGTACAGCAGCTTAAACTAAATTGCATTTAATAGTATGTGAATATCAGAGAAAACCAGGTGATTTAAAATTAAATTGCCAACTAAGTATCTTAGTAGAATGCCAAATAGTAATTATCCTATTATCACCTTTTTATTACTTCTTTAGTTTTAAATTTTACCACTTAAAATTATTAACATAGATTTCTTAAAGTCCGTATATTACTAAATGCTTTTCTGTTTCTGAAAGAAGTAATTCTTAAGAAAAAAATAGTTAGAAAATTTAATATGTCTGCATTAATTAATCAGATCATAAGATATCAGATTTTGTGAGGAATACTTTACTTCTAAGATTCTAATATATCATGTTAAGCTTTATCCACAAAGATTTTCAAAGGAAGACAGAAAAAAATCTATTTCACATTCAACATTCTGTCAATTACTCCATATGAACTTCTCAGAAATGAAACATTTTCATTTTCAGACCATCTGAATAACTGGTTGAATTTGGACACTAAATCCCAACCTCTGGTCTGTAGATATATTTCATGTGTTTCAGATGTGATTGATTGCCTGTTGAGTTCAATTATTACTCCAATGCCTGCGGGATTCTTAAGAACCCTAACATTTGCAGGAAGTGACCTTCCTTCCACTCCATCATGCAACAGCTGTCAGAGATGTTTCTGTGACAGAAAGAAGAGGATTTATCTAGTAAAATTTCTGCTGTTGGACAGTGAAATTGTAGGGCTTCCTTCGTTTAAGACTCTTATTTTGGCATTAAAGAAGATTCCAGGTGACAATAACAAAGATAAGTGTTAGTGGTTACAATGTGAGATTTATCAATGGTCTATGTCTTGCAGTAGTGCGGATAGTTGGAAGATATATAAATCCTACAAATCCTACATTTTTGCTGTATTAATAAATATTTGGATGGAAACCAGGAAACGTTTTCACTGTCAATTGCTTCACAGCAGACTGAAAATTCTTCATGGACAAAACCGCTTATGAATCCAGTTGCCCCAGCCTCGTTCAGGCAAGATGGCACCAGCTTGGGGGCCTGAATGGGATTGCACTGGTGGTCAAACTAATGAGAGGAAACCAAAGAGAAAGGGGGTTATCAGGTGCTTTTTCTCGCCAGCACATGAAATGTGCATTTAGGTCATACTATTCAGTTTCAACTCAGGTAAGGAAGAATAGCCTTGGTGAAGATATAGCATTTCCATTAAAAAGTGAAAGTCTTGCTGGGTGTGTGGCTCACAACTGTAATCCCAGCACTTTGGGAGGCCAAGGTAGGCGGATCACAAGGTCAAGAGTTTCAGACCAGCCTGACCAACATGGTGAAACCCCATCTCTACTAAAAATACAAAAATTAGCCTGGTGTGGTGGTGGGTGCCTATAATCCCTGCTACTTGGGAGGCTGAGTCAGAAGAATCGCTTGAACTTAGGAGGGAGAGGTTGCAGTGAGCCAAGATTGCACCACTGCACTCCAGCCTGGGCAACAGAGTGAGACTCCATCTCAAAAAATAGTAACCTTAATGCCTCTTTTTTTTTTTTTTTTTTTTTTTTTTTTTGGAGATGGAGTTTCACTCTGTCACCAGGCTTGAGTGCAGTGGCACGATCTTGGTTCACTGCAATCTCCTATTTCCTGGTTCAAGGGATTCTCCTGCCTCCACGTCCCAAGTAGCTGAGTTTACAGGCATGCACCACCGCACCCAGCTAATTTTTGCATTTTTAGTAGAGGCAGGGCTTCACCATGTTAGCCAGGATAGTCTCAATCTCCTGACCTTGTGATCTACCGGCCTTGGCCTCCCAAAGTGCTGGGATTACAGGAGTGAGCCACCGGCTCCCAGCCCGGCTTCCCTTTCATACTGCTGGTTTTCCTCAAGCATTTGGTGTTTTCTGCCTACCTGTCACATTGATAACTAAGCAATTAAAATGTATGGCATATGTAAATGACATAGGTTTCCTTAAAAACAGTGTAGGTCTCCTTCTTCATAATCCATTCCCAGAATGAGGGTCCTGGCAGCAGCTCTCTGAAAATGAGCCTGTGGAGCATAGAGTGTATCACCTGTGGGTGACTGAATGAAGAGCAGGCAGCCTGGAGGCTGGGCGTCCATAGAGTTTCCAGTTCCAGGAGCACTTTTCTCTGAGGGCCAGGGCTTGAGTGTATCTCCTCTTCAAAGAGAGTTGCTCTGCACAGGTTTTATTTTTTCCCTCTTTGGCTTTTGAGGAAGTTCTGCATTATCCGCAGCTGCGCTCGGCCTTTCTGAGAGTCCGACATCCACACGGAGCACCTGCTTTACTCAGACGACAATTCTCCAGGCGCACTAGCCAAGCACCATTTTCAATCAGCACCAGTCTTTGTCCTAAAATTTCTTTCTAAAAATTTAAGTTATGCTGCTTTACAAATTATGTCTGTATCCCCATGGCGTCTACCTTATTTTCTAAAAGACATTTCTAGTAGACGCATGGTATTCTATTTAGCATCACTCCCAAAGTTCATTTAGTCATGCTCCTGTAAGTGAACACTTAAGAGTATTTATCATATTTAACATTGTAATGAAAAGCTTTATACAGAAATAGTTGCCCATCTATAATCACTTCCTAGAAATGAAATCGTTACAAAGTGAATGGACAATTTGATTTTAACACAGACTGACAAATGGTGTTCTAATCATCTACACGAAGTTACCCTCCCACCAGCAGTCTATGAGGCTCCCTTTCCCCGTTTTCCTCTGTTCACCTCATTTCGTTTTTTTCTCCCCCAAATTGTATCAGTAGAAAATAATATCATTTTATTTAGACTTTTTTAAATTACTTGTGCAATTAAGGTTTTTACATTTATAGACCACTTATATACAATTTATGAGTTGGCAATCTATCTCATTTTTTAAGTAGAGGAATTATAATTCTTTATAGTGATTTGTAAGAGCTCCTTATGGAAAAGAATTTGACACTCTCAGTTTTGTTTACAATAATGTTTGTTTAGTTAAGTCTATCTTTTGTTTTTGTTTTTGTTTTTCTGTTTTAAAAATATCTATTTCACCAACAACATCCAGGCTGAGTGTGAAATCAAGAGCACAATCCCGCTTACAGCAGCCACAAAGAAAATGAAATGCCCAGGCACGAAATTCACCAAGGAGATGAAAGATCTCTACAAGCAGAAGTACAAAGCACTGAAAGAAATAAGAGATGAGACAACACAAATCAATGAAAACATATCCCATGCTCAAGGACTGTAAAAATTTAAACTGGCCCAATTGTCCCATACACAGTTTTGTTTGTTTATCTTTGTTTTTTTTGTTTGTTTGTTTGTTTTTCTTTTTTTTGAGACAGTCTCACTCTGTCACCCAGGCTGGAGTGCCGTGGCACAATCTCAGCTCACCACAACATCCATCTCCTGGGTTCAAGAGATTCTCCTGCCTCAGCCTCCCAAGAAGCTGGGATTACAGGCGCACACCATCACACCTGGCTAATTTTTGTATTTTTAGTAGAGATGGGATTTCACCGTGTTGGCCAGGATGGTCTTGATCTCTTGGCCTCATGATCTGCCCGCCTCAGCCTCCCAAAGTGCTGGGATTACAGGCGTGAGCCACCACGCCTGGCCAACAGTTTTTTTTTTTAATAAACATATAAATTGACCCTTCCGATTTTAAAGCTTGAAACTTATATTTGATAAGTTAAATATTATCTTGTATGTTAGTTAATTTAGAAAACTATTATCTGGTATGTTAATTTAGAAAAATATTTCACTATTTAAGCCATTCAAATATTATTTTAGTTTTGCATGTGATATAAAAAAGGGAATCTGATGTGAGTATGTATCTTAAATATTTGTCCAATTTCCTCTGACAGTTTATTAAATTTTTCAACATTTTCCATGTGTCTAAAATGGTACCTGCACACTGCACATATGGCATACATATTAATATTTTTCTAAAATGTATCTCATGTTCTATTGACCTATCTATCCTCCAACTAATGTCAATTTTAATATTGTAGGTTTTTGTTGTTGTTGTTTGTTTTTCTGTTTGTTTGTTTGTTTTGACAGAGTCTCGCTCTGTCGCCAGGCGCCAGGCTGGAGTGCAATGGTGGGATGTCAGCTCACTGCAATCTCCGCCTCCCGTGTTCAAGCAATTCTCCTGCCTCAGCCTCCCAAGTAGATGGGACTAGAGGCATGCACCACCACGCCCAGCTAATTTTTGTATTTTTAGTAGAGATGGGGTTTCACCATGTTGCCCAGGATGGTCTTGATCTCTTAACCTCGTGATCCACCCACATCAGCCTCCAAAAAGTGCTGGGATTACAGGTGTGAGTGACCTCGCCCAGACCCTGTTTGTTTGTTTTGAGATAGAGTCTCACTCTGTCGCACATGCTGGAGTGCAGTGGCATGATCTTGGCTCACTGCAACCTCCACCTCCTGGATTCAAGTATTTCGTCTGCCTCAGTCTCCCAAGTATCCGGGATTACAGGTGCGCACCACCATGCCCAGATAATTTTTGTATTTTTCCGTATTGGCCAGGCTGGTCTCGAACTCTTGACTTCTCAATCCACCTGCCTCAGCCTCCCAAAGTGCTGGGATTACAGTCGTGAGCCACTGCGCCCAACCAGTATTGTCAGTTTTAAAGTATATTTTGCTGCTTTTGGGGTTTTTGTTTTTTGAGATGGAGCCTCGCTCTGTCACCCAGGCTGGAGTGCAGTGGTACAATCTCAGCTCATTGCAACTTTCACCTCCTGGCTTCAGGCCTGAGTAGCTGGGATTGCAGTGCATGCCACCTGCTTGGATAATTTTTGTATTTTTACTAAAAATAGAGTTTTACCATGTTGGTCAGGCTGTTCTTGAACTCCTGATATCAAGTGATCCACCAGCCTCAGCCTCCCAAAGTGATGGGATTACAGGCATGAGCCATAATGCCCATACTACTACTGGTTTATAATTCATGTTTTATTATTCATCTTTTCCACATTTTTTCTCAGTTATCCTCCCTGATTTATTTTTTCCCACTTAATTTTGAGATTACTTTGTCATCTTACAGATCTAGTGTAGCTATGGATTAGAATTACATGAAAGTTACTAATTAATCTGGAAATAATTTACAGCTTTAAAATATTGTCATATAATTTAATGGTGTGTCTCTCAACTTGTTCAACTAGTTTCATTTTTGTTATTAAAACTCAGCCTTTTAAAATAGAAGTCTTAATGTATTTCTTGTAAGATTTATTTGTATGTATTTTATAATTTTACTACTATTGCCAAAAATAGTTTCCATTCTCCCTTTATATTTTCTATTTTCTAAAATTTCCCACAAATTATAGTCATCTGCTGAAAACCTTATCATGTGATATGGGATTGCCTGTGTCCACACCCAAATCTCATCTTGAATTTTTACATGTTGTGGGTGGGACCCAGTGGGAGGTAACTGAATTATGGGCGCAGGTCTTTCCCAGGCCGTATAGTGAGTCAGTCTCCCGAGAGCTGAAGGTTTTAAAAAGGGGAGTTCCCTGCACAAGCCCTCCCCCATCGCCATGTGAGATGTGTCTTTCGCCTTCTGCCATTATTGTGGGGCCTCCCCAATAAACCTCTTTCTTTTGTAAATTGCCCTGTCTTAGGTATACGTTTATCGGCAGCGTGAAGACAGACTAATATATCACAGTTTTCCATTGCAGTTAGGAAACAATCCAAACTTCTTCCCGAAGAATGTCCCTGCCCACCTCTTTATTCTCAGACAACACTAATGTTCTCGCTTACCTCCTCCAAAGACAGTAAGCCTCAGTGGGGCCGGGGAACTCTTCCTTCGGGTCTGTGCTCTCCCCCACACCTGAAGCCTGGTTGATCCTTTCCCCATTCCCGTGGGTGTAACCGTCTCTCACCCAATGTCTCAACTTACAAGTATCTGGCTATCAAAGTCTTTCCTGGCCACCTGCCTGTATTACACTTACTCCCCCCATAATTCTTCATGCTATCGCTCTGTTTTCTTCACAGTAACTTTTCAGAACCTGTAATTATAGATTTACTTGCATATTTTCTTTCTCCTCCCACACTTCACGATAAATGAAGCTAACATTGAAAATAGGATTTGCAGAAAAGAAAAATGAGACAGAGCAAGGGAGATGGGGAAGAATAAAACAAGACAGCCAGAACCTACAAAAACGAAAAGGAGGAAAAGTGAAACGGCAGCAACGTCAGGGCTGCTCTCTATTTCCTGTTCTCACGCTTTGTGTTGTTTTACCGATGTTTGCATTGTTGGTCTGTATGTAGATTTGCTTCCTCAGTTTGGGTGTCTAGTTTTTCTCAGATGTTTTCAAGGGTCTTGTGGCTGGCAAGCCACATCCACAGTCGCACACTCCTGGACCTTCATGGCACACTCAGAACTGCACAAGCACTCACTCGGAGCAACAGAAAGAAGGGCAAGAGAAGGGATGAAAACAACCAGCACCACAAAAGAGAGTGTTAGAATTAGGAAAGGAGCAGGAAGGAAGCAAGATGAAGCCTGTGTGGAAGAAATAAGTGGGTGGAGAAAATTCTGTGGGGAATTCATGATTCCACCTTATTTTCAAAGGCCTGGAACAAGGTTTTGAATTCAGACTTCTGTCACTGAAGACCATACCCTTAATAGATATGCTCTTCTGGTTGTACATTTACTTATGCATTTATTTATTTGCTTGGTAATATTTACACATAGCATGCTGTTTTTTGTTTGTTTGTTTGTTTGTTTTTTTTTTTTTTTTTTTTTTGAGGCAGAGTTTCACTCTCGTTACCCAGGCTGGAGTGCAATGGCACGATCTCGGCTCACCGCAACCTCCGCCTCCTGTGTTCAGGCAATTCTCCTGCCTCAGCCTCCTGAGTAGCTGGGATTACAGGCACACGCCACCATGCCCAGCTAATTTTTTTTTGTATTTTTAGTAGAGACGGGGTTTCACCCTGTTGACCAGGATGGTGTCGATCTCTTGACCTCGTGATCCACCCGCCTCGGCCTCCCAAAGTGCTGGGATTACAGGCTTGAGCCACCGCGCCCGGCCGCATGCTGTATTTTTAAAAAGGATGTTATTAAGGACCCATCAAGCTGTATAAAAAAAGGATACTAGCCGGACGCGGTGGCTCAAACCTGTAATCCCAGCACTTTGGGAGGCCAAGGCGGGTGGATCACGAAGTCGAGAGATCGAGACCATCCTGGTCAACGTGGTGAAACCCCATCTCTACTAAAAATACAAAAAAGTAGCTGGGCATGGTGGTGCTTGCCTGTAATCCCAGCTACTCAGGAGGCTGAGGCAGGAGAATTGCTTGAACCCAGGAGGCGGAGGTTGATCGCGCCATTGCACTCCAGCCTGGGTAACAAGAGCGAAACTCCGTCTCAAAAAAAAAAAAAAAAAAAAAAAAAAAAAAAAAAAGGATACTAATAAGGACCCATCCAGCCTTCCAAAAGCCACTTGCCATGACTGAACTTTGCAGAAAACATGTTAAGGATGTTTGGTTATCGTTTTACAAACACATTTTGAGAGCCTTTTGTGTTCCAGGCAGTATGCAGGGCAATAGAAATACAAACGATAGATGACAGATAGATAGATAGATAGATAGATAGATAGATAGATAGATTATAGATGATAGATGATAGATAGGTGATAGATGATAGATGATAGATAGATAGATGATAGATGATAGATAGATTGATGACAGATATATGATAGATGAAAGATAGATTGATAGATTATAGATGATAGATAATAGGTGATAGATAATAGATGATATAGATAGATGATAGATGATATATAGATAGATAATAGATAGATGATAGATAATAGGTGATAGATGATAGATGATAGATCATAGATCATAGATGATAGATAGATAATAGATAGGTGATAGATGATAGATGATAGATAAATGATAGATAGATAGATAGATGATAGATAGATAGAATATAGATGATAATATATAATTCCTGCCCTCAAATGGCATACATACAGCATGGCAAGAGAGTAGATCAGATTACACAAGGAGAGATGGGAACTCATGGGCGGGCACTGGGTGTGGTGGGTGGTATATCAGTGGCTTGGTTTAGAAGGGCTTTTCTTAGTGACTTTCAAGGTCAGTAGTGTGACAACAGCATTGCAGAAAGAGGAAGAAGAGCTGGCAAAAAGTGTGCAGAAGACACAGCACACCAGGGAAACGCTGAAAAACATTTACTACTGCTAGAGACAGTTCCATGCATGATTTGAGAAGGGCAAACCAATACATTGGAAATGAAGGCAGGGCCAAAGTATGGACCCTGCTGCTGGACACACACAGGAATTCGGCCCTAATGTCTGTTAGTGAGACACCGAAGGCTTTAAAAACTCTACTGCTGTATTCAGTGGTGGTGAAATTTACCTCAAATCTTACTCTGAAAGCAGTGGGAGCATGTGTATCAAAAGGCTCAGGCCAGGTAGGAAAGCAGGAAGCAACGTTCTAAACATCATCAGACATTCGGGAGCTGGCCGGAGGGTGTGAACGTCTGCACTCAGTGTCCGCCCTCCCTTGCAGCCTGTGACAGTGGGTTCTCCAGAGCTGCAGGTAAATGTGTTTTTTCCCTGCACTGAAAACCCACTTGATATGTCTCTGTCTGTTATCTCAGTATCATTTCTGTGTCTCTGCTCAGTCCTGTGAGCAGCTGTTTGGCTCCACTGCGTTCTCCATTTTGGCTTTGCTCCATAGATATCCCTTTTGAATGATCTGTAGATCTATGAGACCTCCAGACAGGACCCTCTTACCCAATATCTCATTTCAGGAGGGAAACCATATAGGTAATGGCAGATAAATTTTTTTTTCTTTTTTCTTTTTTTTTTTTTTTTGAGACGGAGTTTCGCTCTTGTTACCCAGGCTGGAGTGCAGTGGACGATGGCTCACCGCAACCTCTGCCTCCTGGGTTCAGGCAATTCTCCTGCCTCAGCCTCCTGAGTAGCTGGGATTACAGGCAAGTGCCACCATGCCCAGCTAATTTTTTGTATTTTTTGTAGAGACGGGGTTTCACCATGTTGACCAGGATGATCTCGATCTCTTGACCTCGAAAAATTTTTTTTAAAGAGGAAATTATTTCTTCAAAAGGTACTAATGATTGGGGTATGGGGAGGTTGCTGAATGAGAGATGGTAATTTTTATAGGGAGGGTAGAGAAAGCAGTTACCTCCAGCAATTCTGCCCAGGACAACAAGATAAGAGATGGAATCACTGCCTGATTTAGAAAATACGTAAGAAAAGAATTGGCCTCAGACTTAAGGACCCTGAATTCAGTTTTGTGTCTGTTAAGATGGAATTGCCTTTTGGTGATTCCCTAAAATATAGTTAAATATGCGACACTATAGAAAGAGAATAGGGAGTGAAGAACACGTTAGCAGTAGTTGAACCCATAGCAATGGGTGAAATTGCTTAGATAAATTTCATGGAATAAGAAGAGGGGAACGCCCTATATGGAAACTGAACTTCACAAGTGTGGGCAAAGGAAAGGGAGCATAACAAAGTGTCTGACAAGCAAGCAGCGGTCAGAAACTCAGCAGTGAAATAGCAATCAATATCATAAAACCAAGCAAGGTGAAAGTACTAAAGGAGAGAGTGACAAACAGCACCAGATGCCAACAGCATGTAAACTGCTGCGTGTTCATCAGAACAGGCCACTAGGAGGTTACATCGGGGACACTGGAGGGAGGGCTTTCTGCAAAACTACTCGGAGAGGAAGCGGGACTGAAAGCAGGCATTGCAGGCTATTATGTGATTAGAGTGCCTGCTTTAGTAGGTTGAGGGGGAAAGTTTTATCACGAAAAAATAAAAAAGATCTTGTTTCTATATTGAGTAGCATCATCTACCTACGAAGCAGAGACTGAAGATTTGGAAGAAAGTGAGTCTCATGAGAGAGGCTATTCTCCCAGGAAGCCCAGATGAGGTACGCAGAGAACATGGACTTTGCAAGTGACCCAAAGACGCAGTGGAGGATGGAGGCTCCTCTGAGGCCTGAGGAATGATTTGGCGTTGATGATGAACGGAAGATTGGCAGCCTCCTGAAGAAGAAGGATTTGATCTTTAGCAATATGGGGTAAGAGAAAAAATGTTTCATCAGTCCTAAACTAAAAATAAGGGACAGTGATGAGAAGTATGTCATTAACAGACTTATTCATTCATTGATTCAAATCGCTTGATGGTCTACCATGTACGATGTCTACTAATTAGACATGACAACTAAAATCTTACCTATAAAATTAATGATAAATTAATAATGAAAAATAACTTTTTTTTGGAGACAGAATTTCACTCTTGTCGCCCAGGCTGGAGTGCAACAGTGCAGTCTCATCTCACTGCCACCTCTGCCTCCCCGGCTCAAGCAATTTTGCCTCAGCCTCCTGAGTAGCTAGGACTACAAGCATGTGCCACCATGCTCTGCTAATTTTTGTATCTTTAGTAGAGACAGGGTTTTACCCTATTGGCCAGGATGGTCTCGACTTCTTAACCTCATGATCCACCTGCCTCAGCCTCCCAAAGTGCTGGGATTACAGACATGAGCCACTGAGCCTAGCAGAAAAATAACATTTTAAAATAACAAGTCTTTAGTATGATGAGTGTTACAAAGAAAAAAAGTATGAGAAATCAGGTTTGATGACATATTTTTTATAATTTTTTAACTGGCAAATCATAGTTGTATATGTTCATCATGTACCACTTGGTGTTTTAAAATATATACACATTTTATAATGGCTACATCAAAGTAAAATAATTCCGAGACTACCTCTTTCTTTCATATTGTTACCACAAGGAGGACAGTTGGAGCTGAATGTTCACTATTTGCACTAAACTCTTGCATCCAGTTCTCAAGCACAACATAGAGTCCTAGGCAGAGTGAGACATCTGAAATCATGGAAATGTCTGAAATAGTTGCTGGCCCAAAACTACTTTGATGAGAGAACAGATGGGTGACAGCCTGGAGTTTCTATAAGCGGTTAAGAAAAATAGTCAATGTTAGCAAACAACGGCCCTAGTAACAAGCCTGAAATCACCAAGGGAGTATTTTTCATTACTGATGTGTAAACATTTGCCAAAGTTGTGATGAGCGGAAGCTGCTCCCCCTAACCTCGTGGTGCCCACTCTGCTGAGTGTCTTTCAGAGAGCATTTCAGTGAGCTCATTGTACCTGCCAAACATCTTGTCCACGGAGCCTTACTTTGTGAGAGTCTGCGACGCTTCATCTAGTGGGTTGTGCTTCAAGGACGTGTGTCCCAAATCGTAGATGCTTCTTCCTTTCAGATTCCTGAGGGAGGTAACGAAAACAGCAAAGTATTAGTGAATTCATAAGAAAGACTCCAAAACCCCGAAAAACAAAAATTCATTTTGTTTACAAGATTTGAGAACAAAAGATTAAGAAATAATTATTTCTGTTTGTAACAATCTTTACATGAATGGCCCTTCTATCAGTTTTCTACTGGTACTGGAACAAATGACAGTGGCCTTCGTGACACAAGCCAACAAAATTTATTATCTCCCAACTGTAAGTCAGAAGCCCAACAAGAATCTCTTGAGCTAAAATAAATGAATTAGTTGGACTGTGTTCTCTTCTAGGGGCTTTACGGAGAGTCGATTTTCTTGCATTTTCTGAAGGCCAACATTGGCTTGGCCGACAGTTCCTGGGCTCAAGGCCCCTTTCTTCCGTCTTCAATGACAGGAATGTTGCATCTCTCTGACCATTCTCACATCACCCCATCTCCTTCTGACTGTCTGCTGCTTCCTTCCTATACCTTTAAGGACCCTTGCGATTGCACTGGGCAGGACCAGCTCCCTATTCAGCACCACTAAGATTAATTAATACGAAAGTTCCTTCTTTCGTGTGGGATAACATATTCACAAGTTCTAGGGAATATCCTGCCTACCATGGCCCCATTGCTTAATTAAAAACTTGACAACAGGTAAAATGGAAAAAATACAAAAATAACGTAGTAGTCTTGATTATTTTAACATGCATGTTAAATGTAGATTTTTATCAGCGGGATGAAACCAAGCTGTTTATTCTACATGGCCTAACAGTACTGCTCTACTCGAATAACAGCTTTGGATGCGAAAAAGGGTAGAGAAGATGGTGTAGGAAATGGTCAGTGTACAAGACCAGAAATTACATCCCTGTGTAGTGGGACTGGCTTTTTTTTTTTTTTTTTTTTTGAGACGGAGTCTCACTCTGTTGCCAGGCTGGAGTGCAGTGGCACAATCTCAACTCACTGCAACCTCTGTCTCCCAGGTTCAAGCGATTCTCCTGCTTCAGTCTTCCGAGTAGCTGGGATTACAGACACATGCCACCATGCTCAGCTAATTTTTGAATTTTTAGTAGAGATGGGGTTTCACCATGTTGGCAAGGCTGGTCTCAAACTCTTGACCTTGTGATCCATCTGCCTAGGCCTCCCAAAGTGCTCAAATTACAGGTGTAAGTCACCGTGCCTGGCTGGCTTTTTTATATACTGTGAAATCTAGGAAAAGCCATAATTTTACAGGTCTTTTAAATATGGAAAATGGGGGATATCACGCATTGTTGTTGGTGTATACACAGATACTTCGTAAATATAATTTCTCACTCAAAACATTATGAAAATTACATGAGAAATCTGCATGTGAAAGTTCTTTGTAAATTGTAAAACTCTAACATTAATTATGAGGGATTTTTAGAAGTTTTTGAAAGCTTTCACATGTGTTAATTATCATTGATTTAAAGAGAGTTATGATGTATGCAGAACAATTGTTATTAGTCTCCTTTCAATTATACAACAATTGACACCCGCAGGAGGTTTGTCATCCCAAGCCAACGTGGTGACAGATTTCAGATTCCAGTCCTCCATCAATGGTTCTTTACCTCACGTGCTGGCTATGCACTGCTACATCTACTTGTAAATTAAGGGATTAAACACTCAGGAAAAAAGCACACTACATAATTTCAGTCCCCAATTGAAAGCTTGGTCTCTAACAAAACGAAGACTTAGAGTAACGGAAAAGAAAGGGGCTGACAACTTGAGCAGAGGAAACCTTTGAAGAGTTGACTTGACAGGAAAGGAAACATTTGAGATATCATTAATTCGAAGATTTATCATCAGCCTATGGGTGGGCAGAGGAGTAGACCAGCAATCCTGACAATTTGAAATTAGATTTAGTTTTTGCTTTTGTTTAGTGTTAAAAAAAAAAATTGCAGCATGTAGAACTATGCCAATATAATGATATCTTTCATACAATGAAGACAAAATTCCCACATCGTCACAGAAGTGTAAGAAAAGAGCCAGGCGCGGTGGCTCAAGCCTGTAATCCCAGCACTTTGGGAGGCCGAGGCGGATGGATCACGAGGTCAAGAGATCAAGACTATCCCGGTCAACATGGTGAAACCCTGTCTCTACTAAAAATACAAAACATTAGCTGGGCATGGTGGCGCGTGCCTGTAATCCCAGCTACTCAGGAGGCTGAGGCAGGAGAATTGCCTGAACCCAGGAGGCGGAGGTTGCGGTGAGCCGAGATAGTGCCATTGCACTCCAGCCTGGGTAACAAGAGCGAAACTCTGTCTCAAAAAAAAAAAAAAAAAAAAGAAAAGAAAAGAAAAGAAAAGATGCTCAATAATAATAATTAGCTACTAATTATCAGATAAATGCAAATCAAAACAAATGATCTATCACCTTACTCTCATTCAGATGAATGCTATCAAAATAAATAAGTAAAATCAAAAGTATTGACAAGAATCTGGAGAAACTGGGACTCTCGTGCACTGTTTGGATTGTAAAATGGTGCAACAGCTTTGGAAAGTGAAGTGCTGAGGAGTTACCTAAAAACAGTCAGTTATTCCAAAGTAATAATTTAAAACCTAATGGGGGGAGTGTGTTTTAAATAGACTCCATATTTAAAGTGAATGGAGACAGTTGGAACTGGAAATAAACTGTAAATATTGTTAATTGAAAATTCTAAATTATTCAGCTATCTGTTGAAACATTGACTCAAAAGCTATAGTGGTTTTTCAAAAGTTGAATATGTGATCTAGCAATCTGACTTCTGAATATATATCCAAAAGAATTAAAAACAGGATCTCGAGGTATTTCACACCTATATTCATAGCTATACTATTCATAACAGCCAAAAGGTGGAAGCAACCTGAATGTTTGTCAGCACATGAGTGGATAAACAAAATGTTGTATAGACTCACAGTGTAATATTATTCAACCTTAAAAATGAAGGAAATTAGGGCCAGGCATGGTGGCTCATGTCTGCAATCCCAGCACTTTGGGAGGCCAAGGCAGGCAGATCACAAGGTCAGGAGATTGAGATCATCCTGGCTAACATGATGAAATCCCATCTATACTAAAAATACAAAACATTAGTGAGGCATGGTGGTGTACACCTGTAGTCCCAGCTACTTGGGAGGATGAGGCAGGAGAATAGCTTGAACCTGGACTGTGGAGGTTGTAGTGAACCAAGATGGTGCCACTGCACTCCAGCCTAGGTGACAGAGCAAGACTCCATCTCACACACACAAAAAAGAAAATTATTTCACATGCTATTCATAAGTGAACCTCAAAGACTGTGCTAAATGAAATAAGTCACTTACAAGAAGGCAAATACTATATGATTCCACTTATATAAAGTATTTAAGCAAACACAAAGTAGAATAGTGGTTGCCAGGGGCTAAGGAGAGTTGAAAAGCTGGAATTGTTGTTCAATGAGTATCAAGTTTTAGTTGGCAAGAAGAAAAGTTCATGTGAATATACCTACTATTACTGAACTACACACTTAAAAAGAGCCCAAATAGCCAAGGCAATCCTAAGCAAAAATAACAAAGCTGGAGGCATCACATTACCAGACTTCAACTATACTACAGGGCTACAGTAACTAAAACAGCATGATACTAGTACAAAAACAATCACATAGATCAATTGAACCAAATAGATAATCTAGAAATAATACCATACACCTAAACCATCTGATCTTTAACAAATCTGACAGAAACAAGCAACGAGGGAAAGACTTCCTATTCAATAAATGCTGCTGGGACAACAGGCTAGCCATATGCAGAAGACTGAAACTGGATTCCTTCCTTACGTCTTACATAAAAATCAACACACAATGGATTTAAGCCTTAAATATAAAACCCAAAACCCTAAAAACCCTGGAAAATAGCCTAGGAAATACCCTTCTGGATATAGGAAGTGGTAAAGATTTCATGAAAAAGACACCAAAAGCAGCTGCAACAAAGAACAAATTAACAAATGGGATCAAATTAAACTAAAGAATCTTCACAGTACAAGAAACTATTGGCCAGGTGCAGTGGCTCACACCTGTAATCCCAGCACTTTGGGAGGCTGAGGCTGGTGGATCACAAGGTCAAGAGATCAAGACCATCCTGGTCAACATGGTGAAACCCCATTTCTACTAAAAATACAAAAATTACCTGGGCATAATGGCAGATACCTGTAGTCCCAGCTACTTGGGAGCCTGAGGCAGGAGAATCACTTGAACCTGTAAGACAGAGATTGCAGTGAACCAAGATCATACCACTGGACTCTAGCCTAATGACAGAGTGAGACTCCATCTCAAAAAAAAGAAAGAAGGGAGGAAAGAAGGCAAGTAAGAAAGAGAAAGAAAGAAAGAAACTATCAACAGAGTAAACAGACAATGTATATAATGGGAGAAAATATTTGCAAACTATGCATCTGACAAAGATCTAATGTCCAGAATGTATAAGGAACTTAAAATCACAAGAAAAAAAAAGAAACAACCCCATTAAAAGTGGGCAAAGGGCATGAACAGACACTTTTCAAAAGAATACATACATGTGGCTAACAAGCATGTGAGAAAATGCTCAGTATCATTAATCATTTGAGAAAAACAAATCAAAACCCTAATGAGATACCATCTCACACTTTCAGAATGGCTATTACTAAAATGTCAAAATATAACAGATGCTAGTGAGGTTGCAGAGAAAGGGGAATCCTTATACACTATTGATAGTGTAAATTAGTTCAACCATTGTGAAAAATAGTGTGATGATTCCTTAAAGAGCTGAAAAGAGCTACCATTCAACCTAGCAATTCCATTACTGTGTATATACCCAGAAAAATATAAATCATTGTACCATAAAGACACATGCACAAATATGTTAACTGCAGCACTATTCACAATACCAAAGACATGGAATCAACATAAATCCCCATGAATGATAGACTAGATTAAGAAAACATGGGACATATACACCATGGAACACTGCGCAACCATAAAACAGAATGAGATCATGTCCTCTGCAGGACCATGGACAGAGCTGGAGGCCATTATCCTTAGCACACTAACAGAGGAACACAAGACCAAATACCACGTATTCTCACTTATGAGTGAGAACTAAATGATGAGAACACATGGACACACAGAAGTGAATAAGAGACACTGGGGCCTATCTGAGGGTGGAGGATGGAAGGAGAGAAAGGACCAGAACAAATAACTATCAGATACTGTGCTTAGTACCTGGGTATGAAATCATCTATACACCAAACCCTATATGTTTACCTATATAACCAGCCTGCACGTGGTACCCCTGAACCTAAAATAAAAGTTAAAAAAAAATCGTTAAAATGATAAATTTGTGTTATGTGTCTTTTACCACAATTTTTAAAGAATCCCACACATCCTAGTGTGGGATACAGACCTGAAGAGAATGCAGTTCAGACAGTGCCTGGCAATCAAGATGAAGAGGGTACTGTCAGCAGTAACCTCCAACACATGACCCTGGGCTCCACAAGAATACCACAAGAAAGGGTTAAATGACACCAGTGTCACAACTCCAGAGTGACACTGCAGGATGCTGTGTTGATGCAAGGACCCACACTCCTCCTTCTGTGGACATAGAAAGGGTTTTCCTCAGAGGCACAGCCACCAACATGGAGAAGTAAAGGAGAGTGTGGCCAGGTGTGGTGGCTCACACCTGTACTTTCAGCACTTGGGGAGGCCAAGGCGGGCAGATCACTTCAGCCCAGAAGTCTGACCCCAGGCTGGGCAACATAGCAAAACCTGTCTCTACTAAAAAGACAAAAAAAATAATTAGCCAGATGTGGTGGCACTTGCCTATGATCCTAGCTACTTGGGAGGCTGAAGCATGAGAATCACTTAAATCCAGGAGGCAGAGGTTGCAGTGAGCCAAGGTCACACCAGTGTACTCCAGCCTGGGTGACAGTGAGATGCAATCTCAAAAAAAAAAAAAAAAAAAAAAAAAAAGAGAGAATGAGAGAAAATTAGAATCTTGATGATTCACCTAAAAGACTCTGTTGTTCCAAAACTATCCTTTCATATATAATAGGGAGTTGTATTTATTTTAAATACACTCAATATTTGAACTGGAGGGAGTCAGTTGAAACTGAAATATTATTAACTGGAAATTCTAAATTATTCAGCTATCTGCTGAAACACTGGCAAGAGCAGGCCCATGATAGAGAATAACAAAACGATGTCGTCTGTGGATACCTTAGTTAGAGTGCATGTTAAATGGGTATTCTATCTCAGTTTTGACTGAGGCCCCAAGATGGTAACTGTCAATCATATTCATATTCCAGAACAATCTGTGAATCCATCAAAGCAGACCTTGCCAAGGAGGTGGCTGGGAATATTTGGGGACCCTTAGAAGACCACTTGCCTCCATTCTTTTAGAAATATGGGAAAGAAAATTGGAAAGGTTTCTTTGTGGGAAAGATACTGGTAGCTGCTGTTCCACCACTGGGCCTCCAGGATTCTTCTGAGGGCCAAAAATGCACAACGAGGGTTCACTTCACAACCGTCTCAGGAGATGATGGGGCTGCGCCTGTCTAGTGTTGCTATACCAGGACACCACAGGCTGGGTAACTTACGATGAACAGAAATTTATGTGGTTCTGGAGGCTGGAAGTCCCAGATCATGAGGCTGGCATCTAACAAGGGCCTTTCTGCTGCATTAGCTCATGAAGGAAGGTGGAAAAGTAAAAAGAGTAAGAGCAAGAGGAAGTTGAACTTCCTTTTATAACAAACTACTCTCTTAATAAGGAACCCAGTTCCATGATAATGGCATTAATCCACTTATGAGGACTCTGCCCTCTTAACGGTCCCACATCTAAAAACTATTGCACAGGCAAGTAAGTTTCCAACACATTCAGACCAAAGAAGCTTCCTCAGAGCAACCCAGAGTCCAGAGGTGCCCACAGCAGAGAGGGCGGTTTGGTCTCATTTAACCCTTTGGTGTGACATGCTGGCACCTGTTCCTAGAGCCCATGGCCCTGGCCATTTGACGTGCATTTGAAGTCCTTACCAGTAGAGCACTCTTCATTGTGACTGTGGATGTGGCAGACAGAAAGAGAGACAGAAAATGTGCCCGTTTTGGGTTCATCTTAGATGCTACCCAGGAAGACTACCCAGAAGAACTTGTCAAGAAAAGGGTGAGTCTGCTGGGCATGGATGCACACACCTGTAGTCCCAGCATTTTGGGAGGCTGAGGTGGGCCGATCACGAGGTCAGGAAATCGAGGCCATCCTGGACAACATGGTGAAACCTTGTCTCTACTAAAATAAAATTTGAAAAAAAGCCAGGTGTGGGGTTGCACGCCTGTAGTCCCGGCTACTCGGAGGCTGAGGCAGGGGAATCGCTTGAACCCGGGAAGCGGAGGTTGCAGTGAGCCGAGATCTGGCCACTGCACTGCAGCCTGGTGACAAAGCAAGACTCCATCAAGAAAAGAGAAGAAACGGGTGAGTCAGCTGCTTCCTGGGAGGTTAATGAATGGTTGAGGCAGAGAGAGACACAACTCTGCATTTCTAGCACCAGGGCCAGAATGTAAGCAATACTTGATTCACTGAATGTTCAGGGGCATATGCTCTCTGTGACACTGGGGTGAACAAAGAAAGGGTGCAATTATTACGATTTAGCAGTCACTGGAGCTGAGCATCATGGTGTGCTCAGTTTCTGGGGAAGAGAGGTGTGCTCCTCGGCCATGCTCCCATGGCCACAAAGCGTTTCCTGTTCTCTCTGCCCACGAAGACAGAGCTAGAAGAAGGGAAATGCTGCATGAAGAAAGTGGAAGAATTTAGGGAAGCAGAGATTTTACTATGTCCCCCAGAGAAATAATTTGTAGACTGAAAATACCTGCCAATGTCCGCGTTGTGAATTAGCATGAACCACCCCAATTAAATAGAGAAACATTTCAATGGTGATTTCAAATATACATATTATATCCAATGTGTCCATGTGAATTTCAAGTAGTCTGCTCTCCAGAAAGCACCATGGGCTGCTTTGCACAGCACCATAAGTGGCCTGAATGCCAAAAAGTTCTTTCAAAAACCACAAAACTACTTGATATACAGTTTATCTGAAAAAGATTCCCACAAGGTATAAATTGAATTCCTCAAACGCACTGCCAACAGATGAAGAAAAACAGTGGTTTAATAAATGCTGCATTTCTTTCATAAAAGTATATCCAAAAGGAAAAAGTTGGAAATTAAAGATGTTATATTAAAATGTGCCATTGTAAGTTGAAACATTTTTGCATTAAATTTTAAAAATTCTCATATTCAGAGAAAGAAGTATGTGAGAAATTATCCTCAAAGTGGCTAATATGGCATTCTGAATTTTAAAATTGGATGTGAAAAAAAACTATTTTAACTTCAAAATGACTATTCTTAAAATCAAGCCCATCTTATACACACAAGACTTGGAAATTTTGGGCCCATAAACAAAAACGAAAAAGTAGATTTATTCAATCAGTCCATTGGTTGCATTTGATTATTTTACAAAAATTTTTAAATCAGAATGGAGGTTGCCTTTTTAAAAATCATTCCTGGCCCAGCATGATGGCTCATGCCTGTAATCCCAACACTTTGGGAGGCCGAGGTGGGCAGATCATGAGGTCAAGAGATTGAGACCATCCTGGCCAACACGGGGGTGAAACCCCATCTCTACTAAAAATACAAAAAATTAGCGAAGGGTGGTGGCACCTGCCTGTAGTCCCAGCTACTCAGGAGGCTGAGGCAGGAGAATTGCTTGAACCTGGGAGACAGAGGTTGCAGTAAGGCAAGATCGCGCCATTGCACTCCAGCCTGGGCGACAGAGAGATACCCTGTCTCAAAAAAAAAAGTCAAAAAAGTATAATTTTCTAAGAACCATGGATTGGAAGAGTTATTTTCCTTCCACAATAATTTATCTTGGCCAAAGGAAACCTCCAGCTTGGCAGAACCCATGGTAACATAGATCCATGCCCTTGGGCATCAATATCTAAAACATTTCGACTACCTTTGGAAACAAAAGAGCTGTGAAGTCAGGATGGAGTGGAGAAGAGGAAAGAATTGAGGCGACACTCTGCTACTATTATTTGAAAAATTTTGGTTGATTGCTTTGTTTTAAAGTAACTTCACAATAAGTAATAGAAGAAAAAAGTATATAACTTAGGACACAAGAAATAAAAAAATCATATTTAAAATAAAATTTGGGTCAGAAGCAGATTTCTCCTCCAAGTACCAACCCATATTGTATATTTTTCATATTTAAAATAAGTATACTTTATCTATTAATTATAATTACTAAACTGGTCTCATGCAGAAAGAGGTGTAAGTGAACTGCATTCTTCAATGTTACTGCGAATAGCTAAACATAAATATTTTTTAATAGAACAGTATTTCCTAGTTTCAAAATTAAAAAAAAAAAAATTGATAGTAGAATGCTGGGAAGATGGCCGCCTAAGAACAGCTCAGGACTTCAGCTCCCAGTGAAAGTGCAGAGGGTGAATGGACGCCGCATTTCCAGACGAACTCTTATTGCCCACAGACCAGGAGATACCCAGGCAGAGGGGTCGCCAGCGTCGCAGTCCCAGCCGGTGTGGCTGTTTTGACCCCCGCGGGGCTGATTCCGCACCCGCGCGGCTGCTGTGACCACGCCCTGTTGCTGCGGTTCTCCGTACAAAAGCCACTGGTCTGGGAGCCCTCTTAGCTGGCAATCGGAGCCCTGAGACAGCAGAGTTGCCCATTCATCTGAAATAGCGAGTCAGGCCAGGAGATTCCTAGGCAAAAAATCCTCCAGGAGCCGGTGCCGCAGTTCGAGCCGACTCCGTGAGTCGCAGCACGGGAGATCCCGGCGCCTTTTCAACAAGCGACCCAAACGCGGGGACGTTCAACTTAAAAGAAAAGACTCTGAGTCAGGGAGCCAGGTGATCAGGCTCGGTTGGTCCCACCCCTCCACCCCCAACAACAACCAAAACAAAAACAGTAATTGGAAACCCTCTGGGTTGAGCCCTTCAAACCAAGCACAGCTGAACCGGGAGGGTCTGGCTCGGTGGGGGAGGGGCTTCCGCCATTACTGAGACTCTCCACCGCTACGGAGGCAGGCTGCCGTTGCCGAGGCAACCTGCCACAACAGAGAGAGTCCGCTATAACAGAGGCGGGGCCACCGTTGCCGAGACAGTTCTAACTACGCCCATATAAACAGGACTGCAGGGAAGAGCTCAGGGCAGCTGGGCGGAGCCCACAGCAGCTCAGCAAAGCCCCTGAGGGCAGGCAGTGGCTAGGCCTGCTGCTAGCTGGGCGGGTCAGACCTGAAAGAAAAATCAAAAAAGGCAGTAGTGCAACGGAAACTCATAAAGCTCCAACTCCCTGGGACAGAGCACCTGGGAACAAAAAGTGCTTTATGAGTTCAGCTGCAGCAAACCTAAACATACCTGCCCAGCAGCTCTGAACGAACAACGGAGCTCACAACTCAGGACTTAAGCCCCAATAAAAGATAGACTGTCTCTTCAAGTAGCTCCCTGACCCCCATAGATCCAAAGACTCACCTCATAAAGGCGAGAACGGACCGACAGTAGGCGAGCATCCTTCTGGGACAAAGATAGCAGAAGAGGAAACTGGCAGCAACCCTTACTGTTCTGCAGCTGCTGTAGGTGACCCCCAGGCAAGCAGGGCCTGGAGAGGACCTCAGGAGTCCTACAGCAGAGGGGCCAGACTGTTAGAAGGAAAGCGTAAAAAAAAAAAAAAAGAAGTAACTTCAGCATCTACGAACTAGAAGCTCACTCAGAGACCCAATCTGAAAGACAGTAATTACAAAGACAACAGGTGGATAAACCCACAAAAATGGGAAGAAACCAGTGCAAAAAGGATGAAAACTCCCGAAAGCAGAACACCTCTCCTCCTAAAAGGGATCACAACCCCTCACCAGCAAGGGAACCAGACCGGATGGAGAAGGAGGGTGATGAAATGACAGAATCAGACTTCAGAAGGTGGGTAGTAAGAAACTACAGTGAGCTAAAAGAACATGTTCTAATCCAATGCAAAGAAAATAGGAACCTTGAAAAAAGATTGGACGAATTGCTGACGAGAAGGACAGCATAGAGAGGAATATAAGTGAATTGATGGAGCTGAAAAACACAACACGAGAACTTCATGAAGCATGCACAAGCTTCAACAGCCGAATTGACCAAGCAGAAGAAAGGATATCAAAGGTCGAAGATCAACTCAATGAAATAAAAAGAGAAGGCAAGAACAGAGAAAAAAGCACAAAAAGGAATGAACAAAATCTTCAAGAAATGTGGGACTACGTGAAAAGACCCAATCTATGTCTGATAGGTGTACCTGAATGTGATGAAGAGAATGAATCCAAGCTGGAAAATACTCTTCAGGATATTATCCAGGAAAACTTCCCCAACCTAGCAAGGCAGACCAATATTCAAATACAGGAAATACAGAGAACACCACAAAGATATTCCTCAAGAAGAGCAACCCCAAGGCACATAATTTTTGCAGCCTACCCATCTGACAAGGGGCTGATATCCAGAATCTACAAAGAACTAAAGCAGATCTACAAGAAAAAAACAAACAAGCCCATTCAAAAATGGGCAAAGGATATGAACAGATACTTTACAAAAGAAGACATACAGGAGGCCAACAAACATATGAAAAAATGCTCATCATCACTGGTCATCAGAGAAATGCAAATCAAAACCACATTGAGATACCATCTCACACCAGTAAGAATGGCGATCATTAAAAAATTGGGAAACAACAGATGCTGGAGAGGATGTGGAGAAATAGGAACACTTTTACACTGTTGGTGGGAATGTAAATTAATTCAACCATTGTGGAAGACAGTGTGGCGATTCCTCAAGGACCTAAAAATAGAAATCCCATTTGACCCAGCAATCCCATTACTGGGTATATATCCAAAGGATTATAAATCATTCTACTACAAGGACACGTGCACACGAATGTTCATTGCAGCACTGTTTACAATAGCAAAGACCTGGAACCAACCCAAATGCCCAACGATGATAGACTGGATAGGGAAAATGTGGTACACATACACCATGGAATATTAAGCAGCCATCAAAAGCGATGAGTTCACGTCCTTTGTAGGGACATGGATGAACCTGGAAACCATCATTCTCAGCAAACTGACACAAGAGTAGAAAATCAAACACTGTATATTCTCACTCATAGGCGGGTGTTGAACAGTGAGAACACATGGACACAGGGAGGGGAGCACTACACACTGGGGTCCGTTGGGGGGAAATGGGGGAGGGGCGGGGGGTGGGGAGGTGGGAAGAGATAGCATGGGGAGAAATGACAGATACAGGTGAGGGGACAGAAGGCAGCAAACCACACTGCCATGTGTGTACCTATGCAACAATCTTGCATGTTCATCACATGTACCCCAAAACCTAAAATGCAATTAAAAAAAAAATTTTCACAGATTTATTTTACCTGTTTGGTAATTCAATACTAGGTCATAAAAAAAATAATAATAATAAAAAATTAAAAATTCATACAAAAGTTATCTCATTCGCATATTTTTTCATTCCAAAAACTGATGAATAAAACATAACTTTGCTCTTGAACTGCAATTTTTCAAAATATTTAACCAACAAAAATCAAGACTTTCATTTTACAAATTTGGAAACAAAATCAGCACACCCCAAATTAGTGATGAGAATACAACTTCTGTTATTTATTGCATAAGATTATACTCAGATATTAAGACGCATGTAAAGTTCCACCTTAATGAACATAATGGGTTATGAGACACAGCATTTTTAAGGCATAATGCACTAAATATCACAATGGAAACCCAAGTTATATTTCAGATTCTGTCTCTAATAAGTCACACGGGATAAGCATTTCACCACTCTTACTTACTTTAAAGAATTTTTTAATTTTTAATTTTCCTTAAGATGGAGTCTTGCTCTGTCGCCAGGCTGGAGTGCAGCGGCTCACTGCAATCTGTCTCCCAGGTTCAAGCCGTTTTCCCGCCTTAGCCTCCCAAGTAGTGGGGCTACAGTGCACACCACTGCACCCAGCTAATTTGTGTGTTTTAGTAGAGACGGGGTTTCACTGTGTTGGCCAGGATGGTCTCAATCTCCTGATCTCGTGATCCACCCACCTCAGTCTCCCAAAGTGCTGGGACTACAGGCGTGAGCCACCACACCCAGCCTAAAGAATTTATTATCTCTTCTTCAGCCACCCAATCCCAGAGTCACACTTGGGGTAATTGCATCACCTACTGGCCCACCTTTTATTACTCGCCTTCTAACTTCTGTATTTCCATCTGCTTTCCATGAATCCACTGAGCCCTCCTGCCCCTGCCTCCCTCACTGTCTCCTAAGCTGTCAAGCCCTATTGCATTCCCGTTTCTGCACTCAGCCAGAACCAACAATCCACGTATCATTTCATCCAAGTGCACACAGGAACCCTCCATAGCCTTAGTCCGTCACTACACTACTCCTGAAAATTTCCAGTCCTAGAGCCAATAAAATGTAGTTAAAACTGGAGATGTTTTTGATCCACTGAGACCAGGTTTATATCTGCCTCACCACTCAGCAGAGTACTCTCCTGCCATGATTCCCATTGATGCCCCCAGAGCGGTGACAGTGATGTATGGATGGCAAGAACGCTTGCAGAGATGAACTATGCGAGCTTGTGCACACGTTCTCCGGTGACACGACAGCCGCTTGATCAAGAACAACACTTTTCTACTTCTTTTTAGAACTCTCCAAACGCTAAGCACAAGAGGAGCCTCTGTCTAACAGTGCTGTGACAGAGGCATGGCTTCAGAGCCGCGTTCCTGACTCTGGGCTGGGGAAGAGGATGTTTATTTGCTTAGCTACCATCTTTCCTGATTATCTCCAGCTGTCTTATCCAAGCTTCTCCTCCTTAGTCTCTCGGCCTCGGTCAGTGTTCTGTAGCCTCAGCAGGCGTGGTTAACGTATATTTTATAACGATGACCAGGACAACCTTCAAAGCATCCAAACGTCTTCCTGCAAGCAGCCCTGGCCGTGGATTAATCCTGTAACTTTCCACGGCTGGTGTCTTCTGAAGCTACAGGAAAGTGTCAATGTTAAGGAATCTGTGTTTATTGAGAAATATATTTTCTTTCTCTTATAAAGATTGTCATGCTCCCTACATTTTCTATCAGAAGAATTGAATGTATGTAATGTTAAGAGTTAGGAAACTTACATCTGAAGTTTAGATGTTCTTTGGCTAGTTCCACGGTATTTACAGGGTCCACGGCAGGAATGAATACAGCCCAGCAGTGAGGCCTACACTGACAGGCATAAGGTTTATTTTACGTATTGAAAACACAGAACACTCTGTATATTTTTGGTCCTTAAAGTACCATTTTCAGAGACGTAAGTACAATGAAGCTGAAGGCATAATTCTGATTACAGCCGAAACATTGGAGTGTTGAGTTCTCTTAAGTTCGTGCGTCATTACATACCAACTGGGCACATTATGCAGAATTTCGACTGCAAATACAGCCTGGGGGCTGCCCAGGGCCCCTGACATGCTGCCTTCTGTTATTCTACTCATTTCACCTCTCCAGGCGCCAATGACTCCCAATGCACTTTTGAGGAATGATTGATCCTAATGAAAACGGCAGCCCTCAGTCCCTGCTGCATGGGGTGACACCAGCACCTACGGCCGAAGGAACAGGGCAGGGAGGACATGCTCTGTGCTGCCCTCTGGAATCTGACCCTACTGGACCTTTACTCAGGCTTTACATACCATGGGCGTCTCCACCGCTGAAAAGGAAGAGAAGAATGCTAAATGATGACTTCATGTGGAAAAACAGAAAAGCAGGCACTTCTGGGGTCTGGACTGTGACCTGGCATCTGACTTCTGCTTTGACTATTGAGAGGCTTGGCATGGAATAGTCCACATGTAGCAGATGTGCTGCAATAATGCATGAAGCGAGCAGAGCCAATTAGCCAGTGCTTACTATGTGTGTCTGCTGCTGAGGACGCACGCTGGGCTGTCCTCTGACCACAGAAAGATCAAGGCTGCCACCATCAAGTAAGCACATTTCTAAGGCCATTTTGGAAGCCAATTCAAGTATCTACTAATGATGATAAACTATCATAAATGGTGCAATTACTTTTCTAAGAGTCTGTACAAACTGTAATAACCCAAATATATTTAGAGCTTCCTGGAAGAATAAGATATTATTATTTATATCCTATTTCTGATATTCCCTATGTAGACAAGAAGAGTAAAAACAGGTGAGAGAACCATTTTTAAAATAATGTAGGAAACACTGTGAAAAATACAAGAACACGTGGACCAAACTGAAGAAGTAAAAAGAGCAAAAGCCTTACCTTTTAGACACTGAAGACAGCACCAATTTTCCTGAGACCTCCAGGGAGCTGAGAACCCAAAGACGAATATCCTAATTAGGAAAGAGATTTCGGGGTGTGGTGACACTGGGGAGCAGTGGAGAACAGTGCTGTGGAGTACTCAGTTCTGAGAGACAAACGGGGGTTATCTGTATTTCAGAGAGACTCCACAGATTAGTATATTCTTTTTTTTTTTTTTTTTTTTTTTTTTTTTTTTTTTTTTTTGAGATGGAGTCTAGCTCTGTGGCCAGGCACCAGGCTGGAGAGCAATGGCACAATCTCGGCTCACTGCAACCTCCACCTCCTGGGTTCAAGCAATTCTCCTGCTTCAGCCTCCCAAGTAGCTGGAAATACAGGCACATGCCACCACGCTCAGCTAATTTTTGTATTTTTAGTAGAGACAGGGTTTCGCTATGTTGGCCAGGAAGGTCTCAATCTCTTGACCTCGTGATCCACCTGCCCAAAGTGCTGGGATTACAGGCGTGAGCCACCATGCCCGGCCTACAGTTCTTTACTTCAACACAAACCCCAATTTAGAGGTCAAGCACAGAGAAGAAAAATTGCAAAAACTGGAAAAATTGAAAAGAGAAGAAAAACTGCAGTCAGCTTTGCACTGACCGGAAACAACTGAACTGAAAAAAAAAAAAAAAATAGAGGCTGTGGATTAAAGAGCTTCATTGAGAGACACGCTGACATTTTGTCTGAGGGTAATATGCTCAAAGCAAAGGAGGCTGTAACAATCTGCAGGGAGAAGTGTTCCTAGAAAACAGACCCGAGTCACTATGCCTATCAGTGATAGACTGGATAAAGAAAATGTGGCATATGGCCAGGCGCGGTGGCTCACGCCTGTAATCCCAGCACTTTGGGAGGCCGAGGCAGGTGGATCACGAGGTCAAGAGATCGAGACCATCCTGGTCAACATGGTGAAACCCCATCTCTACTAAAAATACAAAAAATTAGCTGGGCATGGTGGTGCCTGCCTGTAATCCCAGCTACTCAGGAGACTGAGGCAGGAGAATTGCCTGAACCCAGGAGGCGGAGGTTGCGGTGAGCCGAGATTACTCCATTGCACTCCAGACTGGATAACAAGAGCGAAACTCTGTCTCAAAAAAAAAGGAAAAAAAAAAAAAGAAAAGAAAATGTGGCACATATACACCATGGAATACTATGCAGCCATAAAAAAGGATGAGTTCATGTCCATTGCAGGGACATGGATGAAGCTGGAAACCATCATTCTCAGCAAACTGACACAGAAACAGAAAACCAAACACCACGTGTTCTCACTCGCAAGTGGAAGTTGAACAATGAGAACACATGGACACAGGGAGGGGAACATCACACACCAGGGCCTGTTGGGGGCACGGGGCTAGAGGAGGGATGACATTAGGACAAATACCTAATGTAGGTGATGGGTTGATGGGTGCAGCAAACCAACACGGTGTATGTACACCTATGTGACACACCTGCATGCTCTCCACA
Source organism: Saimiri boliviensis (assembly GCF_048565385.1). Classification (NCBI taxonomy): domain Eukaryota; kingdom Metazoa; phylum Chordata; class Mammalia; order Primates; family Cebidae; genus Saimiri; species Saimiri boliviensis. Next base: position 119,490,885 of record NC_133451.1, on the reverse strand, counting down.
GGTATCCAGAACTTATAATTAAAAAAATAAAAGTCCCAAATTGAAGTACCCTACATCATTCCTACATCCCACTGAAGTATCTATATATTAAAAAACAAAACTTTTTTATTTTTTGAGACAGCCTGTCTCTGTCACCCAGGCTGGAGTGCAGTGACTCAATATCAGCTCACCGCAAACTTTGCCTCCCAGGTTCAAAGAATTCTTCTGCCTCAGCCTCCCAAGTAGCTGGGATTACAGGCATTCACCACTACACTTGACTAATTTTCATATTTTTAGTAGAGATGGGGTTTCACCATGTTGGCCAGGCTGGTCTTGAACTCCTGACCTCAGGTGATCCGCCTGCCTCGGCCTCCCAAAGTGCTGAGATTACAGGCATGAGCCACTGTACCCGGCCAAGAAACAAAGCATTTTGAGACAGATAAATTAGAGCAAATATGTACAACATACATGAACAACAGAACTAATTTCCTGATAAATTAAAACTTCATGAAAGTCAGCAGTTATTTAATTATAAACCTGGTCAGAAGGCAAAACCAAGCAAGGTATATAAAAGTAGTATTCAGCTGGGCACAGTGGTTCATGCCTGATTCTTAGTACTTTGGAAAGCTGGGGAAGGAGGATCACTTGAGCCCAAGAGGTCGAGACCAGCCTGGACAACATAGTGAGACACTGTCTCTCTAAACAGACAAACACACAGTTAGAGGGGCATGGTGGCTCACACCTGCAGTCCCAGCTACTCGGGAGGCTGAGGTGGGAGGGCTGCTTGAGCCCAGGAGTTCAAGGCTGCAGTGAGCTATGCTCACGTCACTGCCCTCTAGCCTGGGCTGCAGAGTGAGACCCTGTCTCAAAATGAGTGGTAGTATGTGAGAAGATGATTACCTTTCAGAAAGTGAGATAGGTTCAGCAGTAGCATAGACGAAGATGGTAATTCTCATTCACAAATTGAGATCCATTCATTTAAACATCCATTAAGGTTATCGAAGTCAGCCATTTGGCAAAGGCAGAATTCCGATGAGTGACGAGGCTAAACATGTTGTGGGACAATGGACACTTCGCTATTCTGTTGATATCACCATGTGGGAGCGGAAATTGCAACAGTTTTGGAGAATCAGCTTTGGAGACAAGTTGGTCGAAACTTTAATTCAGGGATTTCACTCCTAACTGAAGCTGGAGCTATCCTTGCAGACTTGTTATTAAAAATTATGGTATGTTCATATAATAATACAATATCTTGTCACCAAAAACCAATTAATTTTGCCTAATTATGCAAGTATGTATGTAATACTTGTAAGAGTATAGATATGTGAGACATTCGAGATATTGTTTAACTTAGAAATAACTGTCAGGCTGGGCACAGTGGCTCACACCTGTAATCCCGGCAGGTGGATCACAAGGTCAGGAGTTCAAGGCCAGCTTGACCAAGATGGTGAAAACTCATCTCTACTAAAAATACAAACATTAGCCAGGCATGGTGGCACATGCCTAAAATCCCAGCTATTCGGGAGGCTGAGGCTAGAGAGTCGATTTAACCCGAGAGGCGAAGGTTGCAGTGAGCTGAGATCGCATTGCTGCTCTCCAGCCTGGGTGACAGAGCCAGACTCTGTCTCAAAAAAAAGAAGTAACTCTCAGAGTGTGTATAGAACAGTGCATTCATGACAAATTGTATATCGTTATGTATAATACACTTTCAATGTATAGAAAATAACTGGAAGTCCATGCAAAAAACTGTTTTTTTTTTTTTTGTTTTTTTTTTTTTTTTCTGAGAACTGGAGTAAGAGTAAAAGGGGACATTTATTTTTCATTTAATCCTTCTCTTATAAAAATATTTCTTACCAGCATACAAAACTCTCAGAAGAAAAACTTTTTTTTTGGGAAATGTTTGATGTACTTAAGATAATTTTAGGAAGGCAAGATTAAGTATTACTGTCTTCCACTTTATAACTTTCATCTGAAGTCAAACTTGGAAAAAATAAAACACATGAGTGTTGAAGTCAGTTGTCTCTACTTAGACATGTAGATGCATAGGAACAACTTTTTTATGTAAGTGATTAAAGTAATAAATTTGATAATTAGGTAAAAAGTTTTTTCTCTTAAAAAATATATTTTGCTATGGCAAAATACTAACAATAAGCTTTTATTTCTTATTATCTTCTGTGAATTTGCAGCCACTGCAAGCCTGTTTCCTTTTATTTTTTAATGGTAATAATATCCAAACAAACCAAAAAATATAGAGCAGGGCCGGGATTTGAAACTTAGCACACTAATGATGAATTTCTATTCGACTATAAAATCCCAGTAGAAAAATGATACCACATTTTAAAATGATACTATGTAAAATAAAATAAAAAGTTGTATTTATTATTTAAATTATTATCTTACTTTAAAGGGGAAAACACGTTAAACCAATTGACGTGATAGGGTTCCAGACTCTTGCTTTCTGCTGTTTCCAGATAGGGAATTTTAGAAACCTCTTTTACAAGTGACATTATTTCTTCTTAATTACTTTAGAAATCTTGGCAAGAAGGCCGGGCTCGGTGGTTCACACCTGTAATCTCAGCACTTTGGGAGGCCTAGGCACCAGATCACGGAGTCAGGAGCTCAAGACCAGCCTGACCAACATGGTGCAACCCCATCTCTACTAAAAATACAAAAATTAGCCAGGTGTGGTGGCACGCGCGTGTAATCCCAGCTACTTGGGAGCCTGAGGCAGGAGAATCGCTTGAACCCGGGAGGGTGCCATTGTACTCCAGCCTGGGTGACAGGGCAAGACTCTGTCTCAAAAAAAAAAAAAAAAAAAAAAAAAAAAAAAGAAAGAAAGAAAGAAAGAAAAAAGAAAAGAAATATTGGCAAAAAGAGTTCTTGTTTTGTTTTATTTCTTCTACTTTTTTCAAAGCACCTTCATTTCGACTAGATGTGATATGAATCAAAGAGGAGCTGTGCTGAATAAAAATACTGCCATGGGCCTCTGGTTTTTGCAAAACCACGATAAATGATAATCCTACTTCTCTCTGGCAGCAACTGTTACATGATGAAATGTACTACATTGTTCCAAACAGAAACTCTTCAGGTTCTGCATTTGCTGAATAATGAAATTGGTAACAAAGAAATTTATTAAGAAATATGAAACAATTGATGACATTTAAATTATATTTTTATTTAATCATATGTATTTATTCTTATCCTCACCAGTCTTAATAATTATTATCATTCCCCAAAATGAGTAAGATGAGGCTTTGAGCATGTCTGATGTTATACAACTAACAAACAGCAGACCAGGGTCTGTCTGACCCCAAACCACCTTATCACGGGGCCACGTTCATGGAGACTAAGCCTTGGTCTACAAACCTGTAAAATTCTACTTTAGTTCATAGGAAAACAAGAACTCCAAAATGCTCATATGTGTTCTCATTATATGCCAATTAAATTTACTTTTTTTCTTAAAGAACTTTTCCCTTTGTCTGTTGGGTGATCAATTTTTATCTTCCATGTCACATACTGGTATGTTATTTACTGTGCCTTATACTTTTTTCAGAATAAATGACGCTTAAATGTCCAAATTTGCGTATGTTTTACATATAATAATGTAAATTTTAGCACAAATTATAGAAAAATGCTTTAATCATACTTATAACTAAGCCAAACTTTTAATTAATTACATTTAAGTTTCCAGTAAACTTTATTACTTAAAAAGTCCTTGTAATTCTGGACTAACCATGCTAGCTGATTACCAAAATCCACTGCTATTAACATGCCTATGTTCATAATATTTTTCAAAAATTTCATTAGCATGGACTATTACATAACATGTTTCTTGAAATAATCCATTATTGCTTCTTCCTTTAGGGAAACTGGATAAATTCATTGCAACAAAATATTTCTGTATAATCTGAGTAACAGTTGATACCAAACCATGTCAAATATGTATAAAAGTGAAAGTAAGTAAGTGTGATTTTCCTAAAAAGTAGGTATCTAAGTCCGTATGAATAAAATGAGTGTAATGTTTCAAAGACTTACTCATTTGCTTCCGGCATCAGAATTAATTACCACAGTCCATTTTAATGAAGTAAGAGTTAACACCTTTCTTGATGTATAAAAGCAATTCAGTGTGAAAAAGTACCCAATGTGTACATAACGTTGACACTTGAGCTAGATAGAAGTCGCCAGCATAATTTCCAAATGATCATTTTTATTAGATAACTATTAATTACTATTAATTATTATTAGTAGTATTTTTTTTTGAGATGGAGTCTTGCTCTGTAGCCCAGGCTGTAGTGCAGTGGCGTGATCTTGGCTCACTGAAACCTCCACCTCCCGGGACCCGGTTCAAGCAATTCTCCTACCTCAACCCCCCAAGTAGCTGAGATTACAGGCATGAACCACCATGCCCAGCTACTTTTTGTATGTTTTAGTAGAGACGGGGCTTTCACCATGTCATCCAGTCTGGTCTTGAACTCCTAGTCTTGAGATCCGCCTGCCTCAGCCTCCCAAAGTGCTGGGATTATAGGTATGAGCCACCCTGCCAGGCCAACTGAAGAATTATTAGAGAGAATGTTCTAGTCTTTGAAGTGTGTCTGCCAAACCAGAAGCCCTGCCCTTTTAATCTGCATTTAATTATATTTTCTTAATGGTCCCTTGGTCTGCTCTTTCTCTTAATTAAATAATTTTATTATTTACAATGCATCATGAATCTAAGTGTAAATCTGGATATAAAAGTATCACTAAGAGATATTTCAGCTTAATTATTTTCCAGGTTGACCCAACATAATTTTAGCAGTTGGGTTTCTCTGTTTTCAAAATATATCACAAATACATTTTTACAGCTTCTGGAACTGCATATTTAAGTTGTCTTAATTTTCTGTTCTTACTTTACTAAGCACATCTTTGGATAAAAAATCATAGCAATTTTTCTTTAGCATCCTCGTGATCACCCCATGTTTCATTACAGTGGACCTCTCTATTGCTGTCCAGTTCAGTCTAACTTATCACACTCTCTATTTGGTTTTGACTTTGGAAATTTCTGCACAGTGGAAGTTCTTGCATTTGGGTTTGCTATTTGAAATCACCAAATATTCACCGAACATAATAAAAGTCAGAATATGTTTTATGAGTATTCATCAGAATGATGGAATATCCTTGATAATTTGGACTAATCTTATGGAGTAAATTCATCTTTGGCATAATGATCTCAAGATTTTCCTTTAAACTTAGTGCTGTCTTTTAAAAAACCACCCTATAACAAAACAATTTGAGAGTAATCAAAATTAATATTAATTGGCCTAAACTTCCTAAACTGAATTTTGCTATTAAATAAATTATACCTCAATGTTAAATCCATTCATACATACATCCACCCATCTACCCATCCATCCATCCACCCATCCACCCATCCATCCCTCCATCCATCCATCCATCCATCCATCCACCCACCCGTCCATCCATCCATCTGTCCAGTCATCCAACAGTCCATCTACCAATCCACCCACCCACCCATCCATCCATCCATCCATCCATCAATCTGTCCAGTCATCCATCCATCCATCTACCAATCCACCCACGCATCCATCCACCCATCCATCCACCCACCCACACATCCACCCATCCATCCACCCACTCACCCACCCATTCATCCATCCACCCATCCACCCACCCATCCCTCCACCCACACACCCACCCATCCATCCACCCACCCATCCACCCATCCATCCACCCATCCACCCATCTATCCATCCACCTGCCCATGCATCCGTCCACCCATCCATTCATCCACCCATCCATCCATCCACCCTTCCATCCATCCATCCATCCATCCATCCATCCATCCATCCATCCACCCATCCACCCATCCATCCATCCACCTGCCCATCCATCCACCCACCCATCCACCCATCCATCCATCTACCCTGCCATCCATCCATCCATCCACCCACCCACCCATCCATCCCAAGTCCTCTTCACTGGAGGTTGGTGTTTGATCACAAGCCCTCCAGGAATTCCACTCAAATCTGCCTCTGTGTTTTGGGCACAGTGTATACTACTGATGGCAAGTTACCAGCATCTGGGGAGTCTGCTGTTGGCTGTGGAAGTTTTATTCTGCTCAACAGAAACCCCTCTTTCCTCTTGGCCACACACATCCCCAAGTAAAGGCAGCCTGCATTTGGAATCAGGTTGGGTGGAGTTAAAGGAAGGGGAAGATCTTGTGTTGACTGCATTTTCATAGACTTTGTTCTCGTCTTCAAGGGCCTCTATGAAAACTCAAATGTGAGAATTGCACGCACCTTAAAATCTGGGACTGAGTTGCAACACTTTATAAAACAGCTGGCTTCAACGGTCTGTTTCTCGTTTTATGCCTTTCCTAGTCAAAATTGTTCTTTTTTATAGATAAAATAAACCTTCTTAATTTCTAGCTTCATGCTAGATTTCTATATTTATCTCTGTCTTATTGAGCATGGGGTATGTAAGAACATTTAATGATCAAAAATATAAGTTAAGTAAAAGACAATTTAATCCAATTTTTCAGATGAGAAAACTAAGAGTCAAGTACTTGAAATGTCTATACATAAATAGAATAACATCTGGAGAGAAAAATACTAATTGACCTGATATTATGAATATATTTTTATACTTTTCAAAGTTTGCACACACCACACTTATGCTCATAGAACTTAACTGACACTTGCATATGCACCAAATACTGTTTTATACACCTCACAAATATTAACTCATTTAATCCTCATGACGGACTAGAACACAGGTACGATTATTAGGTAGCTTTACAGATGGAGGCGTGAAGAGCTTTGCCTATGGTTATAAAAACGATAAGTGATTTGAACCACTATGTTACACTGAGTATCATGGTCTAGAAAAAGCAAGATTACAACATAGGCAGGATAAATATTATCATCTTCATTGGAAAAATGTAGAAATCCAGGCAGGGAGCATTTAAATGTTTGGCTCAAGGGTACTTGAATAGATAGGAGCTAATCCAGGAACTCATAATGAAGGTTAGTTCTGATTCCTGTCCAATTTTTTTTTTCATTATATTATATTGCCAAAGTTACTGCAGTTGTGATAATCACACCAAGCAAATACAAGTTTGTTAAATTGTTTCTCCAACATATAATTTTTGATATTAAATTTTATCATTAGAATAAATTTTTATGAAAACACAATCATGATGTAATCTAAAAAAACTTAATACATAAATGATATGAACAAAACACATAAAGTACCAAGCTTCGAATGCAGTATTTCAGATCAATAGTTTATACCATTTTAATTCAACAAATGTCTATTGAATGCTTAATATATCCATGGGCTATAGAATAAAACTAAAAAACAGAGGAGATACAGTCCCTGACTTCAGGTTACTAATCATCAGACAAGCACATAGGACTCTATCATTTTTTTTAATCTTGTGGAGGAAAATAAAATGATTTTGAAGACACTCAGCAACAAGTGTGGTTTAAAATAGTGCTTGGATTATTTTTTCCTTTCCTAGTTGTACTATATAAATCACAAAGAAATTGAAGAAAATGTTGTGTTGAATTACAGTAATATATGATCTTAAATCCTGCAATCTCTTTTAAATTCAGATCCTCCATTTTAAAAATATAGTTCATAATGCTTACCTCAAAAGTTAGGAAAATAAAATATACTATGTAAAGTCCTGTGTAAACCATGGCATGCTGTTAAAACTGAATTAGAGCATCTAAGTTAATATTTACATTTAAATCACGGAGACCTATTTGTAGTCCATTACACTTTGCCATTACTGAGGAAAATGCAAAGGAAGAATCATTGCAGTGTACCTGTGGAGAGCCACAGGCTGTAAATACACAGTCTCAATTACTCATCATACCTCTACAAGTGGTCACAGCGTAATATAAGGAAGCTGAGTGTCAGAGTGACTATATGACCTCTCTGAAGTCATAGCATTAGAACCTAGCAGAACTTGGGTCTCATTTCAAACGTAGGTCTTTCTCTCTTGAAAAGCTCTTTCCATATGTGCATGCTGTCTCAGCAATTTGTGTTGACTGGATTTTTTAAGATGTGTTAATATTTTTTTAAGTGTGATTATATATATATATATATATATATATATATATATATATATATATGTAAGTTACATAAGTTATCTGAGTTCAGGAGTTTGAGAAGAACAGCCTGGGCAAAATGGTGAAACCTCATCTCTACTAAAAATACAAAAATTAGCCAGGCATGCTGGCAGGCACCTGAAGTCCCAGCTGCTTGGGAGGCTGAGGCAGAAGAATACACCCTAGAAGCAGAGATTGTAGTGAGCCAAGATCGCACGACTGCACTCCAGCCTGGACGACAGTGTGAGACTCCATCTCAAAAAAAGAAGGTTAAGATGATAACTTACGACTTTTTTTTTTTTTTTTTTTTTTTTTTTGAGACAGAGTCTCGCTCTGTTGCCCAGGCTGGAGTGCAGTGGCTCGATCTTGGCTCACTGCAACTTCCACCTCCCAGGTGCAAGTGATTCGCCACCTCAGCCTCCTGAGTAGCGGGGATTACAGGTGCACGCCACGACACCTGGCTAATGTTTTGCACTTTTAGTAGAGAAAGGAGTTTCACCATGTTGGGCAGGCTGGTCTTGAACTCCTGATCTCATGATCCACAAGCCTCGGCTTCTGGGATTACAGGCATGAGCCACCGTGCCCAGCCCATCCTAACCATTTTTAAAAGTACAGTTCAGTGAACATTACACTGTCATGCAACCCCCATCAACATCCATCTCCAGAACCTTTTCAATCTTGTGAAACTGAAACTCTGTCACCTTTAAACAAGAACTCCCCATTCCCTCTCTACCAGCTGCTGACCACCCCCATTCTATTATCTGTCTCTAAGAATGTGACTACTCTAAGTACATTGTGTAAGTGGAATCATTAGTGAAACACCAGGAGTTCAGTCTGGGTTCTTCTACTGGCTGCACAGAAAGCCAGTGACTGAGACAGTGAATATTGCCAGTAAGTATCTTTAATTGTGCTGCAGCCAAGGAGATGGGAGCTCAGTCTCAAATCCATCTCCCTGACCAACTAAAACTAGGGGTTTATACAGCAGGGAAGGAATGCAACAAACTGTAAGGAAACAGGAACTATGGAGAAGCGAGGAAGCCATGATGAATGAGGGTCTGGCATCTCATTGTCTGAATGTGGTAACTGGGTATCAGTTCTTTAATGCTTTTTTCTGAGAGACCTAATGGTCATTTCCTGAAGAAGGAACTCAGAAAAAGCAAATGTAAGTTTCAAGCTTTAACACCAAAGGGGACAATATCTATGTTCATCGAAAACCTTTTATTTAAAAACTATGGGACTATTGGGTCTGTGTGAGAATCATGCAGTATTTATCCTTTTATGACTGGCTTATTTCACTTAACATAATGACCTACCATTGTAGCATGTGTCAGAATTCCCTTCCATTTTAAGGCTGAAAATATTATTCTAAGTAATATATCATATTTTGTTTATTCAGCCAGCAACACACGCTTGGCTTGCCTCCACCTTTTGACTATTAATAATGCTGTTTATGAACAGAGGTACAAAAATATCTGTACAAGTGCCTCCTTTGAATTATTTTGGATATATACCCAGAAGTGAAATCACTGCACCATATGGTAACTCTATTTTTAATTTTCTGAGTAACCACCATGCTGATTTCCATAGTCACTGAACCATTTTATCTTTCACCAACAATGCAAAAGTTTCCGAATTTATCTACATCCTTGCCCATGTTTGTTATTTTCTGTTTTTGCTTTGCTTCGTTTTGTTTGAATAGTGGCAATCCTAATGGGTATAAAGTGGTATCTCAATGTTTTGCAAGTCAGGGTTTTGACTTGTATTTCTCTAACAATTAGTGATATTGAGCATCTCTTCATGCACTTATTAATGTGTGGATCTTTGTAGAGATGTCTATTCAAGGCTTTTGTCAATGGTTTAACTGTGTGTCTGTGTGTGTGTGTGTGTGTGTGTTTGAATTGTAAGAGTTCTTTATATACTCTGAAAATTAACTCTAATCGGATGCAGTATTTGCAAATGTTTTCCATTTTATGTGTTGCCTTTTCACTCTGTTGATTATGGCCTGTTTTGCACAGAAGTTTTTAACTTTGGTGTAGTACAATTTACTTTTACTTACTTTTCTTTGTTATCAATGGTTTTATTGTCATATCCAAATAATCATTGCCAAATCCAATGTCATGAAGCTTTGCCTTTATATTTTTGCCTAAGAATGTCGTGGTTTTATCTCCTATGGGTTAGGGCTTTGATCCATTTTTAGTTAATTTTTTGTATATGGTCTATGGAAATGATCCAACTTAATTCTTTTGGATGTGATTATCTCATTCTCTCGGGACCATTGGTTGAAAAGACTGTCCTTTCCCTATTGAATGCTCTTGGCACCCTTGTTGAAAATCATTTGACCATGGATGTCAAGGTTTATTTCTTGGCTCTATATGTCATTTCATTGGTCTATATTCCTGTCTTTATTCCAAAAACCACTGGTTTGGTTATTGTAGCTCTGCAGTGAGTTTTTAAATCAAGAAAACCTCTAACTTTGTTTTTCCCTTTCAAGATTATTTTAACTATTATGGATTCTTTTAATTTCCATATGAATTTAAGAAAGAATTTTTCTCTGTCTGCAAAGAAAAGGTTGAGATTTTGATAGGGATTGCATTGAATCTGTATATCATCTTGGATACTGATATCTTAACAATATAAGTCTTATAATTCATGAATATTTGTGTCTTTCTACTTATCTATATCTTTAATTTCTTTTATAGTTTTCAGTGTTTAAGCCTTTTGCCTCAGTGGTTAAGTTTGTTCTTAACTATTTTACTCTTTTAATGTTATTGTAAATTGAATTGTTTTCTTAATTTCCTTTGGGTTGTTCATTGTTAATACATAGAAATGCTATTGATTACAGTCTCACTCTGTCGCCCAGGCTGGAGTACAGTGGCACAATCTTGGCTCACTGCCTCCTGGGTTCAGGTGATTCTTCTGCCTCAGCCTCCTGAGTAGCTGGGACTACAGGCATGTGCCATCATGCCCAGCTAATTTTTTGTGTGTTTTTAGTAGAGATGGGGTTTCACCATCTTGGCCAGGCTGGTCTCGAACTCCTGACCTCATGGTTCCCCCGCCTCAGCCCCCCAAAGTGCTGGGATTACAGGCATGAGGCACTGCACCCGGCTGACAAAGTTTTTCTATTACTAGTTCTTTGAGAGTTTTTGTAATAAGAGCATCTTGTCAAACGTTTTTTTCTGCATCAGTTGAGATAATCACATGATTTTTGTCCCTCACTCTGTGAATGTAGGGCATTATTTGGATCTATTTGCATATATTGAACCATTCTTGCATTCCAGGACTAAGCCCACTTTGTCATGATGTAAAATCCTTTTAATGTCTTGTGAATTCAGATTGCTGGTATTTTACTGAGGATTTCTGCATCAGTATTAATCAGGGATATTGCTCTGTACTTTCTTTTCTTATAGTGTATTCATCTGATTTTGGTATCAGGGTATATCTGGTCTCGTAGATTGAGTTGGGCAGTACTCCCTCCACTCTGACTTCTATTAGAGTTTGAGAAGGATTTGTTTTAATTCTTCTTCAAATGTTTGCTAGAATTATCCAGTGAAGCCATATAGCCCTTAGCTTTTCTTTGCTGAGAGGTTATTATAGAGTTAATCACCTTACTGTAAGTCTGTTCAGATATTCTATTTCTTCATGATTCAGTCTTGGCCATTTGTGTGTTTCTAGGAATTTGTCTATCTCACCTAAGATGTTCAGTGTTGGCATGCAATTGTTCATAGGACTCTTTTATAATCCTTTTTATTTCTGCAAAATTGGTAGTAATGTTTCTTCTTTCACTTCCAATTTTTAGTTTATTGAGTCTTCTCTCTTTATCCCTTAATCATTCTAGCAAAAGATTTCTCAGTTTTGTTAATCTCTTTAAAGAACCAATTCTTTGTGTAAAAAGTTTAATATTTATATTAAATGTACGATTTTATGCTTTTATTCAAATGTATTAGCTTGTAAATATATTTGTATATTAAAATTAAAAGATATGGCCAGGCACAGAGGCTCATGCACTTTGGGAGGCCGAGGTGGGCAAATCGTCTGAGGTCAGGAGTTCAAGACTGGCCAGGCCAATATGGCAAAACCCGTCTCCAATGAAAATTAAAAAAAAAAAAAAAATTAGCCTAATGTGGTGGCTTGTGCCTGCAGTACTAGCTACTTGGGAGGTTGAGGCAGGAGAATCAGTCGAACCCAGGAGGTGCAGGTTGCAATGAGCTGAGCTTGTGTCACTGCACTCCAGCCTGGGTGACAGAGTGAGGCTCCATCTCAAAACAAACAAACAAACAAACAAACAAAAAAAAAACAAAAAAAAAAAAACAAGAAAGAGATACATAAGTAGCATTAGGACTAATCATGCATCTAGTAAATGGCACACCAGGAATGAATGCAAGCTTTCTTGACTTAAGTGCCATTTTCTGTTCGCCCAATATGTGGTATGCGATTTTCTAACCCATCTTTTAGAACCTTAAATATCATATATAATATAACTGATGATGTGGTAAAAGATGAGGTTGTTTAAAAAGTAACATCATTACTCAGAGGACATGCTTACTTTTAACATATAATGAGACAACAGATAATTATGAGACTAGCCTGCTATGTAGATCCCAGGGAGGTAGAGGGACCAACAAGTTAGAAAACAGATCAGAGAAAATGTTGCTCCTGAAGAAAGATTATTCTAATAAAGTCCATGCTAATATGCCCATAGGGAACGGAAGAAGTTGATGGGATTAAGCTTCCCTGTGCCATTTTGGGGTTCCATCCCCAGTACCACTTTTCTTAGCAATAATAGACTTATTCCTGTGTAACGTCAATTTGTTCTACAGAGCAATTTCTCTCCAAAATTTTATAGACCACATTTTCCAGGATAAAATGAATAGTTATAGAATAAGTATTAGATGGCCAAGTCTGTAAAACGCCTCTTAAAAATCAGGCAAGCCTCCATCTATATGTGTACGTGCCAGACCTGTCATTTCTATCTGTATGTGTCAAAGGATTTCCAGACTATTAGTATAGTTGGCATTCGTTTAATTAACACTGAAGCTTGTAAATCAAAGTGAAGACTTAAATGAACCCTGTGAGACTTATATTTCTCACTGCTAAGAATAATTACACTTTCTAAAGAACTGAAAATTGGCAACTAAGAGTACAAATTTGAATCATTTGGCAATGGTTTTTATGCCTATTAATTATATTCTTTTAAAGAAAAACATAAAATATTTTATTATCTACAATTAGTTGACACAAATTTTACAGAATTGGGAATATTGATATTTTTATCTTAAATCCTACATATTTGGTTTTTATTCATATTACCCAGCAATTATATTTAAAAGCAGAACTTACTTCTCTATCATAAAATCACATAATCATTTAGTTAGGAGGAAGATTAGTGGTTTTCTGCTTTGGAGAGATCTACCCATTGTTTTAATATAGTCTTATTTTAAAAGCTCATCAGTAACCCAAAACTTGCATCCTGTTTTTCTTTTAATCAGTTCTAAGTCATTTTAAGATCAGTTTTGTGCTTTTATCAGATGGGCATTCTTTCTTCATATTGTTTAATAACACATTCTCTAGTTTTTTGAGAGTTCATGAATTTATCAGAGTACCCCGTTTCGAAGTCGTTGTGCTGCTCGTGCCAGCAGAGGCATCAGCGCACGTGATCCAGGGGCATCCTTCAGTCCCAGAGCCTGGCTTGAAACGCGGCACCGGAATGTGAGGGACGTGAGCTTGCTCAAAGATGACCATGCCTTAGATCCTGTTCTTCCTTTGGGTTCAGTGGGGCAAGTCACAGGACCACCATTCTCCCACTCATCAAGCTTGGGTTCAGCGTCGTCTTTTCTCCTCTGGAGTCATTTGTCGTTGGCTCTAAATTACCTGATATTGCCTTCCTCCTGGGTGTTCACTTTGCCATTGTTTTCACCGGCCCCTGCTTGGCATATAGCAGTAAACACATAACACATCTCCTTTCTTCGACTCATGTTTCTAATCAAGTCTTCCTGCTTTTTAGTGTGGATTCTCCCTTACGCTCTGCTTTTGCCTTTATTGGTTGGTAGGTCTTATTGTTCTCTGGAGACAACAATAAGTCTACATTTGAAAATGAATTGCTAACTTGAAACTCAAGTGTTTTGCATTAAATTCTAGCTTTTTAGGTTCTTAAAATGTAACCAAGTACCCCCATTTTTCTCCAGGTAGTTTAATTATATTTTCCCCTCTTGCTCTCTCTTTTCTCCTTTCTCCATTTCCCTGGCTCCCTGCTTTCTACTTAGCTCTGCTGAAATGCAAATAAAACCTCTCACCTCTCCCTCACTGGACACTGCTTACATGGCAAGTTCACTTAACTCTGTGCTGCAAGACAGATTGCTCCTTCAGAGTTGACAGTGCATTTACAGACCAAAGCATGCCCCCAGGGAACTCTCACCTCCAGGGGTTGCCCAGGAGCTTCCATCCTTTGGGGTGACCTAGGAACTCACACCCACTAGGACAGCATGTTGAAAGCATGCCCACTGGATACTTTTACAACTTACCTCTGCACAAAAAGGTGCCAACTCAACTTCCTGGTAGGTAACTGACCAGTAGAGGGGGACCCCCACCCTTGCTCATTTCCTCCCTTATCCTATGAAAATGCCCACTTTTTCTTAGTGGTAAAGGGATCAATGCAACAAGAAGAGCTAACTATCCCAAATATATATGCACTCAATACAGGAGCACCCAGATTCATAAAGCAAGTTCTTAGAGATCTAGAAAGAGACTTAAACTCCCACACAATAATAGTGGAAGACTTTAACACCCCACTGTCAATACTGGATCAACAAGATAGAAAATTAACATGGAGGCTGGGTGCGGTGGCTCAAGCCTGTAATCCCAGCACTTTGGGAGGCCGAGGCAGGTGGATCACAGGTCAAGAGATCGAGACCATCCTGGTCAATATGGTGAAACCCCGTCTCTACTAAAAATACAAAAAATTAGCTGAGCATGGTGGTGCCTGCCTGTAATCTCAGCTACTCAGGAGGCTAAGGCAGGAGAATTGCCTGAACCCAGGAGGCGGAGGTTGCGGTGAGCCGAGATCGAGCCATTGCACTCCAGCCTGGGTAACAAGAGCGAAACTCCATCTCAAAAACAAACAAGCAAACAAACAAACAAACAAAACAAAGAAAATTAACATGAATATTCAGGACTTGAACTTAGCTCTGAACCAAGCAGACCTAATAGACATTTACAGAACTCTCCACCCTAAATCCACAGAATATACATTCTTCTCAGCACCACATCACACTTATTCTAAAATTGACCACATTATTGGAAGTAAAACACTCCTCAGCAAATGCAAAAGAATGGAAATCATAACAAACTCTGTGGTCATAATCATAACAAAACACTGTGGTCTCCCAGACCACAGTGCAACCAAATTAGAAAACTACCTGGAAACTGAACAACCTGCTCCTGAGTGACTACAGGTGAAATAACAAAATTAAGGCAGAAACAAAGATGTTCTTTGAAACCAGAAACCAATGAGAACAAAGACACAACATACCAGAATCTCTGGGGAAAACTTAAAGCGGTATGTAGAGGGAACTCTCTGGCACTAAACGCCCACAAGAGAAAGCAGGAAAGATCTAAAATCAATACCCTAACATCATAATTAAAAGAACTAGAGAGGAAAGAGCAAGCAAATTCAAAACCCAGCAGACGACAAGAAATAACTAAGATCAGAGCAGAACTGAAGGAGATACAGACACGAAAAACCCTTCAAAAAAAATCTATGAATCCAGGGACTGGTTTTTTGAAAAGATCAACAACATGGAATGACCGCTAGCCAGACTAATAAAGAAGAAAGAGAGAGGCATCAAATAGATGCAATAAAAAAGAATAAAGGGGATGTCACCACCAATCCCACAGAAATACAAACTACCATCAGAGAATATTATAAACACCTCTATGCACATAAACTAGAAAATAGAGAAGAAATGGATAAATTCCTGCAAATATAAACCCTCCCAAGACTAAACCAAGAAGAATTCGAATCCCTGAATAGACAAATAACAAGTTCTGAAATTGAGGCAGTAATTAATAGCCTACCAACCAAAAAAAAGTCCAAGACCAGAAGGATTCACAGCTGAATTCTACCAGAGGTACAAAGAGGAGCTGGTACCATTATTTCTAAAACTATTCCAAACGATAGAAAAAGAGGGACTCCTCCCTAACTCATTTTATACGGCCAGCATCATCCTGATACCAAAAGCTGGCAGAGACACAACAAAAAAGAAAATTTCAGGCCGAAATCCCTGATGAACATTGATGTGAAAATTTTCAGTGAAATACTGGCAAACCTCAAAAAGCTTTGAGGCAGCACGTCAAAAAGCTTATTCACCACGGTCAAGTCGGCTTCATCCCTGGGATGCAAAGTTGGTCCAACATACGCAAATCAATCAACATAATCCATCACATAAACAGAACCAATGCAAAAACCACATGATTATCTCAGTAGATGCAGAGAAGGCCTTCCACAAAATTCAACAGCCCTTCATGCTAAGAAGTCTCAATAAACTAGGTATTGATGGAATGTAGCTCAAAATTATAAAAGCTATTTATAACAAATCCACAGCCAGTATCATACTGAATGGGCAAAAACTGAAAGAATTCCCTTTGAAAAGTAGCCCAAGACAAGGATGCCCTCTCTCACCACTCCTATTTGACATAATATTGGGGTAATCAGGCAAGAGAAAGAAATAAAGGATATTCAATTAGTAAAAGAGGAAGTCAAATTGTCTCTGCAGATGACATGGTTGTATATTTAGAAAACCCCATTGTCTCAGCCCAAAATCTCTTTCAGCAAAGTCTCAGGATAAAAAATCAATGTGCAAAAGTTACAAGCAAAGCAGAACCTCCAGCTTGGGGCACCCAGGGAGGTGTCTCCTGTCAGAGCTACATTTCGATGGCGCATGTTGTGTGTGGTTTGAATGTGTCCCCAGAAGTTTCTGTGTTGAACGCAGGAATAAATTCATTATGGGGAGAGCGGCCCTGTTGTAAAAGTGAGTTCAGCTTCCTCTTGCTGTCTCTCTCACGTGCTTTCTTTCACTGCCACCTGGCACCACAGAAGGAGACAGCAAGAAGACCCTCAACAGATACCGGCCCCTAAATTGTGCACTTCTCAGCCTTTAGAACTGTGAGAAAGCAGATTTCTGTTGATTATAAATGACCCAGCCTGGGGTATTCTGACACAGCAGCACAAAACGAAGGAAGACAGCACTCCTGTCTGCGTGCCCGCATTCTCCTCCTGATCCGGAGGAGCACACTGTCTGTCCTCCCTCAGCCACGAGTAAAGCAGTCTACTTTGTGGCACGATGGCTCCTGGACCTTTGGCATGAGCGGGGAAAAGATGGAGCAGGGGGCCCCTGAGTGGGCTGCTTCAGGGTCCCCAGGTGCTGGGAAGCACTGACAAATGAGATCAGAGGGGCAAATGGGGACAAGTTGTGAGATGAGGGACCTGCAGCTCCGGAATTGTACTTCTGGGAAACTGCAAGCAAGCTGTGTGTGTGCCTGTGTGTGTGTGTGCACGTGTGTGTGTGCATGTGTGTGTGTGTATTCGAAATAAATAAAAATAGAGAAATTCAGTCTGCCGGGCATGCTTGTAATCCCAACACTTTGGGAGGCCAAGGTGAGAGGACCACCTAAAGTCGGGAGTTTGAGACCAGCCTGAACAACATAGAGAAATCTCATCTCTACTATAAACACAGAATTAGCCAGGCGTAGTGGTGTATGCCTGTAATCCCAGCTACTTGGGAGGCTTAGGAGAATCGCTTGTACCCGGGAGGTGGAGGTTGTGGTGATCCGAGATTGCACCATTGTACTCCAGCCTGGACAAGAATGAAACTCTGTCTCAAAAAAAGAAAAAAAAATGCAATCATACTAATATCTCCAACTTGATCTGAGTCTGTGACTAAGCCAATGATAAATGATAAAGAACTACCATGCATTTACTTCTTCAAGAAACCTGCCCTCATTCAAGTAAAAGGCTTAATGGTGGGAAAGTCATATATTAAATAAATTCCATTTTTGTTACAAAGAAATACGAGACTGTCGTTAGAGAATACACAGGAGGAACTGGCGTGTCTGCTCTGTGAGGGAAGCTTCTCCCAAAGTGTCATGTTTAAGATGAAGCCCGAGGGATAAGTAGCTGTCACGGGAGGGAGGCTTAGAGGAGCATGACGGTGAATGGGACGTCTTTGCATCAAGAGCCATTTTGATCAACCAATAGAATTTTATTGTGATTGGAGGAGAAAAGAAGAGCAGGAGGAGTAAGGCAGCAGGCGGGACGGGGGTATGGAAGCCGTTCCGGAATGTACCAGGCCTGTATCCCCAAGGAGATGGAGGCCACCAGAGGACGCGTAGCTGGGAAATGACAGGAGCAGGGCTGCACCGTTACAGCTAAGTCGCTCTAGCAAGGCAGGAGGACAAGACTAGAATGACGTTTCAGAAGTGGAACAGCAACGTCCTGGCAGAGTCTGAACTGCAGCGCCCTTCAAGCCTATTGCTCTGTGGCACTGTGGCAGTCAGGCTGTCCTTGTGCACATCAGACTGGCAGTATGCTTGCTCTGCTGCAGTGCTCAGCTCCAAAAACGTGTGCTCGGCCTGCACACACGATGGGAATGGCAAGGTACTCACAGAACTCGGTACAGGTGAAATGTTTTCCCAGTTTTCTCTTGTTTCCTCTCAAGATAACAATCCAGCTTCCCTCATCTAATTTATTTGCTCCCCTCATTCATATGCATGAGAAATGTTTATTTCATTTTTGAGCCTATCCATTACTGATTATTTGTAGGCTTAAGGAACCTATCCCAGAAACTCTTCTGCTCAGTGTTAGGGTCAGATAACAGCTCTGAAGTCATGACTGACTGCAAAAAAACTACATGTTTCCTCCCCAGGAGAAAGAGTGTACTGGTCCCAATCCAATCTCCTAACATAGCTATTAGAAAAAGAAGAATGAGTTTTCTGCTCAGAAAATTTTCTTTCTTTCAATAGCTTACTCCATGGCTAACTGTCCACTCGTACAGCAAAAGTTAATTCTGTCCAAGTTTTTCGATTTGGCAGAACAGACTTTAAGGCCAAAATAATGTAGTAGTAGAAAATTCACTAATCTTCCATTTAATGGCAAGGAATATTGAAGATCAATCGATTGAAAAAATCATAAAGATTAGGTAACAAATATCAGGCTTGAACTGTGTGATTTGTTAAGGGAATTCACATGTGCCTTATTTCATCTTATAAAGGGAAATTCAACCACAACTCAGACTTGTAAAAATCGAATTTTAAAGATTATCAGATTTATAACAAATGGAAACTGCAGAATAGGAAATACACAATCTTGAGATTGAAACAAACGACCAGCAGTCCAACACCATCTGATACCTGAATCTTCTCACAGGTGTTCTCATCCATTGGGAGTTTTGTCCTGTGTTTAAGTATTTGAAGTGTCAGAGGTCTCAATAATTTCAGAAAAGGACTTCTAGAGACAGCTACTATCTCTTCAGTGACCCCTGAGATCAAGCAGATGGCGTCCACTTTCTCTGGGAGGAACAGTCTCATGTCAGACACCCCCTCTCTCCACCTGGGCCACATTGGACACGGTGGTTACTTCCCGTTTCAACCTGGCTGTGGTCCTGCTCATGAAAACTTCATCTGTTCCCTTCAGCTTCCCTGATTTTGCCAGGCCTAACTTTTAATGCTTACTTATAAGCAGTTCACAGAATTTAAAAGGTCAATGGGAAATTGATCTTCAAGAGCATTCTCAAAATACCACCACCCGTGAAGCACTTTTAAAACGTGAGGGTTGCCCTATAGACACTCTGACCCCAGTCAATTATTACGGGTATGATGAGAGTACAAACAGCATTTATCGAACTGACAGAAAAACAAACAAACAAACAAACAAACAAAAACCTGAACTAGTACATACCTTTTATAACAAATTCTTTTAGTATAAGAAGTTTTGCTTTGAAAAATTTGGAATGAAACTACAGGTTCATTTTTCCAGTGAGAAAATGGAATAATACTGAAGGGGCCGCTTTTTACAGAAGCTTTCCAATAGCTTCACTTCCTCCTGCTCCTCTTTTCCACCCTGACTCCTAAACCAACTCCAAAGATAAATTAACAGCTCTGGGAAAATAGTCTCCCAGACTCTCTTCTGCTACAGGAAGAGAGAATACACAGGCGCTTCCTCACAGCATGGCCTCTGGGACACCTGGTGTGTGCCCTTGGTGTCGATTAAAAATTCCTGCTCCATCCCAGAGCACCCTTAGCCTTGGGTTATTTTCCAATTATACCTGATAATTTCCCAATTGAAAATGGAAAGCAGTCTATAGACGCTTTTTTTCTGTTTTTAGCATGGTGTAATGATTTAATGAGAATCGCTGAGTTTCAAATGCATAGATTACTTTCTTTTAATTCTTTTTTCTCTTTGATAAAATTATCTCATGAGAATGTCACTAATACTTTAGTTCCTTTGGGGAAATAGTGTGTCTTTCTACTGATCAGAATAACTAATTTCAACTTTTCTTTGTTATCATCCTAGTATCTCTTTAAGCTACTAGAATCCAGTATGTATCTGATCCCCTCAGTTTACACAGTAATTGTGACGAGTTTACTAGAAACAGTGCCTTAACCTCAAAAATTGTTTAACATTTTACTGTTCAATATATTCTACTACTCATGGGAGTACCAAGAGATAAGATTTTAGAAATCATTATCAGAAGAAAGATACTCACCAAATATATAATCATTCTTAAGGAGAAATCATAGATGGATTTTTTTCTCATTTGAAGCATTGACTCCAGACTCATTTATAACAAAATGATTTATTTATTGTTGCTGAGCAGGGGAAATTGATTTTTAAAAAATAATAACACTCCTTTATTTTCCTTTATTTTCTAAAAATAAATACTGGTGGGAGCACACAAAACACTAAGAATTTTCACTGTGGCCTTAATTCTCTGTCTCCACCCTCAAAACCTGCAGTTTCCCTGGGAGCGTTAAGATCGGCTTGAATTGACTTTCTCAAGAGTTGTTTTTCTGTCTTTTCTTTAATTTCCTGAGGTTTCTGTGTATATGCCTAAAAGCCAATAATTGTCGTGAACAGACCGAAGTGAAAATAAATGAGATGTCTAAAATTCATTTTTATCTCTTAAATGTTACACCTTGTCAATTAAAACAAATATTCCTTTTCTGTGCCAAGAAAACATTTTCTGTTACATTCACAATCTGCTTCAACTGCCATCGGGTACAAGAGAAACCTCTAACAGATGGGAATCAGTAAATGGCAATTGCAGCTAGAGCTGACTGTATGAATAACAAATGGAAGAGGTGCTCTGAGTTACCTCGGAAGGCAAATATGGTCATGGGGGCTTTGTAAGATGTTGTGGCATTGATTCTGAGAATGAGATTGAGGCCTGCAAACTAAACCAAGGGAAATGTTATATACATGTAAATCGATGTGATATATATGCATGCACATACATAAACATCATATATATACATACACATATATATACACATATATACATGTCATATATATACATACACATATACACATAATATATACACATCATATATATATACACACATATATACACATAATATATACACATCATATATATACACACATATATACACATAATATATACACATCATATACATACACACACATATATACACATAATATATACACATCATATACATACACACATATATACACATAATATATACACATCATATATATACACATAATATATACACATCATATACACACACACACATATATACACATAATATATACACATCATATATATACACACATGTATATACACATATATACACATCATATATAGACACACACACATATATATGAACACACACATATATATACATACACACATATATACACATCATATATACACATACATATATCACATAATATATACACATCATATACATACACACACATATATACACATAATATATACACATCATATATATACACACACATATATACACATATATATGGACACAAATATATATACATATATACACATACACATATATATACATACACACATATAGACACATATATACACATGTATACACACATACATACACCTCATATATAGACATACACACATATATATATATATATGCATGCATACACATATACATACACTTCATATATAGACATATACACACACATATATATGTGTGTATATATGTGTGTATATGATTCACCTCCTCCTGCTCCTCTTTTTCACCTTGACTCCTAAACCAACATCACCCTGACCCCTAAAGCAACATCCATATATGTGTGTGTATGAATGTGTATATATATATGTGTGTATGTGTATATATTATGTGTATGCATGTGGTATATATGTGTATATATGTGTGTGTATATATGGTCCTTTATCTCACATTACATAAAGTCGTCAAGGTTGTCAAGACCTTTCTGTTGTTCTTAGAAATATTTTGAAGTAGTAAGAGGTACGACAATGTTCAACGTTGGAAGGATTATACAGTCATTCTAGATGTACGGGTTACAATGTTCTTACATTAACCTTTAACCTCACTTTTCATGACAAATGGACAGAAATACTTAGCTGGGTGAATACCGTGATTATTCTCTTTCTGGGAGCACAAACTCCTGTAAACTCGGGGCCTAGAGGAAGGCTTAGATCATAGCCAGTGGAGACAAGGAAGCTGGCTTTGATCCCAATGTTTAAAAAGACTCAATAAAGTGAAATCAGGGCAAAAAGGTAAGATTGTCCATCTCTGCTCTTCACACCTCACCTAAACCCACTGCCCATCGCTCTTCTGACACTTCCAAGTCTTCCCAGTGCTTGCTTAAGAATACCAAAGGCAAGCGGACCGATTGCATGAAGAGGAGCCCAGGGTGAAAGCTGGATGGGGGAGGAGAACAGCGTGTGCGCGTTTCCTCCATGGCTGTCGGTTTTCCCCATTCCCCTGCGCTTCGGTAATCACAGCCTGGAGTTGTCACCACTGGTCTCACGGACTGGTCCCGAACTGAATTCCTTCCCATCCTTTCAATGAGAAGGATGCAGGTCTAGGAGAAGGAACGAGACAGGAGACAGGTTGACTTTTCTCCTGGGACCTTGTGCTTGTTTCCAGAAATGGAAAAACAAACAAACAAACAAACAAAAACAACAACAAAAAAAACAGCAACCGCAATCATATAAGATGTTTATATCCTAGATATGAGCACGCCATTATTTTCACTGATCTTTGAAATTGATTCACAGTGGAACACGATTTGGGATGAAAATTTCTCCAAGTGAGATTCAAATTATCATTATGGCTGTCAAGAATCTAGAAATTAGGTTTTTTGCTGATTGCTCTTTAGTCGTTCAATCAACAAAAAGGTATGCTGGGAATATAATGAGTTTTCTTAACCTCACATTGATGACAAACATCCGTTTATTTATTTATTTTTGGGGGTTCTGAGCAACATCATAATTGAAGAGATCATCACAATCAAAGTATGTTTGCATTCAGAATCATCCTTATCATCAACATCACCATCATCAACACAAAAAAAAACCTTTTTCAAACTTCACCATGCTTTTCTATGCCTGCGACACTCATGTATGCTGAGTCACACAGATCAACTAAACAGAGCCCTTGATTTCCCCATCCTCTCCCTGGGGTTTTGATTTTGAGTTTCTTCCCTTGAACAAGTCACCTTCTGTTCCCAGGGCCCCCGTCCTCATGCACTTTCCCGACTCCCCAGATGCCCTCTGTGTGCCTCCTGCCATCTGTCTGTGCCCTCCTGCGATATTGCCCAAAGACGCAGCAGATAATGTTAACCAACCTGTGCTTTGTAGCTTCATAAAAGTGCACCCTTGCTCAATTGTCTGGTGCTTTTGGCCAAGTGAACATTTTTAGGAACCTCCTTACATTCATATGGTGTGTTTCTCCCACCCCATCTGGGAATGATCTGCTAGACGGCGTAGGAGATATGCTTTATGGAACTTCCTCCCCCATGTACAGCATGCTCGCACTATAGTTAGAGCAATGCTATAACCCTAAGTCCACGTGGCTGTGGGCTGAGTTCCTTCTTTACCCACTGGTGCAGGGAGCACTGCGGCTGCCGGGGCTCACACTCCTGATACAGCAGGAGTCGGGCCCAGGATTACTGGTGCTCATGAAGCCGTCAGAGCAGCCGCTGCTGCCGCCACTGGAACTGAGCCACCTGAGAGGGGACCCGGGCTTGCATCTGCCTGTCACTGTGGTCACCGCTGCCAAAGGCACTACCAGAAAAACAAACGACTAAATACATGGATTTGCCCTTTCTCCCACCTTTCTATTTCTTGCCAGTGCCTCCCATGATCAAAATCTTATTAAAAATCAGCCAGAAGGGAGTCTGGGAAATGTAGTTTGCAGATATCCAGTCCCTGTGATTCAGAAAAGAAGGCAGAACAGGAGGAGGGCCGGCACACCGACAGACACGGCCTGGCCGGCGCTGCACCTGCAGAGCTCTGAAGGTAGAAAGCTCTGCAGGAAGCCTGGCTGGGCGCGGGTCCCCTCCCCACAGGCGACGGCTCATGACACTGCAAGATGCCTTTCCTGCTTCTGCGGTCCCTACTCCTCTCTCCTCCTCCTTCTCTCCTCTCTCTCTGCTACCATTCTCTGTCCCTGAATCCGCCTGGATTTCCATGCTTGTCCGGAGCTACGTCAGCCACTGTAACACACCTGGCGGGCCCCGTGGCCCCTGGCCACATTTTCTCCTACTCCGTTGTCAAGAAGCTGTGTGAATCCTCACAGAAGCCATAGTTTTGTTTTTGTTTTTTAGTTTATCTGGTTGGTTCCCTCACAAGAAATTCACCTTATTATAGTAAGAAAATTGGAACTGGAGATCAAAGACTGGCTCTAGTATCGTATCCAGTGATTACGTGTAATGTTAGCAACAGAGCTTTGAGTCTCGAGGAAAATGAGTACTTAGACAAAGGATTTCTTGACAGAGCAACTGTACTTGTGCGCAGAGAGGCCGCTTCTTGTATGGTGGTCACTACAAGGGTGTGTAGAATAAAGGAGGGTGAAAGTTTTTATTCTTTTCACCAATTTCGCTTTTGTGTCTTTTCTTCATTGGCTGGGGTCAGACTGCAGTTTCGGCTAGACTTGATTAGCTAAACATGCCCTTTTGTTTTTAGGTAAGGTGGGCACGTAAGGGAGAGAGGGGAAGGGAAGGGGCATCTGCGGTGAGCTAGAGAGCTAATCGTTTAACCAAGGAGAGGAATGTGAGCTGGTGCTGACGACACCACCAGTGCCATGGCACACCTGGGCACGCAGGAAAAGCTGAAAGAAGGAGAGGAGAAGAAAGAGGAAAGGGCCCTGGGAATGAAAGGCTCAGGCTGTCTGAAGAGAAATCTTGCCATGTCTTACATGTACGATGAACTTGGGAAAATCTTTTCACATTTTGACCATCAGTTTCTTCATGTGTAAGATCCAGGAGTTGACTGTGATACCTAAATTTTTTTCCCACTCAGTGTTATGAGGGTTTGTGAAATTCAGTTGTTTAAATATCTGATTATTATCTTATTAATTTTAAAAACTTTTTACCACTAAGTCTATAACATCTAAGAAAAAAAAAAAAAACACAGAGATCCATACCAAGAATAAAAACTATAAAGCCATTACATAATCAGACACATGGATGGTCTCGAACTCCTGACCTCATATAATCCACCCATCTCAGCCTCCCAAAGTGCTGGGATTACAAGCATGAGCCACCATGCCCAGCTGTTTTCTTGTTTTTCTTTTTCTGTCCATCTCAGAAGTCTTGTCCTTCGGTCTGAAAGCCCCCCAGGCTTCCCCTTGGAAGGCCTAGTGAATGGTCTCAGGCGACTGTGTCCAGAGATTAAGGGGTGAATGACAACCATCTGCCCTTTCTTTTCAGGCTTATAAGAACACATCTACCAGGCCATGCACGGTGGCTCAAGTCTGTAATCCCAGCACTTTGGGAGGCCGAGGCGGGTGGATCATGACGTCAAGAGATCAAGACCATCCTAGTCAACATGGTGAAACCCTGTCTCTACTAAAAATACAAAAAATTAGCTGGGCATGGTGGTGCGTGCCTGTAATCCCAGCTACTCAGGAGGCTGAGGCAGGAGAATTGCTTGAACCCAGGAGGTGGAGGTTGCGGTGAGCCGAGATCGCGCCATTGCACTCCAGCCTGGGCAACAAGAGCAAAACTCCGTCTCAAAAAGAAAAAAAAAAAAAAAAAAAGAACACATCTACCAAGCAAAGGACTTTTTGCCAATGTGGACACTGTATAGCACAACCTCAGGGTATTATTATCCCTCTGGCAAAAACCTTATTTATTAGTTTACTTTTCTATGACTCATGATGCAAAAGAACAGGTCATGATAGGAGGGGAGGATGAGAAGAAATTCTGACCTACCTCAGTGCAGAATGTGAACAGGGTTAACTACAGCATAAATTGTAAACGCAGGAACAACAGACTTCTAAAGTTTTCTTTTTAAGTGCAGAGCACAAGTATGGGGGTAGGAGAACAAATTTAGTTTACTTACCGCCTTGGCCTGTAAGCCGTACATTTCAGTATGCATGCTTATATTATTTTTCCTCTTGATGGCAAATGAATGCTTCAGTGAAATGTGTCAGTCAAGGGAGCTGAGATAATGAAATGAGGACTGTTAGGAAAGGGCACTGATACTTATTGGTAACACTTACATCAGAATTATATACTAAAATGAAGTTTCTAAACTAATTTCCACATTTGACTTGAACAAAAACAGCTTATTTGCAAGACAATGCCACACATTTCCAGAGCTTGCCCAAGATTTCCAGCAGGTGCACGTTCTGTTGTTTAGAATCAGTATTCTGGTCACTGTATAAATCAATACTTTAAAAAATTGTTTCTATTAAGCAACGTAATAAAACACATGCTCATTTTTTTACATGTCCAAAGGCCTTGAGAAATTTTGAGCAAAAATAGAAGGAAGGAAAATTATAAAAACAACAGCAATATGTTCGTTTCGCATATTTTGAGGTCCACCTGTTTAAATGTTTCCAGAGTCATTAAACACATCTGTTATTTTTTCCTCTAGATAAACAAAATTATGTGAAAAAGTAAATAGACAGTTTCTAAAGCCAATTCAGATGGGCTTTCGCATTGGGCACTTACCTCTCCACGTGCTTCATCTTCATCGTCTATGAAAACAGGTTTTCCTTATTTACCTCTGAGTCCTGTGAAGTGTTCCTGAGTCCACGCAGTGCAAGGACAAGGCACAGAGCCGCCCCTCAGTTAACGGTGGGCATTATCGTTACAGAGGGAACAGCAGGTGGGTGTAGTCCATGCAGGCATGCATGTGTATTTCCTCTTTTCATATATTTAATCTTGTGGAATCTCAACAGCCTGCAGCTTCTCTCACTAGAACATTCAAAAGAACATTTAAAATTAGGAGATGGTCTCTAACAGGCCTGTACCTCTGATACTCTGGGAATCTTTGAGGCTGTGTCTTAGACACTATTATTTTTGTTTTATTTCAATGTAACTATGACCTGTCTTCTACCTGTGAAGATATTCCACAGTCAGAAACACATCCTTTTTTGAGGTATAAGGCAAGACTCCTGAGTAGCATTCTTGCATTAGCATTTATAAGCATCCCCTTGATACTAATTGTGTTAAACTTCAGTGGGGAATGTTCTGCTTAATACCACTGCATCATCTGCATGGGACTCTGTTTTATGGGCAGCTTCTCTTCTGAAGAAGACATTCCTGAACAGTTCTCATTGTCTCACTTTGTCCCCGCCTCAAGAAAGAAGACCTGGCTGGACGCGGTGGCTCATGCCTGTAATCCCTGCACTGTAGAAGGCCAAGGCAGGCAGATCACTTGAGGTCAGCAGTTTGAAACCAGCCAGCCTGGCCAACATGGTGAAACCCTGTCTCTATTAAAAATACAAAAAAATTAGCTGGGCACGATGGCAGATGCCTGTAATCTCAGCTGCTTGGAAGGCTGAGGCAGAAGAGTCTCTTGAACCTGGGAGGCGGAGGTTGCAGTGAGCCAAGATTGCACCATGGCACTCTACCCTGGGCATCGAAGTGAGGCTACATCTCAAAAAAAAAAAAAAAAAAGACCTACTCCAACCAGCATTAGTGAGAAATGCGTATTTTACTGAATATTTCTTCAAGAAACATGAATGATTGGAGGGTACATCCCTAACAACACAGCAATTCACCTCCCTGCAAAAATAAAAATATCCATTAGATACTATGTCGGTCCGGACCCTCAGGATTTTATTAAGAAACCTATTGTATAAGAACATAGTGAAAGAGCCAGAGGAGTCTGTGAGAAAGCATCTCAGGCTGCTTTCCAGTCTATGGAAGGTTCGGCAAAGCCACTGGGAAGTGCATGAGCCAACCTCAGCCATCAGAGGAGCGCGTGTCTCCCAGGCAGGCAGCACTCTTCTGCCTCAGTCACTGGCCGGGGAGCGGCCGCTGGGAATCTGTGTGGCACAAATGCGCGGTGGATTTCAGCTCAGTGGCCAGGCTCTTGGTCTCTAATACCTCTGTAAGTGGAGACCTGCAGGGTGTAGTCTCTTTCACCACAAATCTCTCTTCCCAAATTCTGCTCTGGTATCCACCGCAAATTCTACCCACTGTGCCAGTGAACTTTTCCTTAGTCTAGTCTGTCTTTCTTTCTTTCTGGTTTTTTTTGGAGACAGAGTTTCAGTCTTGTTGCCCAGGTTGGAGTGCCATGGCGCAATCCCACCTCACTGCAAACTCCACCTCCCAGGTTCAGGCGATTCTCCTGCCTCAGGCTCCCGAGTAGCTGTGATTACAGGCACCCGCCACCACGCTTGGCTAATTTTTTTGTATTTTTAGTAGAGACGGGGTTTCTCCATGTTGGTCAGGCTGGTCTCAAACTCCCGACCTCAGGTGATCTGCCTGCCTTGGCCTCCCAAAGTGCTGGGATTACAGGCCTGAGCCACCGTGCCTGGCCTAGTCTAGTCTTTCAAACCTCACACACTCAAGAATTCTCCCTTCAGAGCCTTTCCACATCTCTTCCTTTCTCTAGTCCCTTCTACAAGCTTATCCAAATTTGCATCATCCATCATTATTCTCAGGTATATTACAAGCCCTTCCAAGCATCACAAGCCACGGAAGACAGCAAGCAGGAGGGTGCCCAGAACCGTGTTTCCGCCGTGTTAGAGGAGAGCTGTGTTGGCATCAATGCTGCACCGTCTCCTCTGGCTTCCATCCGCACCAACATACTGAAACGGCTTCATAAAGTCATCAGTGTATTTTTAATTGCCAAATTTACTGGACATTTCACAGCCATTATTCTTGACTTTTATAAGCATTGGACATGACTGATCATTCATTTATTGAAATTCTGTTTTTCCCAGATGGCCGTGATCGAGCACTCTGAACATTGTTCTCGTGCCTTTACGGCTACTCCATTTCTCTTCTTTCTTACGTCTTTTGTTCCTCTCCATTCCTTAAATATGGCTCTTCCCAGACTTCTTGCTTTGGTCATGTGCTCTAAATACATACTTTCCCTAGGAACTGTATTCTCTGATGCAGAAGATAATTTTCATTTACTTATGTATGTTGTATTTATCAAGCTCTTAATGTGGCAACATATATTAAGTTCTGAGGATAATATTACAGCGAAAAATCTCTGTCTTTAAGGAATATACTGTCCAAGGTGAGAAACATAAAAGCAAACAAGCAATTGCAAGGCAATGAGCTGCTGTGACATGCGGAGGTACAGGGTTCAGGGCGCACACAGGAGGACATCTAACTCATACTCGGGAAATTAAAGAAGCTTCTCATAGGAAGAAAATCACCAATGTGTCATACTAATAACAACAGGAGCAGGAGGGCATTCCAAACTAAGAGGGCTCCGCATTTGAGCAGCTGTAATTCAGTTAGAGTTCAGTAGATCAGCCACTGAATCAAGGACAATAGGAGAGGCTGGGTCACAAAGATGCTGAACCATCAAGCTGCTGGGATGAAGGACGCTGTGTGTACCCTTGCAGCCTTTGGCTCTCATGCTGGCAGCCGTGAGGATTCAGACAGGCTTCAAAGAAGAGCATGACCTCATGTTTCACAAGATTTTTGGAAGTTTACTCCATACGAAAGAAGTGGGATATTCGGTTGGCAGTCAGCATCCATGGGCTCTGCAGGCAGCCATTCAACCTCGTGCAGACTGAAAATGCAGTTAGTCCTGTGACCATCGCATGTATGCCGAGAAACGTACAGGCTTGATGCTGCTCCCTGAACACCACAGTAGTGCAGCTGTTTCCCTAGCGTTTACGTCGTGTTAGGAATGACAGGTAGTCTGGAGGTGAGGTAATGTGCACATGTCTGTCCATGCCATGCAAACATGACACCGTTTTGTGTAAAGGACTTGAACATCGGTGGATCTGGGTAAGCGCGGGGTTCCTGGAAGCCATCCCTAGCAGATCCCAAGGGATGACTGAATTTGAGGCAAGAACAGTATCTAAGAACACTCCAGCTCAGGTTGCTAGAATATTACTTCAGCCGACTAGGTACCAAGCCCTTTAAAGTGTTACGCCTTAAAGGCTTGCTTAAGAGTAACGTGTATGGGACAATCCCATTAAAGAAAACCCCAAAATCAAAGAAAAACAAAATAAGTTTAATGTTCTTTCAAGTAGGTATGTAAGCTGTGTTTACACATGTAGTATTATGATGGAGTAAACTACTGTAACTCAGTTACCCAAACCAAAAATGCCTCCCTCATCCCTCTTCCTCGAATCCCATTATCCCACCTGCTCCAGTTCTAAAGAAGCCCCGTGTGCGCCTGTTTTTCCATCTCCATTGCCACCACCCCCAACTCTCACGCCACCCACTCTTGCCTAACCTCTGCAATTAGCTTCTTAAATTACTCTCCAGTTTCTACCCTTCCTCCCCTGGGATCCCTTTTCCACACGGTAGACAGAATAATCTTTACCTTAGTGAGTCTGACTGTATCGTTCTGCATCTGAAATCCTCCAGTGACTTCTCATTGGATTTCAAATAAAGCGAAACTCTGTCCCACACCCTGTAAGGCCTCATGTAATCTGACCCCACATGCTTCTTGACTCCTCCTAGCTGTTCTGGTCCGCCCACTTCCCCGACTATATTCACTCAATGATTCTGCAGTTTTTAGAATAGGCTGTGATGTTCTCACATATTTCTATCTACAAGATACGTACTTTTCACAGCCTCCGCAGTCACCACCCTGATCCATAACACCACCATTTCTTACCAGGGCTTCCTGCTATTTTTCCACACAGCAGCCAAAGTGATTGTTTCAAAATGTAAACCAAACTATGTTGCTCTCCTGCTAAAATCCTTCAATAGCCTCCCATCACATTTAAAATGAAGTTCAATACCCTGACCCTAATTAACCAAACCTCACATACCTAACTGGCTCCTGGCTAGCCTCCCCTTCATCCTGTGGCCCACATTCCACCTCCCTCCAGCCATCTGGACTCTCCACTGTTCTTCAGACATAGCAATGAGCCTAAGAGCCCCACTGCTCCCCTGCCCAGGACCCTCTGTCCCCAGATGTCTTCAGGGTTCTTGCCTTCCTGTCAGTTTTCATTCAAATAGTATCTCCTTCAAAAGCCCTGCCCTGGCCACCCCCACTTTCCTTCATCACTTCCTTTAAAAAAAAAAAAAAAAGACTTCAAGGGCTGAGCATGGTGGCTCATGCCTGTAATCCCAGAATTTTGGGAGGCCAAGGTGGGTGGATCACAAGGTCAGGAGATCGAGACCATCCTGGCTAATACAGTGAAACCCCATCTCTACAAAATGTGTGTGTGTGTGTGTGTGTGTGTGTGTGTGTGTGTGTCTACACACAAAAAAATTGGCTGGGCATGGTGGTGCGCACCTGTAGTCCCAGCTACATGGGAGGCTGAGGTGGGAGAATAGCTTGAACCTGGGAAGCGGAGGTTGCGGTGGGCCAAGATCGCACCACTGCACTCCAGCCTGGGTGACACAGCAAGACTCCATCTCAAAAGAAGAAGAAGAAGAAAAGACCTTTACTGATGGTGGGCACAGTGGCTCACACCTGTAATCCCAACATTTTGGGAGGCTGTGGAGGGCAGATCACTTGAGGACAGGAGTTGAAGACCAGCTTGGCCAACATGGTGAAATCCCATCTCTACTAAAAATACAAAAAATAGCTAAGCATGGTGGCGGGCGCCTGTAATCCCAGCTACTTGGGAGACTGAGGCAAGAGAATCACTTGAACCCAGGAGGCCAAGGTTGCAGTGAGCCGAGATCTTGGCATTGCACTCCGGCCTCAGTGACAGAGTGAGACAAGGTCTCAAAAAGATAAAAATAAAATAAAATTAAAAAGACCTTTATTGAGATATAATTTAAATATCATAAAGTTAATCTAATTTTAATGTATGATTCAATGATTTTTAGTCAACTTGCTAAATCTGCAGCCATCCAGTTTTAGAGCATTTCCATCTTTCCAGTAAGATCCCTCAGGCAGTCAACAGTGAACCGCCATCCCTCTCTCAGCCCTGGGCAAAGGAAACTGACCCGTTAGTCTCATAGATATTTTTTGATAAATGTAGAAAGAAATTGGCCCTTCTAGTCTTAACGCCTGAAACTTACATTTGTTTTATCTGACTTCCTTCCTCAGGAAATGACCTTCAGATCTCTCTAAAAAAAGGGATCAAAGAACTGAAACTCACCAAATCACCACAGCCAGACAAAGAGATGCCAAACCTCTTATTTATCCTGCTTCCTGATCGCTTCCTTGCCCCCCTCCCCCAGTTCCTGTTTTCTTTTCTTTTTCTTTTCTTTTTTTTTTTTTTTTTGAGACAGAGTCTCACTTTGTCACCAGGTGCCAGGCTGGATTGCAGTGGTACAATCTCGGCTCACTGAAACCTCCGCCTCCCGGGTTCAAGCAATTCTCCTGCCTCGGCCTCCCAAGGGGCTGGGACTACAGGCACGTGCCACCATGCCCAGATAATTTTTTTTATTTTATAGTAGAGGCGGAGTTTCACCATGTTGGCCAGGATGGCTTCAATCTCTTGACCTCATGATCCGCCCGCCTCCACCTCCCAAAGTGCTGGGATTACAGGCGTGAGCCACCACGCCCGGCCCTGTTTTCTTATACATTGTTACAATTTTTTTCCCTGCCATATAAACTCCTGGTTTTAGCAGGTCAGGGAGACAGATATGAGACTCAGTTTCCATCCCCTTGGCTGCAGCACCAGATTAAAGATTCTTCCTTATCTCAGTCGCTGGCTTTCTGTGCAGCCAGTAGCAGGGTCTAGACCAAATCCCTGGTGTTTCTGTAACATAAACACTAATAGACCTTCTTTCTCCATATATTTGCCTTTTCTAAACATCTCATATAAATAGAATGGTTAAAATAGGTGGTCTTTGGAACCTGCCTTCTTGGTATATTACACTGAAAATCATATGTTCAGCCAATTCTATTGAGCTTTCACTTTATATATATACATAGAGAGAGAGAGAGAGAACATGGAAATATATACATATTTCCATGGTCTCATGAGGAGAACAGAGTGAGCAAATAACCATTTAAATAATGTCAGATTTCATGGAAGTCTCATGACGTTCTGGGAGCATGTCTGAGAGGGGACGGCTTGCCTGTGGAAGCCGTATTTGACTGTGGCTGAAGAATATCAGTTACCTAGGCAAAGGGCTAAGTGTTTCAGACAGAGAAGTCAGAACATGCTTAGTAACAAAAGGAAGAGTGTTTAACACAACTGATGGAGAAGAGACTTGGCTGGAGCCTGAGAGGAAAAGCGTGGTGGAGACAAGGCTTTCCCATCACTTTCTATCCCTGTATGTATGTTACTGTACTATTCTTTTAAAAGTTATCACTATCTGACATTGCAGTATATACTGTTTACATCCTTCATCACAACATAAGCTCCTTGAGGGTAAAAACTTTCATTTTTTTATTACTATTATTCCAATATTTAGAAGAGGGTCTGACATAACAGGCATTCAATAAATACTTGTTGAATGAGATAATCAACTAAGAGATTGGGTCGCCCTGATCATTAACAAATTAGAATAAATTAAATAGCTACTGAGAACCATCTTACACAGCATCTTTCACACATCAAAGCTATGCTCAGATGAGAGGAATTTGGTGAAATAATGAATTTGGGGGGAAAATACTAGTAGATTTACTTAACTAATAATAGACTGGAAATATTTAAAGTATAATGAACTATGTAGCATTGTTTTATGTTAATAACTTCTTTAAATTTGTCAATGATTTTTGTTAGTGATATCCTTTGAATACTATACCCATTTCATTTTCTTTTTAACCTCACAGACTAATTTCCTAAATGCAATCAGCTGAATGTAACTTAATAAACCTGTGGCTTCCAACATTTAAATCTTGTCAGGAAGAAAAATATGACTTTCTCAGTTATTTTCATAAAACAAGATGACTTTCTGTGGAGTAATTCTCATAAAAGAGTAAGTATTGGGTGAATAAAATATGCTGGAAATATGTATCTATTTCAAAAGTATATTTAAATAGGCTTTTTAAAATAAGAGACTACATTTTAGGTCCATGGATTTCAGTAGAGTTTTTTCTTTGGAAAAAAAAAACCAAATTTTTATGACTTCATTTAGTTTTAATAAAAATATTCTATTTAATAAAATTATATGTTATAAGGCCATTCACACTATATTGATGATTGCTCCAATTATGAAACCTAGCCAAATTTAGACAGGTTTCAAATAAATCAGTGCTTTTAAAAAAGTAAGCCTGAATCATACATTAATTGTGCTATAAACTGAAGGTCTTATGGAAACAAAGATGTTACTTCTCAAAAATAAAAGTAATGACTATCATTTCAAGGTGGAAACTCAACCTACAAATCAGATTCCTCTAAAGTGCTGTAAAAGTTCTGCCTAACACAAAGTCAGTGAACAGATTCCAAACAGTCTCTAAACAACAGATCGATAAAAATGCCTAAAAATACCATTTAATTTATTCGAAAGTGTTTCCTGGGGACTTTCTCTTCATGAAAGACTGCTGGCTTTAGGAATCAAAACAAACGGAGGACAGAACCTTCCTGAACGCCCTGGAAGTGCTCCTGGAAGAATGTGCACTCCGCAGCTGCGTCAACAGTGGTGCGACTGCCGGGTCAGGAATGCCATTTTTGGAAGGGATCTTCAGCCAACTATTTCATACCTGCACATTTCCTGTGACATTCCCACTAAACGTCTAGTCAGTAAAAGCCAGTAAAAAGAAAAATATTTTCCTCCAAAGGACAAGTTAGACCTTTGCATAGTGTCAGTAGTTACAAGTTTTTCTTTCTAACCGTGAATCATGTTGTCTCCAACAATCAAATCGATTTTTAACCCCTTAGGGTCATGCAGGAAGACAAATAAGCTCACCTTGGGGACTGACTAGTCACTGGAGCAAGGGAGAGAATGGAATCTGGGGTGGCTCTTAGACTTACAGCTTGTATTTATATGAGACTGTGGATGGCAAATTCGTTTTTTTTTTTTAAGTGGCATGTGTTATAGTTGTCAACTTTGTGTAAACACACGGATTAATGCATTGTAATTCTTCTGCATTTAAACAAAGTGCTTAAAACCACATTTAAATTGCAAATGTTGGCTTCAATAAAATTTTTCTCTGGATGTTAATAAATATTAGAAACTATCAAATATAATTCTTATGATTATGATAATATAGTTTTTCAGAAGCCAAATTATCTTCAGTTCCAAGAGTCCTACAGCACACGTATGAGGAATATTTCTATTTTAGTAGAGTCCTTTGTATTCAGCAGTAGAGAAACATCCATATGCCACTTTGCAGTAAGTATAAAACAAAAATACAGGCCGGGTGTGGTGGCTCACACCTGTAGCCCCAGCACTTTAGAAGGCCAAAGCAGGTGGATCACAAGGCCAGGAGATCAAGACCAGCCTGGCCAATATAGTGAAACCTCGTCTCTACCAAAAATACAGAAAAATTAGCCAGGTGTGGAGGTGGATGCCTGTAATCCCAGCTACTCAGGAGGCTGAGGCAGAGAATTGCTTGAACCCCGGAGGCAGAGGTTGCAGTGAGCTGAGATTGCTTCGCTGCACTCCAGCCTGGGGGGCAAGCAAGACTCCATCTCAAAATGTGTGTGTGTGTGTGTGTGTGTGTGTGTGTGTGTGTGTGTGTGTGTGTGTATAAAGACGCAAACATTTCACAAAATGTAATGTCCTTCCTTGATTTTTTGTGATGAAAACTATACATGTGTTGGTTGACTAGCTGTATATATAATTAGGTGATAAAATTAATAGAAAACAAAAGAACTGAGGTGCAAACAGGAAAAAGGGGAAAAAGGCAACACAAGAAAAAGCTGAGATGACAGACAGCAGGGAAGGCTGTCCAGAACGATGCAAAAGCGGTGGCATGGCTCAGTAAGAATGCTGAGAACTGCAGCCTTTACAAACAGAGGAAGCCTGCACCTGGAGTATTTCTGAGAGAGTGTGTGTGAAGGTCTTTGTGTGTCACTAGTGAATGAAGAGGGCTCACACACAAAACATTGAAGTTAATTGCCCCTAAAGTATGCATTAGCCTGCTACTGCTGCCATAATAAATTAACACAACTCCTATTTATCACCTCCTAGTTTCCATGAGTCAGAAGCGTGGGTACAGCCTGGCTTGATTGTGTTCTCCTACAGGGGCACGCAAGGTGTGACTCGAGCTGCCAGCTGGCCTGGGCTCTTCTTGGGAGCCTCTGAGAGACACCCGGCTGCAGGCTCATTCAGATTGTTGGCGGAATTCAGCTCCATGTTGCTGTAGGAGTGAGTGTCCTTGTGATTTTGCTAGCTATTGGCTAAGGGATCCTTCTCAGCTTTTGAAGTCACTCATATTCGGTGGCTTTGGGCCCCCTCTGTCTTAAATACCAGTAATGACGTGTCCCACCTTTTCACATATAATCTCTGATTTTCTCTTCTACCTCCCTCTTCCGACCTTTAAAGAGCTCATGAGATTACAGCCAGCTCACCTGGATAATATAAATTAATCTCTCTGTCTTCAAGTCAACTGAGGAGCAACGTTAATTACATCTGCAAAGCCTGTCACATAACAGGCTGTGAAACTAGATGGCTGAGATCACGAGGACCAAAGTTCTGCCCACCACAAGGTAGCAATACAATATGTTAAAGATCAATCAGTATGTTGGTCAAAGAATGCAACATGTCATCTGGACAGCAGGAACAGGTGCAAGAGATCTATTGTACCCCACGGTGACCTGCTTGAAAATTGCTAAAGGAGTAGGCTGTAAGTGATCCCACCACAAACAAACAAACAAAAGTTACATGTTTAGCTACATTTACCGAATCCACAATGTACACATGTTTCAAAACAGTATGTTAGGCTAGGTGCAGTGGTTCACACCTGTAATCCCAGCGCTTTGGGAGGCCAAGGCAGGAGAATTGCTTTATCCCAGGAGTTTCAAACCAGCCTTGGAAATACAGGGCGACTTCTATAAAAGGGCTCTACCCCCCCGCCAAAAAAAATTAATTAAATTAAATTATCCAATTGGTCCCAGTTATTGGGAGGTTGAGGCCGGAGGATTGCCAGATCCCAGGAGGCAGAGGCTGCAGTGAGGTGAGATCGCACCACTGCACTCCAGCTTCAGTAACAGAGCAAAGCTCTGTCTCAAAAAAGAAAGGAAAAAGGGAAAAGCCACACTCTGTGTTGAATGCCATAAATAAGTACAATTTGTCAACTACAGTAAATAAAGCACATGTTTATTTAAAAAAGATAAATCAGCAGCACCACAGAAGTGACTGAGGAGGGACACAAAGAAGCAAGGTAGGACAGTGAATAAGAAAGGGAAAAAGTAAACCTGACCTG
Source organism: Saimiri boliviensis (assembly GCF_048565385.1). NCBI lineage: Eukaryota > Metazoa > Chordata > Mammalia > Primates > Cebidae > Saimiri > Saimiri boliviensis. The sequence goes on along the minus strand of NC_133451.1, from coordinate 119,452,895 downwards.
CACTCAGGTTCTGCCTGGGCCACTTACCATCCACGGGACTCTCAGCAAGTTATGCAACTTCTGTGAGACAGTTAGCTCACGGATAAATAAATGTATAAGACAGAAGCTCAAGAAATGATAAATACCATGTCACAGCTATGCCTTACTGTTGCCTGACTGCTCTTCACTGGGGGCACAATGCTCCCTTTTGCATGTTTGCTTATAATACCTGGAGAACTGAAGCACGTTTATATTTGACTTGGATTCTTTGGATAAACTGGCTTTGATATCGAAGAATCGTTTTCCTGTGCCTTGTTTCCTAGTCTCCTAAGATCACGGTGTGGTGAAAGATCAGCTACAGATGTGGGCAGCAGGAAGTAGCAAATAAAAACTGGCTTGGATAGCTTTAGATTTCAGTCCTACTATATGATTTTTTTCTAGTATGTCTGAATAACTGACTTATTTTCTGAGCCTCACACTTCATATCTTTAAGACTGAAATAACCAAGCTTCAGTGAGTGTAAAATCTATGAATAAATGTGAAAGCATTTGTAGTCTTAAAAGTGCTACAAAATAAAAAACACTGCTGTTATGATGGTAACAGTGGTTGGGGGGGCACACTTTATCCAAGTATCAATAGCTGGGGCTAAAGAATACAATATTTAAATTGAAAAAGTCACTGGATTTAAGAGCGTACTCAAAACCCGTGAGAGGAAACATCAATGTACTTGAAAACATTGCAACAGAAACCATCCAAACTGAAGCAGGGAGAGAATAAAAAGACTAAAAATAAATCAGAAACTCAGTGAACTGTGGAAAAACAGCCAGTCACCTAACATACATGCAAGTAGAGTCCAGGGAAAGCAAGAGTGGGAGAGGGAGGAAGCGGGTAGGAAGATGTTTAAAAGAAAATAGCTGAACATTTTGCTGGTTTAATGAAAGATATACACTCACCAGTCCAACAAATTCAGCTGACTAAAATCAGAAAGAGAAGCACCAGGAGTTATATCAAAATAAAATTACTGTAACTTAGTGTTGAAGAAAAAAATCTTAGAAGAGCTGGAGAAAAAGTACATACCACATATGGGGAACAAAAATGAGAAGGACTGAAACTTACCAGAAATGAAGCAAAAACAAAGTATTCAAATTTTACTTTAAAAATTTAAAAACTGGGCTGGGACAGTGGCTCACGCCTGTAATCCCAGCACTTTGGGAGGCCAAGGCAGGTAGATTACAAGGTCAGGAGTTCAAGATCATCCTGGCCAACATGGTGAAACCCCGTCTCTATTAAAAATACAAAAAATTAGATGGGTGTGGTGGCGCATGCCTGTAATCCCAGGTACTCAGGAGGCTGAGGCAGGAGAATCACTTGAACCCAGGAGGTGGAGGTTGAGGTGAGCCAAGATCACACCATTGCACTCCAGCCTGGCGACAGAGCAAGACTCTGTCTCAAAAAAAAAAAAAAAAGAAAAAAATTTTAAAACTGTCAATCAAGAAATGTAAATTTAGCAAACAGCACAACAACCATCATTCAAAAATGCGGATAAAACAAACTTTAGGAAAAAAAACAGCTGGGATAATTTGTCTGCAGCAAACTTATATGGCAATAAATGAAAAACTAACTTATTTATAATAAAAGAAAATATCAAATAGATACTTTGATTTACAATATACAGAAAGGATAGAACAAAAGAATGCTACCTTGGGAGTCAATGCAAATTTTTTTCTCATTTAAAAAGACTTATTTAGAATAAAATTAATAGTTTAAAACAAGAAGAAAATGTCATGTGAAATTTATAACATGCAGAAATAAAACGCACGGTAATTCTCAAAAGAAAGATAAGAGAAAAATGGAAGCATACTGTCGTAGGGTTTTTCTTTCCAAAATGGATAATATTATTTGAAGGTACATTGTGACAAATTTAAAACGGACAGGAGACAGAAAGCACACTGTTATAATGGTCTTATGTTACATGCGAAGTAGAAAAATATTATTTGAAAGTATACTGTGATAAGTTAAGATTGTAAACCCAAAAGCAATACCTATAAAATAAAGAGCTGTAGCTAATAAAGCCATAGTGTACGTAAAGTCAAACATTAAACAATAGTCAACTAACATGGAAAAAGGTGGAAACCCACAGTGAAATAAGAAAAATATGGAACAAATGGATACAGTAAAGGTAAATAGTCTAAATACTAAATTTTAAAACAGATTTTTTTCTCATAGACACAACATTCCATCTAAAAGAAATTCACTTTAAAAGTAAGAGGAAGAAACAAAAATGTACTACGTAAGTTCTTAATAACAAGAAAGTTACTGTGGTTATGTTAAATCAGGAAAAAGAGGCATGCCGAGGTGCAAAAAGACGGTTCATTTTTTAGCTAGTTTTGTTTTGTTGAGATGGAGTCTCACTCTGTCGCCAGGCTGGAGTGCAGTGGCACAGTCTCGACTCACTGCAACCTCCGCCTCCCGGGTTCAAGCGATTCTCCTGCCTCAGCCTCCTGAGTAGCTGGACTACAGGTGTGTGCCCCAACGCACGGCTAATTTATTGTATTTTTATTAGAGATGGGGTTTTCACCGTGTTGGCCAGGATGGTCTCGACCTCCTGACTTCATGATCCTCCCGCCTCGGTCTCCCAAAGTGCTGGGATTACAGGGTTGAGCCACCGCGCCCAGCCCAGAAAGACATTTTATGACGGTAAAAGTGTGGATGCATCAAGAGGACACAAGAATCCTAAGAGCAAGCACCACGTAACAGCTTCCAAATATATCAAACAACGTTGGATAGAAATGAAAGCAAAAATAGACAAATCCAAAATTATGCCTAGAGAGGGCAGAGAAAGAAAAAAAAAGTGAATACGAATCAACATATTTGTTTAATGCTCTCCAGCTTCCTTCCGGCATGTTCTCAAGATGTTGTGTTTCCATTGATGTACGTGGGATCTGTTCCCAGAGCCAGTCTTCAAGCCAAGAACAACGTGGGCAGAGGTGATTCTGGCTACCAAGAGCTTTCAGGAGACGTGTGGGCTAGAATTTCTTAACTTCATCTCAGTGTGCCGTACTGAATCTCAGGGTCCCTTTCCTTTATAATCAGTCGCTCAGCTGCTGCCAGTCAATGGAATTATGCATTTAACAGGTACTGAAACTACACAGTCAAGCAGTTAGTTTTGATCCTTTCTCCTTTGTGTAGCTGACTTTCAGGTATACGAGGTATCTTTTTTTTTTTTTTTCTTTTTGAGACAGTCTCACTCTGTCACCAGGCTGGAGTACAGTGGCACAATCTCAGCTCACTTCCACCTCCGCCTCCTGGTTCGTGCGATTGTTCTGCCTCAGCCTCCTGAGTAGATGGGATACAGGCCTGCACCACCACGCCCAGCTAATTTTTGTATTTAGTAGAGATGGGGTTTCACCATGTTGGCCAGGATGGTCTCAATCTCTTGACCTCGTGATCCACCCGCCTCGGCCTCCCAAAGTGCGTGAGCCACTGCACCCAGCCCCTTAATTTTTGGTATTTTAGTAGAGACAGAGTTTCACCATGTTGGCCAGGATGGTTTCGATCTCCTGACCTTGTGATCTGCCCGCCTCAGCCTCCCACAGAAGATATCTTTTAAGGTTACCACAGTGGCTTTCTAATTTTCCATCTGCATCTTGAGTTGAGATTTTAAAACCTAAAGCTTATCTTTCGGTGTTCCTTTCTGTACGTTTCCCAGCACAGCCAAAAGCAAGTCTTCTACCATATAATAAGGTAGAAAGTAAAGGAAAACCAGACTGTCTCTTTTCTGCTCCATTGCTCCTTTGCCATTGTTTCCCTGCGGACAGCTGCATTCCTCTGCAAATTCAGCTATTCTGGATAGCTTCTCACAATTCTGGCCTTAGGGAATTTAAGCAATTCTACTTCCACACCTGTCACCGCAGCTCAAGTGGTGGTCACCGTTACTATTCAACCCTGCTTCACTTCTGTAAGTAGTCCTTATATTACTTTCTCTTGATTTAAACTATTTGAGTGAATTCAGTCTTCTGTTGTAGCCACAGCGGACATCAGGAGTTGCCAACAGGAGTTGGTATTCTCAAGATGGAATTTGCATCTGAGTCACTTATATATTAAATAAATACATAAATAACTTCCTTGTTGAGGAAGTTAGCACTGACAATTTGTGGCATGCAGTGGTATCTTTTGTTTTTTTGTTCGTTTTTTTTTTTTCTTTTTTTTGAGATGGAGTCTCGCCCTGTTGCCCAGGCTGGAGTGCACTGGTGTGATCTTGGCTCACTGCAGCCTCCGCCTCCTGGGTTCAAGCAATTTTCCTGCCTCAGCGTCCCAAGTAGCTGGGACTACAGGCGTGTGCCACCATTCCCAGATAATTTTTTTGTATTTTCAGTAGAGACAGGGTTTCATCATGTTGGCCAGGATGGTCTTGATCTCCTGACATTGTGATCTGCCCGCCTCGGCCTCCCAAAGGGCTGGGATTACATGTGTGAGCCACCGCGCCTGGCCTGGAGGGTAGTTTATACAGCTAAAGTATCTTTCAAGAATGAGGACAAAATAAAGACAAACGAGCAGATTTTGAAAGAGTTTACTTCTAAATAAGCCTCAAAACAGCTTCTAGAGGTTGGGATTCAAAAACAAAGAGTCCCGTAAGGAAGGTTTGAAATGTATCAAGGAAGGGACATGAGGAACAGAAAATTTGACTCTTGCTTCTGTTCAGTATTAAAGAATGTCTAATTTGTGGATTATAAAAGCAAGATAGAATTTTTTAAAATACAACTGAAAATGCGATTTGAAAGGAGTGATGAGAAGTAAAGCATTCTCAGCTCCTTGAACTTGAGGGGGAAGAAAGTAAAGACACTGATTAACTTCAGGACTTATGTTTTATACACACATCCAGATTTTCAGGGTGACTATTAATATAGTATAACAAAGGACGTAGCTTCCAAACGGTAATGGAGATATAAGTTAAATACTGTCTTCAAAAGGAGCCACGGGGAAGGGGAACAGGATTTTCAGGACAATTTTTGAGATGTGTTAAAGAAACCAATTCATTTAGTGCTCACAATGAACTTGTGGCGTGGGTACTATGATTAACCCCATTTGACGGATGCAAACCTTAGGCAGAGAGAATTTGTCTTAGTCTACTCAGGCTGCTATGGCAAAATACCACAGACTGGTGGCTTAAACAAAATAAATCCCTTGCTCACGGTCCTAGAGGCTGAGAAGTCAGAGACTAAGGTTCCAGTAAGATAGGCTTCATTCTGAGGCTTCTTCTGCCTTGTAGGAGGCTGCCAGCTTGCTGTGTGTTCACATGACCTTGTCTTTGTGAACGTGTGTATGTTGTTTGCGTGTCGCTTCTTACAAGGGCACTGATCCCATCATGGAGCTCCACACTCACAATCTCACGTAACCCTAGTTACTTCCCAGAGTAATTACATCTAACCCTAATTACATCTCCAAATACCATCATGTCGTGAGTTAGGGCTTCAGCATATGAATTTTGGGGGGACGCAAACATTCAGTCCATAACGGAGGTTAAACGGTCGGAAATAAAGGGCAAGATTCAAACCCAGGCAGTCTGACTGAGGAGGGAGTGCCTTAAAACACCAGCATGACGTGTAATTTAGAAATAAATATCACTATTTCAAATATTTAAATAAACAAACTGAAGTGTCTAGTTTTCTAGAGAATTCGTCTCACTGGAATAGAAAATAAAAACCTGCTCGCTGAGGAGAGACCTGCCTAAAACAACATGAGATCTATGTTTCTGCAACAGTATTTATTACAGAGCAGTTCATTGTATGCACATATCATGATTACTTTTCCCATGTGGTGGACATTTGGGTTGTCTCTCATTTGGGACAATGATGAATTGAGCTGCTGTGACCATTTCTACGCAAGGATTTTTGTAAACCTGCTTCAGTTCTTCAGGATAAATACCTAAGCCTGACAAACTGCCAAACAATTCTCCTAAGTGGCTGCACCATTTTATAAGCCTGTTCAGCAGCATATGAGGATTCTTGTTGCCCTACTTCTTTGCCAAATCTTGTTATTATTGAGTGTTAAATTGCAGTCATTTGAGTGTGTGAATGGATATATCCCTGTGATTTTAATTTGCATTTTCCTGATAACTAACGATGGTGAGCAGCTTTTCATCTGCCTGTGGGTCATATATCTCCTATTGTCAAATGTATCTCAATCTTTTCCCTATTTGCAGTTTTTCTCCATATTGTTATTATTTAATTGCAAAAATTATTTATACCTTTTGGATACAAGTTATTTGACATAGGTTTTACACATAATGTCTCCCAGTTGGTGGTTTGAATTTTCTCATGGACATGAACTTTAAATATTTCTATAAAAAGTCAAGAATATGTCATAGAGATAAAATTTAGGAAATATGTGGAAAATGTCCATACTGAAAACTGCCAACATTGCTGAGAAAATTAAATTTCTAAATAAATGGTGAGCACATCTAATTTCAGTTTTCATCCTCTGCATTTATTCTGTATAATCAGCATAACTGTTGGCCTGGTTCCTTTGAGCCGACAAATGCATAGAACAGATACACTAGCAGGTGAGGTAGACCTTTGTGCTTGGATTGGAAAACTCAATATTTTTAAATATTAACTTTCCCCAAATTAATGTAATAGAGTCAGTGCAATTCCAATCAAAATACCAGCAGGATTTTTGTGTGGAATTTGGCAAGGTGATTCTGATATTTAAATGGAAACACAAACAACAATACAATAGCTAGAATCTTGGTTTTTGAGGTAACAAATTTCCATCTTTATTAATTTTATTCATAAAAATTTCCTTCAGTGTATTAACTATATTCTTTGACAACATTCTTTGATTAAATTAATTTAAAGCTATTTTATGGAAATTCTTTGGGGCTACGGTCTTTAACAGTTCAGGCAGGTGATAACTGGAAGTTGAATAACATCTGGGTGCTTTGGCTGAAGCCTGTATACAATGAATCACCACTTTGTGTAAATGTCAAGTTATTTTTATGAATATAATATACTTTTTATCATTTTTCACTTTGGCTTTTAATATTTTTATTAAAACAGTGCAATTTAATTATCAAATGTTATATATAGCTACATAAAACCAAATCATACCCGGCCCCACTGTTCCTCTTCATGCTGCTGCTGGTAGCAATGTACAACTCAAGGCAGAGGAAGAAGAGATTAGACAGTGAATGCTTTTCGTTTTGCTCAATATCATTGATCAAATAATTTGTCTGTGCCTATATAACAGACCTGATAAAATGGTGCAGTTTTATTAGAGGTAACTTTCCAGAATCAATAACTTTCCTAATGAATATAAAGGCACCCAGCCTTGCAGCCCAAATCCGTGCAACTGGATGGCTTGTTGTAATCAGGCACTGGCACCAGCGTTCTGGTGCAATGAGGTAAGTGCTCCGTGATTTAGCCCTCAAGTGTTTCTGGCATTTCCACTCTTTGTTGGCATATAAAACGTACATTTCTCCTGTAGTAAAAGGTAATTTATTGACTTTTTATAAAAAACATTATCACCTGTGATGAGCAGACTATTGGCCTCATAAGCTTTTCTATTCAAACGTTACTGGGCAGAAGTTGGCTTCCTCAAAGCTTCGCAAATTGAAATTCAATCCAGATCAATGAGCGTTTTTTTATTCGATTTGGTCCTGGAATGGAAAGAATCATCACATTTTTAGTTGAGCATGTCTACTTTCAGTTTCCGTCCTATGTATTTATTCTGTATCAGCAGATAACTGCTGGCCTCGTTCCTGTGAGCTGACAAATGCGTAGAGTAGACACACTAGCAGGTGGCTGTTTATTTGGGAGGTAGTGAGGAAAGACTGTGCTTAGACTAATCATGAAAATCTGATAAATGTCAGCCTAGAACTTGTGTCCCTAGGAATTTAAAACAATTGTATTTCCTCATTGTCTACATAGGTGACAAAAACGTATGCATAATGGTGCCTTATTTTACTTAAATAACAACTAGTTTTTCTCTATGAAATGCTTCCAACAGAGAAAAATATAAAGGACTCTAAATTAGATGAAGTAGCTTAGCTAAAATATTCTCTGATGGGCTGTCAGAACTGAAGTAGTTAAACACACTGTGTGGGTTAGATTTTGCTACATAACAAACCACCTAACCTCACTGGTTTAACATGACAACCGTTTATGTAACTCATCCTATGAAAGCAATTTCAGCTGCACTCTGCTTGGAAGTTCTGGTCCAGGCTAGACTCACGTGAGCATCTGTGATAGCCTTGGTCAGCTCCGGGATCATCCAAGACCTCCTGGCCACTCAGGTAACTGGCGGTCAAATCATGGTTGGCTCAGGGCTGAGCTCAGTGGTTCATGCCTGTAATCCCAGCACTTTGGGAGGCTGAGGCAGGTAGATCACCTGAGGCCAGGAGTTCGAGACCAGCCTGACCAACATGGTGAAACCTCATCTCTACTAAAAATACAAAAATTAGCTGGGCATGGTGGCGTGCGCCTGTAGTCCCAGATACTCAGGAAGCTGAGACAGAAGAATTGCTTTAACCCGGGAGGCAGAGGTTGCAGTGAGCTGAGATCACACCACTGCACTCCAACCTGGGCAACAACGTGAGACTCCATCTCAAAACATTGACTTAGTTGTTGGGGGCAGTCATCTCATCCTCCAGAGGGCTGGTCGGGGTGTATTTGCATAGTGGTCTTGGGTCTCCAAATGCATCAAAAAACATGCTTCAGTGCACAAGTACTTCTCAAGTTGCTGCAAGACCCATATTTGCTAGTGCCCCACTTGTCAAAGCAATCCAGTTTCCAATCCCAGCGGCTGTGTCAGAGGACACGACCAAAGTGAATGGAGACAGAGTGAGAGCAAGTTGGAGCCACCGCTGCCATCAACCCACCCTGTGCTGCTGCCTGAGCTGTCCCTCAGCACTCCCACCTGCCTGTCAATAGAGGCACTGCCTCCTCATTTCTAGAGTAGGGCTGTATTTGTGAATACTTCAGTAGCCTTTGCCTAGTTCCTGATAACAAAATAAAGGTACCGTTATGAAAATATTTTCATTCCCTTGCTGTAATTTAAAAGTCTCCACATTTTTCTAATATGTGAATTTTAAGTTTTCAGTTTATACTCTGTAGCTGTTTTTCGAGCTCTAGGTTTAAGCAATTTTCCTGCCTCAGCCTCCCAAGTAGCTGAGACTACAGGCACGCACCACCATGCCCAGCTAATTTTTGTATATTTTAGTAGAGATGGGGTTTCACCATGTTGGCCAGGATGGTCTTGATCTCTTTACCTCGTGATCCGCCTGCCTCAGCCTCCCAAAGTGCTGGGATTACAGGCATGAGCCACCATGCCCGGCCAGAAGGGTACAATCTTTTAAAAGAAAAAAAAAAAAAAAAAAAAACAATCTTATGAGCAGGCTCAAGAACGCTTGGAGTCCCAAGGAAGGCACCAAATGTGACTTCCCTTTTGCTCTCACGCACACAGTGCTTTGCACAGACGCCCACCCAGACGAAGGGCATCAGGACCCGGCCGCGCTGGGTGTTGCCTCCACCCCCTCCCCCATCCTTGCTGTCATCCAGCTTCTCCTCCCTGCGTCACCATCTCCTCGGGTGTTTCCACTCCTCCATCTGCGGGAAAGTGCGGTGATGCCTCCAGGTCGTGGGTAGAAGCCCCACATGGGCCTGGTGAAGCTGAGCGCGCTGGATGTGCAGGAATCCTGCTGGAGCCCAGGAAAAGTAGCTGCACCCTGTGACCGCACGTGGCCCAGGAATCAGCGAGCAGAGGGTCTGTGTTTTTGTCTCAGCTGTCAGTGCAAGGTTCACAGGTGCCTGATGGCCTTGGAGCCCTGGAGGGCCGGGGAAGTCGTCAAGCACTTGAGCTTGCAGAGAGGGGCGGAGAGGCTGCTGGCCAGAGATGTGAGCACGAAGCGGGCAGGTGGCCGAAAGACAGGGCTCCTCTGGGAACTGGCAGCTGAGACCAAACAAATGACAGACACGTCCAGACACCCCTGTGCAGAGGTGACTCTCACCAAGGGCAGGAAACCTCTCCACCTCACACACGTGGCGCCGGGAGGGCCGCCAAGAGTCTGACTTGACTCTGGACCAAGGGGGTGTTTAAATTGCCACAGGAGACTTTGAATATTAATATGCTGAGTTTTCACTACTTGATGGAAAAATCCAAAAAATAAAAATGACATTCAGCAATAGAAGAAATAAAATGGCCATTTTTCACCCATGAAATTGGTCTGGGAATTTTTATCTGCTCTGCCCACAAAGCCTCTCCTTGTGCCTTTGCGCTCGCTCTCTCTCTCTCTGTCTGTCTGTCTCTGTCTCTCTCTCTCTCTCTCTCAACCAAGACCCCACTCTACCAAAGCAGAAGGGATATACAGACAGTAGGATGAGATGCATGAAAGATATCCTGCCAGGCCAGGCGTGGTGGCTCATGCCTGTAATTCCAGCACTTTGGGAGGATGAGGGGGGGGCGGAACATGAAGTCAGGAGTTCAAGACCAGCCTGACCAACATGATGAAACCCCATCTCTACTAAACAACGACAAAAAAAAAAAAAAAAAAAAAATTAACTGGACACGGTGACATGTGCCTGTAATCCCAGCTACTCAGGAGACTGAGACAGAAGAGTCACTTGAACTGGGAGGCGAAGATTGCAGTGAGCTGAGATCATACCACTGCACTCTAGCCTGGGTGACAGAGCAAGCTCCATATCAGAAAAAAAAAAAAAAAAAAAAAAATCATCCTGCCAAATTTGAGTGACGGAAAGAATATTTTTATGATCATTATTGCAGGTATGTTTTGGTATGGTATTCAAAAGCCTATCTTGGCTATAATGATTAATGTAACATCATTAGGGAAGAAACCCTCCTCTTCCTTTCTTTACTCACAGAATAGTGGAATAAAAATGTCCGTGAATAAACTCATTGTTTTGCCAATGATAAGAAAGCATTTTCTTAAGAAAAATTAGAATCCTCCATTTTCCATTCCTGCTAATTATTTGGATTTAACTCTTGGATGTGCTTTCTAAATTAAAGTCTACCAGGATATACCGAAGGCAAATAGAAGAATTTGACAAAAAAAAATCATTAGTTAATCTAATTCCAAAGAGCAGAACTTTCTAGAAGAAATTAACAGTGAAAGGATTATTCTATCAAAATATTTTTAATTTTAAAATGCTGAAGTCAAAAGACTGACTATGTCCTAAAAGGAAATAAAGAATCATCAATAGCTTTACTGACTGCCATTTCTTAAGTTTTATTAGTGTTTTGAAAAACCTTTTTACATCTGTTATCAGAATTTGAGAGAAAATATTGATTTACTATCTTGACCTACTCAAGCTAAAAATATATTACTGAAACCATTTTAATCAAATGTTTGTAAGTTATATATTGCTTAAATTTTCAAATGACATGTTTTAGTAAATATTGATTTTAACAAAAGCATTTTATCCCTTGAAAGTTGACAGAAACTTTTAGTTTCTTTTCTTAAAGACAATTAAATACAACAACAAGCTTTGTTGAAAGAAAACAATGGCAAAATTCAATTAACTAAATACAGCCAACCTCCTGAAATGACTATTATGAAGACTAACAACATAAGAAATCAGCAATTGCACAATGGTTATTATTCCAGTCCAAATTATGATTAGAATTGTGTACAATATCCTAGTCAAAACGAATTTCTTATTTGTTCCCAATTCCGGATAGAAACCATAAAGTAAATCACAAACAGAGCTAAGTTTATTTTGCCTGTAATGTCTGGCCTTGTGATCACTGTGGCTGATGAATCTAATGAGATGTCAGAATCCATGAACCACAGGCCAATCAGGTGAATGACAAGCGTGAAGTCCAACCCTTTTTCCAAGGTAAAGATACGCTGAATTTGAGGTGTTTATTGCTTTAGCGTTCCATGATTTAAGACGATCATCAGAGGTCATATCCTTCTCTCTTTCGAATCTATGGTTCTGCGATGCCTACAAATTGTAAATGATAGACAAAGCTTTCACAGATTTGCTCTGAATTATTGGGTATACAATCCAAGCCCATGTGGAACTTTCCCTTATAGAACTCCTCAGGGCTGAGTGCTCCCCACATATTTGCCAGCATGATTGAACTGAGACTGTACAGGGAAGTGAGAGCCTAGAAATATAATGGATGGACTTCAGCCACCACCTATCCGATATGAGCACACAATCCAGAGAGCACCAGAGCCAGTAAGTCAGGCTGATTAATGGAAGTGAGCAGCTCAGAGTAAGTGGCAGTCCAAAGACAATAAATCTCGTAGTGTAGCCAAGTTCTAGCCTGCTCTTTTGAGGAAGATGGGGAGGCAAATGTTCGGCACAGTGACAACAACTGTGAGAAATACACTCTCCCAGACAAGTGTGTGTAATCCAAATGCACGTACAGACAACATCCCTGACTACTAACAGAAATGAGGAGAAACACAAATCAGAACACGAAACACTGCGACGTCTCATTTTAGAAAAAGACAATGTCGTTATTTGAAGTAAAAACATTTTCAAATTTTCAATGCGGTGTTTTAAAACATGAACGTGCTGAAGACAAATGTAAGAATTTAACAAAATAATGTCAGTTAATCTGATTCCAAAGAGCTGAACTTTCCTGGCGAAATTAACAATCGAAGGAATATTCCATCAAAGATATTTCTAATTTTAAAATGCTGAGGTCCAAAGACAGATTACGTCCTAAAATGGAATGAGCTATACTTCTTTTAATCTTGAGACTGGAAAAGTTTTTCGGAGATGAGAATCCTTTCTGAAAAATTACTATGTCGAATGTTCAAATACACACACATACACATCTGCTAACTGCTCTTCTGTTGATCTTGGCTTCTCCAAATGCTGTGATGATTATAATAATCCATCTGGGGAAAGAGGATCTTCAATTTCATTACATTCTGAACAGGGGTTCATAGATTTCACTTGGCTTCCTAAACACTGAAGTTGGGAGATCCAAACTTTTAGTGGAAGTGATTTGAAGGGTAGAATACAGTCCTCAATACTGGCTGAAACACAGTAAGGCTGTGTACAAGGTCAGAAGCCCAGGGATATTGCAAAGCAGGAAGACTACAAGTCCTGACTCTGCCAGGCCAGTGGCCCATTCCCTGTCTTCCAGACAATGAAGTATCATGTGGTTATTGGAAGTCATAGGTGGGAGGTCGGTAGGGTCTCCCCTCAGACACGGAGAATAAAGAGCGAAAATAAGGCACTAATTCTCTTTGAAAATCTTTTTTTCTTTCTTTCTTCAGAGCCAGAACAGCTGGAAAATATTTAAGCAGGACTCAGCCCTGAAATATCTTTTCTCGGTGTCCTAGGGAAATTTTTTCAGAGCAAATGCATGAAAACAGCACTAGATTGCAGAGTATAGAATCCCAGAATATCCTGGCAAACTTTACACAGATGATAAAAATGGTCACTACTTACAGAGGGCTTCTTATCTACCAGGAACTGTAGATACACTGTATCATTTAATCCTCTCAGCAACCCTTGGAGATAGGATCCGTGTCTTACAGATAAAAAAGTAAAGTGTGTTTCCTGCTTTCCCAAGATTATACAGCTGGGGAGAGGAGGGGCCTACATTTAGGATCACCGCAGCTGGTTTCAAAGAATATGTGAAAAGATGCTTATGGGTTGGGGAAGCCATGCTCAGGTCAGAAACATCTCCAACCTAAAACACTTGGAACTAACATTTTAAAATCAAGCCAGAGAAAAATTAGTTCTGTACTTATTTTTTACATTTTAATTTAACTTTAATTTTGTGTGGTCATTATTTCTTTTCCTTTTTTTCAGATGGAGTCTTGCTATGTCGCCAGGCTGGAGTGCAGTGGCACGATCTCAGCTCACGGCAACCTCCGTCTCCCGGGTTCAAGCGATTCCCCTGCCTCAGCCTCCTTGTGTTGTTATTATTTCTGTACTACTACTCTCCTTCACCTTTAAAACAATCGACAGAGAACTAGGCAAAAAAGAAGGTGAGAAACTTAATCTGTTGCTGGCCTGACTGAGGTTCAGATCCGAGGGCTGCAGGGAGCGTTCTAACGTGACCGAAGCAGGTGCCTTCAGACTCAGGGATGCCAACATACCCTCCAGGACGGAGTGATCATTGCAAAGAGCAGATTGCAGGCTATTCAGTGAGCAAGCGGTTGGGGTTTCTGACCAGAACAATTTGCATTTGAATTACCCATTTTGGACAAAATGAGCACAAACAGAGGGAAGAAGGGAACATGATACAAGGTTAATAATCTCAACTTGAGATGTCCCCAAAAGACAGGTTGAACAGATAGACTGAAGGTGACAGTAGGGAGGATAGGGCTGGTGGCTAACACCTCAGGAACTCTTGGTTTAGAATCAGATTTCACTAATTGAAAGCAATAAAATGAGGCAGTAAAACAAAGGCTTCCGGAAGAAAGGAGGAACTGGTATAGGGGAAAGCTCAAAATCCTAGTGATGCCAAGATATTGAGTTAATTAGGTTAGGAAAAAAGTATTCATGAATAAGGTAATTGAACTCTACAACTCGGTAGGCTTTTTTTTTTTTTTCCCTGAGAGTATCTGAACTACAACTTATCATTGTAAAATCTCATATCTACCACTAGAACTGAAGCAGCAGAGTTCCCTGACCCCCTTTGCAGGACATGTGACAGGGTTGTGGCTCATATGTTCTGCCACTGCACACTCAAACCCCTTATGGGAGGGAGAGACACAGGCAGACAGGTGCAGGAGCCAGGGCGCGTGTGTTTTGGGCTCCAGCCCCACAGTAGCATCTAAGGGTGGGTGCCTGCAACTCCGAAAGCCCAAGCGGAAGTGTGTTACAGTGCACTCTTTCAGCTTTGCTGTCTGCAAACAGCTCAAGTGTTAACCAGCTCAATGCCCTCTTGGTACACAGGTCTTTGTCCAGAATCCAGGAACAATCAGGTTGTACACGGACTGGAAGGATGAATGTGGGGGCTTTACTGAGTGGTGGAGGTGGCTCTCAGTGGGATGAATGGGGAGCTGGAAGGGAGATGGTGTTGGAAGGTGATCTTCCCCTGGAGTTTGGCCGTCCAGCAGCCTCTCCAACAATCCTCAGCCAAACTTCTCTCAATGTTCAAATGTTCCATCTGTTCTCTCTGCCATGCCATTCTGCTGTTCTTCTGCTCTTTGTCATTTCCTTATCTGCTTCTGGAGCCTGGGGTCTGGGGTTTATATGGTATGAGACAGTGGGGCATGGCAGGTGAAAAGGCAACTTTTGGGCAGGAAAACAGGAGTGTCCATTCCCACTTAGGTCTGTGGGTTTCCAGGCTTGAAGGCGGGGCCTTTGCCAGGGCACCATCATCTTCTACCTAGTATTTCCCTGTCTCCTGTCTGTATCAGAAATATAAACTTTAGTTCAGTATTAATTCAGTGGGGGAAAAAGCATTAGTTAAATCTTCCAACCTTATAGTTTAATGTTAACATTTAATTTCACTACTAAAATAAATGATTAATATCACTACCCTGAAACTTGATACTTTTTTTTTTTTTTTTTGAGATGGAGTCTTGCTCTGTCCCCCAGGCTGGAGTGCAGTGGCATGATCTCTGCTGACTGTAACCTCCGCCTCCCAGATTCAAGCGATTCTCCTACCTCAGCCTCCTGAGTAGCTGGGACAACAGGTACACACGGCCTCTGCCTGGCTAATTGTTTGTGCTTTAGTAGAGACAGGTTTCACTGTGTTGCCCAGGCTGGTCTCCAACTTCTGAGCTCAGGCAATCCGCCCTCCTCAGCCTCCCAAAGTACTGAGATTACAAGCGTCAGCCACCATGCCTGGCTGATAAATTTTAATATCATATCTCTACACTCACACAATTACAAGTAATAAATATACTAATTTTAAAAAAGGAAACTATTATAAAAAATTTTCTTAAAACTATCCCTGATCGAAATTTTGGTTAAATGTGGTAGTGTAAGCACAAATGTTATCTGCTCACCCTTAAGAAAATCAACTAAGAGGAGGGCAAATTAATTTAAACCTGCATAAGCCCACTGGGACAAAAAGAATGGGAGAAGTAATATTAGAAGATTAAAAGTTTAACTTTTCTTTGAAATTTAACTGACTGGTGGGCATTAATTTAGTAGAAAAAAGGAAGCTGCAATGTAAGAAGAAAAGAAATGTGATTCACTCAGAGAATCTGAGAAAGTTTTATACCTTGGAGTCAGCAAATAAGCAACCTTGGTGCATTGAGTGAGACATGAGGCTAAAATTCAGAAATGAAGTGATAACATGCATTCTAATTCACGGAACACAAGACTGTTCCCCAGAAGGCTACATTCAGATGTTATCGCCAAGGAGGAGATTCTCCTTTAGACACTGGAGTCCGGTGATGCCAGACAAAAAGGACCACTCTGTTAAGGAGACCACTGGCCAACTAAGAAATAACAGAAGGTTAATCACAGTTAAAGCCCCCTGCAATGGACCACTAAGACTGCTTAATTTCACTCAAGAACCAACAGAGGCTTTGTCTAATCTCCGGGCTGTGGGGTGTGGACCTCAGCGGGGGGTGGCCCTTCTTCTGGACCAGACAGTCCAGGGAAATCTGTGGGTCAAACGTTCCATTCACACATTCCTCTCTCACGACTCAGAGCCCTTGTTTCTGTCCTCTCACTTTGTGTAGGACCCCTTTTAGGGCTGAGACTTTAGCCTATAGTGAGTTAAATCATGGTCTTCAAAAAAATATATCCATGTCCTAGTCCCCCTAAGCTGTGCCTGTGACCTTATTTAGGAAAATGTTCTTTGCAGATATAATAAAAGTAAGGATCTCAAGATGAGATCATCTGACACTGAGGAAAGAGATGCAAGTATCCAAGATGGCCTTCCCCCTTGACTTCCACACTGCATTTCAATGGAAGAAAAGGCTGGCCAGCAGGAGCCTCCTAAATCGCCTTCTTAGAGATAGCAGGTGCCGTATGGGGGAATCTTTCCAGAAGGCATTATTTTTGCTTAAGATCAAACCCCCGTCCCATGCCTACTCCATGGACCAAGACCCTTTCACATGTGATTTCTAAGGCTGTAAACCCAAGACCCTTTCACGTGTCATATCTAGGGTGTAAGCCTATACAAAGGCAGGGATTCTCTTTGTGAGAGGAGCTGGACTGATAGAGAGCTCCGTGGCCTTGCTCCCGGCCAGAATCAGTCACCTCCTCCTCCCTAGTTCAGTGTCCAGAGGTCTATTTCTCACGGTCACTCCTGCTTCAATACAAAAGAGAAGACACACACAAAAGAGAAGACACACAGAGAGGATGGCCATGTCACGGCGCAGGCAGAGGCGAGTGTTGCAATCAAGAGTGCAGAGAAGAGAAGACAAGGGTTGGGTCCAAGCACACGCACCCAGCTTCTTGCTCTAGGCGATTCTCTGTTTTGCCCTCCACCAAGGCAGAACAAGAGTACTGAAGCCTTGTTGTCCCTCTGGACCATGGCCTCCACCGACCACAAAACGAAGCCCTTCTTGGCCTCACTCTCAGCCCACACTCAATCCTGTGGATGCACGAAAAGGGGAGACACGAAAAGATAAAGTGAAAGAGAAGGGGCCTCTTAGTCTCCAGTCCCAGGGGCTGAAATCGTGGCTGAATGGAAACCGTTCCATGTCTTATTCCAGGAACCTCTAATTGAGACATTATTTGGGAAAAGGGCCACCGAAGATATAATTAAGGCTTTGAGGTGGGGTCATTTTGGATCATCCGGGGGGACCTCAAATCCTTCCAGGACACACGGGAGAGAGTGGTGTGGTCACCTTTAACGTGGAGACTGTATTTTCATTCAGGTATGGCGAGGCTGTGAAAGAGACGTAAAAGTGTCAGGACCCCCAACTCACTATGCCGAAGGAAAACGTGAAGCTTAGCAGCCAAGTCAGGCAAAAACTGCCTTCCATTTTGTTCCTAAGTAGACAGCTGCGAACATAGAAGGCTACCTGTCTACCCCGCGACCTCCCGCACAAAGTGCTCACAAGGAAATTTCCCTGGGAGAATTTCCCTAAGACAATTCTGTTCTATTTCACCTTGATGATGTAAATTAGCAGCTTAGCTTCACAAGTACCTTGACAAAGGCGGGCCCAGAAGTCATCCTTTGGCTCACCTGAGAGGCATGCACATCTGAGCGCCCCCTCTCCTCCACTTTAACTTATCTTGTGCAGAAATGTGGACTCACCAGCACTGGACGAATGCGCAACTCGGTGCTCCTCCACCCCTCCTTTCACGTAAGAGGCAGGTTCCGTAAGTGCTGCAACCATGGCCTCTTTTGTCTACCTCCTCTCTTTTTCCCCTCTTTCCTCGACTGCCCAGGTTTTTTCCCTTTAAATCTGGGGTGTCCAATCTTTTGGCTTCGCTGGGCCATGCTGGAAGAATTGCCTTGGGCCACACATAAAATCCACTAACACTAACAAAGCTGATGAGCTAAAAAACAAAAATCACACACGCACACACAAAAGCATCATTTTAAGTCAGTTTACTAATTGGCTAATTCCAGCTGGGCCTCCTTCAAAGTGGTCCTGGGCTTCCTGAGGCCCATGGGCTGTGGGCTGGACAAGCTTGCTTTAAATGCTGAAGTCCTCAAACCCTCTTCTCACGGCCCCACTGGGGAGGAACCTTGCTTTATACATGAAGTGATCAGACCTCCATATGCAAGCCCGGACCCAGAAAGTCTGGAGTGCTGCCTGGCTCGCTGCTCACCCCCCAGCCCCCACCAGCACTCACCAGCATCCCTGGGAGCTTCCCTGAACCTCGAGCTTCTCTCCGCACCCCGCCAGCTTCTGTTACAATAATGTGAATACTCCTCACCTCACCTGCCATCTTAACTGTTACTATGATAATGTGAATACTCCTCACCCCACCTGCCATCTTAACTGTTACTGTGATAATGTGAATACTCCTCACCCCACCCACCATCTTAACTGTTACCATGATAATGTGAATACTCTTCACATCACCTGCCATCTTAACTGTTACTATGATAATGTGAATACTCCTCACCCCACTGGCCACCTTAACTGTTACTATGATAATGTGAATACTCCTCACCCCACCCGCCATCTTAACTGTTCTGACAATGTGAATACCCCTCACCCCACCTGCCATTTTAGCTGTTACTATGATAATGTAAATACTCCTCACCCCACCCGCCATCCTGTTACTATGATAATGTGAATACTCCTCACCCCACCCACCATCTTAACTGTTACTATAATGTGAATACTCCTCACCCCACCCGCCATCCTGTTACTATAATGTGAATACTCCTCACCTCACCCGCCATCCTGTTACTATGATAACGTGAATACTCCTCACCTCACCTGCCATCCTGTTACTATGATAATGTGAATACTCCTCACCCCACCCGCCATCCTGTTACTATGATAATGTGAATACTCCTCACCCCACCCGCCATTTTAACTGTTACTATGATAATGTGAATACTCCTCACCCCACCCGCCGTCTTGTTACTATGATAATGTGAGTACTCCTCACCTCACCCGCCATCTTAACTATTGCTATGATAATGTGAATACTCCTCGCCCCATCCACCATCTTAACTGTTACTACGATAATGTGAATACTCCTCACCCCACCCACCATCTTAACTGTTACTATGATAATGTGAATACTCCTCACCCCACCCACCATCTTAACTGTTACTATGATAATGTGAATATTCCTCGCCCGTATCCCCACCACTGTAACTGATCTTACTCTGTAACACCCCTGCCCCTGAAAACTTGCCCCTACCCATGAAACCAATTCCCACCCCTACTCCCTTCACCAGTCCTTTCTCGGATTCAGCCTGCTTGTACCCAAGCATGAAATAAAATGGCCTTGTTGCCCACACAAAGCCTGTTTGGAAGGTCTCTTTATTAAATGCATTTAATCTTCAGTACTATTGGATACGAATAACAATAAGTTTGTAAATATTAGTGAATACATTTCACAGAGAGAGAGACTCTGACTCTAAATAAAATAAATAAATAAGTGGTATTTATTTATAGCATTTACATCTAGAGAATGCTTTTTTATTTTAGACAGAGTCTTCCTCTGTTGCCAGGCTGGAGTGCAATGGCTCGATCTCAGGTCACTGCAACCTCTGCCTCCTGGGTTCAAGTGATTCTCCTGCCTCAGCCTCCCTAGTAACTGGGACTACAGGTGCGTGCCAGCATGCCCAGCTACTGTTTTGTATGTTTAATAGAGACAGGGTTTCATCATGTTGGCCAGGATGGTCTCCATATCCTCACCTCGTGATCTGCCTGCCTCAGCCTCCCAAAGTGCTGGGATTACAGGTGTGAGCTACCGCGCCCAGCTGAGAATGCTTTAAGTCTTAATTTGTTAGCCAATGGTGTAGTCACTAACTGTGTTTTCAAATCTAAAAATGCTGCTGGTAAATTGTGACTGCTGACCTGGCACTAAAAAAGTTTAAACTTATATATTTTTGTCCTAGGAAAATGGTAGTACTTTTCTGATTATGGAACAGAGACATGTGTATTCATTTTCTGCTTGTTATAAACATCTACAGAAAGCTGGTATTAGATGGAAACTATTTTCAGGAGCCGTTAATGCTATGACTGTATAAGTCCATGAAATTGGCGGGCCACTCTCAAGTTATATCACTGATGAGCTGCTCGTATTCTAAGTGGAGATCTCCCTGCAGTTACATCCCTTTCCTGTCTTGTAGCTCTGTTAAATACCGATCTTTCTCTTTTGCAGGGAGGAATGTGATTAAAGAGCTCTTGTCCGCATATTAGAAACTGGTCCTGACCAGACCTCTGAGGACCGCAGCAGCACATTGAAGTATTTTATAAATAATATATGAACCTCAGAGGTCTGGTTTGGGGAGATACTCACTTTTCTCCACCTGTGCACCACAGTTCATTTGTCAACAGCAATACCAGCACATACAGTTCTGCTCTGGGTGGGTAAAGCTACACCTTAAACAAACACAGAAGTAGGAGTGCCCCAGTGCAGCTCAGCTGCCTCAACACCACTTTCGGTAATTTGGGAGCAAACCGTGTTGACCATGAACGTTGGCAGATCACGCACAGAAAAGAAGTGTTAGAATTCCTTTTTATAAATGATAAATATTACCACAAAATGATAAAAATGGAAGGTGGTTTTGAATGTTGGCAAAACTGGCCAAGAACTTTAATTAGGACAGTATCTTCCCAGCAACTGCTCTAAAAACCGTAACGTTTAGAATGCTCTGGGCACCAGATGTGGCAGAGTAGCTGAGACTAGAGGCACCCACCACCACGCCCGCTAATTTACGCATTGTATTCTCACACATGTTGCATGAGACTTGTCGATGCAATTTCTAGGATAACAGCCTCAAAAAATAAATAAAAAGTTGCACATGCATTATATTTGCTTTTTAAATTATATAGGATTTAAAAGATTTTATGGCCAGATATATTGAGCAGAGCAACAACTTTTAACAGAATACAGGGACTAAACAGAACTGATCTATTTATACATTGTTCACAAATATTCCAAGTTCTTGCTTGTATCATTTTGCCGTTCATAAAAAGACTAAATAATAACACAGTGTTAACAGAAAAACTTCAGTTGAATTAAACTTTTGGGTTTTTTGGAGACGGAGTTTCGCTTTTGTTGCCCAGGCTGGAGTGCAATGGTGCAATCTCAGCTCACTGCAACCTCTGCCTTATGGGGTTCAAGCAGTTCTCCTGCCTCAGCCTCCCAAGTAGCTGGGATTACAGGTGTGCACCACCAGACCTGGCTAATTTTTGTATTTTTAGTAGAGATGGGAGTTTCACCATGTTGATCAGGCTGGTCTTGAACTCCTGACCTCAGGTGATCCACCCTCCTCAGCCTCCCAAAGTGCTGGGATTATAGACATGAGCCATCAGGCCCTGCCAGCTGAATTAAATTTAAAGGAGTTTAATTGAGCAATAAAGGATTGTGAATCAGCCCCAGAATCACAACGGATTCAGAGAGAGACTACACAGCCACATGATGGAAGAAGACTTATAGACGAAAAAAGGGAAATGATGTACAGAAATCAGAAGTGAGTTACAGAAACAGCTGGATTGGCTACAGGTCTGCCTTGCTGGAACACAGTTTGAACCCTCAGCGGTGCATGAGTGTCTGAAGAATGGCTGCTGGACTGGCCAGCACCCAGCGACTGTCACTGGTGCAGACTCCTAAGTTAGGTGTTCAATCTTGTTGGCCTGTTAGGTTAGGTTATGGTTCATCTACAAGGACTTAAATATACAAGTATCGAGTCCTTCCCAGGCCACATTAACAATGGTTAACTCTTTTTTACAGTTTTTTACAGTTTGAAGTGGATGTGCTCTTAAGTTATTCCTTACATTTCTTTATCTTAGAAATTCCTAGCCTTTAAAGTAACAAATTCTACTTTTAGTTTTTTATTAGTGCTTTCTGGCCAAGACTACTATAATATTTATTAGAAATCATACATTAATTTTATCTCAAATAATTATTTGATAATAATGCCTATTTGATAAAATGTGATTTTACATGTAACTACACATTAAAATTGTAAGTGCCTTAACATATATAATAATGGCCTGTATTTATAAAACCTACATTTTTCTAAATATAGAACATTATAAATATAGACCATTTATAAAAACTATGTTGGTGGCTCACGCCTATGTTGGTGGCTCATACCTGTAATCCCAGCACTTTGGGAGGCTAAGGTGGGTGGGTCACGAAGTTAGGAGTTCTAGACCAGCCTGGCCAATATGATGAAACCCCATCTCTACTAAAAAATACATAAAATTAGCTGGGCGTGGTGGTGCGTGCCTGTGGTCCCAACTATTCAGGAAGCTGAGGTGGGAGAATCACTTGAACCCGAGAGCGGAGGTTGCAGTGAGCTGAGATCGCACCACTGCCCTCCAGACTGGGTGACAGAGTGAAATCCCGTCTCAAAAAAAAAAAAAAAAAAAAAAGGGAAACATAGTTATTAATAAGCTGGACATGGCGGTGTGCGCCTGTAGTCCCGGCTACTTGGGAGACTGAGGCAGGAGAATTGCTTTAACTCAGGAAGTGGAGGTTGCAGTGAGCCGAGACTGTGCCACTGCACTCCAGCCTGGCCACAGAACAAGACTCCATCTCTAAATAAATAAAACATAGTTATTAAGAAATGTCCAAAAGTACACTGAAAAATGTTGGGCATTTGTTATTTTTTTTCAAAGTAACTTTCATAATTGCAAGAAAATCAGACATGCCTATTTAGGTATTCACTTATTATGTGAGCAAATCTTTATTGTGACAATTGCAAGATAAGTAAAAAGGAGTAAGACACAACTCACCTTAAAGATGCACAATATATTAACAGACAGATCGTAAATAGTATCATAATGTGATAAAATGTCAAAACAAAACTATGTGGAAAATTCCACAGGAGCACCCAGTAGAGAGTGATTGATTCTAACTAAAGTTTAGGGAAGTCTTTATTGTAATGCTATCATTTGAGGTAGTTTTTGACAAGTCAGTGGAGTTTCATACACAGAGCAATTGCGGAGAGGAGCGAATAGCATAGAGATGAAAAATAAGGTGTGTTTTAGTTACCACAAATATTGAATTTGAGTTAATGCCCACTGTAAAATTTGCACATTACCTACCGAACATACACAAGTGGATGACTGAATAAAAGGGCTAAAGAAATACACAGTGCTAGAAGTATTACATGATCTCGGCAGTGAGTGTGTTTATTCCTGGAGGGCTTGCGTGGACCCTGCTCTATCTCCTTTGACTCTCATCACGTGAAGGCATACCTGACTGATCTGTAAATGCCAGCACGAGCATCTTCTGCACGAGGGCTAGCTCTGACTCTGAAACCTTCCTGGCTACCTTTTCTAGGCCCGAAATGCCGAAGAGTGATCACTCATCAGTACAGCTACAATCAACGGCTAATGGTAATTGTGTGTAAATATTACAATTCCGTTGGCCCATGGGTGGGACTACTCAAAGACGCATTTTACCCTGGCTTCTAGATTTCCACAGCAGGATTAAGCTCCAGTTGCCCATGGTGATAACACCCTTGAAAATAAAGCCTTTTTTGTCAGTATTTTATTTTCTTCCCTATCTCACTTCTATTCTTTATGGATCATCTACTAAATGAACCACATTCACTTGAATGGCTATTTTGGTCTGGGTCTCAGATTGAAATGTACATTGGGATAAAAGGACATGAAACAAAATTAAATTACACAAGCAAGAAATAAATTTTATTTATTGCAAGCCAGTGAAACTTTGAGGTCATTTGCTCAGAAGAATAAGAGGGCCTGAAATGACTAAAAAATAATCTATTAGAGAAAAGAAGTCAACGACAAAATTGGAATAAAAAGGATTGTGTTATAAATAACAAAGAAGGCACCTGGAAAATAGGTGCTTGAATTTACTGTCTGAATTCACCATGGAACACGGGTTGGGCCAAAATGTGGAGATTTAGAAAAGGAAGGAGAATAATGTGGGTTGTCCCGCAGAAAAACAACACAACCACATTTTGCATAAATGTGTGGAAAGAAAATTAAAAGGAAGTGAATCTATATAAAAATGAGTTCAATTTCTTTTTTAAAAAATTCAGTCTCCACAGAGATTGTCAAAAATTGCCAATGTCGACTATACTGAAGTCGTCACGGCAGGGTATTGGGAAAAGTTTTCAATTAGCAATAATCACACCTCGGATAAACTTCATTGGCTACGATACTGCCACTGGCAAAGCTATGAGTTCAATTTCTTAATAGAACCTGCCACTAAAATCTGCTCATCAGCTGAGGCTTCTGTCTCAATAAACATAACCACCGTTCTCCCAGTCACCCAGACACAGTGTGCACCCTTGACCCTTTACCCTTGCCTCTCAGGTCCACTGCCAACCCCTAATCAATGGGCGGATCTTACCAATTCAACTACCTAGATATTCTTAGTCTGTCCCTCCTTTTCACTACACGGCTGCTCTCAGAGTCGGATCCTGACTTTCTCTTGCTTGATCCGTTATAATACTGTGGTTCCTACTCTTCCCTCCTTGAATCCTGGGTACCTCAACCTTATCCTCCACTGTGAGGGGTGATTGGAAACACATCTGACCACATCACTCCCCATGTTAGCACCCGTGCCCAGCCTAAACGGTGGCCCTCAAGGAGAGTGACAGAGACAGTCGGTGGAGATGTAGAAGAAAATATTAGAAACTTTCTATATGTTTATTTCATTCTAAAAAATAAAATACATGGAGAGACCACACAACGTGTAGAGAAATTATGAACACATATAGATACATTAGAGGTGACTGGGAAACTTTCACTAAATGAGTATATAATCAAAAAAGTCTGGAGGTGACCAGCGAAGAGAGAAAATCTGAGTTCCTTCACTCAGCCTGCGTTGCAGCCTCCAACGCCAGCTTCTCACCACCCCACACGACGAACTCCACAGCTGGTAACACCAGGTTTCCTCTCACTCGGCATTGTCTACACAGCAGCATAGTGAGCAGCCTCAGAAGTTAAGGCAGCTTTTCAAACTGAGTCTCCTGCTACACTGCATTCAGCAACCATCACCTTCAGAATCCTCGCCTGAACTTTCACGACAGGCTAAGTGCACCTCAGTGTGTTCTCGGGGCACCCCTTAAATGTTGCCGTCATTGGCCAGGTGCGGTGGCTCATGCCTGTCATCCCAGGACTTTGGGAGGCCGAGGTGGGTAAATCATGAGGTCAAGAGTTTGAGACGAACCTGGCCAATATATGGTGAAACCCCGTCTCTACTAAAAAACCCAAAAATTTGCCAGGCTTGGTGGCCAGCACCTGTAGTTCCAGCTACGTGAGAGGCTGAGGCAACAGAATCACTTGAACCCAGGAGGCAGAGGTTGCAGTGAACTGAGATTGTGTCACTGCACTCCAGCCTGGCAACAGAGCAAGACTCTGTCTTGGAAAATAAGGAAAGAAAAGAAAAACACTGTTTATGTGTCATGTGTCTTTATGCACTGTTTCTTCTCTTCACTGGAAGCATTTTGGGTCAGGAATCATGTTTTATTTATCATAGGATTTCTAGGATCTATAAGAGTATCTGTTAGAAGATTGGGAGCCAGTAATTGTTTGCAGAACTTCTAATATGCTAAAGAATAAATAACTAGAAAGCTATTGCAAAAAGCCCAGGTGTGAAATATAAGGAGGAAGAAAACCCCACGAAATTCTAGGTGGCTTGATTTTTCGGTTTCATATAAACAAGGAACAAATACTGTTCATTGTAAAGGGTCTAAGGTTTCCCCTACTCGCAGTCTAATGAGTTACGTATCATTCTTTCATGGATGTTGGCAAAAGACACAAGACTCTTAGGTTCAAAAAGGGAAATGATGGATACTGAGTTGGAATTCTTTCGCAGCTGCAGAACCTGGAGCTTAGGAAGCTCCAATCTTTTATAATGGACCTTCGATCAGTCTGTTTTCATGCTTCTGATAAAGATGAACTGGGACTGGGAAACACAGAAGAAAGCTTTAATGGACTCAGTTCCACATGGCTTCTACCTCACCATTATGGCAGAAGGTGAAAGGCTCACTCACAGGGCAGCAGACGGGAAGAGAGCTTGTGCAGGCAGAGACTCCCCTTTGTAAAACCATCACATCTCATGAGACTCATTCACTGTCATGAGAATAGAATGAAAGACCCACTCTCATGATTCAATTACCTCTCACCAGGTTTCTCCCACAGCACATGGGAATTGTGGGAACTACAGTTCAAGATGAGATTTGGGTGGGGACACAGACAAACCGTATCAGACCTCAAGTGAGTTTGCTCAAACTTTGCCCTAAAAGCAGTCATTATTTTAACTTTCTGAGACACCAAGAAAACCTGCTCTTTACCCGAGATGGAAAAGCTACCTTAACTTCCAAGGCTGTTCACAATGCCAATATCCTTGAAAACATCATTTGAAAGAAAAGCTGCCAGAGTCTCTGTTTTATTTTTGTGGGTTTGGTTGGTTTTTGAGATGCAGTCTCGCTCTGTCGCCAGGCTAGAGTGCAGTGGTACGATCTCAGCTCACTGCACCGCTGCCTCCTGGGTTAAAGCTATTCCTTTGTCTCAGTCTCCCAAGTAGCTGGGACTGCAGGCACTTGCCACCATGCCCAGCTAATTTTTGTATTTTTAGTGGAGACGGAGTTTCACCGTGTTGGTCAGGCTGGTCTCGATCTCCTGACCTTGTGATCCACCCGCCTCGGCCTCCCAAAGTAGGGGGATTACAGGCATGAGCCACTGCGCCCGGCCGAGTCTCTGTTTACATAACATGTGAATATCTGAAATACTCCTGGGGAATCACCTCTCAAATACAAGTAATTAAAGTATTCTAAAATATACAAGAATATTCTAGAGCATTTGATTTGAACAAACATGTGAAAAGTCTACTTAAAATGACCTGTCCTTATTCTTCTGATTTAACTGGACTTTCACTCATTTGTTACATTTAAAGATAATCCTCCCAATGATCTAAATTAATTAGAAGCTTTGAAAAATGAATTACTTTTATGCTTGAATACAATTATTTTTACTTCCCTTGAACCCAAGTTATTCAATAACTGTATTATTTGCGTATATACAGAAAAGAGGCTTTTTCCCTGAATAGTTTGTATGCTGTGAAGTCAGTGAGTGCCAAAATATTGAGGCCCTTGAAAATCTGTATCTGGATTTTGATGATGATGTCAAAGAACTTGAAACTTGTGGAGTAACTATCACCAAAGCATCAAAGTCACCAAGTCCAGCAATACTTCCACAGTCCCTAACATGGCAGACCCTCCTACAGCCCCCAAAGCAGCAGCTACACCTGTTGCACCAAGAGCACCAGACATTCCTGCTGATTCTAGGTGTTTATCTCAGATTCTGATGGAACAATTGTGAAAGGAGAAACAGCTGGACACTGGTGTGGATGCTGGCCCTGAAGAGTGGAGAGATAGAGATGGTCGGGGGTTCGAATCACGTGGTGAAAAGGTATCAAATTCTGGCGAGCCTTCGATGCAAGATAGTGACCTGAAAACATCTGATGCCTGTTGGAAAATTCTCAGGTAATTGAAACTTCTAATAAAAATGATGTGACTATAGATATGGTACATGCTGATGGCGAAAGACCCAATGTTCTAAAAAACCTAAACAACTCGAAGGAAAACACTAGTACATCAGAAGCAGCTAAAAGTGAAGATACAGTTCTCTGCAGCAGCGATACAGATGAGGAGTGTAAACATAATAGTGATGGAAAGACAGCTGTTGTGGGTTCTAACTTAAATTCTAGACCAGCTAGTCCAAATTCCTCCTCAGGACAGGCTCCTGCATGAAACCAGACTCATACTGATCATGGTCGCGAAGGGTCATGTGTTTAAAAAAAAAAACAAAAACAAAAAAACTATCAAACAAGTATATAAAAAATTTGATCCAGTTGAAAAGATTTTAAAAATGCAGGATGAGTTCTTAAAGCCAATTTCCAGAAAAGTACCCGAATTGCCCTTAATTAATTTAGAAAATTCTAAACGGCCTTCTGTTTCTGAGCAATTGTCTGTCCCTTCAGACACCTCGAGTTGACTGAAATCTGACGGCCTTCTGCATTTCAGAAGCCAGAAGGACGATTGCCATATGAACTTCAGGACTCTGCTAAAAATACATCAGATACCTAGCTCCTCAGGAAGGAAATTTCGTTTATAAGCCATTTAGCACTCAAGACCTATGGTTACTCATGTCCTGGAGTTTCCAGAGGTAGAGACAAGACCATGTTCTAAAAAACGGAAGAAAATCAGAAGACAATTTCCGGTTTATGTAGCACCAAAACCAGAGTATCAAGCTTGGTATGCAGTTGAAGCGCTGCTGAAAGTGAACCTTGTCACTTAGGAGCTGAAAGTTTATTGCATTCCAGCAGCTCATTTTATGTTGGGCATAAATGCATTTACTTCAAAGCTTTTTCTGCTGGAAGAAAATACGTTGGAAGAATTAAAAGAAAAGCTTTGAGCACTCAAGATTTCCCACATTCTAAAGAAATTAAGCAGCTTGCAGGAGGGCACTTGTATTTGAAATATCATTAGAATAGTAGTCATATAACTTAGGTGTCACGATATGTATACTAATCACATCACATTACTTTATTGTTACTAATTTCTGTGAATCTGTCTTATCTTTTAAATTAAATCCAAAGCTTTTTGAGCCAGAACCTTTGTCTTGTATGAGGTATGCTATATACCTGTGTTTGGAGGGAAAATTGAGTGATGCATTTTTTCATAAAACTGGTACACTGAAATACCATTGCTTCATGAAAACACGTTAACCAGAAGTTACTACCCCGGAGCTCCATCTCCAAAGAGTGCGGGTTGGTTAATTTCCATTAGCTCTGTGGCTTTAAGGGTTTCCTATTTTTCAAGACCTTATGTAATTCACTTTACAATAGGGTGACTGGATTAGGTGATGTCTGTGGTTTTCTCCCTTTTAAAGTTATATCACTTTTCAAAAAGCAAGTCTATTCTGAGAAAGAAAATGACTCAAAATCTGAATTTGCCCAAATGCAAACGATGGATACTTGTTTTCTCATGCGGAAGATTCTCCACTGCTGAGCTATAAGGCCTCTAATGGAAAGATCACTTGCACAGCATACAATCTGCATAAACATACTGTGGCCTTCCTCATGGACCTTCCAGTCTCTCAGTTCCCTGGATCCCATTAGATCCCAGCCCGTCATCACCATATCATCACCAGACACCACACCTGCTGGCACCTGGATCTCAAACTCTCCAGCCTCCAGAACGGTGAGGAATCCATTTCTGCTGTTCACAAACCACCCAATCTGTGGTATTTTGTTACAGCAGCTAGAATGGACTAAGATAGATGGTTTACATGGGTAGAAAAATCACCAGGAATAACGATGATAAGAAAAACAGCAAGCCAGATGCAAGAACCACCCATGATGAAGAGGGTGGGAAATGACTAGGGAGAGTGACAGAAGGCTCCCGACATGAGCTCTGAGGGAACTGGAGCTTTCAGCAGGACCCAGGGCAAATGGGCTTGAGGCGGCCCAGCAGTGTGCAGGGTGTGAAAGGGAAAAACAGCCAGCAGGTGACAGTGTAGTCCTTTCCTAGGACTTCTGTAGCAAAATACCACAAACTCGATGGTTTCAATTGGTAAACATTTATTTTCTCACAATTATAGAAGCCAGAAATCTGCAATCAGCATCGCTGGGCCACAATCAAGGTGTCAGCACTGTCATACCCCATTGGTGGCTCCATGGGGAAATTGCTTCCTTGCCTCTCAGCTTCCGATGACTGCCAGCATTCTTTGGCTTGTGGCCACATCGCTCCAGTCCTTAAGGTCAACATTTTTTAGTCTCCCTCTGCTCTGCCTTCATATTCCTTGCTTCTAGGTGTGCACTATTCTCTCCCTCCTCGTCTGTTTTTTGTTTTTGTTTTTGTTTTTGTTTTTTTGAAACAGTCTTGCTCTGTGTCCCAGGCTAGAGTGCAGTGGCATGATCTCGGCTCACCAAAACCCCTACC
Organism: Saimiri boliviensis; assembly: GCF_048565385.1. Taxonomy (NCBI): domain Eukaryota; kingdom Metazoa; phylum Chordata; class Mammalia; order Primates; family Cebidae; genus Saimiri; species Saimiri boliviensis. Next base: position 119,422,436 of record NC_133451.1, on the reverse strand, counting down.
TCCCGGGTTCAAGCGATTCCCCTGCCTCTGCCTCCTGAGTAGCTGGGACTACAGGCAGGCGCCACCACGCCCAGCTAGTTTTTTGTATTCTAGAAGAGATGAGATTTCACCGTGTTGGCCAGGATGGTCTCAATCTCCTGACCTGGTGATTCACCCTCCTCAGCCTCCCAAAGTGCTGGGATTACAGGTGTGAGCCACCACACCTGGCCCCTCCTCGTCTCTTAACAGAATATGTGTAATTGCATTTAGGGTCCATCTGGACAATCCAAGATAAGCCATCTTAAGAACTTAATCACATCTGCAAAGGCTTTGTTTTCCTGCCGTGCGTTATGTCACCTGCAAAGACATCTGGGCCCTGAGGTTTGGTTTGAATGTTGAGGCATTCCAGCTGGGAAGGTATGCCTGTGATCCCAGCTACTCGGGAGGCTGAGGAGGGGGAATTCCTTGAATCAGGGAGGCGGAGGTTGCATTGTGACCAGTCCTTCATCTGAGTCCCTGCCTCCCCTCAGGGAGGCCCCCCGACCCCGACTGTTTCTAAAACAGAAAGCATTTTCCAGAAATATCACTTGAGACATAAACCAAATGTATTTAAATATCCCAATAGGCAGGCACTTTTCCAGTCAAATCATCCTTGAATAAACCCCAGCTAAACGTCAAGCAAAGACATAAAATAAAGGATAGGGCTGTGAGTCACACAAACGCGTAGGTGTTCCCATGCTCTGGGAAGTCTTTTCTTCTGAGATTAAAGTTGCACTTCTCTTTTCTTCAAATCATAAGAGATTGGATATTATTTCCACTAATCTATGTCAGTTATTTGTAAAGTAAGACCGGGGCACTGTGCAAACGGGTGCAGGTAAACTGGGACTCTGTATTCGCTTTGTGTTCTGACCACATTGACTGGAGTTTTCATGTTAATAAGCTTTCTGGTAGCTCTTGGAGAGCGTTGTCAGAGACCAACAATTCTTCAGAAGAGCTCACAGTATGAAGACAGAGATTTGATAAAGTGTTTATTATCTTTGTGGCCAAACTTCAAAGACTCACGTCGGGCATTGATTTAAGAGTATTTGTTAAAAGTGGTCAAAATGTGCTTTATTTCTAAGTGTCATCTGTTGTATTCATCTGATATTATTTGCAGTTTTTAAAAAATCATATTAAGGAACTATGTGCTTGGCATATACCATCAAGGACCAAATTTCAATAGTCAGATTACCAAGAAAATACTGTCAGGTACTGAAATGTTCCAAAGATGAATCATTTTATATCTAACATGTACACAGAACACTCAAGCCTAGAAAACATTCAAGCATCAAAATGGAATAGATTTATTAGTACTCTTCGTGAGTAAGATTTGCTTCAACTTTAACCTCTCTTTTGCATTTGGGCAAATTCAGATTTTGAGTCATTTTCTTTCTCAGAATAGACTTGCTTTTTGAAAAGTGATATAACTTTAAAAGGGAGAAAACCACGGACATCACCTAATCCAGTCACCCTATTGTAAAGTGAATTACATAAGGTCTTGAAAAATAGGAAACCCTTAAAGCCACAGAGCTAATGGAAATTAACCAACCCGCACTCTATGGAGATGGAGCTCCGGGATAGTAACTTCTGGTTAATGTGTTTTCATGAAGCAATGGTATTTCAGTGTACCAGTTTTATGAAAAAATGCATCACTCAATTTTCCCTCCAAACACAGGTATATAGCATACCTCATACAAGACAAAGGTTCTGGCTCAAAAAGCTTTGGATTTAATTTAAAAGATAAGACAGATTCACAGAAATTAGTAACAATAAAGTAATGTGATGTGATTAGTATACATATCGTGACACCTAAGTTATATGACTACTATTCTAATGATGTTTCAAATACAGAGAAATAAAAGTACATGTAATATCAAGAATAGTGAGAAGTCTGGCCCCGTGGCTGATACCTGTAACCCCAGCACTTTGGGAGGCCGAGGCAGGTGGATCACCTGAGGTCAGGACTTCAAGACCAGCCTGGCCAACATAGTGAAACCCCATCTCTACTAAAAATACAAAATCATCTGGGTGTGGTGGCATGCATCTGTAGTCTCAGCAATTTGGGAGGCTGAGGCAGGGGAATCACTTGAACCTTGGAGGTGGAGGTTGCAATGTGCTGAGATGGAGCCACTGCACTTCAGGCTGGGCAACAGAGTGAGGCTCCATCCCCAATAATAATAATACATAAGTAAATATAGCGAGAATAACCACGCAAGACAGAGAAGAACTATTTTAGTTCTGTAGGCTGTCACCACAAATATTCCAGTGTGAAAAGTAAAACTTTCTCTACTTGATGCACATTGCCTCTGCTTACCTGCCACGATAGGATGACTACCTTAATTAAATAAGGCAGGAAAGGTGTACGCTTTTCTGTGTTGCTCTATTTCTATTTTTGGTTATCTGTAAATAATCAAAAGAGTCACATGAATTTTCATCCAAGAGATAGAAATGGCTAATTGAAGCAATTTAAGAAATAATGGAGCTAGGGCGGGGCGTGGTGGCTCACGCCTGTAATCCCAGCACTTTGGGAGGCCAAGGTGGGCAGATCATGTGGTCAGGAGTTCAAGACCGCCCTGGCCCACATGGTAAAACCCCATCTCTACTAAAAATACAAAAATTAGCCGGGCGTGGTCGTGGGTGCCTGTAATTCCAGCTACTTGGGAGGCTGAGGCAGGAGAATCATTTGAACCCATGTGGTGGATGTTGCAGTGAGCCGAGATCGCACCACTGCACTCCAGCCTGGGAGAAAGGGTGAGACTGGGAAAAAAAAAAAAAAAAAAAAAAAAAAAAAAAGAAAGAAAGAAAAGAAAAAAAAAGAAAAAGAAATAATGGAGTTAGAAGAATAAAGTTACAGTTTCACCTTAATGTTCTGCTTTTTTACCATGAAGAGTACACAATTACAAGCTTTGTATGTGTGTTGTAAAACACTGTCTCAGAAAAGAGAAAATACAAATTATTTTCACACAGAATATTTATATGCATGCACACACAAAGAACCACGTATTGGAGCCATTAAAAAAAATCAAAATGTATTTAGCTAAAAAAAAATTAATTAAGTGCTGTAATCCGAGCACTTTGGGAAGCCAAGGCAGGCAGATTATGAGGTAAGGAGATCTAGACCACCCTGGCTAACACAGTGAAATCCTGTCTCAACTTAAAATACCAAAAATTAGCCAGGCATGGTGGTGCACGCCTGTAGTCCCAGCTACTCCGGAGGCTGAGGCAGGAGAATCGCTTAAACCCGGGAGGCGGAGGTTGCAGTGAGCAGAGGTCGCACCACTGCACTCCAGCCTGGCAACACAGCGAGACTCTGTCTCAAAAAAAGAAAAAGAAAATCACAATTAATTTCAAAGCTAAAGTCATACAGATCATATTCAAGGAGCAAGCATAAAACAATCAAATTAGAAAGTTGAATATATTTTAAAAGCACACAGACTCCCTGGGAAAAAAAAACAACAACAAGAAAAGAAAGCAATGAATACTATCTGGTAATTCTTAAACATTTTTTATTAAAAAAAAAAAACTCACTCTGCAAAACAGTAATAAATAGTTATGCCCATTCTAAATACGAAATCCATTTTTTATCCACTGACAGATTCAGGCCAAATTTCATGAGGGGTTGAGCACTGAAGCTCACAGAACGTCTATAGACTTATACTGCTGAGAGTCTGAAACCGTATGGAAGTTTCACGGGGGCGGGTTGGGGACTCGCCATACAAATCCGAGAGGACCCCAAAGGAAAGAGTGGGTGGCATTTGTTCTAGACCCGAGAAGGGAAACTGGAGCTGCATTTTCAGAAGTGAGATATTTAAAAGGCAAGAACGGCCAGGCATGGCAGTTCACACCTGTAATCCCAGCACTTTGGGAGGCCAAGGTGGGCAGGCACCTGTAATCCCAGCAACTCGGGAGGCTGAGGCAGGAGAATTGCTTGAACCCGGGGGGCAGAGGTTGCAGTGAGCAGAGATCATGCCACTGCACTCCAGCCTGGGCGACAGAGCAAAACTGTCTAATAAATAAATAAATAAATAAATAAATAAATAAATGGCAAGAACGTGCTCTGGGAGGAATGCCTGATAGAACGGAAGGAGTTCCCTAAGTGAGCAGGTTTTGTGTGCTAATATGTAATATGTTTCACAGCCAGTCAGTGGTTTTCTTTCATTTGTAGTCCACTTTCTCCTTGCTCAGGTGCGTTTTACAAGAGTTTCTAGTATTTTTTCATGAAAAATGAGTTATTTTGTAATCAGCCACATTTTATATTCTAACTTAACCCAGAACCCACAGATTAAGGAAATAGATACTATGTTATCTAATCAAAGAAACTCCATTTATATTCACAGATATATTGATAAACAGGGCATCAAATACTTTTTTTTTTTGAAACAGAGTCTTGCTCTGTCACCCAGGCTGGAGTGCAGTGGTGCGATCTCTGCTCACTGCAACCTCTGCCCTTTGGGTTCAAGCAATTCTCCTGCCTCAGCCTCCTGAGTAGCTGGGATTACATATGCCTGCCACCACACCTGGTTAATTTTTGTATTTTTAGTAGAGATGGGGTTTCACCATGTTGGCCAGGCTGGTCTCAAACTCCTGACCTCAGGTGATCTGCCCACCTTGGCCTCCCAAAGTGCTGGGATCACAGGCGTGAGCCACGGTGCCTGGTCTATAAAGTACTAACTTTGAGGTAAGTAGAATTACTATCCCTATTTTACTATTGAGTCAGGGCTTAGGCAAAGGATAAGCCTTCTGTGCCACCCAAGGTCACTGAAGTACAGACTCCAGAAACTGAATCCAAACCTCCCACCTGCCCTCAGAGACTGCATGCTCAAGCCCTGCAGACAAGCTGGTCTCCCGGACAGGTAAAATATGTTGAAAAAATAACCAGTGATTAATTTTAAATTATAATAGCCGATTATAATTGGCTCAGCTTATCATTGATAACCTTTGCTAACATAAAAATATTATTGAAATAGTTCAGTGAATTCTCTATAAATATTTTCAAAAGGAACAGCATTTTCAGACAGAATTTTCCAGCAGCAACACCTGCTTCTTTTCTTTGCGTTTAAGTTACTTTAGACAGAAGATGAAGATGAGGCATGAGCTTCTCACCTTCTTGACAAATTATATTAATAGTTAAATCTAATCAAAAGGAGATGGTCTACGTTCATTGAAAAACAGCTATGAAAATTTCCTTTATAGTAAACCCAGCTCCATTGAATCCAATCATTTAAAGAGACTATATTTCCACTTCAGAACATATGTACAACCTTAACCTAAGGAAACCTGTGCTCTGCAAATCAGGATTCTTCTGAAACGACGTTTTCAGCAAATTGGTAACTAGGTGATAAAATGGTATGAGAAGAAATAAGGAAAAAGTGTATTTGTGATACTAATATTATTTTGTTTTAAAGGATGAGTTTTTAAGATATGGTTGCAACATAAGCTGTGTCTGCACATATCCCATGAAGTGGTCGGTAGACTGTATTACACACATGCCTCACGCAAAAATGTCACTTTTCCTTCAATCACACGGAGATTTCTAACAACCTGCTTTTTCTTGCCTGGAAATTTGAAACAGTTGCTGATCTTCGCCTCTTTATGGCCCTTTTGCCATCTTCAATTTCCAGAAATATAAAAGTGAAAACAAAATTCAAAACTCAGAAAAAATATAGTGGTGTAGAATGCCTGCTTCTCCTAACCTATGTCTGTTATTGCTCGTAGTCTAACTGCATTTCTACATTTAGCCTTACAACACTCTGTTTTTGTACAGCAGACACAGCATTGGCTGGCTCCAAATAGAAGCTGGAAACTTATGAAAGGCACACACGGTTGGAGAAAGCGGCCTCGGATTTAGAAAGACTATTCCAAGCGACAGCGTTCCTTGTCGGGGTTTCCGAGAATCTTCATGTATTCCCTAAACACTGAACAGAAAGCTGACCAAGAGGGAAAAGGCTAAGTTCAGTGAAAACAATATAAATAAGCACCATGAGAATTAAGAAGAAAAAGAGGACTTTCCGTCAGAATGACCAGAATACTTCACAAATAAGCAGATGTATTAGGCTGGGTGTGGTGGCTCATGCCTGTAATCCAAGCACTTTGGAGGCCCAGGAGGGACCTGAGGTCGGGAGTTCAAGACCAGCGTGACCAACATGGTGAAACCCATCCTTAAATAAATAAATAAATAAATAAATAAATAAATAAGGAGACGTATTCTCAGTTTCACCTCAGATAAATGAGATGTGGATGAATGAGAACAAAAATATCTTGGAGAAGGAAGCAGAGGTAAGAGTGTGAGAAAGGTGATGTTAATTACAGAGCAGTGATCGTGTCAGCCTTATGTATCACTGAATTAAGACACTTAAAATAGACTCAGCCTTACAGGAAGCCTATCACTAGACAACGTTGAATGAAGGAGCATTCAATCCTATGCAGGTCAGCTGCACTCTAGGAGGGGTGAAGGAAAATGGCAGGTGACCCCCCCAGAGACGTTACCTGCTAGCCGAAGACGGCGTCTTCAGCGTCACGTGAAGGACTGTGGACTTCACTCAGCAGGCAATGGGGATTTGGAAGCTTTCAAGAAGTCGTGTAAACAGAACTATGCCTTAAAAAATGAACTGGTTACTCTAGATAAGATGAATTACAGCGTGAAGAAAAAGTTGAGCATCTACAGAAAAAGCCCAGTGAAATAAAATGAGTTTAAACCAAAGTCAGTGGTATCTACATGGCAAGGAGAAAACGAAAACTAAGATGTAGCAGGAGCTAGTGAGAAATTCACAGTGATTCAATGCAGAGCATAAAACAAGGAAGAATGACAAGTCTGAGAGTGAAAACTATGAATTTACGTTAAAAACGTAGACACATAAGGAGAAAAATTGGTGTTATAAGCATTTGATTTGCTCTGAGGCAACCTAATGAAGACATAAGAATTATGATAATAGTAGTAATGAGAATGGCGATGATGATAAAATTAATAGTAACCAGGTAACAGATGTAGCTGAGATCACAAGATGGACAAGAGAGAAATTTATTTTCAGAAAAAGAAACGTTGGGCTTGGTATCAGGAGAAGACATGATCTAAAGCAAATGCAGATGTGTTTGAAAGCAAAGCTTCTAGCATTACATGCTATTCGCCTATTGTATATTATTTTCAATTTCAAAATATATAAATAGCTAATTTGAAAAATACATGAAGGAGGCCAGGCGCAGTGGCTAACGTCTGTGATCCCAGCACTTTGGGAGGCTGAGGCATGAGGTCAGGAGATTGAGACCACCCTGGCCAACATGGTGAAACCCCGTCTCTACCAAAAACACAAAAATTAGCCAGGCGTGGTGGCGGGTTCCTGTAGTCTCAGATATTCAGGAGGCTGAGGCAGGAGATGCTCTTGAATGTGAGAGGCAGAGGTTGCCGTGAGCGGAGATTGTGCCACTGCACTTCAGCCTAGACGACAGACATCTCAGAAAAAAAAAAAAAGAAAACAAAAGAAAAATACATGAAGAAAATATAGAAAGGGGGGAAAAGGTATTTTTGAGAGTTTCAGAGAGAATGTATGGAATGAAGAGCAGAAACGGGAACACAGGCGGAAGAGCTGGAGGGACGGTGAGGGCTTCGTGAATCACATGTTTCATGGTCACATGAAGCCTACGGTTGGCTGTGCTCTTTTCAGGAAATACTGTGACCTGCCAGCTTCTATTCCACCCATCAACTAATGTCCGCTCAGTGTGAGGCAGTGTTTCTAAAACCTCTTTTACCCTGTCTTTGGTTATCTTTCCGGAGCTCATGAAGGAGCTCACAGATAAAGCAGAATGTGAATCACACTCATTGATAAACAATTAGGAGGCTTTGGTTGAAAAATATCCCTCGAGCATGGATTTAATTAAGCCATTAGATTAATTAGAAGCAGTTCACCAAAGGCTGGTCAGTTCTAAATTGAAGATACCACTTTGCCATCTGAACAAAATGCTTTGGTTATTTACAAAACAGATGCTTGCTGCCGTGTGAACATAGTGTAAATCACTTTCTGACAATACACCAGTTGTTTAAGGGACAGCCTTTGCCAAAGTAAAGAAATTCAACTTGGTTACTCTCAATCTTTTGTCTCCCAAGACAGTGCCTAGAAATCCATCCACCCATTTATTCGGTCATTCGCACCTTCCTAGATTAAAAACAGTCATTGAGCAGATTCCATTCATTCCAACTTCCATGTTACCAAACAATTTTGGAGACAATTCTATAAAGAAGCTAATTCACACCATAATAAATTTATGGTCTTCAGCTTTAAATCCATGTTAAATGTTATGCAGCAATATTTTACAGTAAAACATCCAACATGTGGATTCTTGATTACAGAAAAAAATTGACAAAGTTTAGAACTTAAACATCTCAGATTTTGAGATAACTTTACCTTTAGACACCAGACTTTTATAGCAGCAAGAATTAATGGCTTATCATGAATATATTAGTGATGCTTATTAAATAATGACTTTATAAATACGGCACATGAAATTGGCATATTGAACTAAATGCCAATGAAATAGTGAATTTTCCTGAATTACCTTCATTTCAAATAGTTGATATTTTTTATTTTCAGTATTTAAAATATATCTAAAATGTTGCCTTAAAAATAGTTGCATCTGCAGTGGAACTGGGGCCTGAGATGGATGCTGAAGAGTGGGGAATTGAAGGTATTTTAAATACCTTCAGTGAGAGTAAGAAAGGTATTTTAAAGTTACTTATGTTAAAAAAGAATAGGCAGAGTTCATTGCTACTTGACCATTCAACCAACAGACACGTATTTCTTTATCTTCTTCTATGCAGCAAACACTGTGATCCTAATTGAAGAACCAGACTCGATGAAAGGCCTCAAGGTGTCATGAGCCAGGCTGACAAGTCAGCAGCCGGTGTGGTGCTGTGATCCAGGCCTAGAGTCAGTGCTGGGGAGGGAGCAACTGACAGGGAGCGATAAGGAAGAGCTCCACAAGGGAGTAAATCAGGCTGAGCCTTAAATAATGAATGAAAATTGCCAAATGAGGAAGGGAAAGTCCAAATGGAAGGGGTAATCAGCGAAAATATATTAGCCTTTGGGAATGAAATGTTCTGAGTCATGGTGAATGACCATTGGGCACATGAGGTCAGAGGACTGGGTAGGCAACAGACAACGGAGAGTCATGTGTAAGGTCAGTAATTTAGACTTTATCAGGTAGATGGGAAGCAAGCGGCAATTTTAAGGTAGAGACTGACATTCTTACTTTCTGCTGTAGGACTGGGAAGCAAAGGAGAGGAGAAATTAGCAAGGGATTTGATGAGTCCTCATGTGTTAGGTGAGTCTCTTGAAGGCAGCAGATAGTTGATTGGTGAAGTCTTACCCACTCTGCAATTCTGTATCTTTTCAGTAGAGCATTTAGGCCATTTACATTCAATGCTAGTATTGAGATGTGAGGTGCCATTCCATTCACGGTGCTTTTTGTCACCTGTATACCTTGGTTTTTCATTTTCGTTTTTTTTGTGTGTTTTTTAATTGTATTTTTGTTTCATAGGTCCTGTGAGATGTATGCTTTAAAGAGGTTCTGTGGTGATGTGCTTCTAGGATTTGTTTCAAGATTTAGAGCTACTTTTAGCAGTTCTTGCAGTGCTGACTTGGCAGTGGTGAATTCTCTCAGCATTTGCTTGTCTGAAAAAGACTGTATCTTTCCTTCATTTACGAAACTTAGATTCACTGGATACAAAATTCTTGACTGACAATTGATTTGTTTTAGGAGGCTGAAGATAGGGCCTCAATCCCTTCTAGCCTATAGAGTTTCTGCTGAGAAATGTGCTGTTAAACTGATGTTTTCCTTTACAGATTACCTGTTTGTTTGTGGGTTTTTGTTGTTGTTGTTTTACTCACAGCTCTTAGGATTCTTTACTTTTTCCTAACTTTAGATAACCTCATGACAATGTGCCTAGGTGATCATCTTTTTGTGATGAATTTCCCAGGTGTTCTTGAGCTTCTTGTATTTGGATGTCTAGGTCTCTAGCAAGGCCAGGGAAATTTTCCTCAATTATTCCCCCAAATATGTCTTCCAAACTTTTAGATTTCTCTTCTTCCTCAGGAACATCGATAATTCTCAGGTTTGGTCAATTAACATAATCCTAGACTTCTCGGAGTCTTTGTTCGTATTTTCTTAATTCTTTTTTCTTTGTCTTTCTCAGATTGGGTTAATTTGAGAACCTTGTCTTTGAGCTCTGAAGTCCTTTATTCTGCTTGTTTAAATCTATTGCTGAGACTTTACAGAGCTTTTGCATTTCTTTAAGTGTGTCCATCATTTCCTGAAGTTTTATTCTTTTTTATTTATGGTATTTCATTGGAAATTCTTCCCCTCATTTCTTGTGTCATTTTTTTTTTTTACTTCCTTAAATTGGGCTTTGCCTTTCTCTGGTGCCTCCCTGATTAACTTAGTAACTAACCTTCTGAATTACTTCCAGGTAAATCAGGGATTTCTTCTGGTTAGGATCCATTGCTGGGAAGCTAGTGTGATTTTTTTAGGGGTGTTTAAGAACCTCGTTTTGTCGTATTACCAGAGTTCCTTTTCATTTGGGTAGGCTCTGTCAGAGGGATGGTCTAGAGCTCAAGGCTGTTGTTCAGATCAATTTGTTCCATGGGGTGTTCCCTTGATGTAGAGTTCCCCTTCTTCCTAGGGATGTGGCTTCCTGAGAGCCGAGCTGTGGTGGCTGTTACCTGTCTTCTAGCCATCCAGCAAGTCTACCAGCCTTTGGGCTGGTACTGGGGGTTGTCTGCACTGAGTCCTGTGATGTGAACCGTCTGTGGGTCTCCCGGCCGTGAATACCAGCACCCGCTCTGGTAGAAGTGGCAGGGGGTAAAATGCACTCCATGGGGGTTCTTTGCTTTGGTTGTTGAATGCTCTATTTTTGTGCTGGTTGGTCTCCCGTCAGGAGGTGGTGTGGTCCAGAGAGTGTCCACTGTGGTAGCATGGGGAGGAACAGGGTGGGCAGGGCCCTAGAACTCCCAAGAGGATACACCCTTTGTCTTCAGCTACCAGAGTGGGTAGGGAAGAACCATTAGGTGGGGGCAGGGCTAAGCATGACTTAGCTTAGACTCTCCTTGGGCAGGTCTTGCTGCAGCTGCTGTGGGGATGGGGTGAGGTTCCCAGGTCAATGGAGTTACGTTCCTATAGGATTATGGCTGCCTCTGCTGTGGGGATGGGGTGAGGTTCCCAGGTCAATGGAGTTACGTTCCTATAGGATTATGGCTGCCTCTGCTGTGGGGATGGGGGTGAGTTTCCTGGGTCAATGGAGTTACGTTCCTATAGGATTATGGTTGTCTCTGTTGTGGGGATGGGGGTGAGTTTCCTGGGTCAATGGAGTTCCGTTCCTATAGGATTATGACCATCTCTGCTGTGGGGATGGGGTGAGGTTCCTGGGTCAATGGAGTTATGTTCCTAGTAGGATTATGGTTGTCTCTGCTGTGTCATGCAGGTCATCCATCGGGGAAGTGGGGAAAGATGGCAGTCAGAAGCCTCACCTAGCTCCCACAAAACCCAGAGGGCCAGTCTCACTCCACCGCCCCCAGCAGCATCACCTGTTTCCAGGTGGTGGGTGAGCATGGCTGAGAACTTGCCCCAGGCTACCTGCCTCCCAGCTGTGGTAAGATGAGAAGCACAGAGCGGTTTCTTGTTATGGCCAAGGCAGCATCTGCTGTGTCTCTGAAGTGAAGCAGAGGAAGTCAGAGCAGGGGCTCTGCCCAAGGCAGAATGGCCAGAAACTCAGCACCACGTGGTTGTGCAGGTGAGCAAGAGGACGTGGACAGAATGGAGCCAAGTGGGCCAGAATGAAAACACAAGTGATAATGCCGTAACTTAGTTCATTAAAACAGGAAGTAAAGGCTGGGCGCGGTGGCTCACACCTGTAATCCCAGTACTTTGGGAGGCCGGGGCTGGTGCATCACGAGGTCAGGAGATCGAGACCATCCTGGCTAGCAGAGTGAAACCTCGTCTCTACTAAAAATACAAAAACTTAGCCAGGCATAGTGGCATGCACCTGTAGTCCCTGCTACTCAGGAGGCTGAGGCGGGAGAATCACTTGCACCTGGGAGACAGAGGTTGCAGTGAGCCAAGATCGCACCACTGCACTCCAGCCTGGGCAGCAGAGGGAGACTTTGTCTCAAAAGGAAAAAAGAAAAGAAGAAAATGGGAAGTAAAATAAATGTAGGTGTAAGTGGGTAATAATGATTTTTTTAGCCATATTAAGATGCCTGTGGGGAATTGTACACACATCAATATAGAAGTGAATCTCAAAGAAAGCATGGAGATACAAATCTAGAAGTAATCAATGCAGAGATAATTAATGCCATAAAACCAGATGAGATTATGCTGGAAAGTGAAAAGAGAAGACCTGGAAGGAACTGTAAGAAACTTCAACATTCAGAGAGCAAGCACAGGACTTTTAAGCACAAATACACACAGTTTAGCACAAAGCTGATTTAATGACATACTTTTCTTCAGCATACTAGGAAATCAAGGATAAGATGATCATATTAATAATAAACAGCACTAATGATTACTGTCAGAAATGCATGAAAGCAACCCGACAGCATCTATGTCGGTATGGATGAAGCATTAGGACTTTAACCAATGTAATCACATGGCATTTAGCAGGGCATCCAAGAATACCCGAGTCTTGCTCCAGCCTCTACTCACCTCTTTCTACAAGGTCCACAAAGCATATTTATATGCAAAAAAATAAGGGAAAGTGCCTAATGGTTCCAAAGACACATTGTTAGCTGGGCATAAACTGGCAGATTCCATTGCAGAAAATGTAGATAAGATGGGCTGTTTATAGTCCTTCAGCCTAAGCTCATTAGGTCTAAATGATTTTTAACTAAAAAAGAGCAATCCAAATGTGCACAGGCTCTCTGCCACGGGTCTGATTTCTTTCTTGTTTTTGGGACAGACTCTCACTCTGTCATCCAGGCTGGAGTGCAGTGGCACGATCTCTGCTCACTGCAACCTCCACCTCCCAAGTTCAAGTAATTCTCCTGCCTCAGCCTCCTGAGTAGCTGGGATTATAGGTGCACACCACCACGCCCAGCTAATTTTTGTGTTTTTAGTAGCATCCAGGTGGTAAATAAAACTAAAGAGATGCAACTGAGAAATTCTCCATCACTATTTCTCCAAAAACTGCTTGAATGCAAGGTAAAATCAAATACAAAATCCAGATTTACTTTAATTTCTTATTCCTCCACCTTTTTTTTGTGAAAGGTGATTTTCACAGACAGTCAAAATACATGGGCATTTGTAAGATTATTCAATAACTTGCAAATGATGCTGTCCATACATTTTCAAGAGGGAACAAATGCTCTTTCCTAATGGAAGAATTGACCTGGTATTCTAATGATCTCTTTCAAAACAGTGAGATACTCAGGAGAGATATTTTTCTTGGACAAAACGTAAAGACTTACAAATACTCCAGATTATATTGGTTATGACTCTTTAATAAATACGATTTTATTAGATACATTTTGAAGGAAGTTGTGTCTTATAGGACCATAATAAAAGAGCAGTCTACCGTGTAAACCAGTTACTTTGAATATCAGCCTATGGCTTTTGAAGCTCTGAACAGTTAGAGCTGAGCTGTATTTCTGTAACTGATGAACTGTCCACATGGCCTAGAGCATATTGAAATGATTCTCCTAAGTAAGCTTCCAGTCATCACAGAGGCACATGCAAACGGGCAGCAATTTCACATTCAATCATTGTACAAGAGGAGAAGGTTCTGCATGTCTAATGGAAATGATAACCTTAAAATACTTGAGCACTCATCTTTGAGGAAAGCAGAAAAACCCAAAGCCTATCCTATATGAGCACAAGAAGCCTAGAGTCACGGCAGCATTGATTCCATGGGATCTAGATGGTCATTCCAAATTCTACGTAGCCTGTTAATCGTCCCCATTTTACATTTACAGATGTGCAATAGGTCTCTTTATATCAGTAGACTTTAAATACAGGTAATTTGGAGGCACAATTCTTTACAAAATATTTAAACACAATTTCTAAAATTATTCAAGGTTTTATCCTATCGCACAGTTAGACTCTATTTCAGCTGGAAAATACACATCAATTTGAAAGGTGTGAAATTATTTTTTAAGCTGGAACTATAAATTATATGCCAGCAATATAGGGTCACTTTTCCTAGTCATAGCAAATGTTCAGGTACCAAGTTAACTTTTAAAGAACTTTTTTAGGAGATCCATGGAAACCAGCTGTCACACTGCTACAGGACTCAGGAGGCGTAAAATGTGCATTCCTGACACATCCAGTTGTTTTGACACAGGGCAGAGTAACACACTGGACAACAGACAGCACGCGGAGTCAGAACCGGTTCTGAGTCCTACCTCGGTTAACTGAGTGTTTTTAAAACTTCAGGTACTATTTCACGTTTTGGAACTTTACCTGCTTCTCTGCAACATGAATTTAATAATACTTATCATAAAAACTGCTCTAAAAGGAAGAGGCACTGAGGGGTGAGCCATATACAACTGTGGGGTATGCAAGATTTTCTTCTTCCCTGCGCCTCACTAACTCATGAGTACAGGATGCAGACTGCATTTCACTTGCTGGTGAGTAACTGTGGTAAAATGCGTTTTCATAGATGTGACTTCCTCCTACCCCTGCAGTGCCACCACAAAAGCCCACCCAGCTGATGGCTTTATCCAGTGCGGAAGCAGGGAGTGTGAGACTTGCGGCTTTGCGAGGATGCAGGCCAGTTGTCTCTCTCTCTGGGCTCAGTGGGCTCCCTTTCGTTAGAAAATCAGACCTCGGGTCAGGTGCAGTGACTCACGCCTGTAATCGCAGCACTCTGGGAGGCAGAGGCGGGCAGATCACAAGGTCAAGAGATCAAGAACCTCATGACCAACATGGTGAAACCTCGTCTCTACTAGAAATACAAAAATTAGCTGGGCGTGGTGGCATGTGAATAATTCATATTTGCACACTTAGAAATATTTTCTACTAATAGGAAAATTCGCCACCATCATGTCATCGTCTGTATAAATCAGGAATGTGTTTAAATAAAAGCAAATATCAGTGTGAAACCAAAGCTCTCATCTCCACTTTTCTACCTTAAAGCCTTTACCTTCAACTCTTGAAAAGCCCTTTCGTTTTTTTGCCCTCACCCTGATTACAGGTAAAACATGACAATCAATCTTGCTTTGTGCTCTAGCGTGCACTCACAGCAGAAAGACTTCACTGCTCCTTTGATATCTGCCATCCCTTGAGATTACTCCTACTCAACAATGCAGTTCTTGCCTTGAGAATGGCCTTCGAAATCCTTATTCCTTTGTTAGTGATAATTCCTTGTACGACGTGATTTTTTTTTAATGCTAGCTAGGATTGTGGTCTGCATATCTTAGCATTTTGAAATTAAAATTGTGCTGAAGGGAGATTTATTGCTCAACAGACATCTTACTACAGTGAAAATACTTTTCCTTTAGAAAAATGAGTTATATGCCCTTATAAAGACTCAAAGTCAACAGCAAAATACTAATTGCAGAGACATTTCTCTGGGATTGATAGAGTGACCGTATTTTGTTAAGGTAAGAGATCCAAATAAAATAACATGTTAACAACTCTACAATTATAGTAACTGTAAATATTATTCATTGCTATGATAATGCTTTGAAATGTATACTGTATACTGGACTCTTATCTATTACAGTTTTGTAAACAACACTGCATTATATACATAAAATGACAATCAAACGATGTTATCTCAGTAGGTTTAGCTTGTTGCCTCTCTGTTTATTTTCTACAGTATTGTTATTGATTTTTGATTGTACCTTACAGTCTAATTCAAAGAAATACGGTAAGTCACCCATTCTCCCAGACAAATAACTTCTCACTTGTGTAGTTTCTATTCATCATTTCCTTAATTTGTCTTTTTGGATCTATTTCTTAAACAAACCGTTTACTGCTTTTTAGAATTAACAGGACTCAGGGAATATTTTCTCTGGGTAATGGCGTGCCACAATGAAAGAACTATCTAAAATAATTTTAGCATCAATGTCTGACTCCATTGTTTTTGAATGATACACATTCGAAAACATTTTAAGATAGAACATTTCAAATCTTGCACCACTTTCACAAGGAGAGAACTTCCTCCCCATATTCCCGCCGCTTCCCTTTGTCCCTCCTTACACCCTGGCCATACCTTTTGCCCACAGAAATTATTTTTCTGTAAGGTCAGTCACTGGACCACATTTGCCAGTACATGGCACCACCTGGTCTTACAGGTGAACCCAGGCCCTGCCCTGAGTCCCACTGGTCTTCAGACTCGCAGCTGTAGCCAGGCCTGGCCCCTCAAAGGTGAATTGCCCAGTAAAGGCCGTGCTTCAAAGACAGCCTGGAAATCCTCACCTCCCTCCACTCTTTCCAGGTTCTTGGCTAAGGCTGGGAGGGTAAATCAGGCCACAAGCTCCTGCTCGCTCCAGCATCTTAGATGTAAGGTGTGACGGGGAAGCAAGCGTCCTCACGCAGGCCTCCCAGGAAAAGCCAGTTTTCAAATGCAGCTGGAACCAGAAGTGCCCCAGGGGCTCTCCCGAGCACTGGTCCAGCCGGAGACATGGGCTTGATGCCTCGCTGAGTGTTACTCTGTATACCTGCAGCTCCTTCCAGAGGAAACCTCAGAGGAAAGGAAAGCTGGGCAGCAGGATTGGGGACAAAGCCCTCGCACTCCTGCTTACTCTCTAGCAGTGACCCTGGAGTGATGTCAGGGAATGGCGGGGTTTCCGTGGCCTCCCCTCAGACCCAGGGAGATCAATCTTGCAAAGACAGTTCCAGATTCTCGTGTGAGTTCTGAAACTGAATCCAAATTGGCTCAGAAACTAAGAAACTAGGAATGTTCAGGTTAGAGTTTAGCGCTCACAGCCAAAATAAGTTGGAAAATAATAATGACAAAAATATAATATATTGAACAATTTCTAGTGTAAAAAATTTTATAAAATTTTAAAAACACATCTGTGAGATAGAAATTATTATTACTCTCATTTTCCACATTAAAAAACTAGCCTCAGGGCAATCAGCTTACTCAAAGGTAAATTCAAAAATCGTGTTCTGAACTATTACATAATTTTCCATCTCAATCAGATATTCTCTTAGAAGTCTACGCTTCACCAACAGTATCAATGCGTGAAATTTTCACGCAAAATGTATTCATCTGTCTCCCCCTAAAAGAATGGCAAAACAAAATAAAACAAACAAACAACAGTGGACAGTGACAGTTTAACACTTGCCAGTCATGTTGATCTCAAAGTGACACATCATAAGAAATCAGAATAGATCCTGGTAAGAGACTGCGCTACTTCCACAGTAAGTAAAGGATTGCAGAAAGGAAAGACCTGCTGTCTGTGATACACACTGAGCACCTCACAATTTTGCCTTATGCCTGCTTACCTTGCCTATAGGGACTTTTCTATGACTTAAGAGACTCTTGCTTCAATCAGAGGTCTGGATCATGAGCAGGAAGAGAATATAAGTTATTTGACTGCAGACACCAGTGAGCTCTGACTTGCGAAACAAAACGCTGGGTGTTTTGTCCTTACTGTTTTCGTTTTGTTTAATCTCAGGCATGCCTTCTCTTCCTCCCTGTCCTCTGCCCCACTGATGTCCCTACAGTTCCTTCTTGCTGTCACTCTCTTCTCCCTCGTCATACTGTGTAACACACCTCATCAGTGTCAAACACACTCAAACAACACGTGTCTTTTTCCATCTTCCCTCTAAGTACTATGCTCCACGTTTCGTGTCTGGCGTGGCCAAGAGAGGACGTGGCGGGAAATGGCGCAGCATTCTGTCATCGATAGGAAGACAGAAAAAGAAGTTCAAATATTTGTCTTTGGGTAAGCAGAGACACATATTCTCCTCTTACCTTCCTCATAAGAAAGTTGGTGCAGCTTTTTGATATCCTGCCTTTACTAACATCACAGAGTCCTTGATTCCCCGTGGGGGTTATGGGCAGAAACGACCCTGATAGAAGCTATTTAGGTGACATGGTAACACAACTAGGATGGAAGTTGTCCTGATGGAGGAAAACTTCTTCCGGAACCTGAGAGAGCATCTGTGTAACACAGAATGTCTCACTTGGAACGGCTGCAGGCTGAGCAGAAACTCTAGAAGGCACAGAAACATTCCCCCTCCCACTTCCTGCTTTCCTTTCCCCTTCACACCGTGCCTGAGCGAGGGCGGTTTTCACAGTGAATTCTCAATACACATATTCGAGGGTCTCTGTGGAGTACACAAAATATCAATTAAAGCCAAGTCATAAAGAGTCCAGCCTTCACTGATGAAAAAGCCAGAGATATTTTCCTCTGCTAATCTCCCTCACAGGGTGTTCAGGTAGCATGTTTTATGAAAAAGTTCTTTCCAGTAATCATTTCCAGCATCCAGTGACACAGCAAAGACTATCTAAGTTTTCACCAGCATCTTACTCTTTCTTTGGCTTTAAGATGTTCAACCATGTGAACAAATACCTGAATAAAAAGCAAACCTAAAATAACCCTTTATCATTCCTCCTAATCTCTTTGATATCAACTTTAAGAATATCTACAATCATGGCTGGTATTTAGGTAATCCATCATTTTCAAAACATTTTAGTTCATAACGTATTTGTGAAACAGATCAAGAATGATTAATTCCATTCTGCAGCTAAGAAAACTAATACTCAGGCAGATTAAGGGAACCACACAAGACTGCAGATCTCAGGAGAGACTGACTTAGGGCTGATGAAAGGTACGCTTTCTTCTGAGCCTATGACCTTCCTCCACAGTGCCTGCCTGTTTCTAGGAACGGATGACACTGACCATAAATCTGTATTGAGGTTGGACTGAATAACGGTCTGTTAGTGAGTTTACCTTCCATTCACCCCTCCTCTTCAGGGGCAGACCTCTGCTCTCCTCAGTCTCAGATCCTACCTGCCTCTAGAATTGTGTGTATCCTCACACTAACCTGGCTAAACAGGTGGCCCATTGCAAGGCCATTCTTTTTTTTTTTTTTTTTTTTAGGTGGAGTCTTACTCTTTCGCCCAGGCTGGAGTGCAGTGGCGCTATCTTGGCTTCACCGCAATCTCCACCTCCTGGGTTCCAGCAATTCTCCTGCCTCAGCTTCCCTAGTAGCTGGGACTACAGGCGGCTAATTTTTATATATTTAGTAGAGACGGGGTTTTACGATCTTGGCCAGGTTGGTCTTGAACTCCTGACCTCAGGTGATCCGCCCACCTCAGCCTCCCAAAGTGCTGGGATTACAGGCGTGAACCACCGCGCTGGGCCTGCAAGGCCATTCTTATGCTTTCTACCCTGTGCCTAGATATTCTCCTCTTAGTACTGGCCCCTCCAGTGTTACTCAGACTGAATTGCCTATGTGGAACAGCGGCTTCAGAGCCGTGCTCATGGCCGGCACAGGCACGTGTGGGTTGAACGGAATTGAACTAACCCATTGACTTGACATACTGCTATCCTGTAAGAAAATTTTGAAACATATATAAATAGAAGCTGTTTTACTTTTGGCTTTCTATAATGTTACTTTTCCTTTTTTCTCTGCCCTCTAGCACTGCTAATTGATAAGGGGCATTTTCAGTCATGGTGGCTCACTCTGAAAGTATTTCCCTGTGATTATGTCAGAAAACCCAGAATCACGTATGAAGCTTTCAAACATTTTTTCCCTAACTGATTATTACCACCAGGAGAAAGACCATCTCTACCCCGTTAGAGTGGTACCCCACTCCTGATATTTGTAGCTCAACAGGAACATTTCATACCTTCACCCGGAGGTAGCTTCAGAAATACTTCAAAGATGGGCTTTCCATGCATGTAACGACTTTAATTTCACCACTTCCAGATTTCTGACAAATGAGCCCCTGATGAACTCTACCCCGTGGATGTTTGTTTTAAATAATATGGATTTATCACCGACAAAAAGAGACTACTAGAATGAAAAAGTTGCAAAGACAAAGGGAAGGAGGCGAAAAGGAAATTAACCTTGAGTAGTTACTCTGCGTCAGGTAATTTATATGCACGGATTCTCATTGAATGCTGGAAGTCGTGATCATGTAGGTCGAAGAAGCGGGCTTGGGGGGTTAAGTATTCCCTCCCATGCTCACTGCACGGTACAGGCATGTGGACACCGTACCCTGCAGCAAGCTCATTACACAGGCACACCATGTGCTTCGTGTGCAGCGGGGGACAGATGGGAATCCCAAGGCCCTGGGCCTCCCCCTGGAGCCTTCGGATGTAGAAAGATCACCGTGTGTTCTGTAAGTAAACGGAAAAAGACCTGTGCTGGACTCTTGTTACCCTGAACACTAGGCCAGTGGTACCACTTTATAACAAAGAATATCCGGTCTACTAAAATGGGATGAGACATAAAGATACTTCAGATAAGGTATACTGAAATCTAGTCAGAGTCCAGCGTATAGTACAAACCTTAAAAGAAAGTGAATGAAACCTAGGAACATACAGTTATTGTCTACACTTAAAAGAACGTTTAAAATATAAAAGGCTACGTATGATTAGGTTCCTGGATTTCTAGTCCAACATTTGAGCATCTATTTCCTTTCAAGACCAGGAACCGAGGACCTAAAAAGTGAAATGATTTGCCTTAACATACAGTTGTATCTGCTACACACACAGATATTTTCAAAGCAGATTTCCCTGGGAAGTCAAGGTGCCCTTTAGTCACTGTGGGTCTAACTCTGCAAGCTATCATTACGAAGATTAATTATTTGTGTAACGCTGATGGGTCTGGCACTGTACCAGGCATAAAGAATATGTGCCCAGGGCTCGGGAGACACACAATCTAAATTAGAAAGACAAATCGATGTTTTAAGAGCTCAAGCGGTGATTAGGACCTTGAATTGTAAGTCAACATGTTTACGTGTATGAAGAACGTTCTTCTCCACTGTCACCGCCTTAACAGCTCATAAATATCACCGAGATGGGCATCTGACGATAAGAGCATTTGTGAAACTGCATGCAACTGCTCGAAAATGCTATTCATTTTCGCGAGTTTATTACTGGACAGTTGTTTACAAATTTGGGAGCAGATTAGTCCATGGATGAATGAATTTTGGTTGAAGGAACAAGAATTGAGAGGCCTTTGAGGTCCTTGCCAGTAATATTTATACTGACCAATGTTCCATGATGCCCACGGGGAGCTGTTGGGTTTTTCCACACCAGTTGATTGGTGGTAAATATTGTCTGAATTATCCTGACAAAATACAAGATAGAAAACATCTCTTCAGGGGCACTGAAGGCTCAGGAGTACATATGGAGCCAGAAACGAAGCAAGTTTTTAAACTTCAGCACTGAAATGCAGCCTTGTTTACAGTTCCTGAAGGTCATTGTCTACCTGCATCAAGCACGCTGTATTCATCTGGTCCATGTTAATGCCAAATAATCCCAGAAGAACCATTTTAAAAAACTCGTTGAGAGCATAGATTCATCATCATCACGACTGAGCTCAAACCCCAGCTCTGTGTCTTACTCCTGCATGGGTTTGATCAAGTAATTGAAACGTGATGAGCCTCAATGTCCCAGAACACAAAATGGGAGTGATAAGGCCAATACTTTACAGTTCATTTTAGGGTAAGATTGGCTTATTTTTGTAAAGGCACTAACATAATGCTTGCTGCGGCACAGCTGCTCAGTAAATAACAGATGCGGTTATTATTATGAGTGTTAGCGTTGTCACTTACGCACCTTGAGTAGTTCTGTGCTGCTCTCTACTCCCCGAGAGTGAAAACGGCAGCTCTTAGTCATGTGCCATCAACGAAAGAGTGTGTGCTTTGAAATCAGATAGACGTATGCCTGAACAGTGCACTAATTTTTCAAGAGGTTAAAATTCACCGAGCCTCAGTTTTCTCCTTAGAAAAGAAGAAGAGAATAAAGCACGACTCAGAGGGCAGTTGCGGAAAATCAAATAAGAAATCATGTGAGCACAAAGGGGCTGGAAGAGCGGAAGAATCCAGAAAATGTTCTCGCAAATACGCAGCTCTGCCCTCACAGATCGCATTTTACTGTAGCTGAGTGTCCATTTCATTGCATGGATCGTGACTGTCCAAACTGTTTATCAAGAAAAGATGAAGACCCTGTTATTCATACTCTCAGTGAAAATATTCTGGGTCCCATTAGCCAGAAAGTTGATTAAAAAAAAAAAAAAAAAGGCCAGGTGCAGTGTAATCCTAGCAATTTGGGAGGCTGAAGTGGGCCGATCACAAGGTCAAGACATGAAGACCAGCCTGGCCAACATAGTGGAACCTCATCTCTACTAAAAAACACAAAAATTAGCTGGATGTGGTAGCAGGTGCCTGTAGTCCCAGCTCCTCGGGAGGCTGAGGCAGGAGAACGGCTTGAACCTGAGATTCGGAGGTTGCGGTGAGCCGAGATCACACCACTGCACTCCAGCCTGGCGACAGAGCGAGACTCTGTCTCAAAAAAAAAAAAAAAAAAAAAAAAAAAAAATCTTGTATTTTAAAATTTAATGTACAATTTGCAAAATACATTTGCATTCTTATTTAATTCACTCTTAAGCATGGGGTGAGCAGGAAGAGCTGGGGGGAGCATCGGGAGTGTGGGGATTGAGGATTCCCCTCCACCAGGAGGGGCGTAACATACGCGGTTTTCTTGGGAGGCCCTGTCCGCTGATGACCTGGCAGTTGTCACATGAAGAACAGCTTTGTGGAGGCTCAGTTCTATCCCAGGCAGCTGCTGTATCTAAAAGGATCCCCCGGGATTTTGGCCTTTTTCTGGAACAGCAAACAGCCTGTGACAGCGGCATCGCTAGATGTCAGATTTCCTAGCAGCCTGCTTCACCTCTGGAGCAGCTCCTGACCTTCTGTCATTTCCCAAGATACAGTATCCAAATGGTGTCAGTTTCTTGTACCAATCTACCCACTGATCAGCTCTCTCACAGGTGAGAAAATGGGATATTATAGGCATATATGACACCTGACAACTGGCCACGTGGATGGAACTTGGTATGGCAACCTCCTCTACACCCAGGTGACTGCAGCGTGCATTTAAAAATCAAAACTAAGGCCGGGCACGGTGGCTCAAGCCTGTAATCCCAGCACTTTGGGAGGCCGAGGCGGGTGGATCACAAGGTCAAGAGATCGAGACCATCCTTGTCAACATGGTGAAACCCCATCTCTACTAAAAATACAAAAAATTAGCTGGACATGGTGGTGCGTGCCTGTAATCCCAGCTACTCAGGAGGCTGAGGCAGGAGAATTGCTTGAACCCAGGAGGCGGAGGTTGCGGTGAGCCGAGATTGTGCCATTGCACTCCAGCCTGGGTAACAAGAGCGAAACTCCGTCTCAAAAAAAAAAAAAAAAAAAAAAAAAAAAAATCAAAACTAAGGCCGGGCGCAGCAGCTCACGCCTGTAATCCCAGAACCTTGGGAGGCTGAAGCGGGTGGATCACGAGGTCAACAGATCAAGACCATCCTGGTCAACATGGTGAAAACCATTAGCTGGTTGTGGTGGTGCACACCTGTAGTCCCAGCTACTTGGGAGTCTGAGGCAGGAGAATCGCTTGAACCCAGGAGGGGGAGGTTGCAGTGAGCTGAGATGGGGCCGCTGCACTCCAGCCTGACTCCAGCACTCCAGCAAGACTCTGTCTCAAATACACAAATAAATGAATAAATAAAAATCAAAACTATGCCCTCCATGCAGCCAACCTAATGTCCTGTGGCACCTCTATCAGGAAAACTAATCGCACACTCCTGACTTGTACGATTTGTCCTACTGACTTCACACATTGTGTTTTCACACTGTTTCTTCAAGATAGGCATCATTGTCTGTTCTTTCTGTTTTCACCAGGGCTAGGCTGTGGCCCTGAGTCATGCTCATGTCCCTGTCCCTGCCTGTCTCCTGCTCCCCAGGCCGTCCTCATGGTCTCAGGTCTCTACAGGAGCTCCTCCATCCTGGGCTCCTCTGTCCCTGGGAGGTTCCTCTGTCCCTGTCACTCTCCCTCATTGTCTGTATCCTCAGGCAGCCCTGCTGAGCCCTCCAACGTCCACACTTCACTGGTTTTTCTTACCTAGAAGGAGATTTGAAAGCAGAGTGACTTATGATTAATCACATGCAAATTCATGCGTGTCTTTTCCTTAAAAGTGCTCTTTCATGGAGCAACCACAGATTTTTAAATTGAAGGCATTGTAGCTGCTTAAACTATATTATTCTTTTATTTTAAAAAGTACATACATTGACTAAAAATAGACTATGCTCAATATCATAATATGAGGAGAGGGATTTTTAAAAAATAAGGCATAGTTGGCCCGTCAAGGCGGCTCACGCCTGTAATCCCAGCAATTTGGGAGGCTGAGGCAGGTGGATGGCCTGAGGTCAGGAGTTCGAGACCAGCCTGACCAACATAGTGAAACCCTGTCTCTACTAAAAATATAAAAAAAATTAGCCGGGCGTGGTGGTGGGTGCCTGTAATCTCAGCTACTCGGGAGGCTAAGGCAGGAGAATCGCTTGAATCTGGGGGACGGAGGTTGCCAAGATGGCACCATTGTACTCCATCCAGCCTGGGCAACAAGAGCAGAGACATAGTCATTACTACAGGGAGAATACCATATGGGGTACAGATAAGAAAATGTCATAATAAATACAATATAAACAGAACAGAGTAAGTCTCAAGGGAAGTCCGAAAGGGGGCTTATGGGATATTGAGGAGAGCATATTCAAAAAGCTAGCTCAGGGCATCCTTTAGAGAAAGGGCACGTTTGAGATAGACGAAATGAATGACAAAGGGGATTGGGAGGACGATAGAAAGGCTGGAGAAGGGAGGAGGAAGTAGGAGCAGAATAACAAATCGGATGTACAGGATGATCTGGAACAATAAGTAGCCACTGTGGAATTCGGCATCATCACTGGAGCTATGTCTCAGAGAGTCCAGCATCCATGGTCTAGGAATTCATGAAATTAATAGGCAGCGATAGCCACTGCCTATTAATTTCATGGTGAATTTTTAAATTTCTGGTAAAAATGGAATCTTGTTATGTTGCCCAGGCTGGTCAAGAACTCCTGAGCTCAAGTGATCCTCCTGCCTGGGCCTCCCAAAGTGCTTGGATTATAGGGATGAGTCACCACACCCCGCTGAAATACCACTATTAATGAAAATACTGCTCCCAGGCTAAAGTAATATAAATATTTGAATGTTTATCTTTTTTGCACAAATTAGCTTAACTTTTTTTAAAAGCAATTTGACTAAATTTATCAAAATATAGTTAGTGATTCAATGACTCAAAAATCTATGTAAAGAATGTTTAAAAGTCTTTATGTGCAAGTGTTCAGCTTGCTATTACTTATAATAGAAAACCATAGGAGACCATTAAATGTTAAGTATGCTTCAAGTGCTCAATAAATTATGGTACATTTACTCGAATAATTATTAGACTCAGTTAATCATATACTTATGATAAGTTTAAAGTAGCCTTGGAAACAGAATTGAATTTACATTAAATATAAATATAATACATTGTAACCACAAATATTTAAGAAAACAGAAAGAACAATAGAGAATGAAAAGAAAGACACACACACTGAAGAGGAATTCACGAAAATTCTGAGGGGCTTTCTTTAAATCACATCAATACTGGTTTTCTTTCCTTCTTTCCTTGTTTTCAAAGGTGCTGCAATCATCTTTATTACACACATAATGGGGAAATATAATTTTTCAATATTATTGAATTATTTTCAATTAATTACTGCAGGAGCTTTAATATTATCGTTCAGTTATTTGGCAATTTAATAGTTTGCTAAAAATCAGTTATTTGAATAGTGGTTGTTTCTGTACTTTGCCAAATATGTACTAATGAGGTCAACGTTCGGGAATGTTACGTACCCTTTCTGAACCTCAGCTTCCTCATGTAGAATATTAACAGTAACTACCTCACACGGGTTTGGGACGTTTTTGAGGAGATGACACAGATAACATTAAAAGCTGCTACTCTGGAGTGTTAGTTCTTTTCTCCCTGCAAGAATATCTTTCTGACATCTGATAGCACAAACCACCATCACAGTCCTCAGTTGAGCTGTCTACCTTACAGCCTCTTTGATTTAAGTTGGAAAAATTAATGATGGTGCAGAGACAGTGTATTGCATTTGCTTAATATTGAGGTAAAACGCATTAGTAACAACAAGAAATTTTTATCTAGTCTTAAGGAAATTGTATGCTTTTGGGAAAGTTTTTAAATAGCCTTTGGAATGAAATACTTACACTATTTCTAATAGGATCCAAATATCATTAAATGTGTTAGACTGTTTGGGAATAATGGTACAAGTACATTTTGGTAAAAAATATGAGTCTTGTCAATATGCTAATTTTACAGGCATATTTCTACTTGACAACTGTGGATATTATTTTAATTAGAGTCATACTTACATTCTAATATAAGAATTACTACTAAAAGCAGTCTTAATTTCCATCAAGAATAATTTATTGTATTTTGTTCTCTTTATTCTCGAATCTACACTTGCTGCAGATTATCTTGTCATTTTAAATTAGTAGCCTGAAGCAGTCTTCTTGTTTTCTGCTCTTCTGTGCTATTTATATCAGTTATCTTTCTTTCTTCTTCAGTTTTCTCTTCATTTAAATTTTGGCGTGATAAAACTTAAGAAAATAATAATAAAAGAATTTTGCTGGTTTTAAATAAAAATTGATTCAGTATTATTTTCATTTATTTCCAAATATGCTTTAGTGAGAAACAATGAAGCAATAGGGAATAAACTAACCTCAATCATGGCTATATTCTATTTTATCTAACCTCATAAAACTTTTGAATGATGATAATTTAGACTAAATTGTTTTATTTTTTGCCGTCTTCCCTATATAATTCCAATTCAGCCTAGTTACATTATATATGCAAAATAAACCTTTTAAAACAACATTCTCTCTCTTAAGCCACCGGCATAGCATCATAATAATGCCCCCTCATTTACATGTACAGCTTGGCATAAACAAATCTGAGTCTTTATGGTAAACCAGTGACTGAACAGGTACAACTAAATGTCTCTACAATTTTTTTCTCTTTCTCATTGTCTTGTAAATATACAATATTTAATTAAGGTAATCTATTAAATTTATTTCTGATATTAGTCACTACTAATAATTTAGAGCAATATTCAATGACTACAAATATATAATACGTGTCTTGGCAACAACTTATACATATATTGTGCCAATTTTCCAATTTAAAAAACATATACTGGCAAAATTAGACCTGATGATTAATTTATATGCCAAATGTGTCAATTTTGCTGAAACCTCCACTTGAACATATCACTTTGGAGGAAAATTTAACTGAAATGTTAATAGAGAGTCACATTTAGTAGTGTTATTATGTGAGCTAAGCCTATAAAATAGAGATATTAAATGCTTTCTAGAATGAGAGTTTGTGAATTTAATAGTATTCGCCACCCTAAGACATTTCATGTAGTCACCTGATGGCAGCCAGCAGCACTATGTTATGTCTGTGTGTTTATTTCTTACTGAGCTGACTAAAATGGCTTCTTCTATTTTTTTACAGAAGTGTTTACTTAACACACAATAATTTTATTTATTTATTTATTTTGATTTTGATTTCAATAGGTTTTGGGAAAGAGTTGGTATTTGGTCAAGTTCTTAGTGGTGATTTCTTAGATTTTGGTGCACCAGTCACCCGAGCAGTGTACACTATGCCCAACGTGTAGTCTTTTCCCTCACCTCACTCCCAGTTTTTCTCTGAGTTCCCAAAGTCCAGTGTATCATTTGTTTTTTGTTTTGTTTTGTTTTTGAGACAGAGTCTCGCCCTGTCACCCAGGCTGGAGTGCAATGGTGCCATCTCAGCTCACTGCAACCTCCGCTTCCCAGGTTCAAGCAATTCTCCTGCCTCAGCCTCCCGAGTAGCTGGGACTACAGGTGCCCACCACCATGCCCATCTAATTTTTGTGTATTTAGTAGAGATGGGGTTTCACTGTGTTGGCCAGGTTGATCTCAAATTCCTGACCTCAAGTGACCCATCCACTTCAGCCTCCCAAGGTGCTGGGATTACAAGTGTGAGCCACCATGCCTGGCCCCACTCTATCATTCTTATGCCTTTACATCCTCATAGCTTAGCTCCCACTTACAAGTGAGAACATACGATGTTTGGTTTTCCATTTCTGAGTTACTTCACTTACATTAATGGTCTCCAGTTCCGTACAGGTCACTGTAAATGTCATTATTTTGTTTGTTTTTATGGCTCAGTAGTATTCCATGGTATGTGAGATATATATATATGTGTGTATATATATATATATATATATGTATGTATATGTGTATATATATATATCACAAGTGGAAACACATGTGAGATATATATATCATATATATGATATATCATATATCATATATATCGTATATATCTATATACGATATATATGATATCCTATATCATGATATATATGTCACAAGTGGAAACACGTGATACATACATATATATATATATATATATATATATGTATATCTCACAACTGTTTTATCCACTCATTGACTGATGGGCATTTGGGCTGGTCCCATATTTTTGCAGTTGTGACTTGTGCTTCTATAAGCACGTGTGTGCAAGTATCTTTTTCCTAAAATGACTTCTTTTCCTCTGGGTAGATACACGGCAGTGAGATTGCTGGATCAAATGGTAGCTCTACTTTTAGTTCTTTAAGGAATTGCCACACTTTTCCAGACTAGATGTACTAGTTTACATTCCCACCAGCAAGGTAAAACTGTTCCTTTGTCATCACATCCACACCAACATCTATTACTTTTTTATTTTTTTGATGATGGCCACTCTAGTGGGAGTAAGGTGATATCGAATTGCAGTTTTAATTTGCATTTTTCTGATCATTAGTGATGCTGAGCATTTTTTTATGTTTGTTGGCAATTTGTATATCTTCTTTTGAGAATTGTTCATTCATGTCCTTAGTGGACTTTTTGATGAGATTGTTTTTTTTCTTGTTGATTTGTTTGAGTTCCTTGTAAATTCTGGATTTTAGTATTTTGTCAAATGTATAGATTGCAGAGATTTTCTCCCATTTTGTGGGTTGCCTGTTCACTCTGCTGATTGCTTCTTTTGTTGTGCAGAAGCCGTTTAGTTTAATTAAGTCCCATCTATTTATCTTTGTTTTTGTTGCATTTGCTTTTGGGTTCTTGGTCATAAAGTCTTTACCTAAGCCAATGTCTAGAAGGGTTTTTCTCATGTTATCTTCTAGAATTTTTATGGTTTCAGGTCTTAGATTTAAGTCTTTGATCCATCTTGAGGAATTTTTATACAAGGTGAGGGATGAGGACCCAGTTCCATTCTCTACACGGGCTTGCCAATTATTCCAGCACCATTTGTTGAATAGGGTGTCCTTTCACAACTTTATGTTTTTGTTTGCTTTGTTGAAAATCAGTTGGCTGTAAGTATTTGGCTTTAATTCTGAGTTCTCTATTGTGTTCCATTGGTCTGTATGCCTATTTTCACATCAGTACCATGCTGCTTTGGTGTCTATGCCTTTATAGTGTGGTCTGAAGTTGATTAATGTAGTGTCTCCAGATTTGTTCTCTTTGCTTAGTCTTGCTTTGGGTATGTGGGCTCTTTTTGTTCCATATAAAATTTAGGATTCTTTTTTCTAGTTCTGTGAAGAATGATGGCGGTATTTTGATGGGAATTGCATTAAATTTGTATATTGCTTTTGGCAGAGGGTCATTTTTACAATATTGATTCTACCCATCTATGAACATGGGATGTGTTTCCACTTGTTTGTGTTGTCTATGATTTCATTCTGCAGTGTTTTTTAGTTTTCTTTGTAGAGATCTTTTACCTCCTTCATTAGGTATATTCCTAAGTATTTTTTTTTTTTGCAGCTATTGTAAAAGGAATTGAGTTATTGATTTGACAGTCATCTTAGTCACTGTTGGTGTATAGCAGAGCTACTAATTTGTGCACATTAATATTGTATCCTAAAACTTTGCTGAATGTATTTATCAGTTCTAAGAGCTTTTCAGAGGTGTCTTTAGAGTATTCTAGGTATACAATCATATTATCAGCAAATAGTGACAGTTTGACTTCCTCTTTACTGATTTGGATGCCCTTTATTTCTTTCTCTTGCCTGATTGCTCTGGCTGGGACTTTCAGTACTGTGTTGAATAGAAGTGGTCAGAGTGGGCATCGTTGTCTTGTTCCAGCTCTCAGGGGGAATGTTTTCAACTTTTCCCAATTCAGAATAATGTTGGCAGTGGGTTTGTCATAGGTGACCTTTATTTCATGAAGGTGTGTCCCTTCTATACTCTTTTGCTGAACATTTTAATCGTAAAGGAATGCAGGATTGTGTCAAATGCTTTCTCTGCATCCGTTGAGATGATCGTGTGATTTTTGTTTTTAATTCCGTTTATGTGGTGTATGACATTTACTGACTTGTGTATGTTAAACCATCCCTGCATCCCTGGTATGAAACCCACTTGATCATGGTTTCATCATAATGAATTATCTTTTTGCTATGCTTTTGGATTCTGTTAGCTAGCTTTTTGTCAAGAATTTTTGCACCTATGTTCATCAGGGATATTCGGCTGTAGCTTTTTTTCTTGATATGTCCTTTCTTGGTTCTGATACTAGGGTGATATTGGCTTCATAGAATAATTTAGGGAGGATTTCCTCTTTCTCTATCTTGTTGAATAGTGTCCATAGGATTAGTACCAGTTCTTACTTGCATGTCTGATAGAATTCAGCTGTGAATCCATCTGGTCCTGAACTTTCTTTGTTGGCAATTATTTTTTTAATGCCTAATACTTTTTTTTTTTTACTTGAAGTTCTGGGATACATGTACAGAATGTGCAGGTTTGTTAATAGGTATACATGTGCCATGGTGGTTTGCTGCACCTATCAACCCATCATGTAGGTTTTAAGCCCCAAATACATTAGGTATTTGTCCTAACGCTCTCCTTCCCCTTGTCCTCCACTGCCCCCCCCAATAGGAGCTGGGGCAATTTTTTTAAATTACTATTTCAATCTCGCTGCTTGTTACTGGTCTGCTCAGAGTTTCTATTTCTTCCTGGTTTAATCTAGGAGGGTTGTATGTTTCCAGGAATTTATCCACCTCCCCTAGGTTTTCTAGTTTATGTACATAAAAGGCTTCATAGTAACCTTGAATGATCTTTTGTATTTTTGTGGTATTGGCAACATACAGTAATTTTACGGTATTCAATTTCTCTTTCAACATTCGGATACTTTTTTCTAATTTAATCACCTTCTATAGAAGGCAGGAGTGTCCAGAAGTAGAGATTAACTGTGAGCAGAACAGACATTTTCATCACATACAGAAAAAGCAGTGTTACGCATTTGTTTGGCAGTTAAATTTCCCTCAGATGGAGGCTAGTGATGTTCTTCATCTATGTGGGATGGTGAGTCTTCCTCTGGTACACATATTTGCTCCAGATATCATAATTTAATGACGATTAATACATATCTTTAGCTTCTAGGAGAGCCTTTACAACATTGTGATTTTTGTTCTTTGGGATGTTGGAATGCTCTTTGAAAATCTAGTGGACTCCCAACCACAGGCACTCAACAAAATTTCCTGAGGAAACTTTTGAAATGTCTTTCTGGCCAGGCGCGGTGGCTCATGCCTGTAATCCCAGCACTTTGGGAGGCCGAGGCGGGTGGATCACGAGGTCAAGAGATCGAGACCATCCTGGTCAACATGGTGAAACCCCATCTCTACTAAAAATACAAAAAATTAGCTGGGCATGGTGGCACATGCCTGTAATCCACTCAGGAGGCTGAGGCAGGAGAATTGCTTGAACCCAGGAGGCGGAGGTTGCGGTGAGCCGAAATCGCACCATTGCACTCCAGTCTGGGTAACAAGAGGGAAACTCCGTCTCAAAAAAAAAAAAGAAAAGAAAAGAAATCTCTTTCTTAAACACTGTTTAGCGGTTGTGACTCTTAATACCTGGTCTTTGCTTATGTGTCTATTACTGCTCCTTGAACCTCCCAAAGACTTGGCTATTGGATTGGTTCTTTTCTGACTCCTTGTGTGGTTAAAATACAGTAGATTCAGAAATGTATATAAATGAAAGTTAGACAGCAATTCATAGTAGAAATCTACATATACAGTAATCCCAAAATGATATGAGAAAAGTATTCCTCCACTGCCCATAAATCTTTTCGGAGAATGCCACACAATGAAGTCGTTTTCTTCTACTTTTCCTAGCTCACCTTTTGGCATTCCTTAATGACCATATACACAGAAGGTAGACATCACAGAAAATAAGAGAAAGAAAATTGAAAAGTCCTAATCACCTACAGCCGAAAGGTATTTTCTAAGGGCAAGTTCACCATAGTGAGTTGTGTGCAGTTAAAAATCTCAATTACATGAAATACTGTAGTTCTGCTGTTACCGTCTCTTCTAACCATGTGTTAACCAAAGGCCTCACCCTATTTTTTTCTTTCCTTTTTGACACAGAGTGTTGCTCTGTCACCAGACTGGAGTGCAGTGGTTCAGTCTCAGCTCACTGCAACCTCCGCCCCCCGGGTTCAAGCGATTCTCCTGCCTCAGCCTCCTGAGTAGCTGGGACCACAGGCACGCACCACCACGCCCAGCTAAGTTTTTTGTATTTTTTGTAGAGACGGGGTTGCACCATATTGGCCGGGATGGTCTTGATCTCCTGACCTCATGACCCACCTGTCTCGGCTTCCCAAAGTGCTGGGATTATAGGCATGAGCTACCGCACCTAGTTGTTTTTTTTAGTTTTCTGATCTTCTTGTTAAAATGTCTTTCCCATTGTCCCTACGGCTAATGTACTCTCTTATGGAGAAAGAACACACTAAATCTGCAGGGGTCAAGGACAGGTCATCATTTGGCCACTGGAAACTACTATGTCTTGTGGCAAATGTGGCCACCATCAAACTCTTCCAAGGAATCGGTGAATTGTTTCTGCTTGCTTAAATGTGGCATGACATTCATTCTTCCTATTTTCCATTAGAGTAGAATCCACAAAGTCAAATGATTAAAAATGATCATATAGAGAAATCGTTATATTTAAGTTATCAAAAAAGAAGCATGGTAAAATGGCCGGGCTTTAAACATTTTAGATAAAGTAACTTTGGGCTCAGTTGTATAGTTAATGAAAGGAGGAAGACTTCTGAATGTACATGAGATGTTTGGTTTTTTTTTAACAAAACTTAATTAATTGGGATTGAATTGCTTTCCACACTCATAATAATTCTTACAAAGGCCTGAAGAGGAGTGGTGTTTCCAATTGCAAAGCTTATGAGTGAGGGAGAGAGAGAGAGAGAGAGAGAGAGAGAGCGAGAGAGAGAGCAAGCATGCCCACTGCCTAGCTCCTCACGGTGGGAGTCAAACCAAATTTTCAACATTGTTATTAAAGACGAATACAGAAAACAGCAGCAGGTTAATGATATTTTCAGCCATGGCCAAGTTAGAACGCAATAAACTCATCAGAGAACAGAAGAAAAATTCAAAAGAGTTGAATTGAAGAGTGTATGATAATTAAGAGGAAATAACTGAAGGAATTTCCATGGAAAATCAGGAGCTTAAGCTTCTGGAGAGCATTAGAGAGGGGAGGATGCAATCAGATGGAATCCAGCCATTCAACAGCTGGAGAAATGAGAAAACAGGGCGGTCCAGTGCAAACCGAGGATTACAGCGAACACCAGCTGCATAGCAGTGTTCGGCTGTTTTGACAGACAAAAAGGCCAAAGCTGGCTGAAGCAGAATACCAAGAGATGTATTTCAACCTGAATAAAGAAGTCAGGTCTTGTTAAGGCAGTCCCTTAGTCCCTTGACTTGTCGGGAGAGTAGCTGGAAGTTTGAGAGCTAGATGATTAATTTCTATTAAAATCACAAGTGAAATTGATAAATTAAGGACCAGAAATCTACAAGTCCCCATCCTACATCTGTTCAACTGTCAAGGTCTGTTGATTCTCTTCACTAAATATCTCTCACATCTGCTCTCACCTTATTTACCATCCTAACCCAAACCACTATCACGCCTCACAGAGACAGCACAAGACCCTCCTAAATGGCATCCCACAGCCACCTCCTTCTTCTGCTTAACTCTCCAAATGTTCACTAGAGGAGTAGTTTAAAATGCAAATGGTTACAGCCAGAGCCAGCTGCTAGCCGAACTCACTGCCTTTGTATAAATCTTTAAAGGGCCCTTTCCTCAAGACAACTCACTTCCATCTGTCAAAACATTGTCAGGAAATACTTTGTTAGAACAATCCATTTTATCACCACCTACCAGAAAACCACTCTAATAAATAAAGATCAGCTATCTGCAATGTGAGCAGCACTCACATAAACGAGGTACCCTTTTTCTTTCTTTTTTTTTTTTTTTTTTTTTTTTTTTGAGACGGAGTTTCGCTCTTGTTACCCAGGCTGGAGTGCAATGGCGCGATCTCGGCTCACCGCAACCTCCGCCTCCTGGGTTCAGGCAATTCTCCTGCCTCAGCCTCCCGAGCAGCTGGGACTACAGGCACGCGCCACCATGCCCAGCTAGTTTTTTGTATTTTTAGTAGAGACGGGGTTTCACCATGTTGACCAGGATGGTCTCGATCTCTTGACCTCGGATCCAACTGCCTCGGCCTCCCAAAGTGCTGGGATTACAGGCTTGAGCCACCGCGCCCGGCCGAGGTACCCTTTTTCATGCACCCCAGGTGCCATCATGCGTACAATAAGGTGTTGTAACACACGTGTTGTGATGTGTGTGGGAACACGTAGCAGCCCTGCGGTGTCACTCCCATGATGAAAACTTTCCATAGCATCTTTTTTTCCCTAAGTTAACGGCTTGAAACTAACATGTCCTGTAAGGCTCTAGACTATTCTCTGCCTATGCTGTTCTATCAGCCTGAGATGTCTTCTCCAACCCCGCCCCTACTAGCTCTGTGATCTCTTACTCATCCTCCACTGTCTACGTGTGAATGCCATTTCCTTTAGGGTGCCTGTCCTGACGACTGGATTAGAGACACCTGAGGCCTCTTTGTACCTTAGAGCATCACAGGTTCCTATCCAGCGCTCACTTGGTAGAAGGCAGGCTGCCTGAGAGAGGACGAACCTGCCAGGCTGGCTCACTGCTTTGCGGTTCTTCACCCAGTGATTTACATACAGTAGGTGTTTAATGCAAATCTGTAGAATGTGAAAGTGAAAGCTGAAAATATGTTAGTGCTACATAATAAGCAGGCATCTATTGAATTACGAATTATAATGAAAAATATTTTAAAGAGAATAAAAATCAAAGGAAGAAACAACATGAAATTAACATTTGGAAACTTAAGATTTGAGCTGTACTAGATGCTTCTAGTCTGCCCTGTTCTTGACTATGAATTCCAAACAGATTACCTTCCTTAAATTAAATTCTGTATCATAAAATATTATAGAAAAGTTTTTGCTTCTCCATGTCAAATTTAGGTTCCTTCAAAATAGAGTTGTTATTTTGGTTAAAAAATCTTGGTAGCATTGTAAATAAAATATTACTTGTGTAAAGTACTTAAAAGGTATGGGTAAAAAAGGTTGTACAGTCACTTGTAGAAGCTTCATATTTAATTTCAAATAGAAGAATTTGTGAGTTTTCTTCAGTAAAGATTTCAAATAACCATATAATTAAGTAAGTATATTCATTTTTTCCTCCAAGATCAATAGCTTAATAAGCTCTATTAGCCTACATAAATAAATAAAGAATATTAACAAAAGTAATTTAAAAATAAATACTATTTTTTCCTTGCAACTTTAGAAAATACAGAGAAAACAATGCATAAATAAAATTGACAGTTGCCATGGACTAAAGACTTAAGCATAAGACCTAAAAATATAAAAACCCTAAAACCCTAAAAGAAAACCTAGGCAATGCCATTCAGGGTATAGAAACGGGCAAAGACTTCATAACACCAAAAGCAATTGCTATAAAAGTCAAAAATTGACAAATGAGACCTAATTAAACTAAAGGGCTTCTGCACAGCAAAAGAAACTATCATTAGAGTGAACAGGCAACCTACAGAATGAGAGAAAATTTTGGCAATCTATCCATCTGACAAAGAATCTACAAGGAACTTAAACAAATTTACAAGCAAAAAACAACCCCATTAAAAAATGGGTGAAGGATGTGAACAGACACTTCTCAAAAGAAGACATTTATGCAGCTAGCAAACATATGAAAAAAAGATCATCATCTCTGGTCATTAGAGAAATACAAATCAAAACCATCTTATGCCAGTTAGAATGACGCTCATTAAAAAATCAGGAAACAGGCCGGGCACAGTGGCTCACACCTGCAATCCTAGCACTTTGGGAGGCCAAGGTGGGCAGATCATAAGTTCAGGAGTTTGAGACCAGCCTGGCCAACGTGATGAAACCCCATCACTACTAAAAATACAAAAATTAGCCAGACATGGTGGCACATGCCTGTAATCCCAGCTACTCAGGAGGCATGAGAATCACTTGAACTCAAGAAGCAGAGGTTGCAGTGAGCCGAGATCACACCATTGCACTCCAGCCTGGGTGACAGAGAAAGATTTCATCTCAAAAAATAATAATAATAATAATCAGGAAACAACAGATGCTGGAGAGGATGGGCAGAAACAGGAACATTTTTAAACTCTTGGTGGGAGTATAAATTAGTTCAACCATTGTGGAAGACAGTGTGGCAATTCCTCAAGGATCCAGAACCAGAAATACCATTTGACCCAGCAATCCCATTACTGGGTATATACCCAAAGAGTAATAAATTCTACTATAAAGACACAGGTATGCAGCACATGTATGCTTATTGTAGCACTATTCACAATAGCAAAGACCTGATCCAACCCAAATTCCCACCAGTGATAAACTGGACAAAGAAAATGCGGCACATACACACCATGGAATACTATGCAGCCACAAAATAGGATGAGTTCGTGTCTTTTGCAGGGACATGGATGAAGCTGGAAACCATCATTCTCAGCAAACTGACACAGGAACAGAAAACCAAAAACCACATGTTCTCACTCATAAGTAGGAGTTGAACAATGAAAACATATGGGCACAAGGAGGGGAACATCACACATCGGGGCCTATCAGGGGGATGGGAGCCGAGGGGAGGGAGAGCATTAGGAGAAATACCTAATGTAGAGGGCGGGTCGATGGGTGCAGCCAACCACCATGGCACATGTGCACCTATGTGACAAATCTGCACATTCTGCACATGTACCCCAGAACTTAAAGTACAAAAAAAAAAATTGACAATTGCCTCTGTGTTATACTGAGGACCAATGGATAACCAGAAAGACTATGCCATGTAGCCTGGAGAAGAAAATCTTTTTTTTCCAGGTGAGAAGAAAATCACACAGCTGCTAGGGAGGTGTTAGAGACGGAAATCTGAAGCTCCGAGGAGGGCGTCCAGGCCGACAGTTCACCACCAAGTGCAGAGGGGACTGTATGGAAAGAGGGAAGACAGGGGCTGCAAAGTCCCCTCGATTCCGTCCAAGGTAAGTTTCGCTTTCACTGTTCAAATCAGATGACGTATTGAAGCAAAGTTAGCATATTTGTTTCTAGTATCTTCCAAGCTCCTCTACAGAAATACGTATTTCTGACGTGCTCATCCTTTTCCAAGTAACAGGTCGAAGGCACAGCAGTCCCTACGACAGTGCTCCTAGAAGACTGAGTCACTAGGCCGGGCACTGCGGCTCACGCCTGGAATTCCACACTTCGGGAGGCCAAGGCCGGGAGTTCCAGATTAGCCCGGGGAACACGGCAACACTCCGCCTCTGCCAAAAACACAAAAATGAGCCCGGCATGGTGAAGTGCACCTGTAGTTCCAGCTACTCAGGAGGGTGAGGTGGGAGAGTCGCTTGAGCCTGGGAGGTGGAGGTTGCAGTGAGCCAAGATCACACCACTGTGCTCCAGCCTAGGGGACAGGGCAAGGCCCTGTCAAAAAAAGGAAGAAGAGAGAAAGAAGAAAGGAAGGAAGGAAGGAAGGGAGGGAGGGAGGGAGGGAGGGAAGAAAACCAAGTGACTAATTGGACGCATTAACTTTCCACAGGCACTTCTGCCTGAAAATGTCGACCAAGGAGGAACTAGGAAACACGGATATTGTCACTCGGGCCGCTCACCTGGAGCACCGACTGGCCTCACTCCGTCTAGGCAGTTACCCTCTCCGCACTTCACCATGAATGTGACAGCCATCATGGGTTTCAGTGTGGAGCTGACTCTTCCTTGCTCAAAGGCATTTGAAGGACTTTCTCCCCATCTTTCAGAATGTTTCCAGTTTTCAAGTGCTCTCATGAGAACTGGCTTTTTGTACCCTGTCCTTAGAGTTGTCTCCTCTACAACAGGTAATGACTTTGCCCCCTTTAATGGGCTCAGCTTCACCTCAGACCCCAGGACAATCCTGCTCTTAGTGGGTGAGAAATTAAAACTGTTCACGCGACACCCTTTAGAAGAATTTATTGAGTACTTTCAACAATCTTTCCTAACCTCATGAAACTCCACCTAATGGAATCTAGCTTTTTTCATTACCAACCCTCTTATTTATAATAAGGAGGTTCTCGTCTGGGTCTTTATCTGTATAACCTTTATGGTACCTGCACTCCTGCCAGCCTGGGTCTTGCTTTGCTCCCGTCAACCTTGTCAGATACTAGGGGCCTCTATAATTTCTAGACTCAACATGAAGTGCCTCAGTGGAGATCGGATCACTTGCAGAGCAGCTGTCTGCATGGATTTCCATCTCTTGCCTATTCTCCACTCTTCTCTATCCATCTTTGTTCCCATGGAAAGTCTCCCTGACGTGGACTAGAAGGCTCCAGTCCCACGTGCAGGGTGTCAGTGTCACTCCCAGGTCTGTACACCGCCCTGCTGCAAAGGCTCTGGCTGCTTTCGGCTGAACACATCCCAGTGTCTCTCCAGGTGATCTATTCCACAACCATTTCAGCCTGTTTTCTCCGGTACAGGGAGGCCCTCCGTGTGGGGTGAAGATCGCGGCTCTGGCTTCCTGAATGACATCCTCCCCACCATGAACCTTCTCCTCCCTCCACCTCCTCTCCGCTGCCTCCCTTCATCTCCTTCCTCTTCTGCAAAGCTGTAAGTTACTAGTGCTTTCCATCTGCTGCATCCTGGACTCAGGGTTTCATATGCAGGATCTCATTTAATTCTCACAACAGGTTGGCGTAGTCACCATTTTCATTCCAATTTTCAGTAACTAATAAGCTAAGGCTTACAATATTTAATGACTTGTCTAATAATAAGACATAGAATTCGGACTCAAAACAAAGTCTCTTTAACTTGGAAGCCCATATTTTAGTTACCAGATGAAAAAGCCTTTCTTAGCTCAGGGGTGATTGAATTACTAACCTTCTTTGAATGGATGCCCCCTTGTAGCCTGAATGGGTCAAGATTAAAGTTCAGCCAGAAACGATCGGTCTTGGAAGTACTGTGGATCAGACACTTAACTGACTAAATTAAAAGAGAAATGCGCTTGGAAGAATCAGGCAGACTGGAAAGTCAACCACAGACTCAGCCACAACCAGGGAACTGCCCACACGGACCGCGTATGACAGTTCTCAAAAGCCTGAGTGGGGCCGAAAGATAGCAACAGCCCATTTCAAACACACGCGGTGTGTCTCGTCTAGGGATCTGGTCTGTGAGCTCAGGGTCCGTTTTACTGCCCACACCTGGGACAGCCAGACAGCACTCGCTGATGGGCAAAAAATGCCATTACAGATGTTGTCTGTCCGGCCATTCTGTCACCAGACACTCTGCCCTCATTCCTTCCTTCTCTCACTTATTTTTTCCCATTCTGGTGTGGACATTTTAGTAATATTTCAGAAGCCAAGACATGAAAGTAACTGATAAACCTTGCTCTTGAAAACCCTTCCAGCCTTGG
Source organism: Saimiri boliviensis (assembly GCF_048565385.1). Lineage (NCBI taxonomy): Eukaryota > Metazoa > Chordata > Mammalia > Primates > Cebidae > Saimiri > Saimiri boliviensis. The sequence goes on along the minus strand of NC_133451.1, from coordinate 119,382,516 downwards.
AACTCAAGATTCCAGCAGTCTTAAGAATCTTTCTTTCCTTCTTTCTTTCTTTTTCTTCCTTCCTTCCTTCCTTCCTTCCTTCCTTCCTTTCTTTCTCTTTCTTTCTCCTTCTGTTTTATTAAAAAAAAAAAAAAAGAAAAAAAAAACTTGGGTTTACATACATTTATCCATGCTAAGAAGACACAAAACAATTTAAAACATCAAGTACTTCCCCTGGGCTAAATTTTGGCTAACTTTATGCCTGTAGCAATAGAAAAACTATCTGAAAATTTAAAATTTGAAAACTTACAGGCACAGCATTAAAAGCATTGTTTGCATTTTCCCATTGAAACCTCATGAATATATCCTAGGAGGCAATATTATTACTACACCTTTTAGAGATGGATACACCAAGAGTTACAAAAGTAAATTTAAGTAGCTTTCTAATTTAGGAAAGTAAAATCGGGGCCAGACACTGTGGCTTGCACCTGGAATCCCAGCACTTTGGGAGGCCACGGTGGACAGATCACCAAGTCAGGAGTTCAAGACCAGCCTGACTAACATGGTAAAACCCCATCTCTACTAAAAATACAAAAATTCGCCAGGCGTGGTGGTGGGCACCTGTAATCCCAGCTACTCAGGAGGCTGAGGCAGGAGAATCACGTGAACCCAGGAGGCGGAGATTGCAGTGAGCTGAGGTCGTGCCAATATACTCCAGCCTGGGTGACAGGGCAAGACTCCATCTCAAAAAAAAAAAAAAAAGTAAACCTAAGTATCTAGAAAAGCAAATGACGGATGGAAACGGAATTCAAATCCAAATATGTCTAACACTAGTGCTCAAACCATTAACTGACTATACATATTCTGCTATTAACTGAGAAATAAAGACAGATGGCTTCAGCCACTTCATCCTTGCCCAGTTTGGGGCAAGTTCATCAACTTTCATTTTTTTCTCTATAAAATTAAAATTTTAATGACATTTACCTTCTAAGAAGGTTGCATGAATTAAATACATGAAACTAGATATACAGTGTATGGTTAATTGAAAATTACTGGGTTTTTTTAACTTAGTAAATTCAGCTGACTCAGTAGAAAAAAATTTTCATAACATCCAAAAAATAATAAAATGAATAAAAATTTTTGGAAAGACAAATGTTCCTGAATGCAGTCTAGAAGAAGTAATAATTTAGCTCCTTAGTCTTACATCCTATATTTAGGTGAATAAACTCCATTATGATAGATTTTTGTTTACAAATTTTATATTTGAAGAAAATATACATATATCTATTTATTATTTTAAAAAGGCTACTTGGGGCCAGGCATGGTGGCTCACACCTGTAATCCCAACATTTTGGGAGGCCAAGGCGGGAAGATGGCTTCAGGACAGGAGCTGAAGGCCAGCCTGGGGAACACAGCGAGACCCCATCTCTTATGAGAAAAGTTCTTTTAAAGGGTCCTCGAAGGTGCTGGATTAAAAGAACTCCTTGATGTAACAGTTCACGATATATTTACAGTGGGCTGAGGTGGTGTACAGCATGTTTACACATGAACAAGGACTCAGACCGAACAAAGACTCAGGTTGGAACCTGGAGGAGAAGAACTGGATGAAGAACTATATCCTCTTCCATGCATTTACCACCTGCCATGAAAGATTATGCAATTCTCAGATGTTTAACAAATCCAACTATTTTTGCCAATAAGTACTTTCATTTTGTCAAACTAGCAACCTTGCTAAACTGACAATTCCGAAGTGGATGTTATTTTGTGTTTTGTAACTGAAACTGCCAAGCTCCTGTTTTAATCTCGCCAGTCACTGCCACCGTCCAGAGCCTGCCATAAACTCAGCTTCATTCATTCACTCTAAGAACCAAAGTGCTCAGACTAATCATCTTGTGGTCCACACACTGGGGACGTTTTAATGATTAGATAGAATTTGTTGCATATGAAAAAGCAATTGGTGTGTCAGTAATTAACCTACAAACAATCAGTCTCACCAAAACCGGCAAACTTTTATTATAATTCATTTTCTTTTCTACATTCTGACTACATTATCAGTTCAACAAATCATACTCAAAACACATCCAAAAATTCTCTCATTTTTTTTTCATTGTTAACAAAAAAGAGAATACCTAAGGGAGCTATCTTCCTTTACTTTCTTTAAAAAACCTTTGACACTGTTTTCTTTGTAAAAGAAAGACGACCTGGAATCAGCTTTGGAAAGTGGCTTTAGTTCTACCCCCATCAACAAGTGAAAATAGACGGAGCAAACCTGGGAGACTTAGTAAAATAGAAAGAACGAACCTATTTCTCCAGGTTAGTGTTCTCAATAATTGCACTTTGTCGAGGCTAGGACAACCTAATTGCCTTTTTATTTTTGCCCACATAATTACCTTAACTGAACTCAGATCTGGCATGTTTATGGTCCCAGAATCATCATTAAGCTAAAAATTGAACATTCTATCTTACCCTGAAAAAGTCCAATTAAGCCCACTTGGAGATTTCCACTGAATGCCAGCACTGATTTCTTTCCGTAGATATCAAGAGTGCCAGCATGTCACACCAGAGAGGCCAGTAGTCAGCTCATTAACAAGACTGATGACCTGTACCAGCAGCTAGATCTTACTGACATGAGTCTCTCAGTGTAGACTGTAGTCCCATCCTGTGATACTGTAGGAAGATCAGGGAGGTCATCTCTCATTAAAAACAAGTTTATATGAATGGTTCAAAATAGAATGATCTGAAGAACTCAACTGGCTAGGCACGGTGGCTCACGCCTGTAATCCCAGCAGTTTGGGAGGCCGTGGTGGATGGATCACTTGAGGTTAGGAGTTTGAGACCAGGCTAGGAAACATAGCAAAACCCCGTCTTTACCAAAAATACAAAAAAATTAGCCTGGCAGTGGCAGGTGCCTGTAATCCCAGCTACTCAGGAGGCTAATGCAGGAGAATTGCTTGAACTTGGGAGGTGGAGGTGGCAGTGAGCCGAGATCGCACCTCTGCTCACCAGCAGAGTGAAACTCTATCTCAAACAACAACAACAACAACAACAACAAGAATTCAACTTTGGAATGATGCCAAATCTTTAAACATTTGCAGCTCTCACACTTCTGTTTAAGTGGTTGATATACTGACGTAAGCAGCACAACTAAAATTCTTCTACCTCGGTTTCACTTCAATGGGAGATGCAATATGCAAGCTGATGACTCTGACCTTCCGCCCAGCTTTCTCTTTATTATTAAGACATGATTTTGTTTTCTCCAAAGCCGAAGCTAAGAATAGAAATTAGATTAGTGTATCTGCTAATTCTCTCATCAGTGGTGGTGCTGCAGGGATTCGAGACCAGAGAGACCCATGGGTGAAACAGGAGGGTTTTGTTTAGGTGCGCCTGCTCAGTGGATCTGTATCGAAAGCTGAGCCCCAAACCAAGGCAGGGTTTGACCCTTTATGAGTGAAGTACACAGTGGTTCTTTGGTTTGGTTTCGTTTTTAGTGGAAAAATCAAGGAATGGAGTGAGTCCAACACACGCATAAGTTTTAGGGTAGAGACCCACAGCCAGGAACGTAGCAGAGAGCTGAATTAGTGCCCAGGAACTAACACTGTCCACCCCTCCACACACACACACACACACACACACACACACACGCACACTCACGCTCATACCCGAAGAATCACAGAATTATTCAAGACGGCACTGAACACCACCGGCAGCAGGAAACAGAGCGAATGTTGAGGCTGAAGGAGGACTCCAAGTGACACGGGGCTCACAGCTTTCTCATGCGTCTGTGATACACACACACTGAACCCAAGTGCTACTTTCCATCTGCAACAAGTCTTTCACCCTGGTATTGGCCGTGTGAATTAGGAAAATGAACCGGTTTTCGAACAAAAGAACAACTGGCAGCATGGTGCCCTGGCAAACGCAGGAACTGAAATACACGCTCCCCTGGGCTGCCTGCTCTTAAGGGAATGAGGATATAACGTCAACGATCGGCACCTTTCCAGCCCCACCAACTGAACTCCATCCAGCGCTGCAGTGACAGCAGTCAATCCAGGCTTTTCCGGCACTTGGAAGGTTAGCAAGAAGGGATCACTCACACTACGTGTGTCAACACCCCCGCATTAGAGGACCCAGTGCCGCTTGCCTGGCAGTTGAGCAGTCCCATTTGGGGGTTCTGGGATCACAACATGTATTATCACAACACATAGCACAGGACCTCTCTGCCCTATCTGCACTGCAGAAGTCAGAAGCCAGACCCAGATTGCACAGAAGGCAGTGATGTGTGACCGCTTAAGGAATGACCTGCCGTCTCCCCGTAAATGCCTGGTATATAGGATGATTTCTGTCCAACACGCCAGCCTTTTGACTAACTACCTCCCAAAGTACCTTTGAGGAAGAAGCCGTTGTTACAGGTTTTGTTCTGGGGTTGGTTTGTTTGTGTGTTTGCTTTCAGTAAACACAGAAAGTGGGAAAGTCAGTTCAGAAGGTCTGAAGAGGAAGAAAGGGATCAAGGTTTTCTTCCCAGGTCTTTGTGGAAAGGCACTCAATGTAGAGAAGGGCTATTGGGAAAGCTCTCTCTCTAACTTTCCGAATGGGCACAACAGCCTGCTTCAGGAGCCTGGCAAGTGTTTGAGGGGGTGACCAGCCTCCCCATTGCCTCCTCTCCAGGCCTCCTCACTGGATTCTCACAGACGGTCCAGTCACAGGCTCCTAGCCATGCTTCTTAACTGAAGCCTGAGAGAGATCAATGGTGTAAAACGGCAGCAGCCACATGTACTCACTGCCTCCTGAGGGCCCAATTTTTTTTTAAGATGGAGTCTTACTCTGTCACCAGGCTGGAGTGCAGTGGCACAATCTCTGGTCACTGCAACCTCCACCTTGCCGGTTCAAGTGATTCTCCTGCCTCCACCTCCAGAGTAGCTGGGACTACAGGCACGCACCACCACACCCAGCTAATTTTCTGTATTTTAGTAGAAACGGGGTTTCACCGTGTTGGCCAGGATGGTCTCGATCTCGACCTCATGATCTACCCGCCTTGGCCTCCCAAAGTACTGGGATTACAAGCTTCAGCCACCACACCCAGCTCAGCTAACAAGTACAGACTGCCTCCTCCGGGCCAGACTCTGTCGTAAGTGCTGCATTCACTCATTTAAAAACAACCGTAGGAGAAAGCTGAGGCCAGAGGCGTGAAGTAAATTCACACGAGGGCTGCACCTCGCAGACTCTGAAAACCAGCTCACGTAAATCAGGACTGGAGCCAGCATTCTTTTCTTCGGTATTATATCTAAGTTTTCTTCCCATTTCTGAATTAAACCAGTCCTCCAGGCCGAGGACTAGTGCCTCTGCCATCACTGTGGAGTCCTTCGTACCACATCAGTCACCGTGAACCCAGGAGGCGGAGGTTGCGGTGAGCCGAGATCGCACCATTGCACTCCAGCCTGGGTAACAAGAGCGAAACTCCACCTCAAAAAAAAAGAAAAGAAAATTATGCAATCAGTAAGCTAAATCTGTGAAGCAAGGAAAAAATAGAAAATCTGGGAAGCAAGGAAAAAATAGAAAATTGTCTGCTTCTTCTTTTGGAAAATGATGGAGAAAACAAAATTCCAACAAACCAATCAACAAATTTTCCATCTCATTGAGAGCTGGCAATTTCCACAGCTCCCTTTGAAACAGACAGCATGGGCTCCAGCCAGCATTTTCCCAGCTCGACCAATAGACTGCTTTTTACAAGCATTTATTTCATCGTTCTATGGCAACCATGTGCCTGAATTAACTTATGACTATACAGAGATACAGGGACAGATTTTTCAGGCTTTATCACAGGAAAGAGCAGGCCAATATGGAATTAGTTGTACTTGGTCTAGCAGAGGAGTAAAGTGGAATTCACCAGAAAGAAATGTGTTTGCATCGTCTCAGCCCCTAGATTTTTTCACTTTCTTTTGCATGTTAAGGCTTTCTTCTGGGTACCAAGAAAAAAAGAAAACATTAGCAAATGTCTAATTAAACTAAAGCATTTTATGTTTGCCAGTACAATTTGATCCTTCTTACTGTAGTCCATAAGTAATTTTCACTAAAAGTATTATGTTTTTAAAAAGATGTGTCTTGAAAATGGAAAATATTTTTGCAATATGTAAAAATTTACTTAGCACTTTTCTGCAAAGCATTGGCATAAATACTGGGTTTGTGGAAGTGGGGACATCGAGCTGGACATGGTGGCTCACGCCTGTAATCCCAGAACTTTGGGAGGCCAAGGTGGGCGGATCACCAAGGTTGAGAGTTCACCAGCCCACCCAACATGGAGAAACCCCATCTCTACATACAGAAAACAAAAGGAAATAATTCGGGCAATTTTTGTGCACTGAAAAACAGTGCCTGCCGTAGAAAAGATGTTTGATAAATATTTGTGTGAAAAGTGAAGAGAACATTAATAATTGCAAATTGTTGTATAAATGAGCAACTTGCAGTAATTAATTTAGGAGTTTGTAGCAGTGACTGGTGCTAAAGACCTCGAATCCTGCAGTCTAAGTTACTTAAATGTTCTCCACCTCCGTGGGTCAGGAGGAATAAGCAGAATCAGCACCTGCACTCTCGGTGGGTGACTGCTGCTGTATTATCATTCATAGGCGGTAAAAATGATACACTGAAGACAAACTAAATCCACCTCATTTGCAATATGATTTAGGATAAGCCACCAAGATGAAAGAAATCCTGCTCTGCATTGTTACCTCATTAGAAAAAAAAAAAGGCAAAGAGATAATTTACTTAAACATCCCAACACTGTATAAATAATACGGTGACCTAAACGAAAAGCTTTTAAAATGCCACTCAGCCAGGCACGGTGGTTGGCGCCTGGAATTCCAACTACTCAGGAGGCTGTGATGTGGGAAAGATAAGAAGACTTCCTTCTCTCCTTCTCTGGCAAAAAAAAAAAAAAAAAAGAAAGAAAAGAAAAAGCCATTTATGGCTAAATGAAAATTTTCTGGCAGGGTGCAATGGCTCACACTTGCAGTCACAGCACTTTGGGAGGCCAAGGCAGTCGGATCACCCGAGGTCGGGAGTTCAAGACCAGCCTGACCAACATGGAGAAACCCTGTCTCTACTAAAAATACAAAATAAGCTGCATGTGGTGGCAAATGCCTGTAATCCCAGCTACTCGGGAGGCTGAAGGAGAATCACTTGAACCTGCGAGGCTGAGGTTGCCGTGAGCGGAGATAAAGTGTACTCCAGCCTGGCGACAAAGTGAGACTCGGTGGTGAAAAAAACCCAAAAAGTAGAGAGAGGATGATGTGAAGAATAAGGTCTCCCAGTGGTCATGGTAGAAAATAATATTAGAAATAAATGAATGTTATCTTTAGATTGAAGGAATTTTTTTTTAAAGACAGAGTGTCACTTTTGTTGCCCAGGCTGAAGTGTAATGGTGCCATCTTGGCTCACCACAACCTCCACCTCCTGGGTTCAAGCGATTCTCCTTCTTCAGTCTCCCGAGTAGCTGGGATTACAGGCACTGGGCACCACGCCCGGCTAATTTTTTGTATTTTAGTAGAGACGGGGTTTCACCATGTTGGCCAGGCTGGTCTTGAACTCCTGCCCTCATGTGATCTGCCCGACTCGGCCTCCTAAAGTGCCGTTGGAATGACAGGCGTGAGCCACCGTGGTGGCCTCCTCTCTCCACTTTTAACCTCACTTGGGCAAGAGCCTGAGACCAGTTCTTCAGGTTTCTCTTTGCAGGTTTGATTCTCCCCCGAAGTGCCAGCTCCAGCCACCTTGGAGAGAGAACACTGCAGTCGTTACGCCTGCAGCTGCAGGCTGGGTGACAACGAAACCCCACAGCTAAAAACGTAAACGTTTGGCAGTGTTCCTGTATAAAAGTGATTCTCACTGAAACTGTAAAAGTGCAAGGCAGGTGTATACGGCAGCGCTCAAAGCAAATAAGAAGAAGCCTGGTCGTCTGTCAAAGTTTTCATGTCGCCGTTGGGACGGCGTGATGTGGGGCAAGCGTTCGACTGCAGCGACTTGCTGTGCTGTCGAGCAAATCTCTTGTCATAGAAATCTATTCTGTAATGCCTTTTTACATTTCAAATTTTGAATTATTCATTAAATTTTAAATGTATATGTGAGTGTGAGCCTAAGTATATATGTTTAGCTTGTGTTTTAGGTATTGGTCATTTACATAATTTATATAGATTTATTGAATTATTCAGAAATAGAAAAACAAATTCAGTGTGAAAGGTAACATAACATATGGGCGAACCCATGTTTTGTTTTTGCTTTTTTGTTGTTGTTGTTGTTGAGACCGTTTTACTCTTGTTGCCTAGACTGGAGTGCAATGGTGTGATCTCTGCCCACTGTAACTTCTGTCTTCCGGGTTCAAGCAATTCCCCTGCCTCAGCCTCCCAAGTAGCTGGGACTACAGGCATACATCACCACGCCCGGCTAATTTTTTTGCATTTAATAGAGAGGGGGTTTCACCATGTTGGCCAGGCTGGTCTCCAACTCCTGACCTCAGGTGATCCACCCGCCTCAGCCTCCCAAAGTGCTGGGATTATAGGCTTGAGCCACCGTGCCTGGCCTGTTTTTTGCTTTTTGATTGCCAAGTTTAAATTCACAAATCAGGTTAAAGGACGTCATCTGAGTAAGTGTGGCCATAAGAACAGAGAAAAATTTATCAAATCTAGGAATAAATAATAAATTACCAATGAATGTCTTCAAGTTCTTAAAGGAAATACATTTATGATAAAATGTATGAGCTGTTAAGAAATGAAATTTACGTTCATGAAAGCTACACAAGCAAACACAAATAAGACGAACTTACAGAGAAGATCCAGAATCTGCTGCTATGTGATGCTTTGTCTAGACGATTGCTACCGTAGTTATTTGTTTAAAGAGGCAGCTGTCATTTTGCATCCTCACTAACCAAATTGCTGCAATAACGTTACTAAAACGTAGCAGGAGCAGAGATTTCACTTCCAAGGAGAGATGTCTGCTTCCAGCATTTACTATCTTGCCTTTGAGGTATTTTTCTGAAGGTTTTAAACAACCACCCAGGCAGTTCCTGTTTTAATTTATGTGACTCTGTGAGTCCCCATGGCTGTATTCTAAAATCAGCCAAAGGCCCAGTAGCTCCCTTCAGAGGTGTCATTTCCCTTTCGAGGCCATGGTCGCAGAGACAGTCAGCGCCTCTCCATCTTCATGGGACTGTAGACTTCCAGACGCAGCCGGCTGGCTCCTAACTGTCCATTTGAAACCCGTGTTTTACCCTTTGCTGCATAAACGGAGGGTTGGTGCAGGCCCCGCTGCTTTTTGTCAAATCCAGTTCCAGCCGGCCCATCTGGGCAGACTGCGTCAACACAACTTGGTGAGACTAAGTTTTTGTCCTTAGATTCCATTTGAAATTCTCAATCACATGTTTATTTAACCTCTAAGTCAGGGCAGAACCGGCACTGTAGGTAATGCCAATCTGATTTAATATAATAGTTGTTTAACTATATCTTACCAAAAAAATCAAAAATTTGTATTAGAATTCTACGTAGCATCGTTTTTGTACATCACTGGTTTTATAGTTTTATTGACTATGACTGACTATTACTCATTAAATTGTGCCAGAACTTACTACATTTAAAATGTGGTCGTATTTTAATCTTCAAAATAAAAAATGGGTATCTATTAATAATTTATGACAAAAGATTTATCTCGCTTTCAGGTAACAGTTTTTTTTGTTTTTTTTTGGTTTTTTTTTTGACACAGACTCTTGCTTTGTCACCAGGCTGGAGTGCAATGGCATGATCTCGGCTCACTGCAACCTCCACCTCCCGAGTTCAAGTTATTTTCAGGCTTCAGCCTCCCAGGTAGCTGGGACTACAGGCGCATGCCACCACGCTCAGCTAATTTTTGTATTTTTAGTAGAGATTGGGTTTTACCATGTTGGCCAGGATGGTCTCGATCTGTTGACCTTGTGATCCACCCCACTTATCCTCTGAAAGTGCTGGGATTACAGGTGTGAGCCACCACACCTGGCCACTTTTTGCTTTTTTGATAACACTTGCCTTCCATTTAATTTTGGAAATGTTTCTAATTCAACTGAGCTGAATAGTTTATTTATTTTCATGGATCAACTGTAATCGTGTGGAGTTTAACAGTGAGTAAGTATTATAGCTAGCTAGCATAAATTATGTATCCTGCTTGACATGAAATCCCTTATTATTAATATTTTTACTTTAATTTACGGGAACTATGTCATATTAAAAATAATTTTTAAAACAGGAAGTTATATTCAAGTTATAGAGCTGTGTCTGAATTTGACATTTTTCGCTTTCCCCAAATACCACAACCTCATGACCCTTACTTTCATGGTGTGAAGACTTAGCACAAAGTCAGCTCCACCTAAGGAAAACCCTCTTTACTCTATCTTTCCATAACACTGCCAGGCCAGAAAACAGGTCGCCTACAGGAAAGCACAATCTGTAAATATAAATTATAAAAGAATAAAAGCAGAGGGCTGTAAGTCCTTTACACATGTAGTACTGTGGGTGTTTGTTTGTTTGTTTGTTTGTTTGTTTGTTTTGAGATGGAGGCTTACCCTGTTGCCCAGGCTGGAGTGCAGTGGCATGATCTCAGCTCACTGCAACCTCTGCCTCCTGGGTTCAAGTGATTCTCCTGCCTCGGTCTCCCAAGTAGCTGGGACTACAGGCATGTGCCACCATGCCTGGCTAAGGTTTATATTTTTCATAGAGACGGGGTGTCACCATGTTGGCCAGGCCAGTCTCGAACTCCTGACCTCAGGTGATCCACCCACCTCAGCCTCCCAAAGTGCTGGGATTACAGGTGTGAGCCACTGCGCCCGGCCACATGTACCACTCTTAAACTCCATCTACCCAGCTCTGTTTCTGTGTGGTTTCTATTGTTTCAGCTCATTAGAGTGGCTCCAGCTTTTCTTTTGATCACCAGGCCATGAAACAGCGAGCACAGCAGGGCGGAGCACACAGGTCCGCAGCACGCCACGCAGGCATCTGTCCGGGACAGCCACGAACCCATAGTAGCATCTGTGAAACAAAGTCTTCAGTGGATTACAAATTCACGTGGGTGACTAGACAATCGACATGTCACTAGCTTACCCAAAAACTCCCCAAAATGTCTTTGTCACATTTTTTATTGAAATTCAGATACGACATGTTTATAGCATTTTCCAAATCTTCCTGTCTAAAAAGACTATTTTAAAAAGTAATAATTTGGTATTTCTTAATCTTAGTTAATTTACCTTCATCTGATTACTATTTGCTTTGTGAAAGCTCATAAGCCATTATATAATAATTCACTCTAGAATTTTATTATAACCTCAAGCTCCCTGAAATGGTGCCCTATTTTGTAGAATCTATCATGTTATTTTTCTATTAAAAATCACTGCCCTCCCTTATTCTAAATCACATTTCTCATAATTATATGCTTTTCTGACAAAAAGAGGAAAATGTAGTATAATAGGCAAAGTTCAGCGAAATCATTAAGTCTTGGGATTCTAGAAACTTCTAAAATGTGAAATGCCTGAATTAGACTAGAAAAAGAGGAAGAAACGGAAAGCTGATGAGTGTTGGCATTTTTATGACAGGTATGGTCAGCTTTGTAGTTTTCATGACTTGAATTGAACTGATTTAGAAAGCATCACAATGCATACATTGGTATGCAAAGACCAGTCTCATCTATCCCGCCTACACACCTCCACTGTTTCTCTTTGTATACTCTGGAACAATAAAGGATTTAACAGGATTAAAATATCAGGCTATCGTGATAAAGACTAGAAGAAATACAGTCTATCACATCTTATTTTTCTGTTGTTACTGTTGCTGTTGTCGCTACTGAGAACAAGCTTGAAAGAAACCCTATCAGAGTCAGTATATTTACCCTACAGAACATGTCTTTCCGGATCTTATAGTACAGAGGAATTAATACCAAATACAAAACTGCTTATGAATATGGACTCCACAAGTAATGACAGCCTTTTCCTAAAAATAAATCCCTCTCTAGAGAACTTACCATACCTTATTTTGGATCTTTGGATTACTTGGGAAATTTCAGACAAAGGCTTCCAAGGGAATGTGCAATAAAACTGTGTAACGCTCTTTCCATACTTCAGCAGATTTGCCTGTTTTAGAATATGCTTTGGAAGCATATTTGACACCAATCGTTTTTAACCTATGGATTTTGAAAACAGAACACAGACTCTCCTCAACTTATGATGGAGTTGTGCACACCCCTGCTCCCCGCTAAACCCACCTTAAGTTGAAAATAAATTGGCCAGGTGTGGTGGCTCACGCCTGTAACCCCAGCACTTTGAGAGGTGGAGGCGGAGGCGGGTGGATCACGATGTCAAGAAATTGAGACCATCCTGGCCAACATGGTGACACCCCGTATGTACTAAATATACAAAAAAAATTAGCCAGGCGTGGTGGTGGGCGCCGGTAATCCCAGCTACTCAGGAGGCTGAGTCAGGAGAATCACTTGAACCCGGGAGAGCAGAGGTTGCACTGAGCCAAGATCGCATCATTGCAGTTCAGCCTGGCTACAGAACTAGACTCCGTCTAAATAAATAAATAATAAATAAATAAATAAATAAATAAATAAAATAACGAAAGTAGAAAGTGTGTTTAATTTAATACACCTACCATACAGAACGTCACAGCCATGCCTAGCCCACCTCAGATGTGCTCAGAACATTGACACTGGCACGATCATCTGACACAAAGCCTACTTTGTAATAAATAAAGGGCTGAACATCTCATATAATTTACTAATGATTCGATGAAGGTGAAAAACAGGATAGTAGCAGTACAGTTCCTACTCAATGCTATCACGTTAGCACCCTTGCAAAGTTGAAAAATCCTAAATCAAACCATTGTAAATCAGAGACTGTAAATTTAATTTTAAAGTTCATGTAATGAACTTTAAACTATGTAGTTTCCATTTCAAATTTACGAAATTATTTGAAACTGGGAAAACACTGATAAGTATATTCATAGACCTAAACTTTGGACCCTAAACTATGTATTTCTGTTACTCTATTTACCTGTTCATTTATTTGTTTAAAAGGTGAATGCCTAATATGTGAGAACTGGTCTAGAATTAGTCTACAATGCTATTTTCTTAAAAACATTACCACCCCATCTCAAATGTTCTTAATTATTTCAGAATTTATATCAATAGGAAAACAGATGTATAAATCTATGATTATCTCACAATATAAGTGAATGTATATGCCAGGTAAATTAAAAGCCAAAATGGGTCGGGCGCAGTGGCTCGCACCTGTAATCCCGGCACTTTGGGAGGCTGAGGCGGGCAGATCACGAGGTCAGAAGATCGAGACAAGCCTGGCCAACATGGTGAAACCCCCTCTCTACTAAAACACAAAAAGCATCTGGGCATGGTGGCACAGGCCTGTAATCCCAGCTATTCGGGAGGCTGGGACAGGGGAATCGCTTGAACCCAGAAGGCAGAGGTTGCAGTGAGCCAAGAATGCCCACTACACTCCAGCCTGGGCGACAGAGCAAGACTCCATCTCAAAAATAAATAAATAAATAAATAAATAAATAAATAAAAACAGAGAAAATGAAGACATGCCTACGGTTGCCGGGAGGGGATAAATTAAGTAAATGCTGACATGTTCTTCTGTTTCTCACTCACAGTAACGGATCCTTCTACTATTATGTAATCTGCCATCTTTTAATTGATGTTGCAGATTTGTGTTCCACTTCCTGGGCCAGCGAGAAGCATCAATGATTACAAAGAGTGTGGAAAATACTTGAACACTTGGGAGAATATATCCAGTTGATTAACATTAATTGATGATAATAATGTTCATGCAGTTAAAGAATGCACTTTCTTCCACGAATTAAAAGGATCTAATAGGAATGAACTCGCACTTGAGATTTTCCAGACAGCAAGGTACTTAATTCTTTCATTCCTCTTAATGTGGTGCTTCTATTTACTTTATAATTATAAAGTGCATTTTCGTAACAACACGAGCGCAACACGGACTGCCAGTGTTTGTGGAGAGCTGGGGAACGGGCAGAACGATTTCATCCATCGAGGACCTCCTGTAACGAAGCCCCTCTCAGGGCTCCTAATGCCCATGAAATGAAGCGTTCGCTGTAGCTCAGTCTGACCCACTGGTATTCATATTCCTGCAGCATCCTTGTACATCAGATGCAGGGCATGAAGCCAAAAGAGAAATGGCTTTCAGATCGGATAAATCTTAGAGCTCATGGGCATAATGCCATGCTTCTGTGACTCAGGTGTTTTTTGGTAGTACACAGTAGTAAACACTCAACCCTTATGATGTAGGCACTGCGGTCCTCAGCAAAGGACAACTCAAATGAACAAAAGACACCATAACTCACAGGTGTTATATATTGCCCATAAATTACCAGCAGCTGTGGATGACAGCGAGGAACCGACCCCGTCCGTCTCTGCTTTGCCATTCAGCTCTCAGAAAGTCTGAGAGCAAAGAAGTAAAAGATGATTTATGGTGAGTTCCCAGATACCACGCTTGGATATTGCCGTGTGTGGAGCAGGGATCAGTTCACAGCTTACAAATTTGTCACAGGACACTGTGTCTTCCAGTCTGCCACCTTTAAATTAAGTGTCATGATGAGAGAAAAATATGGCATTGCCTTAGGAAAAAGACACCACTTTTGATTAGGCTACAGAATTGGTGTGTGACGGCGAAAGGCAGACCTTTACAGTTCCCATTTGCTCACAGCTTTCAGTCTAGTGTCCAGGGTACAGAAACAAATGAGAAAATATGTAAAACACAGAGGAAAAATGAAAAGCCTGACAACCACAATGAAATGTTGTCCAAGTCTGTAGCATGTAAAAAAGTCACTGATCCCCAGCAAGAGCCCTGCCTCCTTCCGGCTCCTGACCACAGCCTCTCAGTATTTCTTGTAACCTGTATCTACACAGATAAAGGATGCATTGTAAAATATACATAGGATCTATTATAAAAGAGCTATATATACATAAGATCTAGCTAGCCAGCTGTATAAATTAAGTACTGGTTTTAAATTGACAATAAGTATACAGATATGATTAAATGTCTTCTTGGATCTCACACATCTGAATTCTTTTTTTTTTTTTGACAGAGTCTTGCTGTGTCACCTGGGCTGGAGTGTAGTGATGTGATGTTAGCTCACCATAACCTCCGCCTCCCGGGTTTGAGTGATTCTCCTGCCTCAGCCTCCCAAACAGCTGAGATTCCAAGCACATGCCACCACTCCTGGCTAATTTTTGCATTTTTGGTAGAGCCAGGGTTTCACCATGTTGACCAGGCCATTCTGGAGCTCCTGACCTCAGGTGATCCTCCCATCTTGGCCTCCCAAAGGGCTGGGATTACAGCCACTGTGCCTGGTCACATATTTGAATTCTTTTTTTTTTTTTTTTCTTTTTTTTCTTTCTTTCTTTTTTTTTTTTTTTTTTTTTTTTTTTTTTTTTTTTTTTTTTTAGACAGAGTCTCATTCTGTCACCAGGCTGGAGTACAGCGGTAATCTCTGCTCACTGCAACCTCTGGTTCCCTGGTTCAAGCAATTCTCCTACCTCAGCCTCCTGAGTAGCTGGGACTACAGACACACGCCACCACGCCCAGCTAATTTTTGCATTTTTTTTTAGTAGAGACGGTGTTTCACCATGTTTTCCAGGATGGTCTCGATCTCTTGACCTCATGATTTGCCCGCCTTGGCCTCCCAAAATACTGGGATTACAGGCGTGAGCCACCGCGCCCGACCTGAATTCTTGATCTTGATCCTAAATCTGTTTCTACTCCGTCTCAGCAAAAGTCACCTCCGGCACACTGGGGATCTCTCTGACATCATCTTCTCCATCGTCCCCTACCCACCACACTTCCCAAAATCCATCACCGGTGTATCCTGTTCTCTTTGCGTTACCCGGCTCCACTGTAAGCCACCTTCCTCTTTTTCCTCTCCCATAACGGTAGCTTCTCATGATCTCGCTATTTCTTCTCTCCAGTCAAACGATCTAGTATAAAGTAAATCTGTTTTCTAGCCCTTAGTGTTTTCCAGTTTCAGTCAAGATTAAACCACAAGCCCTTGCTGAGACACATGGAGTTCTTCAGTTTCTGGGCCACTACTTACATAGGAGGTGTCCAGTCTTTTGGCTTCCCTGCAACACACTGGAAGAAGAGGAAGTGCCTTGGGCCGCACATAAAAAACACTAACAAGAGCTGATGAGCTAAAAAAACAAATAAATAAAAAAGAAGAAGGAAGAAGAAAAATGGCAAAAAATCTCATAATGTTTTCAGAAAGTTCCCCAAGAGGGGAAGGGGGAGGAGGGGGAGGGGGAGAGGGAGGAGGGGGAGAAGGAGGGGGAGGAGGATGGCGAGAGAGAGGGGGAGGAGGGGGATGGGGAGGGGGAGAGGGAGGAGGGGGAGAAGGAGGGGGAGGAGGATGGCGAGAGAGAGGGGGAGGAGGGGGATGGGGAGGGGGAGAGGGGAGTGAGAGGGGGAGGAGGGGGATGGGGAGGGGGAGAGGGGAGTGAGAGGGGGAAGGCTCTGCTTCACCTGAATATATAACATATATTATATATATAATGAATACATATGTAATAAATAGAGTGGATACAATTTCTATATTTATCCACGATGTATATATATAATATATATCCACTGTATATACATACACAGTGGATATATATATATATATATATATATATATATATATCTCCACTAAATCTTTTTGGCAAGCAAATGAGAACTATTTTGTCCAAGAAATAGCTTTATACTCTGTCAAAAATATTTATATAGTTTTCTACTTGTTGGTAGTTAAAAATGCACTTGATTTATTAACATTTTCTTTGAATGAGGGAACACATGCAAATTGAACTGGACAGTCCTGTCTTGTTATCCCTGACGTTTTTCAGCTTCCCACCTCCCTCCCCCGTTCTCCTACCCAGACTTCCCAAGTACTCTACACGCTTCCATCAGCCATGTTCCATTTTCCCACTGCATCTGGGTTTAGGAATGTCATTTATCTGCCCACTAAACTGCAGCTTCCTGGAAAGGGATTCATGTCCCATAAAGCATTATGAAATACCATAAGCAACAAAACAAAACAAACACACACCAAAAAAATGCTCCTGGATGATTTTAAAATGCTTAATGATATGCTTCTACAAATATATGGGAGTTAAATTAGAATATACATTAGAATAGATATCTATAGCAAATTATATTTCAGGCTTCCAAACTCGAATGCATTCATACGAGATACAGATATGGAAAATATAAAAGAATTGTACACACACACACACACACACACACACACACTCTGCCCTCTGAATGTCTTTTTAGTCTCATATCCTGAGCATCTTTCTTCATGGTTTAAGCTTTAAAATAAGGTTTCAGTGTGGTAGCCAAGAAGAAATTCGGTATAATTTTTTCTCTTCCTTTTCTCTTGTCTTTTAAAAAACTTAACTGAAGCCAGATGCGGTAGCTCATGCCTGTAATCCCAGCCTTTTGGGAGGCTGAGGCAGGTGGATTATGAGCTCAGGAGTTCAAGACCAGCCTGACCAAGATGATGAAACCCGTCTCTACTAAAAATACAAAAATCAGCTGGGCATAGTGATGAGTATCTGTAATCTCAGCTACTTGGGAGGCTGAGGCAGAGAACTGCTTGAAGCTGGGAGGAAGAGGTTGCAGTGAGCCGAGATCGAGCCACTGCACTCCAGCCTGGGTGAGAGATACTCCGTCTCAAAAAAAAAAAAAAAAAAAAAAAAAGTTGACAGAAATCACTGATTTTTTAAATAAACGATCTTTTTTTCCATACTTATTCCCTGAACAGGAAGTTATTATCAAGCCGGGGAATGTGTTTCCCCGCCTCACTGCATGCAGGTGCAACAGTGTGACTACCGCTGTAGCATGTGACAGCAGCCACCTGTGTCACCAGGTTGATGCCTGCGTGCCTTCTCCTAGATGCCCCCTCGTTCTGCTGGAGACTGCATTTCAGGTGGCAGCTCGGGTCCCTCAGGAGGGTGAGCGCCATCTCGTCAGAAATGCCTTCATTGGCCTTTAGGACATTGGACTGAGAAATAAGCATTCGCTGTGATTACTACGGCTAGAGGTTGTCTGTGACAGCAATTCACATTAACCAGCCTCAAGTGCCAGCAGACTTATGTGTTCAAATATCATAATGTCACAAAGACGATACAGAAAAGAACTTGGTAAACACTGGGGCTAACTTTGAACCTGCGTTATCGCGACGTTCTGGCTGAAACGGGAGACCCTGGGTGAGTCAACCGTATGTACTCCACTTCCCTGATGGGGATGTGACAAAAATGCAAAAACTGATGAGATTGTGTGTGTGTGTGTGTGTGTGTGTGTGTGTGTGTGCGCGCGCGTGTGTGTACATTCCTCAAAAATCAAAAGCACTGTGTAACTTAAAATAGTCTGATGGTTATTATAAAAATGAGAAGATCAGTAAACAACGCTCCTGAGCACGCACAGCACAGGCAAGTGTGGTAGCTGCCCGTGGTTGCCGTCACCAGCAGGGCACAGTTACAGACACGTGGGCACACAGCAAGAGCGAGTATTTCACTGTGAAACACGGTTTCTTTGGATGCTCCTCCTCTGGGCCCAGTTCCTTCCCTCACCTATCTGTGCCTGAGTGGTTCTTCCAGCGGGGTCAACTGTGAATCTAATCAAATTTACGCTTCAGGACCATCTATTGCATCAGACACTTCCAAAATCCAACTACAGGCCCGGCACGGTCACTCATGCCTGTAATCCTAGCACTTTGGGAGGCCGAAGTGAGCCTAAATACAATAGTAAAAAACCCTGTCTCTTTTAAAAATACAAAAATAAGCCGGGCATGGTGGCACATGCCTATAGTCCCAGCTACACGGAGGCTGAGGCAGGAGAATTGCTTGAGCCTGGGAGGCAGAGGCTGCAGGGAGCCGAGATCGTGGCACTGTGCTCCAGCGTGGGCAGCAGAGCAAAACACTGTCTTGAAAAAAAAAAAAAGGCCAGCTATAAACAATACAAACACATGATGATCTTTGTAAAGGGATCAGATGAACCATAACTTACCTGAATCCTTGCAACTGTGAAGGATTCTGTGGCAACACTACAGTCAGCAGGCATAGCGGCCTGACCGTGTGAGCATTCACAGGCTTCTCAGAGCCCAGCGTTTCAGGTCACATATCTTAGCCTAGCTCACGCTATGAGACCTGTAGAGCTGTCACTAATACAGCACAAACGTTCCGAATCTCATAGTTGTTATGCAAAAGCAACTTGATAGACGTTTTCCAAACTTTGACAACAATCCTAAAAAGATCACATTACCAATAGAGTTAAGAAGCTGAAAGAATTCTTTCTAGGCTGGGTGTGGTGGTTCGTGCCTGGAACATCAGCATTTGGGAGATGCAGGCGGAGGGTGATTGAGTCCAGGAGTTCAACACCAGCCTCTACAAGAAGATGGAAACCAAACAGGTGTGGTGGGACATGCCTGTAGTCCCAGCTACGCGGGAGGCTGTGGTGGGAGGGTCGCTTGAGTCCAGGGAGTCAAGCTGTAATGAGCCACGACTGCCACAGTGAACTTCAGCTCAGCCCGTACCATTTTGGAAGCCCTCTTCAAAAATATTAACGCAAAATTATTTTTTTTGAAACCGTCTCAAAAAAATTCTTTTTGAAATTCAAATTTTGATCAACCATACAAGAAGCAAGGCATTTTTTCAATTGTCTCTACAGAAAATAATAATTTAAAACTTTTTTTTTTTTGAGATGGAGTCTTGCTCTGTAGCCCAGGCTGGAGTGCAGTGGCACGATCTCGGCTCTCTGCAACCTCCTGGATTCAAGTGATTCTCCTGCCTCAGCCTCCTGAGTAGCTGGGACTACAGGCGCATGCCACCATGCCCGGCTAATTTTTGTATTTTTTAGCAGAGACGGGATTTCACCATATTGATCAGGATGGTCTTAATCTCTTGACCTTGTGATCCACCTGCCTCAGCCTCCCAAAGTGCTGGGATTACAGGCATGAGCCACCACGCCCAGTCCTTAAAATTCTTATTTAAAAGTTTTTTTGGTTTTTTTTGTTTTTGTTTTTGTTTTTTTTTTTTTTTGAGACAGTCTTGCTCTGTCGCCCAGGCTGGAGTGCAATGGCATGATCTTGGCTCACTGCAACTTCCATCTTCCAGGTTCAAGCAGTTCTCCTGCCTCAGTCTCGCAAGTAGCTGGGATTACAGGCACATGCCACCACGCCCAGTTAATTTTTGTATTTTTAGTAGAGACGGGGTTTCACCATGTTGGCTAGGTTGGTCTCGAACTGCTGACCTCAGGTCATCTGCCCACCTCAGCCACCCAAAGTCCTGGGATTTCAGGCGTGAGCCACCAGATCATGCCAAAGTTAGAATTTTAAAACAAACATTTACTCATTATACCCATTGATTTGGTCACACATTTCTAATCTATTTACTTCTTTTACTACTTAAATTATAATAATTCAGACTGTCTCAGAGATTTATATGTATATATGAGAAATAATTTTATTTGAAACTATCAAGATCTGTGGTTAAATAAATAATTTTTAAAATATATACAGATATTTCCTAAACACGTTATTTTAACTCAAAAGAATAAATTTGTATTCATTTGCCAAAATTTGCCATAGGGCCAAGGCCTTTTGCATATGTGATTCTGACTGGCAATAGGTGTTATTTTTCTGACCTAAGCTAAAACTGTAATTCTTGGTCTATGCATTGAAGTTTAGCTTCCTTTGAAAAGGCGCCACGTGAGAAGCAATCTGAATGCAGAACCCGCCTGGAGTTTGACCCTCCTGCCTGACACGCCTTCAACACCACTCAGAATTTTCTTACCTACTCACCTTACATCTTTCCAACGCATTTGACTTAGCTTGTGTAGAAACAGCTTGCCTCTTCATACTCACTTGATTACTTACATACTATTTATTTTATTTTATTTATCTATTTATTTTTGAGACAGGACCTCGCTCTGTCCCCTCAGGCCATAGTGCCATAGCAGAATCTCAGCTCGCTGCAACCTCTGCCTCCCTTCCCCCACACCTCTAAACACTGTCTTCCCCAGTTCTATATAGGTTTTCTTTAGCTTTGGAAAACATGCAAAACTCTTTTTCTACTTTATTGCAAAAGCATTCTTAATGCTTGTATTCAATTATATATAAATGTTCTCAGATTGGGTGTTGGATATTATACATTAGTATAATTTAAATATTTATGGAAGAATTTAATAACTAAATAGATTTGAAATTTTACATTGACATTAGGACGTTTTAAGCAATGTTCTCATGTAAGTTAATTTATAAACTAGACAAATATGTCTTTCTAAATACCGTATTATGTTTGCTTCATTCACTTATTAAAGAACACACGGTATGTTTCAATAATACTGAAATATCAACTTTTTTAATTCATGACGTAAGTAAATAATACACAGCTAAACTTATCTAAACTCTAAAAAATGTTTTTCAAAATGACTTTACAATACAGAAACAAAACAATCAATTAGAAAAAATCTTTGTAGCAAAAATTTGAATAGTTTTATTTTTAAAAATATATGCTTAGGATTGTTTAGCCAAATAGGAAGAGTATGAATTTTTAACTGTGGTAATGATGCCATTTTTCTAATTTAAAGCTAGAGAAAATTATTACACATAATCAGTTTATCTGAAAAATGAAACAACTTGAAATAATCATTAATAATATGACTGAGTTTTCATACAGTTAAATAGGGCTAAAAATATAATCAAGTCTGTATATTGGAAGAAAATAATTATCTTACTTTGTCCCATGATATTAATTTCTAGGTTTCTAGCAAATACTTGTCAGAAAGGTTGCTCTTCTTTTCTGGTGGAAAATAAATAATTGTTCATTATAGTCAGCACATTGGCCTTGTAATCGTATCCCAAAATTCTAAGACTGTGGAAGAATCTCCTCATCACACAGACAAGAATTACCAGTATGATTTAGGAGTCTGGACCTTAACTACCAATTTCAACTTCTTTATTACGATACCTAAACCAACAAGCTTCCCTCCTGCCCTAGTTTAGAGTAATCATCAAATTTTGGGTATAAACAAATAAAAAGCTATTCCTGGTAACTGGCAACCAAATACAATACGTTAGCAGGTGTGTGTGAATTGTAAAACAGCAGACGGGTTTTCTATAGCGGTCCTTCTGCTTGTGTATGGGAAGGTTTCTTCTAGAGCAAGGATGCTAATTTTGTTATTGCCAAAATTTTAATGTCATCCCGGATCTACTGCTTCATTTCATCCTTGGTTCCTTTGTGATAGCTATTTCAACCATGAGCACTGACTTTAAAACTCTCTTCGAATTCCAGAAAGGAACGATTTCTCTTTCTTTACTTAATTTTGCTATAAAGTATCATTTGATGTTACTAGTATTGATAAATATAAACAAATGAGGGGAAAATTACTACTTCAGTTTCTGATTATGGGAGAACTTCTTACCCTAATCTCCATGAAAAATGATCAATTGATTACCAAGTTAGTAATTATAATCTGATTTTCTCAAGTCACTTCCAATGCTAAACAGATTCACAATCATCATGTCAACAGGTTCAGATATAATCTACCTACTTTTCTAGTGGCCCATATGTTCCGTCAAATATCAATAAGCAATGAAGTAATATCCAATAAATTTCATCAAGAAATTTCACCAATATCAATATATTAGATTCCCTAATAATAATAGGGCTTTTAAAAATTATATCCATCACAATAATTGTCCCTATACTAGCATATTAATATATGAACATATTTCTAATATCATTAAGAAATAAGGGCATTTAGGCCGGGCAAGGTGGCTGATGCCTGTAATCCCAGCACTCTGTGAGGTCAAAGCAGGGAGATCACTTGAGGTCAGCCTGGCCACCATGGTAAACTCGTCTCTACTAAAAAGACAAGAATTCGCCAGGTGTGGTGGTGGGCACCTGTAATCCCAGCTACTTGGGAGTCTCAGGCACGAGAATCATGAGATGGAGGTTGCAGTGAGCCAACATCATGCCACCATACTCCAACTTGGACAACAGTATGAGCGAAATTCTGTCTGAAAAAAAAAAAAAAAAAGCCAGGTGCTGTGGCTCAAGCCTGTAATCCCAGCACTTTGGGAGGCCGAAGCAGGTGGATCACGGAGGTCTGGAGTTCAAGACCAGCCTGGTCAACATGGTGAAACCCCATCTCTACTAAAAATAAAAAAATTAGCCAGGCACGGTGGAGCATGCCTGTAATCCCAGCTACCCAGGGGCTGCCGCAGGAGAATTGCAAGAATCGCTAGAACCTGGGAGGCAGAGGTTGCTGTGAGCCCAGATTGCGCCACTGCATTCCAGCCTGGTGACAGAATAAAACTCTGTCTCAAAAGAAAAAGAAAAAAAAAAAAAGTGACAATAAAACAGACAATCAGATGGGCGCCGTGGCTCACACCTGTAATCCCAGCACTTTGGGAGGCCAAAGCAGGCAGATCATGAGGTCAAGAGATTGAGGTCATTCTGGCCAACATGGTGAAACCCTGTGTCTACTAAACATACAAAGAAAATTGGCTGGGTGTGGTGGTGCATGCCTGTAGTCCCAGCTACTCAGGAGGCTGAGGCAGGAGAGTCACCTGAACCCGGGAGGCAGAGGTTGCAGTGAGCCAAGATCGTGCCACTGCACTCCAGCCTGAGCAACCGAGGGAGACTCTGTCTCAAAAAAAAAAAAAAAAAAAAAAAAAAAAAAAAAAAAAAACCAGACAATCAAAAGACATTCTAAGCACTAATGCTTTTCACAAATAATTTATAATAGGTTACCTTCTAAAAGGTATCTGGCTTCTATCTAAAATATCAGTATTTAAAACAATGATATGCTAACAGAATTTCATCAGATGGTATATTTTCGTGGGCTAGGCAGATGCGAATTACATGAGTTTCTCCCTCAACAATCACTTCTGGGAAAATTGATTCTCAGCACGTGTGGCAGCGTGAAAGGGACTCAAGAGACATCATTTTTAATTTTGTATGTGTTTTAGAAAATGGCATGCAGATTTCATGACTTAAATGAGTTTGTGTGTTTGGAGATAGATGCTGATATTTACAGATGAAATGATATTTTTCAGTAAGGGTTCAATGAGAGAAGAACCCGTAGCAAACAGTGAGAGGTTACTCTGGAGATCTGAGCTTCTGCCCTTGGGGGAGCTGGTCACACCATTTCTGAGGCTTCTGGTGCTGGTGCTGCTGGACTCTGATGTGTTCAGGATGGGCAGCTGGCAGGGAACATGATGTCCAGTGGGTGAAGAGGGGCAACAATGGAACATGGGAGAATGGGCAGAGCCCACACAGGGACAAGCTGTGAGCTCATTCATGCCTCACACACTCAAGTCTTCACCCTCCATGTGGAGGTGCCTGCAGGAGAAGGTGACATTCCACATAGAGCTAGACCCTCATCTGGGCCAGAAGTCAGAGAACCTGAAGGAGGGTCTCACAGAGCGCGGGGAGCTGCAAGACCAGCTCGGCAGTGACAGAAGATAAGCAGTAGCGTGTCTGGGGGTGACAGTCTCATGCCCCGCACCCACCCTGCACGCACGAAATGAAGCTGACACGCGCTCTGCGGCCTCCCGGATCACACACAGCTGTCTCATGGGCCAGGCTACCGGGAACTGTGCGGCGCAGGAAATTCTGGGATGTGCATTCCTGGCTTTGCTAAACTGACATGACACAAATCCACCACAGATGTGATGCCCAGGGTCACTTCCAGCATCAACCAGGGCTCAGCAGTGTTGGCCATGGGCAAATAGTGTTTAACTGGGAGGAAGGGTATATTCGGGCGTGACAACATTCTCTGGACTAAAGGTATATGCAGACATGACAATATTCTCTGCACTAAAGGGTATATGGGGCATGACAATATTCTCTTCACTAAAGGGTATATGAGGACATGACAATACTCTGTGCCCAGCCGTCTGGAAATCTCTGATTAAAAATTCTATTTAAGAAACCAAAGGAGGCCGGGCCGGTGGCTCTCGCCTGTAATCCCAGCACTTTGGGAGGCCGAGAGGGCGGATCAGGAGGTGGGCGGATCAGGAGGTCAACGGATCGAGACCAGCCTGACCAAAATGGTGAAACCCCTCTCCGCTGAATGTTCAAAAACTAGCCGCGCGTGGGTGCGCGCCTGTGGTCCCAGCTGCTCAGTAGAATCGCCTGAACCCGGGAGGCGGAGGCGGCCGGGAGCCGAGGTCCCGCCATTCGCTCCGGCCGGTGACAGAGCGACACTGTCAAAAACAGGGAAAAAAGGAAAAGAGGGAGACGCCTGCGGAAGCAAAGCTGGGGCCGGGGAGGGCGGCGGCCGGGCGCGGTCTCTGGATGGAGCCGCCAAAGGTGGAAAACGTGTTTCGGTGACTCCTGAGTGACCGTCCTCTGCAGAAACGCTCCGGGCAGCCCGCGCTGCCGGTGCAGGTGTCCGCGGGCGACGCGAAGGGCCCGGAAATCCCTGCTGGGGCGAAGGTCGGCGACAGCGGCCACCTGCGCTTCCACCGGTGGCTTCGACCTCTTCCGCCAACCCCGGGCCGGTGTGTTTCCACGCGAGGCGGCGGCTCCAGCCCCACTTCTTCCCAGGGCGGCGCGCCGGATGCAGCGGTGGAGGATGGCCACGG
Organism: Saimiri boliviensis; assembly: GCF_048565385.1. Taxonomy (NCBI): domain Eukaryota; kingdom Metazoa; phylum Chordata; class Mammalia; order Primates; family Cebidae; genus Saimiri; species Saimiri boliviensis. Next base: position 119,356,873 of record NC_133451.1, on the reverse strand, counting down.
CCCCCCACGGGCCCCCACTGTCCCCCACGGCCCCCCCACCACGGTCCCCCACAGGTCCCCGCTGTCCCCCACAGCCCCCCCACAGGCCCCCACAGGCCCCCACAGGCCCCCACGGCCCCCACGAGGCCTCCCCCCCTCCCTAAACCCACCACGCAGGGCCGGTCTTCAGGACTTGGTACCACCATGCAAATATGTGTTCACGGCCCCAGTGCCAAGACAAGAAGGACTAAACCTCCCTCAAGAGAAAGAAGCAGCTCAGCAGCACCATAAAGGCCAGACGTTTACTGACTGCTTCCTACAGCTTCGCAGCTGGCACTGCAGATAGCCGAGAACCCTAAAAAGAAACAGCCCTGCTTCCACAGCCGCCCTGCGGTGCTAACACTGTCAACGCAAGGGTGCCCCTCAAACCGTTCCAAATTAACGCCACGTTGGAGGTCCTGGCTTGCGCAGGAAGTGAATGAAAAGAAACGCGAGGCGTTCAGACCCAGACCCGTGGCAACGTGCGGGCCGCACGATCGTCGTAGGAAACCCCAGGGAGATTGCAGAAGAGCTGCTAGAACGCGATCCCTGACTTCAGCGAGGCTGCAGAACCCGAGCTCCGTGTGCAGACGTCGGTCCGATGTCTCCACACCGGGAACGGACAGCCGCACAGAGGATTCTGCAGAAATGCTACCGCCGCGGCCGGGCTCAGCCGGGGAGGAGCTTCATCGTCCTGACTATCTGCCCTACGCATCTTGAACGAGCTTAGCCTCCACAGTCACAGCCGATTTCTTGTAATAAATCTCCTTCTCTCTTGCTGTCACTAGTAGATGATTTAGATAGAAGATAGATTGATTAGATAGATAGATTGGCTAGATAAATAGATTGATTAGATAGATGGATAGATGATAGATTGATTGGATAGATAGATGGATGGATGGATAGATGGATAGATAGATAATAGGCAGACAGATTTTCTACTGTGTTTACACTTGTGGTTGAACTTTGACTAAATTTATAAAAGAAAAATGTGATAAACTTATCAAAGGTAAGAATCTCTGTTCTTTGAAAATTACTATTAAGAAAATACAAACACAGGCTATAGACTGGAAAATAACATTTGCAAGTCATTTCTCTGATGAATAATTTACATGAAGAACATATAAAGAACTCTCAAATGTAACAGTAAAAACCGTAAGTAAAAATGGGAACACTATTCAAACAGATACTTTATCAAGAAAAACATCAGAATGGCAAACAAGCTCGTGAAATGATGCTCAGTACCATTAATGATTACAGAAATGCAAATTAAAACAACAGGATACTAATAAATACCAATTACAGTGACAAAAAAGCCCTCATAATGCCAATCAATTGCAGTTATTAATGGTGAGCACCTGGAACTTACATGTTTTGTATAGAAATGCAAAATGATGCAGCCAGTTTGAAAACCAGTCTGGCAGTGTCTTATGACAATGAGACTGCTGTTGTTGCTGAGACAGTTTCACTCTGTCACCAGGCTGGAGTGCAATGGCGTGATCTCGGCTCACCGCAACCTCAGCCTCCTGGGTTCAGGTAAATCTCCTGCTTCAGCCTCCTGAGTAGCTGGGATTACAGGCATGTGCCACCATGCCGAGCTAATTTTTGTATTTTTAGTAGAGCCAGGGTTTCACCATATTGGTCAGGCTGATCTTGATGTCTTGACCTTGTGATCCACCAGCCTCGTCCTCCCAAAGCACTGTGATTATAGACGTGAGCCACCACGCCCAGCCAGAGACTGCTTTATATCATTGTTGTGATGGTGATTCAACTTCTGTGTACATCTGTCAAAACTCACAAAACTGTATACTAAAAAGGGAGAATTTTACTGTCTGTAAATGTGTCTTGTTGATAAATAGGATAAATATGTATAGATAGTATTAGGTTGTGATGGATGCTAAGAAAGAAAAGTGGCCAGGTGAGGTGGCTCACGCCTGTAATCCCAGCACTTTGGAAGGCCGAGGCAGGCAGATCACAAGGTCAGGAGTTCGAGACCAGCCTGACCAACATGGTGAAACCCTGTCTCTATTAAAAATACAAAAAAAAAAAAAAAAAAAAAAAAGCTGGTGTTTGGTGTATGCCTGTAATCCCAGCTACTCAAGAGGCTGAGGCAGGAGAATTGCTTCAACCCAGGAGGTGAAGGTTGCAGTGAGCCAGGATTGTGCCATTGCACTCCAGCCTGGGCAACAGAGTGAGACTCTGTCTCAAAAAAGAATGGAAGGAAGGAAGGGTGAATTAGGGAGGGCAGATAAAAATCATCAACAGTGTTGGTTAAATTTTAGAAGGAGGTAAGGGAAGAAAGACGATTTTTGAGAAACCTGAAAGAAGTCTGGCATATTAAGGAAGAATACAATCAACATGAGCAAAACAGCGTGAGTAAGAGAGAGCAGTAGACGGTGACATCAGAGAGTTGAGTGAGGGCAGGCGCAGTGGTTCACACTTAATCCCAGCACTTTGGGAGTCTGAGGCCAGTGGATCACGAGGTCAAGAGACCAAGACCCTTCTGGACAACATGGTGAAATCCCGTCTCTACTAAAAATACAAAAATTAGCCAGGTGTGGTGGCATGTGCCTGTAGTCTCAGCTACTGGGGAGGCTGAGGCAGGAGAATTGCTTGAACCCAGGAGGCAGAGGTTGCAGTGAGCTGAGATTGCTCCACTGCACTCCAGCCTGGGTGACAGAGCAAGGCTCCGTCTCAAAAAAGAAGAGTTGAGTCAGAGGTGAAGGGGGATGGACATCATTTGGAGCCCAGTGGGTCACAGTGAGGCTTTGGCAATCACCATGAGTGAGGCGGGAAGCTATTAGACCATTTGGAGCAAAAGACTGAGGTGATGTTGGTTACCTGCTAAAGGATCTGCTCTGCCTTTTGGGTTGAACAGAAGAGACAAAAGTACACCAAGAAGACTGGTTACTGTGCCAACCCAGGCAAAAGATGGTGGTTTGGGTCAGAGATAAGGCAGTGGAAAAGGATAATGTGGTCACATCCTGGATATACTGTGAATGCAAAGCCAACAGGTTTCTGGTAAACCGTATGTAGAATGTGTGAGAAAGAAAGGAATCAAGAATGTGGAAGGTAGGAAGGTATTGGTCTAAACAACTGGAAGAATGAAATATATCCATTGAAATGATGACAGGTAAGCAGCATGCATGGATGTCAGTTTGGGACATTGAATTCGAAGATGCCTGTTATGCAGACAGGCAGAGATAGGAAATAGACAGTGGGGCACATCAGGAGGCTGATGTGGGCAGATCACAAGGTCAGGAGATAGAGACCATCCTGGCCAACATGGTGAAACACCATCTTTACTAAAAATACAAAAATTAGTTGCGAGTGGTGGTGTGTGCCTGTAGTCCCAGCTACTCGAGAGGCCGAGGCAGAAGAATTGCTTGAACCTGGGAGGCAGAGGTTGCAGCGAGCCAATATCATGCCACTGTGTGATGACATAGTGAGACAAAAAAAGAGAGAAAGAGAGAAAGAGAAAAAAGAGAAAGAATGAATGAAAGAAAGAGAGAAAGAAAAAGAAAATAAAAAGGAATATCTGAGTCTGGAACTCAGTGAGAGGTTCCAACTGGAGATAAACACGTGGGAATTGTAAGATTTATTGCCAAGGTAAAATGAGGAAACTGAGGCAACTATAAGAAAATGAGAAGCTAATTTATTCAGCTCCCGGGGTGAGGTTCTGTGGTTCAGGGAGGGGCCAAAGAAGTCGCGCCCGGCTGTTCAGGGCATGAGGTCTTATGGGGATGGAAGGCGATTGATTGGCTATTGGGGAAACAAAGCGAAGGCAATCTTATCAGCTGTTAAGAAGCAGGAAATACCTGGAGCTAGTTGTTGTGGGTAGGCGGGCAGGACCTTGGGTAAGTGGGCCTGCCGTGGGGTACAGGGCAGGGTCTGATGGGGCTTCTTTAAAAATTTTTTCTGCAGTGTTTTTCGACAGCGGGCTGGGGGTTGAATACATAATGTAGTGCTGAATGTGGGCTTGAGTCTGGTATGTGGAGGCAGGTGCGGGGAAGCTGTGGGGCAAGGCCAGATAAGGAGCTTGAGTGATGACGCAGTTATCAGACACGGGGAGAGATGGATGTGTCCGTTTAACCCTCTGTGAGGCAGCCGGCCTTACAGGAATCATTGCCATAACAGTAATATCTAATGCCATGAAGCAAGATGAGATCACCAAAGAAAGAGTATAGACAGAAAGAGAAGTTCAAGAACTGAGCCTTGAGGCAATCTGTGCATCAGCTAAGCTTGGTCAATGTACTTATGATAAAGAGAGGGAATAGCAATATCAAACAGGAGCGAAGCACTGCTAAACCTGAACCAAGTAAAAATGTAAGTACAAAAAAAGTCACAGTTGAAATGAAGAAGAAATGGTTTGCGTAAATAGTAAGATAAACATAAGCTAAGTGGTGAAACTTTCCAGAGGGCAGCAATAAAGGACAAAGAAGAGATAGAACAGAAAATCTAAGAGAAAATGCAGGCTAGAAATAAGTGTGCCAACATCCAATTGTGAGTTTCAAGAGCGGAGAAATAAAAATGAATCTGAGGAAATACATAAGAAATAATGGAAATGAATTTCTCAGAATTCAAGAAAGATGAATGATCTTAAGTAAAAGAGCTCATAGAGGACCAAACAACTGAAAGGAAAAAAAAGGCACTCTAAGATAAATTCTAGGGAAATTTGAAAAACATCATATACAAGAACAAACTTCAGAAAGCTTTTAAATGGAAAAGATCATCTACAAATGAGCAAACCAACACATTGAATGCAAACAGATAATGGAAAGCCATTTTTACCATTCTGAAGGAAAATCATTTTAACTAGAATTTTCTACCCAGCTAAATAGTCCATTACTTGTAAGCTTGTAATAAAAATATTCTCAGGTGAACAGTTTTAAAATGTTTCCAGTGGAGACATATGGACTTAAGAATATGCTCAAGAAATTGAGCAAAATATTCAAGTATGTTGTAAGACATATAGAAAGTAGAGCATATAAGTAGAGCATTCCAGATATAGAAAATATGGAATGTCGATGTTATTTTTTAAATTGTTATCTAAAGGAAAATAAAGCCAGGACAAAATGAAAGAAAATGCATTCAAGTTAACCCAAAACTAAAATGAAGGCATTATCAATATGACTTGGCTGTGGAGGAGTGTGGACTAGTAGCCAGTAGGACGTAAATATATGTTAGAACATTTTCTAATTAAGGTAAAGGAACCGATAGATATCAATAACAGAATAATTGAGGCTCAAAGGATAGAAAAAGAGAGACTAAGCTAATATGAACCAAAAGAAGGCAGGGGTAGAAATCTCAGTATCTGACAAAACAGATTTTACAGTAAAACTGTAGAAAAGAGAGGAAAAAAAGAAAACTGTCATGTTGAAAAAAAGAATGTTAAATATGTATAAAATATTTCAAGGAATAATAGAACAGATTCTCCACCATGCCTACCGTAAGCAGATATGTAACTAACTGTAGAATTACAGTGTATCAAGCAACAATTAAATTGTATGGAGAAATCATGAAGTCAACAATTGTAGTTGGAGATTACAAAATATGCTTTCCAGAAAATGGTATATCAAGCAGGCAAAAGAAAAGAAAAGACAGAGGTATTGAAACCTGTAAATAAAATTAAGACCCTTGTGCTCTAATTTACCATATAAGAACACAGAATATTTGAAGTCTCAGTAAATACCAAAGAAGCAATTTAACATCTTATTATAAATCCAGTAACCATAATTATAATAATTTAGTTTGCTAATCAATATCTTGAGCTCATATATTATATACTACCCAATTTTATGGAAATTACTTGAAAATAAAGATTGAATGATGTTAAAATAGCTAAATAGCTATAATGTATCAAACCTTGAAAAAAATAATTATAGTTATTTTAAAGTGATTATAAATAATAAGACACAAAAATTTACAAAATTTTTAAATGGGGTGATTCAATATTCTCACAAGTACCTATCATTTTTATGGCAAGTTTAAATTGTCTTTGTCTTAAAGAAGAATTTAGATTAATTGAAGGAAATGTTAGGATTACATTTTCTTTTTCTGAGAGCTGAAATTGTTGTGGAAACATTTTAGCTGTTGAGCTAAATATCCAAATCTGACACTGAATTTACATGCCATCCTGCCCTTTACTGAAAACGTAATGAATCCATCACCTTCATTTCATCATGCGAAAAACCAGTGGGGTTATCACAGGATCTGCCAGTTCTAGAGTCAGTGGCTATCATATGCTCACCTTACAGATTTTAGCAGGGCTTCCACTTACAACTTTAAAAAGCACAGACGAAAAGTTACATAGCAGCCTGCATTCATCTGTAACGTTACCACAGCCGATATCCTCTCTGGAATGTGGTTATTAATTTCACTGCTTTCTGTAGCCCCCTCACATTTACTACCTTTGAATACCAGCTGAGTAAGATTACAAATTCTGGTCACAGAAGCTTATCTCAACCTTAATGTGCTGCTTTCCAAAAAGCAGGTTTCAAGTCAGCAGGCATATTTTCTTACCCTATGCTAGTTTAAAAAAATAATTTTGTTTATGCTATACAGTATACAATCAGGTGATAAAATCAATACAATGATAAGAAGCAAGGCAAATACATGGCATCACCTATTTATTTCAGCGGAAGAGGAAGAAGAGCAAAGATACTCCATTTTAAAACCGCCCATGTGTTAACTAAAGTAATATGCAAATACCCTGACAATTATAGTCTGCTAACTGCAATAAGAGTGATTTAAAATATTACAAAAGGGCTGTTATAATCTATGAAATTATTCATAACTACTTACTAACCAGCTTTCATTTCACATTAATATTTGCCATTTGCATAAGTGATTCTAACCAATGAAGTCCAAACCATTTAAAAGGTTATTTATTAATTAGGCAGTTGATTGATGATTATAGACTGGAAAATTGTGACTTAATGTTTCAAACTTCTTGCTTCGCATTGTAAAAATGACAATTTTTCATTCAAAGACTCTAGACTTTCCTATAGTGATGATCATGAAGCTTATTTACTAGTCTGGTAGTTACTGGGCTTCCGTAATTAAACATTCTGTCAAGTTCCATTTACTTAAAATAAACACAAACAATAGAAGAAGTTGCTTAGTCTCAAGGTTTCCACTGAAATAATATTTTTCTGCAATGATTCAAACAGAAAATCCAGGTCCGTGCGTCATGAAGGAATTCAGTGCTGAGCACTTGCTTGCTCCCTTCAAAGTCATTAATCCCATCACCATAATAGGTGCACGGGACAATTCTACAGGCCAGGGGCTGTGGAATTCCTGACAGAGAGAGCAGGCACCCTTCCTGAAACGTGCACAGTACAGCACCAGACAGTTTGTCTTTAGACCCTTCCAATCCAACACCCATGCTTTAAGCTCCCAGTATTGGCATGCTTAACTCAGACTGATTATTCACATAGAAAATCAAAAGGCTCTACAGATGAACGTGTAATTAATAAGTGATTCTGGAGAGGTTGCTGGATATGTCAATACACGAAACCAAGTGATTGCTGTACACAGCAATTAACAATTAGAAAGTTATCTTCTTAAATTTCATTAAAAATGGCGTTGAAAATATAAATGCTACTTCTGTGCCCCTTCACAATGAAGATATGGTCTTAGAAATGCACTGTCAGACAATTTCGTCATTGTCCAAACATGGAGTGTGCCTACACACACCTGGGTGGTGTAGCCTACTACACACCTCGGCTATGTGGTGCAGCCTGCTGCTCCTAGCCTACACACCTGTGTAGCAGGTTACCACTGCTGTAACACTGCAATAAGTATCTGTGTATCTAAAAGCATCTAAACATGAAAAGGTACAGTAAAAACACAGTGTCTTATGGGACTGCTGTCACACATGCGGTCTACGGTGGACTAAAACAAAAGGCATAAAACATCTTTTCTTTGAAAACTGCAAAATATTATTGAGAGATATTAAATAAGACCAAGATCAATGCAATGATATGCACTGTTTCTAGGCGAGGAGACCCAGTACTGCAAAATATCAGTGCTCCCAAAGTGACTTACAAATTTCACAGCAACTCCAATAAAAATCTCAGCCTTTTTTGTGGACCTTGATAAACTGATTCTAAAATATAAACAGCCAATGCAATAGGCCAAGAATAGTCAAGAAAATCCTGAATAACAAAATTGAAAGGCTTACAAAACTGACAATCAAATCTTATTTTAAAGTTGCAGCATTAAAATCAGTGGGTTATTGGTGGAAGAGTAATAAATAGACCACAGGAAGAAAAGAGAGAGTTCAAAAAACAAAACACACACTCACACACAAAACATAGGTAGAGATACTCAGTGTATAGCAAAGATGGTATTGTGGGGGAAAAAACAATGTTTTAATACATGGACATAAATTGTAAATCTATGTGAAAAAAGTTAATATTGACTCCTACATTAGCCATAACTAAAAGAATACAAGGCCTCAAGGTGAAAGGAGAAAAAAAATAGAAAAATAGCATTTATCCATAAAGTGGATGCACACAGGACACAAAACTCACTACTGAGAATGAGAATTAGAAACTGTCAAGATTCTGCTGAAAAGTAGAAGACATATGCCATCCATATAACTGAAAATTCATTATCAGAATATACAAGGAATTCCCACCAATCACTAAGAAAAATACAGACATCCTTATATAAACATAAACAAAAGACATGAACCTGGCTGGTCACAAAAGGGAAGACTAAAATGGCCGATCAGGATGACTTTAGGAAATGGAGAGGGGCAGCTGATCACTCTGCTGTGACAACTGACGTCGACTGGAACTCTCTTGGGAAGATTTCCAGCAAACACATGAAGAAAGTCTCAACTTAATCAGGGATCAGTAAATGTCAACCAATGCCACAGTGTAATGTCATTGCCTGAGGATCTAATTTAAAAGAAAGTCATACCAAGTGTTGCCTAGCATGTGGCAGAACTAAGTCTCCCACACTGCTGCGGGAGAGCTAATTATATGTTGGAAAGTGTTGGCATTGTTTACCAAAGAAAAATATACATTTCCTGTGGTTGGCATTGTTTACCAAAGAAAAATATACATTCCTAGAACTGTGGTTCACCAGTTCTAGTCCTACGGATATGTCTAACTGTGTTATGTGTTAATGGGAACCCAAAGATATGCACAAAATTTATCCATAATAGTATCATTCATAACAATAAAAGAAGCTGGAGGAAAGCTCTACATTCATCAACAACACTATCAATAGATTGCTTGATACACCACACAACAGACATATTATTCAGAAATGAAAATGAACAGCTGCTACAGATGATCCCCAGAAACACACTATTAAGTAAAAGCAGCCGGACTGAAGAGGAAGCATACTGATACATTCCATGCGCATGAAGTTCTGAAACAGCCCAAACTCACCCCTGGAGTCAGCAGTCAGGAGAGCAGTTGCAGGGAGAGAAGTGAGGGCTAGCAATGGCAGGAGGAACTGGAATGGCCTTGCCAGAGTTTCCAGCAAAGCCAGTTTGGGAGCACCTATGTGAACAATAATGCTTGTTGCCCTTTGTATGGTAACCAGGCCATGTATTCGGGACTGAAGCTTACTTTGCAGGTAGATTGGTCCTGCTGTAATTTGCCTGTGGTGGAAGCCAGTGGCAGGGGGTGGCTGGAGACAGAAACACTGTGTTTCAGAAGAAAATTATATTATTAGATTAACCTTTGATTCCTGGTTGGCCACATGGTCACCCATGATATGGAGCTGCTGACAACAGCCACCCTCAGCAAGACACAGCTCAAAAAATCAACAACCAGATTCCCCTTGATTGAGGAGCTGACAAGTAGCTCCTCATGGGCCAGCTCCCGATTTGGTTGTTGGTACCTAAGTGATTATTTGTGATCATCTAACAAACTGTAAATCTTATGATTTGCTCCTTTTTGTTGCATATTTTACACTTCAGTAAAAGAGTCATTAAAATATGTTTAATAATTGCATCATATTCCTTTCAGGATATCATGAAAAACAATAATGGAGGGTATATACACAAACAGAAGGAAAGATGATTAAATGCTCAACTAATTCTCAAAATGTAAACAATAATTCAAGTCAAATATTGCTCAGGAGCTTGGGTTCAGTTTGAATTACCTAAAATCTAGCTAGAAGTTTTAGTTAACTTCTAGGCAGAGTCTTGGTTTCATGGAAAAAGCCCAGAAGAGTAGACATGAAATTGTCACCAAAACTCAAGGTGCTCGGTCTAGGTCCTGCTGCTCACTACACAGAAGGCCAATCACTGAAGTGATCAGTGTTGCCAAGGAAGAAGACTTGAGTTGGGTGCTGCAGCCAAGGCAATGGCAGCAGAATCTCAAATCCATCTCCCTGACTGACTTTATATAGCACACAAGAAATGTAACAATGTGTAAGAAGACAGGAATTCAGGAGGGGCAAAAAAACCAATCATGATGAATGATTTAGCAAAAGAGATAAATCAAAAACATCTACTAGAGAGGAGACTCAGTTTCACAAACAGTCAGACCTAATAAAGACAGCATGAGGCCAAGTAAATCTGTCTCTCCCCACTTCATTTTCTCCCTGCACTTTCCTCAAAAAAGTAAACAAATTCTTTTATCTTTTAATATCACACAAACATTTTGTTCAGAAGAGAAAACCATATTTTACCTTTGCATAATGTGTTATTAATGTTAAAGCTAATTTTAATAAAACCGTATAAATAAACCTAATTAAAATCCATTTGACCATAAGGTAAGATTTCCATAAACTTTTAATAATCTTTTCAAAGTTTCTGCTAAAGAGCAGCTCAATGCTCCAAGCAAATGCTGTTATTCCAACACATGGGCCCAGATGCTGACTAACCTTGCATCAGTGTGCTTTTGATATTAACATTTAATTTTTTTTTTTTTTTGAGACAGAGTTTCTCTCTTGTTACCCAGGCTGGAGTGCAATGGCTTGATCTCGGCTCACTGTAATCTCCGCCTCCTGGGTTCAAGCAATTCTCCTGCCTCAGCCTCCCGAGTAGCTGGGACTACAGGCATGCACCAGCATGCCCAGCTAATTTTTATATTTTTAGTAGAGACAGGGTTTCACCACACTGACCAAATGGTCTTGATTTCTTGACCTTGTGATCCACCTGCCTCGGCCTCCAAAAGTTCTGGGATTATAGGTATGAGCCACTGCACCCGGCAATTAACATTTAATTTTTAGAAAAAGTGGACTCATCCTTCAGAATAGGCCTTTTCAACTTCACGCATCCACCTCTTCGGTGATAGTCCCTGGGCCTAGAGGTATGGAATAGTTTTAATTTCTTGCCCTGTGTCTCACAAAAGCAGTTCGTTTTGATTATCACCTTCTCCTGGGTCTGAAGACAAAGCTTCAACAGCTGTCGATGCTCTTCGTAGGTGTCAGTGTCTTTTTAGACCCAGGAGTTGAAGCCCTGTGACTCAACAGCACAGGGATTAACTCACAGGATATTTATATTACGGAGAGTCCTATCATTCTCTTTAACGTGTTACAAATTAAAACTCTGATTTGGCGTTTAGAAATTACTGCCTGCTGCACTTCAAACCACTGTATTAATGTAGTTAGGTTACTCATTGCATACATCTAATTGCTAGAATTCTAGTGACAGAGGTGTGACCAAAAGCATCAAAAATGTGATGAGTCTTATCTCAAACTTATCAAAGTCAGACAACGAACTTTCTCCTGACCTCGTGATTTGCCTGCCTCGGACTTCCAAAGTGCTGGGCTTACAGGCGTGAGCCACCACACCTGGCCTGTTGTACAGTATTTAAGTGAAGAAAGATTACGTTTCTTCATATTGAATTTACCAAACTGATATTTATATTTATCATTTTTTAATGATGGAGAGAAAGTTATTGTATTTAAACATTAGACCCAAATGGTCGTTAACATGGAAGCTTCTGCAGTATGAGTCTCGTATACTTCTTTTCCCTGATTTTACCTTTGTATTTATATTTCGTTTTTACTCATTTATAATTTAATATGTGATCACACATGTTCTTGTTTATGAAATGCTTGAGTACACAAAGGCAAATGAGGAAGAAAATTATTAAACATAAAAATAATAAATAATCCCCAAAAGCACCATTCTAGATTTTCATTTTTCATGGATTAGCTTTTCAGCTGGCAGTGTGACCTAAGAAAATGCAGTTATTTTATTGTGGTCTCATTTCTTTCCCTAAGTCATGAAGGAATTGAGTTGGATACTGTCTGAGGTCCCTTGAACCACCAGGACTTAACCATGAAATTTATGTTCAAGTAACTTGGCATAACATCCTGAAAACATTTTCTGTTAAGTAAAGGATTTCATTCTTGGAAACTTTTAGCTTAAAAATATTGATTGAAAATCTCAAGAGAGGCTGTGCTATTTATTGATTTTTTTATAAACAGCTAAATATGAATACCATGAATATTTTCCAAGAGAAAAATGTGAAGAGTTGGAAGCTTGTAGTCACAGAAATGGAAAAGGCACTAGAGATTTCACGCTGTATTTCGCTTAGTGTAGGACTCACATTGTGGTTTACAAGAATTTAATACACAAAATAAATAGCTCATAGCTGTGAGACAAAGTGCGTTAAACAAAGAAATTGCAACTTGAGACTGAAATAGATAAAAATAACTTCTTCCTACGTCTTTACACACAGAATAATCAAGGGAAGAAGCAATGTAGCTCGTTTTGTCTGACACTAAATATATTTTGCCTTCTACTTGAAGTATACATGGAATGCTTTATTTTGTTATTATTATTTTTTTAGATGGAGCCTCACTCTGTCACCCAGGCTGGAGTAAAATGATTTTGGCTCACTGCAACCTTTGCCTCCTGGGTTCAAGCAATTATCCTGCCTCAGCCTCCTGAGTAGCTGGGATTACAGGTGCCCACCACCATGACCGGCTAATTTTTGTATGTTTAGTAGATGTTTCACCATGTTCGTCAGGCTGGTCTCAAACTCCTGACCTCAGGTGATCCTCTTGCCTTGGCCTCCCAAAGTGCTGGGATTACAGGGATGAGCCACCATGCCCGGGCCTGGAATGCTTTATTTACATATCCATATAGTTATTCCTTTCCACCAATGCATATATATCAATTTATGCATTCTTTTGTCACTCATTTAATAAACCTGCACTGACCACCTAGTATGTGCCTGGAGATCAATATAAGGAAACAATTATATGCAAACTTTCCTTCAGTCTAAAAATTACAGCATTCTTTGGCAATCCTTTCAGTTCAGGAGGATGCTTCTATGTTGGTTTAGTAAAGGGGTTATAAGCACTTGGATTAAACTTCCCAGTTAAGTGAGGTGTTGAGAGCCATGGCCACAGTGGTGGATGCTGATAATGACCGTCACTCTCCTCCACAAGGCAGTGCCCAGCCTGGTTGCTGCCTGCATTTTTCTTTCCTTTTCTATTCCTTTTTAAATATTTTGTATCTTTTAGGTTTTTGTTTTGTTTTGTTTCTATTTTCCTCTCCCCAGCTCTTCAGTATGCAGCTTGCATTTTTATCTATCGAGCAGAGCCTCCTCATAGCAATCTTAGGACGCTTTCCAGCTTTCCCCATGTAGAGATACGGGTCATGGATAGACCTGGTCTTCAGTGTTAAGCCAACAGTTTTCAGTCCTCATGGACAGGTGCTAAGCAGCTGCACAAAATGCCGAGTGATATCAAAAGAAGGTAAAAGGAGATCTCTGTTCAGAAGAGTCACCAAAGCAAGGTCACAGTCTTTGCAGAGGCTACTCACTTTCCATTTCTTCTGACAATGCTCCCTAACATTCTTATTAATTTTTTTTTTTTTTTGAGACAGAGTCTGCCTTTGTTGCCCAGGCTGGAGTGCAGTGGAACAATCTCGGTTCACTGCAACCTCCGCCTCCCAGGTTCAAGCGATTCCCCTGCCTCAGCCTCCCAAGTGACTGGGACTACAGGCGCGCACATCCATGCCCAGCTCATTTTTTGTATTTTTAGTAGAGATGGGGTTTCACTATGTTGGCTAGGCTGGTCTTGAACTCCTGACCTTGTGATCCACCCACCATGACTTCCCAAAGTGCTGGGATTACAGTCATGAGCCACTGTGTCCAGCCCCAAAATACTTTATATTTTATATATATATATATTTTAAAATTTGTCAGCAGATGGGGGCTCTTATTGGTTAAATTGTGTCCGCCAAGAAGATGTGCTGAAATCCTAAACCCTGGTACCTGAGAGTTTCTTTGGAAATAGGGTGGTTGCAGATGTAATTCGCTAAAATGAGGTCATTCTGGAGTGGGATGGACCCTTCATCCAATTACCTGGTATCTTTGTGAGAAGACAGAGACACACAGGGAGAGTGTCATGAGGTGACAGAGACAGAGATTAGGGTGATGCAGCTGTGAGTCCAGGAACACCCTCAATTTACGCTTACTACCAGGAGCTGGGGGAAGAAAGGCGGGATTCTACCCAGAGTCTTAGGTGTGGGCAAGACCCTGCTGATGATGTAACTTGGGCCTTCGGGACCCCAGAGCTGTGAGAAAATACACTTTGGAGGTTTTAAGCCACATATGTGTGGTATTTTGTTACAGAGGTCCTGGAAAATGAACTCCAGGGTTTGTAGAAAAGATCAAGAGAGCTACACAGGTGTGATCGTGTGTATCTGCATAACACGTGAGCAAGATGAGGGTGCTTGTGTAGAAGAATGGACTCCGAAGTGAGCAAGCTTTACTGTGTGCCTAGCACTGCCGTAAGCAATTTATAACCACCCTTTGATTTAATGCCGAGTATCCTCTAGCACTCCAGCCACATGAGTTCTGATGCTTTCCCCAATTTAGAGACAAAATCTGTACTAATTCTGCTTAAATAATTATCCTTTCAAGGAATGTATTATTCTGCTCTCCAGATTCCTTCTGGTGAATAATGAGGCTCTTTTGGCATTATGCAGCCTTCATGGAACTAAGTACTAAAAATTTTAAATGTTCAATTACAATGAGAAAAATAATTGGCAACCTCTTCTTTCTTCAAAACTTGTTATATCAAAGTTAAATCTATAATAAAAAGAACAATACAGGCCTGGTCTCTGTTATGTTCATGTAATGTGCTAATAATCACTATTTAAAACAAATTAAAATGGCTCAAATATTACCCTGGTTATGATGTACAGAGAACAGCCTTTTAAAACTATTATCTTCAAACACCTGCTTTAAGTAGATTGATTGCAGGTTTAAAAAAACTAAAACTGACCAGACATGGCTCACGCCTGTAATCCCAACACTTTGGGAGGCTGAGGCGGGCGGATCACAAGGTCAAGAGATCGGGACCATCCTGACCAACATGGTGAAACCCCATCTCTACTTAAAAAATATATATATACAAAAATTAGCCAAGCGTGGTAGTCCCAGCTACTCAGGAGGCTGAGGTGGAAGAATCGCTTGAGCTGGGAGGCAGATGTTGCAGTGAGCCGAGACTGCACCACTGCACTCTAGCCTGGTGTCAGAGCAAGACACTTGTCTCAAAAAAAAAAAACAAAAAAAACTATAATTTAAATTAAACCTCCAGAGAGCATTCTAGATCTTCTACATTAAGAAATATTTCGCCGGGCACGGTGGCTCAAGCCTGTAATCCTAGCACTTTGGGAGGCCGAGGCGGGTGGATCACGAGGTCGAGAGATCGAGACCAACCTGGTCAACATGGTGAAACCCCGTCTCTACTAAAAATACAAAAAATTAGCTGGGCATGGTGGCGCGTGCCTGTAATCCCAGCTACTCAGGAGGCTGAGGCAGAAGAATTGCCTGAACCCAGGAGGCGGAGGTTGCGGTGAGCCAAGATCGCGCCATTGCACTCCAGCCTGGGTAACAAGAGCGAAACTCCGTCTCAAAAAAAAAAAAAAAAAAAAAGAAATATTTCAATTCCTTGATGCCAATAATTATTGGATGTTTTACGCTTATATTCTACCTATTTCTATTTTTACTTCCTTTGTTCATAAAGTATTGCAAAACAGCTACGAAGCACAAGAGGAGCAGAGGGCTAAGAGTCTCACACTGCCCCTGTGCCCACCCCGTGCCTGGAAATCAGACAGCCTCTCTGATTTCCAGGCACGGGGTGGGGACAGGGACAGTGTAAGACAGTGACAGCAGACGACACAGGGGAGGGGTTTATTGCTGAGTGAATGTTAACCTCAGAGAGAGACCGCAAATGCCATTCCTCCACCGCCAGATTTTTCTCATTCATATTCTTCATGCCGAAAGCAAACACATCAGTTTGAATTTGCCTCATTCTTGCATACCCTCATTTCAAAATATCACGAGCTTCCATTGTTTGGCAAGCCCCAAAGCCTAACAATTGATTTTTGTCATTATTATTCATTATTATCAATTTACATACTCTATCAACATCAGCAGAATGGGCTTTCGAATTTAACTGCTTAACAATAAACATGAAGTGACACAAGCACAGCCCCCGGTTTTTACACTTGCACATTTATCGTGCTTATGAATTTACAATTTTTCCTTGGCTGTAACATATAATACATTTATAGAGTGATAAAGCTTTGTAATTAATATGTAATTAAGCAGATAAAACACTTATATATACGGCCAATAAAGTGCTTCTGGAATCTAAAACAGTGAACTGTAAAAGACAGTTAGATGTATAAAACTGCACAGTGAAGAACGTCCCTGGTGGAGAAGTTCCCGAAGGACACAGGCGTCTGCAGGACGTCTTCAGCAGGAGCTGGCTGCAGCTTCCCACAGGAACCACGCGAAGGCACAGACGACCACGTGCTCACAGCCCCTTAGCTTTGCCAACACAATGGAATCACCAGCCTTCTCCCTTCACCCGCTCCCACCAAGCAAAAGCAGACCAAAAGAACACGCTTTTGTTCCAAGCTGAACAGTACGGAGGACTGGAGACCCGTGGCTTTACATACATGAATATATTGGTTCATACATTTAATCAACAACTATTTACTCTTAGGTCATAATTATATTAAAATACAAAAGATACTGTTTCTGCCTCTAGGAGATCACTCCCAAGTAAGCAGTGTGTAGCCATCTCAGTGCAGCAGTGTAAGGCATGGGTTAGCTATCCATCTATTGCTGAGTAACAAACCACACCAAAACGGAGCCACTTAAAACAACACATATTTGGCCAGGCACGGTGGCTCATGTCTGTAATCCCAGCACTTTGGGAGGCTGAGGCGGGTGGATCATGAGGTCAGGAGATCGAGACCATCCTGGCCAACGTGGTGAAACCCTGACTCTACTAAAAATACAAAAATTACCTGGGCGTGGTGGCGCATGCCTGTAATTCCAGTTCCTTGGGAGGCTGAGGCAGGTTCAATCACTTGAACCCAGGAGGTGGAGGTTGCAATGACCTGAGATTGTGCCACTGCACTCCAACCTGGCAACAGAGCGAGACTCTGTCTTAAAAACACACACACACACACACACACACACACACACACACACACACACGTTAGTGACTCACAGTTTCTGTGTGGCAAAAATAAGGGCATGGCTTAGGAGTGTCCCGTTTCTCAGTCTCTCACAAGGCTACAATCAAAAAGCCAGCCCAGGGTCTGCAGTTTCATCTGAAGACTCAGCTTTCTAACTGATTTTTGGCAGCATTCAGTCTCTGTGGGCTGCAGACCAAGGGCTGCAGTGTCTGCTGACTGCTAGCAGAGGCCACCCTCAGTTCCTTGCCATGTGGTCCCCTCCTACACAGCAGCTTTCTTCATTCTAACGTGCAAGCCAAGGAGGCGTGCAGAAAGCCTGCTAACAAGACTGGAAATCGTGGATTTTCATATACTAGCCACATAAGTAGCATTTCATTTATTTTGCTCTATTTATTGGTTTAAAATTGAATCATTACTTAACTGTCCACCCCCAAGGGCAGATGACACAGGCGTAAATGCCGGGAGGTAGAGATTACTGGAGGCTGTTTTAGGAGTCTGTCTACCAAGGGCACTAGGATGGGCTCCATCCACAGTTACTTTTACCGCCAGTGATCCAGGCTCTCTAAGATCTCTAGTAGTGGAGTCACTTAGCACCCAAGACCTGTGTTTTCCACGGTGTCCTTTATTATGCAAATGCACTGCTGTTGCTAGGTTACACTCGTGGTTCTCTAGTAAGTGCCAAGCTATGGGACACAGGAAAGAAAACCTTTGATGAGGCGCCATGGCAAAAAAAAATAAATAAAAATATCATAGAATACAAGATGGTGGCTGAGAGAATGGGTCTGGAGCATGCCCTATGGAGAGGGAAGGAGAGGCAGCCTAAGGTCTTTATCACCTTCTGATGTTGCCAGATAGGAAGGACAACGTGGATTATAATCAGGCTCGTCCTCAAACCAGCCTGGCCATGGTCCGTTAGTATTTCTTTAGTCAGGCCACTCTTACCTCTATGTTTGTCCCTGATGACTAGATGGGTAGAGTTCAGAACCATGGGGAGACATACTGTTTTCTTCTTTGAGACAGAGTCTTGCTCTGTTGCCCAGGCTGGAGTGCAGTGGCATAATCTCGGCTCACTGCAACCTTCACATCCCGGGTTCAAGTGATTCTCC
Organism: Saimiri boliviensis; assembly: GCF_048565385.1. Taxonomy (NCBI): domain Eukaryota; kingdom Metazoa; phylum Chordata; class Mammalia; order Primates; family Cebidae; genus Saimiri; species Saimiri boliviensis. Next base: position 119,338,315 of record NC_133451.1, on the reverse strand, counting down.
CGCCTCAGCTTCCTGAATAGCTGGAATTACAGGCATGTGCCTCCATGCCCGGCTAATTTTTGTATTGTTAGTAGAGATAGGGTTTCATCATGTTGGTCTGGCTGTTCTCAAACTTCTGACCTCAGGTGATCCACCCACCTCAGCCTCCCAAAGTGCTGGGATTACAGGCATGAGCCACCATGCCTGACAGAAAAGGTTCTTCATCATGCCCTACCTGTATGCTCAGAGACATGAGCAGTGTCAGAGCTTCAAGAATAGAAATGCCAATTACAGTTTTCCTTAGGAATTATAATTTAGAGCTTTAACAATGGTTCTGCCTATGATGAATACTTAATTTTTACCAAACAGCCAGTGTGTACTGGGCGGGGTTAGTGAACTTAGAACAGTGCACTTTTCAGCATGCATGGGCCCAGGACTGGGAATATTTTGCCAGTCAAAGTTAGGTGCCATTCCCACCAATACACCTGTTCTCGTATTGATTTTCAGTTCTGCAGATAAAGTTAGGCAGCCCACCCTGCACCCTTTGCTTTTCTCTTTGCTGTGAATCTATGCAGTACTCGCTCTGCAGTGGGAGAGGATGTCGGTCTCACATGGGTGTCCCTTCACCAGACCATACGTTCCTATTCGTCATCATGCCCCTATTTTGTGCATACAAGCCACTCATTAATGTTACCGAGGAGGTTAACGGATCATGGTGACATGCAGGTCCTAGAGCAAATGGAGCAGCTTCCAGGACTTCCAAGGTCTGTTTCTAGTCTTAACGAATTTGCTAAAAATAAGGATTTGATTTATCAAGGTCATTGGAGACATGATTTCTGAAAGGATCTGCTTGACAAAACCATATTATAATAATTTTTAAAGAGATAGTGATCGGTTTCATATTTTATTAATTAGGGGGTCACTGTGTCATCCCAGGTGACTTCCATTATAATATGTAATTTAGGAAGCTACGGCATAAACAAAGACTTTGATTTCCAAGGCATCGATTATGACAAGTGAGGCGTGCTGGAGACCTGTCACTGTCACATGGCCAGATCAATGACGGAGGAGTATTGGAAGGCTGATGAAATGCACCCTAAGTTATCTGTTTCCTCAAAGAGATGCATTCCATCATGGTGACTTTAATTTTTTAAATCAGTATTCCTAGGAAAAAGATTAACTTTGAATATACTTTCAAATAAACAGAGTATTTCACTAGACGACTCTCATCCAACTTTGCTTAAGTTTGGACTAGGTACCCATTTGCCCACGATAGACAATTTACAGAAGATAGATAGGAAACACCAATGCCTTTATTTTATAGGGAAAGTTTAAATGTAGCAATACTACTTTGGTCTCAGCATAGTGAATCGATCATGCGTAAGTGGCAAAGGTTAACCACTGTTCTCCAAAACCTGTGCTGGCATTTTCTCTTCCTGTGAGACACGCACCTGCGTCTTGCTGCTATGAGCTCGTCAATGACCTCAGCCTCCCTTGCTGCTATGAGCTCGTCAATGACATCTGAGTGCAAGGGACACATTCCACTTCCAGGCCTTGTCTATAAAACACACGAGCACACTCGCCCATGTTCATTTTCTCTTCCACCAACTGGGGATGAAGGCAATTACGACAATCTCTGAAGCCATTATGACAGTCTCTTCCCAACCAGCTGCCTACACAAACATACAGGAGAGAGCCCCTGGGTAGACAGCCCCGGGACTGCTTCATTAGCCTCAAATGAACTGTTACTGTGTGAGGATTTTTTTGTTACAGGAGCTACCATTACATTACTGATATATACACACAATTATGTAGGGCTTTGGATCAGAAATATCCAAACTTAGAGTAGTATGTCCCAGTTGTGCAAAATGTGTTCATTCTTGTGGATTATATTAATAATTTGAATCTGTTTATATAAATAAGGTTTACACAGAAAATTAATTATTATCAGGTTGTTACTTCCTTTAGGAAAGCATATCAAGTTTTTCTATATACCCAGGGGTGACAAATGGTATCACTGATTGAATATTTTGTGTAGCCCTAGAAAGGAAAATTTTAAAAATCTCTCTGGTCATTTGTCTTCCATACTGATGGAGGGAAAAAAGGGATGGGGAATGCTGGCAGAGTTATATCCCTAGAGCCATATGAATTTAGAAACTATAATTTTGTGGTATATTACAGCAACATAAAAAAAACTTCTTAAATCAGAATTAATTTGTATTGCCAAACAGAATCTCTCTGCAAATAGGGTTTATAATGAAATTACTGGCAGACTCTTAACCATAATGGTGGAAATTAAAAGACTGCAGCAATTTAAAATAAGTTTTTTGGTTTGAGGGCTGTCAAAACAATGAACTGTATGTTTTTTATTTGGCTGGTTGTGCATTAATGCTTCATTAAATATTCAGATCCTCGGTTCAAGCTAATTGTGTATCACCTTGCCTAAGATTTTAAACATTCCGTGTTGTTAATCTTTTGAAAGGGCATTTGTCACACTAGATAAGCACACAGTAAAGAAATATGCAGAAATGAGCTTCCTACTGAGTTATTTACTTGGAATAAGTGTATCCTATAAAGTGTTTGACCTAAAGTATTTAGCTATAAAACCCAAGAGGCAATAAAACCTCGGTTACACAGAGAGTTCATCAAAATTTAATACGGACAATACACAAAGAAAAACTTAACTCTGTGGAAACCTGAAAGCAACAAAATCAAAGTAATAAGCGTAAAACAAGCCAGAGGAAAAGACAGAGCCGGGCGCGGTGGGTCACCCTGCAGCACTTTGGGAGCCGAGGTGGGAGGATCACGAGGTCAAGAGATTGAGACCATCCTGGCCAACATGGTGAAGCCATGTCTCCACTAAAAATACAAAAATTAGCCAGGAGGCTGAGGCAGGAGGTTGCAGTGAGCAGAGATGGCACCACTGCACTCCAGCCTGGTGACAGAGCCAGACTCCAACTCAAAAAAAAAAAAAAAAAGGTGGAAAGAATATTAAGCCAAAGCTTCTGCAATTGCACTAATCATTGGAGAAATAAAGTTAAAATATAACATAACAGGTTACTCTTTATTAGTATTTCCCAGTTTACAAAATTCACATTGCTTTTATAGTCTGGAGGTAAAACAAAATTATCACTACTTTACAGATAAATAAACTATTTAATGGTCCTTTAAAATATCATTTATGCAGCAAAAGTAATCATTTTCAAGGCTTTACGTCACTTACCTCTGACTCATTTAAGGAACAAAAATCAGTGGTGTTTTCCATCTTAAATTACAAACTATAATTTTATGGGTCATTTAGACAACATACATACTTATAAAAACGTTGAAATGATTAAGGAATTTAGTTAACGCCTCATAATTTGTTTGACTAAAGCCGGAGTTACCTTTCCGATTTCTAATCCAGGCTTTTCCGCTAATAGCCTGCTATGCCCCTTGTGACAGGTGAGGGAAGGGATCACGCCTTTCTGACCCCACAATCCTTGTTAGAGTGCTGACTGGAGGGTCCAGTGAGCCACACCTCAGCCCAGCAGAGTAACCCCATGAACATACGGTGAGGACAGAGAGCCCGATGCTGTCATCTAACCCCGCACGGCGACGTCCCGGCTGTGTGTGATACCTAGTGACAGGACATCTCTTTCCTGCAGTTCCAGGAACACGGGCAAGACTAGAGACACTTCTGGATACCAGAACTGGCCTGCCTTGATGCCCCTCAGAGCCAGGCCTTCAAGCTGAATCCTATTTCCCCACATAATGCTTGTATGAGAGAATAGCGAGGTGTGCTGGGATGCGCAGGGATCCTACAAAGAGCTCGATGAGAAAGGGAAGAGCAGGAGCTGAAGTTATCTGGATGCCAGCTGCTACCAGGCACCAAGTGCTGTTCATGGAGCAACTCACTTAAAGAGGGCTGAACCTAGCGGGCACCATGCTAAGTGAGATAAGGCAGATCCCGCAGGATCCACTCGTACATGAGACTTGGAAGTCTAACTCAGAGAAGCAGACAGCAGAGGGGCATGAGTGAAGTGGGACTGAGGAGGTGTTAGTCCAACAGAACGAATCTGCAGGCGTCGGATAATTCCATTCTGGCACTGAAACATACAGCATGGCGTTAATAACGATACACGATCGACTGGACAATTGCTGAGAGGATAAATCCACACGTTGAGACACGGCAAGTGTGTGAGGTGATGAATATACTAATTAGCTTGATTGTGGCCATCATTTTACAATGTGTATGAATATCAAAACATCACACCGTACACCTTCAATAGATAGGCTTTTTGTTCAATCATATTTCAAGAAAGCAGAAAACATTTTCTTTCTTTTTTTTTTTTTTTTTTTTTGTTTGTTTTTGAGACAGAGTCTCGCTCTGTCGCCAGACTGGAGTACAGTGGCACAGTCTCAGCTCACTGCAACCTCCGCCTCCCAGGTTCAAGCGATTGTCCTGCCTCAGCCTCTCGAGTAGCTGGGACTACAGGCGTCCGCCACCACATCAGCTAATTTTTTGCATTTTTAGTAGAGACGGGGTTTCATCATGTTTGCCAGGATTTTCTCGATCTCCTGACCTTGTGATCCACGCGCCTCGGCCTCCCAAATGCTGAGATTACACATGTGAGCCATGGTGCCCGGCCACAATTGTTTTAAATAAAGAGGGACGTTGACCTGCCCCACCATCTTCACGGGGGTAACCTCAAGTCATGGTTCAAGAAAATTAAGGAAGATTCTGAGCTGGAGAATAGAGAAGTCCAGTCTTCTTTGAAATTTCAATGGAGATAGAAGAAGAAAATACTTTCAAAACTGAGAGCAATGTTCTATTGACCAAAGGTTATTAGATATAGACATCACTATAATAAGTATATAGGTATATATGCATATATTTAACATTTGGTACACACACACACACGCACATACACACACACACACAAACACACACACAATACCTTTGTTCTGGGAAATCACTTGAACGAGGAATATAGGTACGTAACAAAAAGCAGCAATGTCTGTGTCTCCAAGGAGAAAAACTTCTCTGCACAGGAATGGGAAACAGTTGTAGAAAGAATAAGCTGGTAGTGGCTCATGCCTGTAATCCCAGCACTTTTGGAGCCAAGGTGGGCAGATCACAAGGTCAGGAGTTTGAGATCAGCCTGGCCAAAATGGTGAAACCTCATCTTTACTAAAAAATAAAAAAGTAGCCGGGCATGGTGGCACACACCTGTAGTCCCAGCTACTCTGGAGGCTGAGGCAGGAGAATCCCTGGAACCCTGGAGGCAGAGGTTGCGGGGAGCCGAGATCCTGCCACTGCACTCCAGCCTGGGTGACAGAGCAAGACTCCGTCTCAAAAAAAAAAAAAAAAAAAAAAAAGAATAGGCTGAATTGTATCCATGCACGCTGCTGCTGTTGTTGTTAACAAGAAACTTGTGTTAGGTATACATTGAGACCACCACGCTCCTAAAACATATTAATCATTCAAGGGAAGAGTTTATTTTTTCAAGCCGACGTCAGTAGAAAATCTGAAGCTGAGAGTCCTGTGGAAGATACAGGCACATGAAGAGCCCTCGTGGGACTCTGATCCCAGTGTCCTGGGTCTGCGCCCAGGTGACAGCACAGCTGGCAGGGCAGAGGGTCTCTGTGCTTTGTCACTGCGAGGTTGTGCTCACAGCCCTGGGGTAAGGGGTGCATATGGAATGGAGGCACTGGAGAAACCGTGGCACAGTCTTGGCATCCTCATACATGGAACAGCGGCGGTGATGTGCCCCTTCCGGCAGCTTTGAGGACGGTAGCAGTACCTCCAGGCATCTGGGGCTTGGGAAGAGACCGTGGCTCCAACTGTGGGAATGATGCTGGAAGGGTGGGCCTCGAAGCGCCTGGAGTACACATCATATAGCTTTGGGAAATTTCAGAAAGCAGGATTTTACAAGGATTGGGAATATCCAGAAATCAAGCTGTCCTTGACCTTGGCATTACTGCAATGCAAGCGTTAAATACTGGTGTGCCCCATTTGTATTCCCAGGAATAAACCGAAGCTCTGTGGTTCCGCTTTTTAAATGTCACTTTTATCAGGGTCCGAAGCCAAACAGTCTTGGTTCACTCTGATGTCTTCAGAGGGAGGGGTAATCAAAGGCCTTAAAACTCTTCTTAACCCTCCCCAAACAAAGCTTTAATAATCCCTGCCCTTAGCCTTAGCGTTCCTCAGTTGGAGAGCGATTTTATTTCCTTCCTCTGTGGCTATGTTTTGGAGGTGTTTTTATTTTCTTAGTAATTTTATCTTTCCCATGTCATTTTGTTTAAGCCCTAGAAAATGAGGGAAAAATGAGATTGTCCATATCTACACATATATAAAGAAAGAGAGTAATACGATTTTCTGTGTTTTATTTCTGTTCAACATTTAAAGAAAAATTTTACAAACAATTGTTTTTAGCAAGTTTTGCACAATGGATTTCACACACTTCCATTCATTACAAGCCAGATATCTCAGTTATTCTCAGAAGATACAGACACACACAAATTCCTAGATGGAGCCGAAGAGCCAGAAGAACAGTAAAGTTTGATGATAAGTTATGTAATTGTTTTTTGTTGTTGTTGTTTTTTGTTGTTGTTGTTGTTTTTTGAGATGGAGTTTCGCTCTTGTTACCCAGGCTGGAGTGCAATGGCGCCATCTCGGCTCACCGCAACCTCTGCCCCCTGGGTTCAGGCAATTCTCCTGCCTCAGCCTCCTGAGTAGCTGGGATTACAGGCACGTGCCACCATGCCCAGCTAATTTTTTGTATTTTTAGTAGAGACGGGGTTTCACCATGTTGACCAGGATGGTCTCGATCTCTTGACCTCGTGATCCACCCGCCTCGGCCTCCCAAAGTGCTGGGATTACAGGCTTGAGCCACCGCACCCAGCAAGTTATGTAATTGTTAAAATGTTAAAGTGAATGAAGGGGATGTTGACCACTCTGTCAAATGGTAGATCATCTGTGGAAGTCTATATTTAAGAGAACTGTTGGTTGGGCACGATGGCTCACGCCTGTAATCCCAGCACTTTGGGAGGCTGAGGTGGTGGAAAACAAGAACAGAAGTTCGAGACCACCCTGACCAACTTGGTGAAATCCTGTCTCTACTAAAAATACAAAAATTAGCTGGGCATGGTGGCATGCACCTGTAATCCCAGCTACTCAGGAAGCTGAGGCAGGAGAATAGCTTGAACTCAGGAGGTAGAGGTTGCAATGAGCCGAGATCATGCACTGCACTCCAGCCTGGGTAACAATCTTGAGACTTTGTCTCCAAAAAAATAAAATAAAATAAAATAAAATAAAATAAAATAAAACATAAAAGACATTTTTAATTGTATTTCTAAAAAATAAAATTGCACCAAAATATGTCACAAAAATTTAAAATATTGGAAAATAATTCTAGGACTTTTTTCTGCAGATGATACTAAATGGTTAGTAACCTACAATAAACATATAAATAACTCTAAAATTATTATTATTATTATTATTATTATTGAGATGGAGTTTCGCTCTTGTTACCCAGGCTGGAGTGCAATGGCGCGATCTCGGCTCACCGCAACCTCCGCCTCCTGGGCTCAGGCAATTCTCCTGCCTCAGCTTCCAGAGTAGCTCGGATTACAGGCATGTGCCACCACGCCCAGCTAATTTTTTGTATTTTTTTTTTAGTAGAGACGGGGTTTCACCATATTGACCAGGATGATCTCGATCTCTTGACCTCGTGATCCACCCGCCTCGGCCTCCCAGAGTGCTGGGATTACAGGCTTGAGCCACCGCGCCCGGCCATAACTCTAAAATTATTATGAAAAAACAACAGAAAGAAATCTAAAAAATGGGTAAAGGGTATGAATAGGAAAGACCTAAAAACACAATTCCAAATGGCCAGTAGATCTTTTACCAGACACTTAAACCCATTAGTAGTCACAAAATGCAAATTAAATTAAAAATCAAATATTACAGCCGAGGGCACTGGCTCATGCCTATAATCCCAGCACTTTGGGAGGCTGAGGGAAATGGATCCGCTGAGATTGGGAGCTTGAGACCAGTCTGACCAGCATGGAGAAACCCCATCTCTACTAAAAATACAAAATTAGCCAGGCATGGTGGTGCACGCCTGTAATCCCAGCTACTCAGGAGGCTAAGACAGGAGAATCGCTTGAACCCGGGAGGCAGAGGTTGCAGTGAGCCAAGATTGCACCAGTGCACTCCCCCCAGGGTGACAGAGCGAGACTTCATCTAAAAAAAAAAAAATCAAATATTACTTTATGGCATCTATGCATGCAAAAATTTAAAAGAAGCATTAAATCTATTGTGAGAAGGTGAAAGAATATTCTTATCTAATGCTGGTATCATCTTACTGCATCTATTAAATTTTAGAACATGCTTTTTCTCCTGGGAAAGTCATCTTTAGGAATCTTTGCCATAACAATGAGAACAACAGCTGATAATGATATATGTGTGATGATTTTTACAGTCATTGCACAAACATTGTTAATACTGATGAAATAAGAGCTAGAAGAGAAGTGAACACCCACCAAGACAGGGCCTGATCAACTACAGGCATTTTGGTCAATGAGGGCTCACCTACACACATAGCAGTGATCCCATAAGATTATAATACCAATTTTTTACCACACATTTTATATGTTTAGCTATGTGTAAATACACAAGTACTTACCATTGTGTTACAATTTCTTACAGTACTCAGTGCAGTCATCTGCAGTACAGTTGTGTAATCTAGGAGCAATCAGTTCGCCATATAGCCCAGGTGCATAGCAGGCTCTACCACCTACGTTTGCGTGAGTGCACGCTATGATGGTCATATAACAAAACTGCTTCTAAAAGACACATTTCTCCAAATACACACCCATCATTAAGCAACACATGACTGTATTGTCACATATGTGCCCTAAATACCACACAGCCAAGGGAACAAAGGAAAAAAAGTAGCATTGGTATCTCATCTGTGAAAATAGTGTATTTATGTCTGTGTTTATAGTCATAAAAAAATGAGAAAACATTTAAACGCTTAAGGTCAATTGTCCTGTCTGAGAATTAGATGAAAGCTAAGCATCTAATTCCCAGAAAAGCCCACATCTGCACACAGACACCAAAATGAGCTTGTAGTGTTCAGGGGATTTACAGAAGCTTTAGAATTCATCTGTGGATACCCAACTCAGGCTGTTTCCATCACTGTGGATGTGTGGACCAGGGACCACAGCCCAATCAAGATTACTCCAGCAACTTGACGTCTGAACAGATCAAGTGGTGCTCTGGCCAAATTTGACTGCCAGAGTCAAGATAATTTCCCCATTTAAATGCAGCCTGTGTATACTTAGGGAGTAGCTGGTTCAGCCGACGCATTTGATCAGATGTATATGTCTCCCTCCCAAGCCGTATGAAAGTCCATATTGTTTTTCCGTAAGGCAGAAGAGTCTTTGGGCTTGAATTTTATGCAAGAAAGGTTTTAGATTTCTAGAGAAATGATTCTAGTGAACCACATCGAATTAATCCATTCTTTTTGGCAACTTAAACACAGGACCTCAGCTGTGGGTTAACTTTTTCTCTTGTTCTTTGCCTATTATCCCTTAGGTAGTACACAAACCACAGGAAGCCAGCCCAAACCATTTGCCATTAAAACGTCCAGGTAGAAAGGGAATAGAGTTAACTGGTTCGGGAACACAGAGGCAATCCTAAAGGTTAATGCAGAACTGTAGGGTTGAGTCCAGCTCCGCCTCTTCAGTGGTCATGTGGAAGTGCTTCTGCCAAGGACAACAGATTTAGAAAGGCATCTTAAGAGGACCACATGGTAAGACCGACTTTCAGTCACAGCCTGCCAGGAGCATCAGGGCCGACAGGCAGTACCAAGGCAAATGGCTGTACCTTCTCCTTGCTTAGTCAGCCCCGAGGCCCCCCTGATGAAAAGTTGCCAAGTTATGTAGGGACTTGGTAATGGGACTACTGTAGACAGGCACTAAATGAGTTTGAGAAACTCATTCATCTTATTGACCATGCTTGCAGTCTTGAGAGAATGCATTTACTTTGAGTACAATACAAATAAACTCCTATAGCACCTTTGACTCTAACACATCTAAGGCACTTTTCAGCAAAGTACAAGACTAAAACGTGCAAGTGCGCCATCAGAGAAAATGGACCCGTTCAATCATACAAAATTTCGGTTTGAATAAGCCTCCACATTTAGCATTTTGTTTTCTAGGTTAAATCACATTCAAGAACAGCCTGAAATTACTAGTGCGTGATTAGGTCCTGGAAGTTTCCACGTTTATCAGCACAAAGGTTGTATGGATGATCACAGAAACACCCTGCAGTTATTTTATTGCTGAGCTTTGAAATCTGCATTTCTTGATATCTGTGTTGTGCAGGCACTGATGAATTGGCAGTACAAACTACTCTGGAAGCCATTTGTTCTGAGTCTGAGCTGTCTGGTATGGGTTGCTTCCTTGGTCACCTTAGCTAGACAATTTTCAAAGGCCGGCTTCCTTTTTGCTATGTGGACATGGCCCAGCCCAGTGCTACCCAGAAAATGTTTTGTACATCTTTCTACCTTCTCTCCAATTTCTAATGGCAGAAACAGGAGCCAATGTTTTCTTACACTCATGTGCTACTGCAAGCAACTCTGGAAAACCTTCAGAAAGGCACTACTGTATCTCCTAACAGTGATAGGCAATACATTTCCAACATTCTGTGGATACACTGGCAATTGCCTTCATTTTAGCTCCCCCAAAATGAACAAGGCTATACGGCATGCCTTTTACATTTCAACTCTCTGATGATGCACCAGATGCATTTGATCTTTAGGTGAAATCTATACTTTTTCCATCCGAAGCTGGTATCCTCCACCAATCAAATGAACTGCATCTTTGCCAAAAAGTGATTCACATTGTGCTGTATGTATACAGCTAATAAAGATAAGGAGAATTGGCACATGCTTTTGATGCTTCTTCTTTACTCATAAATATTTAATATTTTACCATATTATGAACAGATCCACGACAGCCAAAAAGGAACAGCTCTGGAGTGCAATTCCCAGTGAGAACACAGAGGGTGAGTGATTGCTGCATTTTCAAATGAGTTTTTACTGCCCACAGACCAGGAGATTCCCGGGCAGAAAAGCAACACAGGTCTCTAGCATGGCTGTTTCAGCCGGCACAGCGGGTCTCCAGGCAAAAACTCACACAAATCTGGGCGGCCATTTTAACTGGCGCTGTGAACCCATGGGAGACAGAGTCACCCATTTAACTGAAAAAAAGGGGGTTGAAACAGGGAGCCAGGTGATCTGGCTTGGTGGGTCCCAGTCCCACAAAGTCCCGCAATCTGAAACGCTCTGAGTATTTCACAGCAAGCACAGCCGGACCTGGGACAGTCCAGCTCTGTGAGGGGAAGGGTGCCCACCATTACCGAGGCAGTCCACCGTTACCTAGGCAGACCGCCATTACTGAGGCAGCCCTCCACTACTGAGGCAGTCTGCCATTACCGAGGCAGTTCTAACTATACATCTATAAACAAAACCTCAAGGAAGTTGGCATGGCAGCTGGGCAGAGCCCACAGCAGTTCAGCAAAGCCTCTGCTGGCAGACTGTGACTAGGCTGCCTCCTCGCTAGGCAGGACATCTTTGAAAAAAGGCAGCAGCACGTCAGGAACTTATACATAAAGCCTCACCTTCCAAAGACAGAGCACCATGGGAAAAAAGGTGGTCATGAGTTCCACTGCAGCAGACTTAAATGTACCTGCCCAGAAGCTCTAAATGAAACAATGGAGCTCACAGCTCAGCACCTGAACTCCTGTAGGGGACAGACTGTCTCCTCAAGCAGCTCCCTGACCCCTGTATATCCAAAGAGACACCTCATAAAGGAGAGATCAGGCTGACATCTGGTGAGTTTTCTTCTGGGATGAAGATAACAGAAAAAGAAACCAGCAGCAACACTTACTGTTCTGCAGCCACTGCAGGTGATCCCCAGGCAAGCAGGATCTGGAGTGGCCTGCCAACAGTCCTACAGTCAACGGGCCTGACGGGTAGAAGGAAAACTGAAAAACAGAAAGAAATAACTTCATCATCAACAAACAGGACATCCACTCAGAGACCCCATCCGAAAGTCACCAACGACAAAGACCACAGATAGATAAATCCACAAAGATGGGAAGAAACCAGCACAAAAATGATGAAAACATCCAACACCAGAATGCCTCTCCTCCTCCAAGGAATAACAACTCCTCACCAGCAAGGGAACAAAGCTGAATGGAGAAGGCCGGGCGTGGTGGCTCAAGCCTGTAATCCCAGCACTTTGGGAGCCCGAGGCGGACGGATCACAAGGTCAAGAGATCGAGACCATCCTGGTCAACATGGTGAAACCCCGTCTCTATTACAAATAAAAAAAAATATATTAGCTGGGCATGGTGGCATGTGCCTGTAATCCCAGCTACTCAGGAGGCTGAGGCAGGAGAATTGCCTGAACCCAGGAGGCGGAGGTTGCAGTGAGCCAAGATCACGCCATTGCACTCCAGCCTGGGTAACAAGAGCGAATCTCCGTCTCAAAAAAAAAAAAGAAAAGAAAAGAAAAAAGAAAAAGCTGGATGGAGAATGAGTCTGATGAATTGACAGAAACAGGCTTCAGAAAGTGGGCAATAACAAACTTATCTGAGCTAAAGAAACATGTGCTAACCCAATGCAAAGAAACCAAGAACCTTGAAAAAAGGTTTGACGAAATGTTAACAAGAATAAACAGCTTAGAGAAGAATATAAATGAATTGATGGAGCTGAAAAACACAACACAAGAACCTCGTGAAGCATACACAAATTTCAATAGCTGAATAAACCAAGCAGAAGAAAGGATACCAGAGGTTGAAGATCAACTCAATGAAATAAAATGAAAAGGCAAGATTAGAGAAAAAAGAGTAAAAAGAAATGAACAAAGCCTCCAAGAAATATGGGATTATATGAAAAGACCTAATCTACGTTTGATAGGTATACCTGAATGTAATGGAGAGAATGAATTCAAGCTGGAAAACACTCTTCAGGATATTATCCAGGAGAACTTCCCAAACCTAGCAAGGCAGGGTGATATTCAAATCCAGGAAATAAAAAGAACACCACAAAGGTATTCCTCAAGAATAGCAACTCCAAAGCACATAATCATCAGATTCACCAGGGTTGAAATGAAGGAAAAAATGCTAAGGGCAGCCAGAGGGAAAGGTCGGGTTACCCACAAAGGGAAGCCCAACAGACTCACAGATCTCTTAGCAGAAACCCTACAAGCCAGAAGAGAGTGGGGGCCAATATTCAACATCCTTAAAGAAAAGAACTTTCAACCTAGAATTTCATATCCAGCCAAACTAAGCTTCGTAACGAAGGAGAAATAAAATCCTTTATGAACAAGCAATTGTTCAGAGATTTCATCACCACCAGGCCTGCCTTACAAGAGCTCCTGAAAGGTGCACTAAACATAGAAAGGAACAACCAGTACCAGCCACTCCAAAAATGTACAAAATGGTAAAGAGCATCGACACAATGAAGAAAATGTGTCAACTAATGGGCAAAACTGCCAGCTAGCATCAAAATGGCAGGATCAAATTCACACATAACAATATTAACCTTAAATGTAAATGGGCTAAATGCCCCAGTTAAAAGACATAGACTGGCAAATTGGATAAAAAGTCAAAACCCATCAGTGTGCTGTATCCAGGAAACCCATGTCACATTCAAGGATACACATAGGCTCAAAATAAAGGGATGGAGGAAGATTCACCAAGCAAATGGAGAACCAAAAAAAAGCAAGAGTTGCAATCCTGGTCTCTGATAAAACAGACTTTAAACCAACAAAGATCAAAAGAGACAAAGAAGGGCATTACATAATGGTAAAAGGATCTTCTTCAACAGGAAAAGCTAACGATCGTAAATATATACGCACCCAATACAGGAGCACCCAGATACATAAAGCAAGTTCTTAATGACCTACACAGAGACTTAGACTCCCACACAGTAATAGTGAGAGAGTTTAACACCCCATTGTCAATATTAGACAGATCAATGAGACAGAAAATTAACAAGGATATCCAGGACTTGAACTCAGACCTGGACCAAGCAAGCCTAATAGACATTTACAGAACTCTCCACCCCAAATCTATAGATTATACATTCTTCTGAGCACCACATCACACCTACTCTAAAATTCACCACATAATTGGGAGTAAATCACTCCTCAGCAAATTTAAAGAATGGAAATCATAACAAACAGTCTCTCAGACCACAGTGTAACCAAATTAGAACTCAGGGTTAAGAAACTAACTCAGAACCGCAGAACTTCATGGAAACTGAACAACTGGCTCTTGAACGTTGACTGGATAAATAATGAAATGAAGGCAGAAACAAAGATGTTCTTCAAAACCAGCAAGAACAAAGACACAACGTACCAGAATCTCTGGGACACATTTAAAGCAGTGTCTACAGGAAAATTTATAGCAATAAATTCCCACATGAGAAGCAAGGAAAGATCTAAAATCAACACCCTATCATCAAAATTGAAAGAGCTAGAGGAGCAAGATAAAAAAAACTCAAAAGCTAGCAGAAGACAAGAAATAACTAAGCTCAGAGCAGAATTGAAGGAGATACAGACACACACACAAAAAAAAAAACCTTCAAAAAATCAATAAATCCAGGAGGTGGTTTTTGAAAAGAACAACAAAATAGACCAGTAGCCATACTGATAAAAAAGAAAGGAGGTTCCAGGGCCAGGAAGCTTGGGGATCCCTGTTAGAATTCTGCCAGGCACAATGTGTAAGAGTCTCTTTATAGGCACTACATCTGAAACCACAAGCAAGGAGAATCAGAAACCCAGTCAAGGAGAGCCTGTCCCTCCACCCCTTCAAGCACCGGATTTTCATCTGAGACTTGGGGATCATCACGCTTTGAAAACTGTTGTGAGGCGTGGCATGAGGCAAAGGAGAAGGACGGCCATTTGACTCAGGTGTGACGGTGAGGTGTTGGGTGAAGGAGAAACCCCCTCCCATGCAGTGGCAGGATGCGCAGGGAAGAGGTTCTCTGTGGACACCCCCACCCCATCATTCTCAGGAGCTTTAAACGATGGAAGCCGGCCGGGCGAGGTGGCTCACACCTGTAATCCCAGCGCTTTGGGAGGCCAATCGCAAAGTAAGGAGTTCAAGACCAGCCTGGCCAACATGGTGAAACCCCATCTCTACTAAAAATACAAAAAATTAGCTGGGCGTTGTGGTGGGAACCTGTAACCTCAGCTACTCGGGAGGCTGAGGCAAGAGAATCACTTGAACCTGGGCAGCGGAGGTTGCTGTGAGCTGAGATCCCACCACAGCACTGCACTGCAGCCTGGGCCACAGTGAGAGACTCCATCTAAAAAAAAGAAGGATGGGAGCCAATGCAGCACTGACCTGTGAGGCTCCAGCAGCCCGGGTCCAGCATGGGCTACCTGCAGGAGCGAACCCTCCCTCAGAGAACTGGAGCTTCCTCTGGGGCAGCACAGGTGGGAAGGTGAGCAAAGGCGGCCAGGTGAACCTGACCGCGAAGCAGCAGCTGAACCACCTCCCAGCAGTTGCTAAATGGGGCCACGTGCATCCAGCCTCAGTGCAGCTCCCTCTGCTCCCCTGACCGCAAGCTTCTGCCCTTGACTTTTCTGTTTTTTTCTGAAACGGCGTCTCGTCCTGTCACCCAGGCTGGAGTGCAATGGCAGGATCTCGGCTCACTGCAACCTCCGCCTTCCGGGTTCAAGCAATCCTCCTGCTTGAAAAAATGTCCACAATATATGTACGTGCAACAGGTTTCTAAAGTAATGATTTGCTAGGTCCCGAAAGGCAATTGTGTTCATGCTCCCGAATGAGGTCCTGTGTCAACTTGTGCAGACTTTCAAAGGGAGTTTTTCATGAAGCACCAGCTCCACAGCTACCGGACTCTTCCGTCGGGTCAGAGACCTGCAGAGGCCTGAGCAGGAAGGAGGAGGCTGTCAGCACCGTTATTTCTTTACAGTGTCACTGAGTTGCCAACCCTGAGTCGTGCTTCAGGGAGGGCGGTGCCCCCTCCTCCTGTCCTCTAGCTTGGAGAGAGAGGGCTGGCTGCAAGGAGGGAAGAGAGGTCTTGTTCTGGCTGGAGACTTTCCGCTGAGGAGCTGGTGGCCTGAGCCTGGAGCCAGCCCAGAAGATCCAGCCGGGGAGAGAAGGGCTGACTGGCGACGGGGCTGGGAGCGTTTCTGTGCTGCTTACTCGGTGTTTGTCAGGTCTGACCTCCCCCGCTATGCCCACCTTTCCATCGGGGCTTCCCCAGCGGAAGCTCCAGTTCGCTAAGGAAGGAAGGAAGAAATGCACAAGGCAAAGACGTGAAGGGGACAAGCAGACCCCTGTTTCTTTCCTTTTCTTTAGCCCAGGCTGGAGTGCAGTGGTGTGATCTCAGCTCACCGCAACCTCCGCCTCCCAGGTCCTGGTTCAAGCAACTCTCCTGCCTCAGCCTCCCAAGTACCTGGGATTACAGGCACGAGCCACCACGCCCAGCTTATTTTTTGTGTTTTTAGTAGAGACGGGGTTTCACTATGTTGGCCAGTCTGGTCTTGCACTCCTGACCTCGTGATCAGCCCACCTCTGCCTCCCAAAGTGCTGGGATTACAGGCGTGAGCCACCGCACCCAGCCACAGAACCCCTTTCACAGAGCACGCCTCCAGCCTGCGGCAGCCCTGGTCTGGGAGAAGAAAAACTATGGCCAAAACAAGGTCAGAGTTCCACATTTCTTGACCTGAGTATTTTATGTAATAAATGGTGACCATCCTGGTCAACAAGGTGAAACCCCGTCTCTACTAAAAATTCAAAAATTAGCTGGGCATGGTGGCGTGCACCTGTAGTCCCAGTAGCCTGTAGCTAATCGGGAGGCTGAGGCAGGAGAATTGCTTGAACCCAGGAGGCGGAGGTTGCGGTGAGCCGAGATCCTGCCATTGCACTCCAGCCTGGGTTACAAGAGCGAAACTCCGTCTCAAAAAAAAAATAAATAAATAAATAAATAAATAAATAAATAAATACATAAAAATAAATAAATAAATAAATAAATAAATGGAGACCACATGGCAGGACTAGAAGGAGTGAAGTTTAAAAACAAAACAAAGGCCAGGCGCCGCGGCTCATACCTGTAATCTCAGCACTTTGGGAGCCCGAGGTGGGCGGGTGACGAGATCAGGAGTTCAAGACCAGCCTGGCCAATATGGTGAAACCCCGTCTCTAATAAAAATGCAAAAACTAGCTGAGCATGATCACGTGTGCCTGTAGTCCCACAGGAGGCTGAGGCAGGAGAATAGCTTGAACCTGGGAGGCAGAGGTTGCAGTGAGCTGAGATCGAGCCACTGCACTCCAGGCTGAGTAACAGAGCGAGACTGTCTCAAAACAAAAAACCTCTATCCACTACTGTATTGTATAACTTCCTAAGGAAAATGTACTTGCTACTTTGATAATTAAAATTATTAAATTAATTTGAGGAGTTAAATCATCTAAGAAATGGTAGTACTAGGCCAGTACATACTCAGGACGAAAACGCGTCCTCACCTCCTCCCTGAAAACTTTTTTTGACAGAAATTGCTATTTTATGTATATATATATATATATATATATGCATTTTCATCATCTGGAATAACCACAAATTCCAAGGAGACCCACATTCATCAAGAAAGAAGATTGCTCCCAGAAGGCATGAGTGTTTCCCCTTCGGCAGATATTAAAGAGTCAGAGGACAGAAAAAAGGTCATTTAATTTGGCATTGAACAGATTGCTAGAAATCTTTGAAAGTGCACGGAATTAATAGAGAACAAGGAGGAAGAAATGGAGGCAGTGGCTGTAACATGCCAGAGAAGGCAGGTAGCAAGCTGGGGTGGTGGCTTTCGATCAGGTCAGAGGATCAGATGAGATACAGGTGGCTGGGAGGATGGAGGAAGGCTGTTGTGTGTCTGAAGGTCCAGAGAAAGAAACCAGGGGCAGGAGAAAGATTTAAGATGCAAAAGAAAGGAGTGAAAAGGAATGGAGAGATTTGTACTTTTTCATTAAAAAAAGAGGGAGTAGTTCACTTGCATAAGAGTTACTGTTTATTTTGCACCAGCTATATGGAGACATCTTACTAAGCATTTATATAAGGTGTCGCTCAGCAATCTAGCGAAGCAGGTGTCATTATGCCTTTTTTAAATTATTCTTTTATTTTTCAGCCAGGGCTTCACTCTGTCACCCAGGCTGAGTGCTGTGACGTGATCACAGCTCACTGCAGCCCTGAACTCCTCAACTCAAGAGATCCTCCAGCCTCTGCCTCCCAGGTAGCTGGAAATACAGGCACGCACTATTGAGCCTGGCTAATTCTTTACTTTTCCAAAAAGAAAGGGGTCTCATCATGTTGCCCAGGGTGGCCTCCATTGCCTGGCAATCCTCCTGCCTTGGCCTCCTAAAGTGCTGTAATTACAGTTGTGGGCCACCACAGCTGACCCATTATGCCCATTTTAAAAATGAGAAAACTGGGCCTGGCACCGTGGCTCACGCCTGTAATCCCAGCACTTTGGGAAGCCGAGGTGGGTGAATCACTTGAGGTCAGGAGTTCTTGACTAGCCTGGCCAATATGATGAAACCCCATCTCTACCAAAAATATAAAAAATTAGCTGCATGTGGCGGTGCACACCTGTAATCCCAGCTACTCAGGAGACTAAAGCAGGAGAATCACTTGAACCCAGGAGGCAAACGTTGCAGTGAGCCAAGGTCATGCCACTGCATTCCAGCCTGGGTGACAAAAAAAAAAAAAAAAGTAGAGCAAGAAAGAGAAACCTGAAGCTTCCAAGGCTGAATTACCAGCTTAGTCAGCCAAGTTCAGCAGGCCTTCAATTTCTGCTCTTCCCTCTACCCCACTGTAATATTTTTTTTTTATAGAAAGAAGACCAGACAAACAAATGACAAATAAGTAATATGCCGAGAATAACATGCGGGAAATTTAGTAACCTCCTAAATAACTTATATTCTTCCAAATAAAAAAGCTAAGGTAATTTACAGAGAACACGAAGAAACATGCAATTGAAAACTGATGAGGAGGAGGTTTGGAATAGTCACTGTGGAAAATAAGCTAGAGAACCACAAAACTGTGCATCTAAAAGACTCTTAATCTCTGCCAAAAATAAACAAGCCTCAAAATGCGTCGCACAGGAGCTCCTGGGTAATCTCACTCACTTCAGTCATCACACCATTACAGTCGCATGCGCCATTGGTCTGACGCTCCAAACTTCTCCAGATTATGCACAGAGGTTCAGGGATTATAAAAGTTAAGCGGCACGTGCTCTTCCGTGTTACAAATCGAACCAAATTAATCCAAGTTAGGAAGTGCTTTTTTTAAAAAAAAAACAAACATACAATTTTCTTGTCTGGAGAAATTGATTCATTTCCTAAAGTTACTTTGAAGTTATTTTTTCACGGGGCAAGAAGACTTTGTCAAAATATGGCAGTATGTTTTGAGGGAATAAATCGTACAACAGAATGAGGTTGTTATTAACCTTCAGAGTCTGTTCATTAGTCTCATCTTTCTAACTGTGAGAGAAATGGGGTGCTAGTAAAATGCTTTCATTGCATTTTTGCTGACCTAACGGAAGATGCTTTTATTTCAATTATAGCTCATTTCATTGCCATGGTGTTATATATTAGAAATTGATTACCCCCATTTCTTCTGTAATAGCTTCATTATATTTAGGGAGAGCTTTCCTTTTATTTTTAAAGAAAAAAATAATGAGTGTACGAAAGTGAAATCTTAATTTCTATTGAGGCTATGATTTCAAATAAAGCATTCTGACTATAATCATAGCATTAAATTGAATTTCCAGACAATTATTGTTTTCTGAATAAAATGAGATTGCTTACAAGATTTTTTTTACAATCAAATATCAATTATTACCAACCTTCTAAAAGCATTGTAATGAGTCTGACACCCACTTTTAAGCAAATAAAAAGAGAATTGATTGAAGTTGCAAACTATTTCTAGCCCTATATCTTGTGATTTTAAAATGCCCCTTAACTGTGGAATAGTTGCCACCTTTCATGATTTTTTAAATGTTTTCAAGCTCTTAATTAAGTTATTATTCAGCATTTTTTATAGCTGAGCTGGTAAAAGTTTGACTTAAACTCATAAATAATAAACTTTAACAAATTCCTGAGATTTGGGAGAAAGAAAAAGGCTTGAAATAAGAAAACAAAGCACTTTTCTGAATATTGAACATATAGCCTTCTTTTCCTTCTTTCTTTTTCTTTCTTTTTTTTTTTTTTTTTTTTTTTTTTTTTTTTTTTTTTGAGACAGAGTGTTGCTCTGTCATCCAGGCTGGAGCACAGTGTCGCGATCTCAGCTCACTGCAACCTCTACTTCCCAGATTCAAGTGATTCTCCTGCCTCAGCCTCCCAGGCAGCTGGGACTACAGGCAGGCACCACCACACCCGGCTAGTTTTTTTTTGTATTTTTAGTAGAGATGGGGTTTCACTATGTTGGTCAGGTTGGTCTAGAACTCCTGACTTTGTGATCCACCCTCCTCAACCTCCCAAAGTGCTGGGATTACAAGCTTGAGCCACTGTGCCTGGCCCTAGCCTTGTTTTAAATCTTCATTATGCAATTTATTAAGAGAGGTATAAAATAGACCAAAGTTGCTGTCCCTAGCTTTGAAGGATTTGCAGTCAATAAAGAGGCTTATGTGTAAATGAAAACACTGAAAATAACTCAAGGGTGACATATGTTCACACTCATGGTTATGTTGGACAGGACACTGGACCCGTGGGTGCCCTGGATATTCCTCTAAGGATCCGTGAACATGAGAATGATCACCTGGCAGCAGGGTCGGTTACCACCTTCCCCAGGCCAGTTCCGTGAAGGGGTCTACAGGAACCAGATGACGGAAATTAGGGCCGACTTGCCAAAGGAGGATTTCATCTTGTGATGCATTCTTCATTAATTTCCCCAGGCAGCATTTAATATACTGAAAAATTCAGTCCCCACAGAGTTTCCTTAAGTTGGACACTATGCTTTATTTACTGAGAAGTTTTCATAGAATGTCACAAAATCAAGTGCGTGCTTTTCTTCATGCGATTATCACTTGGGCCAGAGATATGCTACTTCCATTAACAAGAGATACGAAGTATAGACAGTGGTGGCTGCGAATTCTAATGTGAATTATAGATGCCCCTTAAAGAGCAAGCGTGAAACCACTACTGTAAAAAACAGAGTTCTTTTGTTGCCCGAAAATTCCCTAAGGACTCTTAACTCCATGTTGTTAATTAATTTCATTCTCTAACAAGAGTCTTACAGAATTCTCATGATATTGAGAAGCAAAAATAAAGATTATACAGGTAATACTATCAGTCTTCATAATCCCATCCAAAGCTGTCGCATTTTACATTAGTTTTGGACATGGATAACGTTAGCCAAATATTCACCAAACCTTATGGTGCTGTTGGGTCAAGCCCAGGTCTTACCTCTGCCCAATTCTCCACAAAACTATGACTCTGCCATCAGAGACTGTAACTCATTTATTGCTGTGTCTGGGAAGAAGAACGAAAGATTAAATAAATGATGAAAGCTACGTCAGGGGCAGGAGGAAACACAGAACAAAAATTTAGTCGTGAAAAAGTTCTTGGCACCAAACTAGTAATTCAATTTCAGAAGAAAAACAAAATGCAAAAGAATAAGCAAAAACAAAAATAACCCTCAAGTGATGGCTGTTGACAGTTTTATCACCTCTTGGGACCCTCTTAAGTTTCTGAATAAGCCCTAGCTTTCTCTGCAGTCCTTGCCTTGTGAAGAAAGAGGGACTTTATCCTGCCAGTTACAGTATTAAAGACGGTAAACCAGTATTTTAAGATTAATTAAGTCTCATCAATACAAGTTCACTTCTCCTGCCTTTTATCACCTGCATATATAAATAGCAGCAGACCTACACAGTATTAGGTATTTGGAATGAAAGGGGGAAGAATTTCGAATTTTGTTTGTTTCTTTACTTTTTTTTTTTTTTTTTTTTTTTTTTTTTTTTTTTTTTGAGAAGAGTTTCACTCTTGTTGCCCAGGCTGGAGGGCAGTGGTGTGGATGGTATGATCTCAGCTCACTGCAACCTCTGCCTCCCAGGTTCAAGTGATTCTCCTGCCTCAGCCTCCCAAGTAACTGGGATAACAGGCATGTGTCACCATACCTGGCTAATTTTGTATTGTCAGTGGATATGGCGTTCCTCTGTGTTGGTCAGGCTGGTCTAGAACTCCTGACCTCTGGTGATCTGCCCGCCTTGGCCTCCCAGTGTGCTGGGATTATAGGCGTGAGCCACTGCACCTGGCCTGCTTGCTTCTGTTCTGCAGAGAAGGGTCTTGTTTTGCTGCCCAGGCTGCTGCCCACTCCTGGCCTAGGTGATTCTTCCACCCTGGCGCCCTCAGGTGCTGGGATTACAGGAGTGAGCCACCACGACTGGCTGGAAGAATGGATGAAAGCTTCCAATAGAGCTGTTTCCTCCAAATGCTGGAATCTTTCTTTGGGTATCGGGAAATGAGTCATACACAATGTGCAGACGTGGTTGTGACTCTGGCACAACACCTGCAAAGCAATGAATTTAGAAAAGTATCCCACTCACTTCTTCTGAGCTAGAAGGAAACTTGAGACTTCAGCCCCCCATATGAATGACATTCTTGCATCCAAGAAGCAAATATCTCGAATACTTGGCTCAGAAGAAGCTCTTCACGTATTCTTCAAATCACTGCAAAGTTTATTTTGTAAATAAAGATTCATCTTCATACACCATTCTGAAAGTCTTGCAGTATGCTAATAAAGGAATTGTAGACCTTCAGAATCGTACTTAAGAGCCTGGAGAAGCCTTCTGCTCCTCTGTGTATTAAGTCCAGGAGGTGTTCAACAATATTAATATTCAAAAGCCCTCATGCATGCATCTTCGTTGGCTGGGAAACCAGGCTGTCTGTTTATTACTATGAGGTTTTATTAACAGGGCAACCTTGATGATGACAAAGCTCTTACAGGCCTATTCAAGGAAACAATAAAAATCAAGAGTTCCAGCTGGGCGCGGGGGCTCACGCCTGTAATCCCAGCACTTTGGGAGGCCGAGGCAGGCAGAACACCTGAGGTCAGGAGTTTGAGACCAGCCTGGCCAACATGGTCAAACCCCTTCTCTACTAAAAATACAAAAATTAGCCTGGCGTGGTGATGGGTGCCTGTAATCCCTGCTACTTGGGAGGGTGAGCCAGGAGAATCTCTTGAACCCGGGAAGTGGAGGTTGCCATGAGCCAAGACTGACCATTGCACTCCAGCCTGGGTAACAGAGGGAGCCTCTGTCTCAGAAAAAAAGAAAAGAAAGAGTTCTTAGAAGGTGGAAATTAAAGGTGTGCAATAAAGTTAGAAATGAATTCAGAAAGAGGAATGACCCGGAAATGCAATTAGCACAGAAAGGGCCACCTATAGAAAGTGCTACGATGGCCATTAGTAGGGGGACTATTGACGCTCTTTGCCTAAGACAGTCTTGGTTTCTCACATCGTACAGTGACCCAGCTGACTTTACATTTGTCGTAGAAAATGCTCTTTATTTATTTATTATTTTTTGGAGACGGAGTCCTGCTCTGTTGCCCAGGCTGGAGTGCAATGGCGTGATCTTGGCTCACTGCAACCTCCAACTCCTTGGTCCAAGCGATTCTCCTGCCTCAGCCTCCCAAGTAGCTAGGATTACAGGCACGCACCACCATGTCTGGCTAATTTTTTTTTATTTTTAGTAGAGACGAGGTTTCACCATGTTGGCTAGGACCATCTAGATTTCCTGACCTCGTGACCCCCACCCGACTCGGCCTCCCAAGGGGTTGGGATTACAGGCATGAGCCACGTGCCTGGCCCTAGCCTTGTTTCCTGAGATCCACATTCTTATGGTTACTGAGAGTTGTCACAATTTCTTTATTGTTATAGTATGAAAGTGGTATCTGGTTACCGTTTTAATTTGCATTTATTGGATTCTATCAGCATTTTTAAATTTCAAAAACGAGGTTTTTCTTCATGTAGATTCTTCAAAATGTGCACCGTGGTTTGAACTCCAGACGTGTTCTCCCAGCTTAACAGCCTTGGCCATCTTTCTCAGTTTTCCTCATTTCAAAGTTTTTTAAAGAATACATTACTGCTAATGTTACAGGAGTGGGTTCAAAGATGGATGAGTTAATACAGGCAAAGCCAGCACTGGCAACTCTGCTTGGAAGAGTGACAGAGGAGGAGAAGGAGGAGGAGGAGGAGGAGGGGGAGGAGGGAGGGAGGGAGGGAGGGAGGGAGAATAAGAAAGAAGAAGAAGAAGAGAAGAAGAAAAGCCTCCAACCCAAATCACAGCCCCTCAGAGCTGAGGCTCCGCGTTAGGAGCAGACTGGTCCAGAACTCGGGGAGACAACAGGCGAAACGCAGAAGCACAGTGAGGGCGTCAGCGCGGTCCGCTAGGGAGGGACCCCCTAGGCAGCCACAGGCCCCACTGGAGGCCCCAGCAGCGCACAGGCCCGAGGGTCAATGCAGCCGTGTGGACTCAGTGGGAATGCTGACATGCGCTGGGTGAGGAGGGCAGTGTCCTGGCCAGGGCCCCACCTCCACGGACCTAGGTGAAGACAGGCACTTCTCGCCCAAATGCCGCGTTTTCAAGACCACCAGCCTGCCACGCTCCGTCCCGAGCCTGTAAAAACCGAGACTGTTGGGTGGCGGGGAGGTGGCTCAGCCTGTAATCCGAGCGCCGAGCACTCTGGGAGGCCGAGGCGGGTGGATCCCCTGAGGTCAGGAGGTCGAGACCAGCCTGGCAACATGGAGAAACACCGTGTCTACCAAACATAAAAAATTAGCCGGGCGTGGTGGCGGGCACCTGCAGGCCCAGCTACTCGGGAGGCTGAGGCAGGAGAGTTGCTTGAACCCAGGAGGAGGGAGTTGCAGTGAGCCCAGATTGCACCATTGCACTCCAGCCTGGGTAACAAGAGCGAACTCCATCTGGAAAAAAAAAAAAAATATATATATATATATATATATATATAGTTTTTCCCAAGATTCAGATAGGTGTGGTTTGCATGTAATCATCCTGCAAAGCAACTGGTAATCACACAAAAACCACTATTAATTCATAAATGTTACCACTGAGAGGTGACAGTGGGTGGTATTGTTTTCCTGGCTACATGGGTAATCTTGATGTTTTTCTGGCTACCTCTGAGATTGTACCTTTCTAATTATTACATGTGTTGTCAGTGTAATGTAGTGTCTGAATGTATTTCATCAGAATGTGAGCTATATTGAATATATCTTCTAAGATCTATTGAACAGCAAACACTAAGTATTGTTCTCACTGTACTGATCAATAAACGCATTGTGAATTGTATCTGAAAAGAACAAAATGCAGAATATGCAGAAACAGATTACACTGGTTTAATAGTAATTATTAAACTCAGCCATAATGACATACGTTATGACAGGGAAATACATAAAGGGTCAAATGACGTGAACAAAAGGTTCAAAGCTGGGAATGAAACATAGAAACACAAAAAAATTAAAGCACATGTAAATTAAAGCACATTTCCCTTTTAAATCTCTTCAATTAGAAAAAAATGGCTTAAAATGATAATAGCTCATGCTGGCAAGGGAATGAAGAAATGGGTACTCTCACAGGTTTCTGATAGTGTTTTTAAATGCTCCAATGCTTTAGGGAAGCAATTTGACATTATATTAAGAGCCATAAAAATATTCATATTTTCTGTGTCAGAACCACATTTATGTAAATATGTCTTAAGAAAATAATCTAAAACAGGGAAAAAGTTATAAATTCAACTGAGCCTTGTTTAACATAGCCCTCAAATAGAAATAAGTTAAATGCCCAATGATTTAAAAAATTGTTTTAGCACATTCAGTCATTAGGATACTATGCTTCCCAATAGAATTAATAATTATAAACATTTATGCAAGCAATATGGAAAATGCTTATGGCATAAATGGTAAATGAATAACTTTCTTTTTGGAGTAATTGGTGGAAATACATTAAAACAAACTAAATTTTTCAAAAAAAACTTATTTGTACAATTCCACATAAATAAGTATGCATGTGGGAAAAGATTAATTTACCAAATGGACCTAAATATTTATTTTAGCCCAGTGGGGTTTACTTTTTCATTTTGCTGCATAATTTTTAATGTAATTATATCACATTTTAAATTCCAAATAGAATCTGTAGAATGTTTTAATTAGTTATATGAGTTTAAATAAACACCAAATACTATATACTGGAAATTTTTTAAGTATTTTTTTCTAAATAATAACTTGGTCAAGAGAAAATTGAATACATGATAACATATTGTTTCAAAAACTGCAAAAATCAAAACACTTCATATCAGTTCCCATGGGATGTAATCAAAGCAGTGCTTAAAATTACAGTTCTAGATTTAAACACTTTTTCTAGAAGAAATGTAAAATAAGGAAGCAATTAAATAACGATTTCAACATACACCCAAAGTATAGCAAAGGAAGGAGAGAAAGAGGGAAAAAAAAAGAGGGAGGGAGGGAAGAAAGGAAGGGAGGAAGGGGGAGGAAGGGGGAGGAAGGGAGGAAGGGGGAGGAAGGGGGAGGAAGGGAGGAAGGGGGAGGAAGGGGGAGGAAGGGAGGAAGGGGGAGGAAGGGGGAGGAAGGGAGGAAGGGGGAGGAAGGGGGAGGAAGGGAGGAAGGGGGAGGAAGGGGGAGGAAGGGAGGAAGGGGGAGGAAGAGAGGAAGGGGGAGGAAGGGAGGAAGGGGGAGGAAGGGAGGAAGGGGGAGGAAGGGGGAGGAAGGGGGAGGAAGGGGGAGGAAGGGGGAGGAAGGGAGGAAGGGGGAGGAAGGGGGAGGAAGGGGGAGGAAGGGGGAGGAAGGGAGGAAGGGGGAGGAAGGGAGGAAGGGGGAGGAAGGGGGAGGAAGTCAGGAAGGGAAATCCAGGGAAGAAGAGAGGAAGTAAACAGAGAGAGGGAGGGAGGAAGAGAAAAGAAGACAGGAAGAAAAAACAAATAAGGCCAATCAATGTATTTTCTATATTTCTTGCAAAATGTATAGCAATTGATATGTAAATCTAGCAATTGATATGTAAATCTAGCGATTGATATGTAAATCTAGGGTCAGGGCGAAAGTGAAACGGAACTTTAAAATGTATAAAGCATAAACCCCGCGTCACCTAATTTAACAGGGATGATTACACTGTATAAACTTTCTCCGTGGCTGGAATTGGCCTCCATTTTTTCCTTTTCCTAATTTACTTAAAACAGTTCGCTGTTACAGAAGCAATAATGGTTGATGAAAGCAAAATCAGTATGCCAAAAATTCTCCCAGGGATTCCATGTTGGGAAGTTTAAAAATATAACAAGTTAACATATATTACTTCATTTGTCAGCTCTGTGTGATCTGAGAAGTAATCTAACCTCCCTACTCTTCAGTTTTCTCACTTACAAAGGAAATAGCATAAGGTTGAATCATATTAAATTGCTGGCATTTAACCATCTTTTTAACCTATAAAAATGACAATTTATTTATGAGTCCACCTTATGAAAACGGTTGGTTTTTGTTATATCCTTTTTTATAGTTTGCTTTTTGGATACAGTTAGAATAATGAAACAACCCCCTTGACTGGACCACAAAGACACAGAATCTAAGTATTTCCCATATCTAATGACAGCACAGAATGGAGTCCTGTAAAAGGTGCGGCAGAATGAATTTCTCAGTCCTTAGATCTTGGTCATTGCTAAGTCATGTTGGCATGATTAAAGTTCAGTTGGTTCTTTAATCTTCGTCTTTGAATTTTCTTCTGCCTTCTGCTTTAACTCTGGAAACTGTTTAACTCTAGAAACTGACTCTGGAATCTGTTTGCCCAACTAGTTTTGCCCTTGTTCAGAAAAAAAATACTTCATTGCTAGTTGGGAGTGGCTTTACCTCACCAGAAAGTCACAGTGCAAAGCTAGTGATTAACATTTTCTCTAGGATTTAGGATAAATGTAAAATCATGAGGTTGAATTATAATAAATTGTTTAAATGTAATACAAATTAATACTGTATTTGACTGGGTGTGGTGGCTCACACCTGTAATCCCAGCACTTTGGGGGGCTGAGGCAGGCAGATCACTAGGTCAGGAGTTTGAGACCAGCCTGTCCAACATGGTGAAACCCTGTCTCTGCCAAAAACACAAAAATTAGCCGGGCGTGGTGGCGCAGGCCTGTAGTCCCAGCTACCCGGAGGCTGAGGCAGGAGAATCGCTGGAACCCGCGAGCTGGAGGTTGCAGTGAGCCGAGATCGAGCCACTGCACTCCAGGCTGGCAACAGAATGTGACTCCGTCTTAAAAAAAAAAAAAATCTGAAACTCACCAGATCACTGCATACAGGCAGTAAGATTATGATTGCTTCCTTATCCCTCCCTAGTTCCTGGTTTTTGTTTTTGTTTTTTTTTTTAACAAGATTTTCATTTCCTCCGTGCCGATTTAGTTAGAGAGATGAATTTGTTTCGGAGCTCCCGCTGCCTCAGCTGCAGCACCTGGTGAAAGTCTTCCTCGGCAACACTGGCCGTCCCTGCCATTAGCTCTCTGTGGGGTGAGCAGCAGCAGCTAGACCCATGGCAGGTGTTCTGCTAACACAGAGTTTCTCCTTCAACTTAGCGTTTCCTTTTGCCCTGTGCCCCTGCTCCAGCATGATGAGCACAGGCAAGATGTCCGTTTTACTCTGATTCGTGAGTGTAGACTTTTTGTTCTGTCTCCCTGGCTGGAGTGCAGTGGCGCGATCTCAGCTCACTGCAGCCTCGCCTCCTGGGTTCAAGCAATTCTCCTGCCTCAGCCTCCTGAGTAGCTGGGACTACAGCATGAGCCACTATGACCAGCTATTTTATTGTATTTTTAATAGAGACAGGGTTTCACGGTATTGGCCAGATGGTCTCGATCTCCTGACCTCATGATCCGCCTGCCTTGGCCTCCCAAAGTGCTGGGATTAGAGGCGTGAGCCACTGCGCCTGGCCGAGTGTAGATGTTTTTGTTCGTTTCATTCACTGCCTGTCACCAGAGCCTAGAATAGTATGATTAGCTGCTTCAGGTGTATTTGCTGAATCAATGAATGAATCAGTGTCGGGTAGAGGTAGAACAGAGCAAATCAAGAGGTGAAAATCAGAGCGGCATAAAGGTGCTCAGGCATGGAAGTAATGGCACATAATGCATTAAAATGCCAGCTCTGCCAGCCTGCCAGGTCACGCTGGAACAGGCTTCTTAACCTTGCTTCGCCCGTTTCTCATCTCCAAAACTATATTAAAATGTGTACGTAAGTAAAAAGCATGTATCATGTTGGATTGTTATAAATATGAAATGCAAACATACACACACACATATACACACACACACACACACACACACAAATCTATACCGTATTCAAGGCAAATGAAAAGAAAATGAGAAGGGCTCTTTGTAATTTATAAGGAGTATAATTCACAGCGGAGAACGTAACTCTCATGAATCTTTGCATTTTAATCTCACACGCTGGACTAAAACGGCAAGAATCAATGGAAATGTAATCATTGTAAGACATTTCAACACACACATCCAGTTCTGTAACACATCAAAGAGACGAGAAATAATGGATACAACTGACTAAATATTGTAATGAAAAAGACTTTGTTTATGTTTGTGTCTGTTCAATTCTGCAAGCTGAAAACAAGTGTCTGTAGAACGTCTATTTTAAAGTGTATCTGAAATTACACCAAAAAACATGACTTCAGTAATTTCCAAAATAAAAGAAATAACCACATTCTTTAAGCATAATACAAAAAAAAAAAAGAATTTTTTTTTTTGAAACGGGGTTTCGCTCTTGTTGCCCAGGCTGGAGTGCAATGATGTGATCTCAGCTCACCACAACCTCTGTTTCCTGGGTTCAAGAGATTCTCCTGCCTCAGACTCCCCAGTAGCACCACCATGCCTGTCTACTTTTTTTTGTATTTTTTGTAGAGAAGGGGTTTCTCCATTTTGTTCAAGCTGGTCTTGAACTTCCACCAGGAGAAATTATTTCTAGAAGATCAAATAGAACTGGCCAAATATGTTAATTTTGTTTTATTTGGGTTTCTTCAACTTTTATTTTATGTAAGTTCAGGGTCCATGTGCAGGATGTGCAGGTGTGTTACGTAGGTAAAGGTGTGCCTTCGTGGTTTGCTGCACAGAGTATCCCGTCACCGAGGTTAGAAGCCCAGCATGCATTAGCTATTCTTATTCCTCCTCACGCTCTCTCTCCGCGACACCCCCACAGGGGTCCGTGTGTGGTGTCCTCAATGTGTCCTCATCATTCAGCTCCCACTTACAAGTGAGAACAAGTGGTGTTTGGCTTTCTGTTTCTATACATTAATATTCTCAGAACTCACTCTGAAAGATCTTCTGGGTCAACGATGAAATCAAAACCAAAATGAAAGAATATATCTAAAGGAGCAGTAAAAATAGACTAATGTGCTAAAACCAACACCTGAAGAACAGCTTTGAAAGAACTGAGAAAGAGGCCAGGCGCGGTGACTCACACCTGTAATCCCGGCACTTGGGGAGGCCAAGGCGGGTGGATCACAGGGTCAGGAGATCGAGACAATCCTGGCCAACATGGTGAAAACCCATCTCTACTAAAATACAAAAAATTAGCTGGATGGAGTGGCATGCGCCTGTAGTCCCAGTTACTCGGGAGACTGAGGCAGGGGAATCCCTTGAACCCCGGAGGCAGAGATTGCAGTGAGCCGAGATGGCGCCACTACACTCCAGCCTGGTGACAGAGCGAGACCCTGTCTCAAAAAAAAAAAAAAAGAAAAGAAAAAGAAAAAGAAAAAGAAAGAGATGCCTAGAAGAAGATGGGGAAGTACAGCCTGAGAGCTTGGTGTAGAGACAGCAGTGGTGTCTAGGAATTCAAAACAACTGAGTGCTTAGGATAAAGTAAAAATAGAAGCAAAGCTTTTAAAGGGTTGGACCAGCAAAAAGCATGGTTTCATTCTTTGGGAAACAGTTTTAGTGGGATGATGGAGAGAACTGGAACGGAGTATGTAACACTTTAAAACAGTATATTAAGTGAAGGAACGGGAGTTTCGTTTTTTCAAGTTGAGAAGGAAATAAATACGCTTTTATGCTGATGAGGAGCAGAAAGCAAAGACTGAAAAATACAGCAGGAAGATGTAATCATTAAGACTACACTTACTGGCCGGGCGCGGTGGCTCAAGCCTGTAATCCCAGCACTTTGGGAGGCCGAGGTGGGTGGATCACAAGGTCGAGAGATCGAGACCAACCTGGTCAACATGGTGAAACCCCGTCTCTACTAAAAATACAAAAAATTAGCTGGGCATGGTGGTGCGTGCCTGTAATCCCAGCTACTGAGGAAGCTGAGGCAGGAGAATTGCCTGAACCCAGGAGGCGGAGGTTGCGGTGAGCAGAGATCGCGCCATTGCACTCCAGCCTGGGTAACGAGAGCGAAACTCCGTCTCAAAAAAAAAAAAAAAAAAAAAAAAAAAAACACTACACTTAACTGGCCGGGCGCAGTGGCTTACACCTGTTATCCTAGCACTTTGGGAGGCTGAGGTGGGCGGATCACGAGGTCAGGAGATTGAGACCATCCTGGACAATATGGCGAAAGCTTGTCTTTACTAAAAATGCAAAAAAAAAAGTTAGATGGGCGTGGTGGCGTGCCTGTAGTCCCAGCTATTCAGGAGACTGAGGCAGAATTGCTTGAACCCAGGAGGTGGAGATTGCAGTGAGCTGAGATTGCACCACTGCACTACAGCCTGGAAGACAGTGCGAGACTTTGCCTCAAAAAAAAAAAAAAAAAAAAAAAAAAAACATACAAAAATCAGCTGAGCGTGGTGGCACAAGCCTGTAGTCCCAGCTACTCGGGAGGCTGAGGCAGCGGAATTGTTTAAACCCTGGAGGGAGGTTCCAGTGAGCTGAGACTGCACCACTGCAATGCAGCCTGGCAACAGAAGGAGACTCCGTCTCAAAAAAAAAAAAAAAAAAAAAAAAAAAAAAATTAAAATGAAATAGAAAGCACTGGCTTTATATGCCATGTCATTGTAAGGGGAGAGAAGAGAAAGGGTGGACGTGGATAGGGATGTTTCTGCAGTGCTGATTTTGTGGGAGTGAGAACATTGTGGGCAATCCTTGTCTGTTTCTGGAAGGTTACCTACAGGGAATGAAATTGAGCTTGAAGGTCAGAAGAGAGTAGAAATGTCTGAAGTATCTCCTGGTGAGAATGAGACCAAGGTGGCTAGGAGACAGGAACTCCTGATTACTCAGCTTAGATACCATGAAGTTACAGAATGGCACCCATCTCTAAAGCTGCGGAATTCTTTTCCAGAAGCTCTGATCTTCCCATTTAAAAAGGCAGAAAAGGTAGATATTTCATTTATAACAGATTGGGATTTGGGCATGACACCGTTTCGAGATACAATAAGAGAGTTTTTGGAGTGATATATCATGAACAGAGTAACTTAAACTTAAGATTTCATAGTACAATTCCTTATGGCAAAGTCCAGCGGGAAACAGTGGCTGAAATGAAATGAAAACCAACGTCTCTCAAGGTCAAGAGGCCAAGGAACGCCGGAATCATTTTGGATGATGCAACAGGTTCAGGTTGGAGAAAAAAGTGACCCTGAACTTTTTGTCTTTCCTTTTATTTTATTTTATTTTATTTTTTTTTTAATTGAGATGGCGTCTCGCTCTGTCACACAGGCTGGAGTGCAGCGGTACAAACCTGGCTCACTACAACCTCGGCCTCACGGGTCCAAGCGATTCTCATACCTCAGCCTCCTGGGTAGCTGGGACTACAGGCACATGCCACCATGCCCAAAGTAATTTTTCTATTTTCTTTAGTAGAGATGGGGCTCTGCCGTGTTGGTCAGGCTGGTCTCAAACTCCCGATCTCATGATCCACCTGCCTCAGCTTCCCAAAGGGCTGGGATTACAGGTGTGAGCCACCACATCCAGCAGATTGAATTTCTCTATTTTTATTTTATTTCTTGGAAAATGCACCAGTTGGGCACAAAGGCAGGAGTGCCTGTCCTCACATAGGTCTGTGGGCACAGGCCCGAGGATGGCGCCCTCGCCAAGGACCCACCTTTCTCTACCCAGCACTTCCCCGACCCCCTCACACCCCAGTGTGAGTGGGGAGGCAGGGGAGGGGAGTGTAACTTACACCTCCTAACTGTGATCACCTGCCTCACTTCTCTGCTAGGAGACCACTGTAAGGGAGAAGCAAGAACAGGAAAGTGGAGGCATTGTGCCAAACAGAGCCCGGTGTGGAGGGTAAGATGGTGCAGGCAGAACTGAAGCTCAAGACGTCAGGCTTTGGCAGAGAGCGTTCCTGAGCCCACAGCATGCAGTCAGAAAGCTTCCTGAGCCCTCCAAATGCAATCCCCACCCGTTTCCCAGAGTCCGAGATTGGCAATCCAGCAGAGGGATTGATACAGAGATGGACTGCACTCCTGCCTTCGGGCAGTTATCTTACTCTTCTCCGCTTTCCATGCTTGCCTGTGAACCGAGATGCCTTCCTCACTGAAGCACTGTGAGAATGAAAGTTAGCAATCTAAAACTCCTTGCTGAGTGGTGGCATAAAACACGAGCTCAATGAATGGGAGCTATTATTTTTTCAGAAAAATGTTCTGGCAAGAAGCATGTAGGGCTCTTCAGAGACTGCGCTCACAGTCCCTAGCTAAAGGTAGGCGAGGAAAGAAGGAACCAGTTTTAGAATAGGTGTCTCACTTTCTTCATTCAATTTTCCTGGTACGAAGCCAACCCCTGCTCCTTTCCTGCTACCGGCCTGTTGAAAACTGCAGGCCAGTGGTTTTTGGACCTCAGCACTGGAAACTTTCATTATTAATTCCAGGGAGGGACCACACAGTGCTCTATTTTTAAGACATCAGAGGAGAGCCTGGTGCAGAGCCAGCGTCGCAGGCCACTGTCACCTGTAGACTCTTCTAGAAGATCACTACAATCTTCTCCACTGCAGGCGTTAGGTGCAAAGGGCATTCACAGAGGACAGGCTCCATCTCAGGCACTGTACCACTGACTAAAGAGAAGTTTGCATGGCCTCTGAACAACCTGGCTCGGTGACAGCCTTTGCATCTGGCTGCGAGCCGGGACCAGGCCTGCCTTATTCACATGGGCAGCCAGCACTTCAGATGCTGGAGGTCCAGCCGCGCTTCAAACCCACCGTTTCCCAAACCACCGTCTCCTTCTGGCCCGGCTGTCTCTGCTGCTTCTTTGCTGCCCTTCCCCAAAGTTGAAAATGAAAACCTTTATTCCTTCCTAAATCTGTATTGGATATACCTGGTCACATCATTGAAAAACAATCCAAAGCTCATACATGGAAAAGTAGCTTTCCTTCCTGCCTCCATATCCCAGCCACCTAGTTCCCCTACCTGGAGACAAGACCTGCTGCCAGATTCTAGGACATGTTTTCAGAAACGTCCTCTGCGTGTAGGAACAGATTTTTCCAGTACATGGAGTATATTATACCTACATTTTATATTCCAGTGGATATTGGAAGAATTTCTTTCTTCTTCTTTTTTTTTTTTTCTCACTCTATTGCCAGGCTGGAGGGCCGTGGCACAATCTCAGCTCACTGCAACCTCTGCCTCCCAGGTTCAAACAATTTTTCTGCCTCAGCCTCTCCAGTAGCTGGCACTACAGGCGTGCACCACGCCTGGCTAATTTTGTTGTTTTGTTGTTGTTGTTGTCATTGTTGTTGTTGTTTAGGAGAGAGGGGGTTTCACCATGTTGGCGGGATGGTCTTGATCCCTAGACCTCCTCCACCCGCCTCGGCCTCCCAAAGTGCTGAGATTACAGGCATGACCCACAGCGCCGGGCCCTGGAAAAACTTCTATATCAGTGGGTACAGACATTCCCTGACATGACAGTTTGACTAACAATGTTGTGACTGTAAGGTGATGCAAATGCAATATGCATTCAGCAGAAAAAGGC
Organism: Saimiri boliviensis; assembly: GCF_048565385.1. Lineage (NCBI taxonomy): Eukaryota > Metazoa > Chordata > Mammalia > Primates > Cebidae > Saimiri > Saimiri boliviensis. Next base: position 119,303,361 of record NC_133451.1, on the reverse strand, counting down.
AGAATACTCTCTCCATGCGGTGTGGTGGCAGCAAGCCGCAGCTCTCAGTCAGCCACAGGGTGACCCGGCTGAGCGGGCCGGCACTCTGCACAGGACTGGGTTGCCGGAGGCTTCTACCCAGGTGTAGCTCCGGTGAGTGTTCAGAGCACACTTAAGGTAGCCCAGGCTAAGCGCTGATGTGCAGGAGGCTGGGGGCATTAAACGCATTTTTCATTGACATACAATATGTACATGTATTTATGGGCTCGTGTGACACTTTGTTACATCCAGAGAATGTGCAATGATCAAGCCAGCTTATTTGGGGGTACCTAATGCATTTTGACTTACAGTATTTCCTATTTATGACGGATTTATTGAGAAGTAATCCCACTGTCAGCTGAGGAGCATCTGTATAGATATTCCTCCTTTTTTAAATAGCTGCATATTCTCCAGCATACAAATGGAGTAACACTTTAGTTGGTCAATTTTGTTGTAAAAATCACCATTTTTCAATCAGTGGCAAAATTTAAATATTGGATAATTCAGTGTAATTCACCTATATGGTTCTCTGTCTGCCTTGAAGTGTTGAGATAGCTAGCTGACTCACAATTCTTTCTATTATAAATGGGTTTTTATATTCTGCTTACGTGTATTTTACATGAAACACCTTCTCATCTGTGCATCTTGATGCTGTAGAATGTGAATTTTAAGAAGATCCTTCATTTACTCAATCTTTTTAGGCCAATGGTGATAACCAGATGCTTTTCTCTCTCATAAATGCAGGAGGAAAAATGGGCAAAGAGACTCTGAGGATAAAACAACAGAGATTCCATGGAATACCAGGACTGAGATTCTGCATCTGTCTTCAAGAACTACTGAGCACCATAAAAATCACTCCCCTCTGCAAAACCTACTAAGAAGCCTTTCTCTAGGAAGCCATCCTGATGGTTCTTGTGGGGTTCTCTGGAAGAGAAAAAAATCATTAATATGGAGATGAAATTGAAAACTATTGAACTACTACAGAGTTTTCAAGTGACACTATAATTTTCTCATCCGATAAACATTCGTTTTTAAGAAGTCAAAAGTAAATTTTGAGTTCTGCTTCACGAAAACACAGAAGCATCCAACATAAGCAGAGGCAGAAGACCAAAACCAAACTATAAATTTGGTGGTTTTTTTGATGTTAGACAGCCATCTTTCATTGAACAGTGCTGCCCTTGCAGAGCGGGGCTAACTCACAGGCAGTGTGCCGAGTCAGCCTCCAGGAATTATTTCTTACTAATAGCACATGATACGGAATTTCAGAAGGGCCAGGTGCGGTGGCTCACATGTAATCTCAGCACTTTGGGAGGTCGAGGCAGGTGGATCATGAGGTTAGGAGTTCGAGACGAGCCTGGCCAATGTGGTGAAATCCCATCTCGACTAAAAATACAAAAAAATTGGTTGGGCGTGGTGGCAGGAGCCTGTAATCTCAGCTACTGAGGAGGCTGAGGCAGAAGAATCACTTGAACCCGGGAGGCGGAGGTTACAGGGAGCTGAGATCGTGCCGCTGCCCTCCAGGCTGGCAACACAGCAAGACTTTGTCTCAAAAAGAAAGAAAGAAAGAAAGAAAGAAACAAAAAATTTTCCGAATGGAAATACCTAAATTTCCATAGTAAAGTGAGGTAAAAAAAACATGAAAGGCAGTTCACATTAAAGAAAAACAAATATCACTGTGTAATAACCTACCCTGGGCTAGCATCACTGACTCCATCTTAGCGTGTAAACTCCACCCTGGCTTCCCGTGCCTTTGGGTGAGTAACTGGGTCACCCCGCACTTAGAAGCACTGAGGCTACTGTTCTCAGCACTTGGAACCTTGTAACCGCCCCTGCTTGCAACACCTCCCCTGCTATTGTAAGAAGAAGTTTCCCTTGGATCATTGTGTAGAAGGAGCCTGATCACCCCCTTCTTGGTAATGGTGTGGAAACCACCTGTGCCCGCAGCCCCTTCCTCTAACCTGCTTCTCTGCACCTGTGACATTCCACTTCAGCTAGGTACCCCCCTCCCCTACCTAAGTCAAGGTGTAAAAGAGAATCAGGCCCCTTCTGTGGGGCCAAGAGAATTTTGAGTGTTAGCCTCTCTCCACTCTTAATTCAGAACTCAGAGCGTGGCGAGTTCCTCCTAACTCGCTCCGTTCCCCACTTGTGTTTTTGGGGGTTCAAAGCATTGTCTCTCCAGTTACAACATTTGCTTCTCGGCCTTTTGGCTAAGATCAAGTCAAGAAAAACATGTTTTTTAAACTAATGAAAATATGCTCAATGTCCCTCATAGTAAAATAAAGACAAATTTGAAATAGCATTTCTTATCTTCCACTGGGAAAATTTCTAATTGTTTAACAACAAACTTAAAAAACAAAATAGGTGTCAGGATAAGTAAATTCTTTTTTTTTTTTTAGATGAAATCTCCCTCTGTCACCAGGAGTGCAGTGGTGCGATCTCGGCTCACTGCAACCTCTGCCTTCTGGGTTCAAGTGATTCTCCTGCTTCAGCCTCCCGAGCTGCTGGGACTGTAATGTAAATCATGATTATAGAGCAGATCACATGGTCAAGAGATCAAGACCATCCTGGCCAACGTGGTAAAATCCCGTCTCTACTAAAAATACAAAAATAAACTGGGTGTGGCAGCGTGCACCCGCAGTCCCAGCTACTCGGGAGGCTGAGGCTGGAGAATCACCTGAACCGGGGAGGCGGAGGTTACAGTGAGCTGAGATTGCAACACTGCACTCCAGTCTAATGACAGAGTGAGACTTTGTCTCAAGAAAACAGAACAGCCGGGTGCAGTGGCTCACGCTTGTAATCCCAGCACTTTGGGAGGCCGAGGCGGGCGGATCACGAGGTCAAGAGATCGAGACCATCCTGGTCAACATGGTGAAACCCTGTCTCTACTAAAAATACAAAAAATTAGCTGGGCATGGTGATGCGTGCCTGTAATCCCAGCTACTCAGGAGGCTGAGGCAGGAGAATTGCCTGAACCCAGGAGGAAGAGGTTATGGTGAGCCGAGATCGCACCATTGCACTCCAGCCTGGGTAACAAGAGCGAAACTCCGTCTCAAAAAAAAAAAAAAAGAAAGAAAACAAAACGTGATTACATTAAGTACCAAAAGAAAAGCTATGTGAGCTTAATTACTGTCTCTGAATGAGAACTAGGAGATAAATATGCTACGATATTACATATTAATCCACATAGACGTCTTCGAGGCTTTGAAATATGCACATTTACAACTTTGAAGAAAATTAAAACTAACAAATAATTGGCCAGACATGGCAATTCATGTCTGTAATCCCAACATTTTCGGAGGCTGAGGTGAGTGGATCACCTGAGATCAGGAGTTCGAGATCAGCCTGGCCAACATGATGAAACCCCATCTCTACTAAAAATACAAAAACTTATAGCCAGGCGTGGTGGCACGAGCCTGTAATCCCAGCTACACAGAGGCTGAGACAGGAGAATCGCTTGAACCTGGGAGGCGGAGGCTGCAGTGAGCAGAGATCACGCCACTGCACTCCAGCCTGGGCAACAAAAATGAAACACCATCTCAAAAAACAAAAAGAAAAAAGAAAAACTAACATATAATTAAAATAAATTTTATGTACTAGACCAGGCACAGTTCCTCACTCCAGGAGGCTGAGGCAGGCAGATCGCATGAAGTCAGGAGTTCAAGACCAGCCTGAGCAACATAGCAAAACCCCATCTAAAAATAATAATAAAAAAAATTAGTTTGGTGTGGTTGTGCACACCTGTAGTCCCAGCTACTCAGGGGGCTGAGGTAAGAGAACAGATTGAACTGGAAGGTGGAGGTTGTGGTGAGCCAAGACCCTGCCAGTGCGCTTCAGCCTGGGTGACAGAGACCCTGTTGCAATAAATAAATAAATAAACGTTATGTAGTCATATAAACAATCACTAGGGTATATTAAGTGAAAAACATTAATGGAGGAAAGTGAGTTAAAGGTAGGGTTAGCATGGGAAATTATAAAGGTTTAAAATACCTTTTGAAAAATGCAAAATTCACTTATAGACTTAGATGCCAATCAGAAAGGGAACTTAGTACCAAGAATAGATCCTTTTCCATCATTTTAATTTTGTAGTACATAAATGCACCATCTTTTTTTCTTTTTTTTTAAGAGACGGGGTTTCACTTTGTTGGTCAGGCTGGTCTTGAACTCCTGACCTCAGGTGATCCACCCGCCTCGGCCTCCCAAAATGCTGGGATTACAGGTGTGAGTCACCTTACCCGGCCAAATGCAAATAATTGCATACCAAATGAGTCTAATTTATCTGGGTTTGTGTGTATGTGCTTTCCAAGTTCTGTGTAAGCAACCTTTGCCTACTAAAAGGCAAAAGATATTCTCCTACGTTTTCTTTGAAAAGCTTTATAGTTTTAGCAATTACATTTGAATATAGTCCACTTTGAATTAATTAACAAAGACCTGGCTGGGTGCGGTGGCTCACAGGTGTAATCTCAGCAATTTGGGAGGCCAAGGTGGATGGGTCACTTGCAGTCAGGAGTTCAAGATCAGCCTAGCTAACACGGTGAAAACCCGTCTCTACTAACAATAGAAATATTCACCAGGTGTGGTGGTGGGAGCCTGTAATCCCAGCTACTTGTGTGGCTGAGGCAGGAGAAGTGCTCGAACCTGGGAGAAAGAGGTTACAGTGAGCTGAGATCACACCGATGCACTCCAGCCTGGGCGACGGACAAGACTCCATCTCAAAAAAAAAAAAAAAAAAAACCCTACATAAATTGTGCAGTATTTTTCTGAGCAATGTTTTATAGTATCTGTGCAGAAATTTTACACATCATTTTGTTACCAAAACACCAGGGCTTTGGTCTAGGTCCTGCTGCTCACTGCACAGAAAACCAATTAACAAGTATTGCCAAGGAAGCAGCTTTAATGGGAGGCCGCACCCAGGGAGACCGGAGCTCAGCCTCAAATCCCTCTCCTTGACTAACTAAAACTAGGGATTTAGACAGCAGGAAAGAAATGTAACCGTGTGTAAGAAAACAGGAACTGCGGGCAAGAAGGCAGGTGATCTGGTGAGTTTCTGTATTTTTGATACTTTTTTTGAGAGGCCTGAAGGTTCTTTCCAGAGGACATAACTCAGATAAAATGAATACAAGCTTTAAAGCTTTAATAGCAGAAGGGTCCATTTCTATCTTTATCCCAACAACAACTGTCTGTGGGACAACTGGGCCTGTTTCACTTTGTTAAATGTGTCCTAAGAGTTTCTATGTGATTTTGCTAAATGCATATACAGGTTGTTGAATATTTTTATTTTATTTTATTTTTTGAGATGGAGTCTTGCTCTGTCACCCAGGCTGGAGTGCAGTGGCACGATCTCGGCTCACTGCAGCCTCTGCCTACTGGGTTCCAGCGATTCTCCTGCCTCAGCCTCCCTCCCGAGTACCTGAGACTACAGGCTCATGCCACGACACCAGCTAATTTTTGTATTTTCGTAGAGACGGGGTTTCACCATGTTGGCGGGGCTACTCTCAAACTCCTGACCTCATGATCCTCCTGCCTCGGCCTCCCAAAGTGCTGAGATTGCAGGCGTGAACCACCGCACCTAATCATAAGTAGGAGATTTTGTAAATGTTTTTATAATTAAAATATTTGATATACAGAATGTTTGTGACAGATATATATTTAGATACACACAAACATATATATCTGTAGGTAGGATGGATAGATAATATACAGATAGATGGATGTATGGATGGATAGAGAGTAGATTTTCATGAGATAAATAGATACATAGATACATAGACAGATAAATAGATACATAGATACATACATACATACATACATACATAGACAGATACATAGATAGACAGATACATACATACATAGATACATAGATACATAGATAGCTAGATACATACATACATACATACATACATCATAGATACATACATACATAGACAGACAGATAGATAGATAGATAAATAGATAGTGTAGATAGATTTTCATGAAGTAAACACAGTTGAACCTTCCACCCACACGAAGACGTGTATTGTCACTGTGACCTGAAGCCCCTGCTCACATCTGTCACTTCAGCCCCGCCCGGGGCTTTCTCCTATAGCCCCACTCACATATGTGTTGTGCAGCTGGTCACACACTGCCTAGCCCGCTTGGTTTTGCATTTGTAACACATCATCACACTGCATATCTTTCCACAACTTGCTTCCTCAGTGTATTCGTTTTCTGGGTTTCTATCACCCTGACGTATGTAGTTCCCGTTTATTCATTTTCACCATTACATAGTGTCCAATTCGTGAATAAACCTCAATTTCTTTAGCTGTTTTCCCACCAATAGACACTCGGTGACTTGCAAGGTTCTTTGTTTTCTATTTTGTCTTGCTGTTATTAAAAATACTCCTGCAGACATTCTTTCATATGACTCCTTGTGCAAAGGGGCATTTTTTTCTACAGTGCATACTAGAATTGGGCATACTCATATTCAATGTACAAGATAACGCAAAATTGATTTCCAAAGTCATTGCAGCAATTCACACTCTCAGCAGACAACCCAGGGGCATCATTGTTCTCTACCCTGGTCACCTCTACCAATGCATTGGGCATGTCATGAGATTTCATTAAGAATTAAATTGCCTCCCACACAATAATAGTGGGAGACTTTAACACCCCACTGTCAATATTAGACAGATCATCCAGACAGAAAATCAACAAGGATATCCAGGACCTGAATACAGACCTGGAACAAGCAAACCTAATAGACATTTACAGAACTCTCCACCCCAAATCCACAGAATATACATTCTTCTCAGCACCACATCACACCTACTCTAAAATTGACCACATAATTGGCAATAAATCACTCCTCAGCAAATGCAAAAGAACAGAAATCATAACAAACAGTCTCTCAGACCACAGTGCAATCGAGTTAGAACTCAGAATGCAGAAACTAACTCAGAATCACACAGCTTCATGGAAACTGAACAACTTGCTCTTGAATGTTGACTGGATAAACAATGAAATGAAGGCAGAAATAAAGATGTTCTTAGAAACCAATGAGAACGAAGACACAACATACCAGAATCTCTGGGACACATTTAAAGCAGTCTCTAGAGGAAAATATATAGCAATGAGTGCCCACATGAGAAGAAAGGAGAGGTCGAAAATTGACACCCTATCATCAAAATTGAAAGAGCTAGAGGAGCAAGACCAAAAAAACTCAAAACCTAGCAGAAGACAGGAAATAACTAAGATCAGAGCAGAACTGAAGGAAATAGAGACACAAAAAACTCTTCAAAAAATCAATAAATCCAGGAGCTGGTTCTTTGAAAAGATCAACAAAATAGAGAGACCACTAGCCAGATTAATAAAAAAGAAAAGAGAGAATAACCAAATTGATGCAATAAAAAATGATAAAGGGGATATCACCACAGATTCCACAGAAATCCAAACCATCATCAGAGATTATTACAAACAACTCTATGCACATAAACTAGTAAACCTGGAAGAAATGGATAAATTCCTGGACACCTGCATCCTCCCAAGCCTAAACCTGGAAGAAGCCAAAACCCTGAATAGACCAATAACATGGTCTGAAGTCGAGGCAGCAATAAAGAGCCTACCACCCAAAAAAAGCCCAGGTCCAGATGGGTTCACAGCAGAATTCTACCAGACATACAAAGAGAAGCTGATACCATTCCTTCTGAAACTATTCCAGACAATCCAAAAAGAGGGAATCCTTCCCAAATCATTTTACGAGACAAACATCATCCTGATACCAAAACCCGGCAGAGACTCAACAAGAAAAGAAAATTTCAGGCCAATATCCATGATGAACATAGATGCAAAAATCTTCAATAAAATACTGGCAAACCGATTGCAACAGCATATCAAAAAGCTCATCCACCATGATCAAGTAGGATTCATCCCGGGGATGCAAGGCTGGTTCAACATACGCAAGTCCATAAACGTAATTCACCGCATAAACAGAACCAAAGACAAAAACCACATGATTATCTCAACTGATGCAGAGAAGGCTTTTGACAAAATTCAACAACCCTTTATGCTAAAAACCCTCAATAAACTAGGTATTGATGGAACGTATCTCAAAACAATAAAAGCTATTTACGACAAACCAACAGCCAATATCATACTGAATGGGCAAAAACTGGAAGCATTCCCTCTGAAATCTGGCACTAGACAAGGATGCCCTCTCTCACCACTCCTATTCAATATAGTACTGGAAGTTCTAGCCAGAGCAATCAGGCAAGAAAAAGAAATAAAGGGTATTCAAATTGGAAAGGAGGAAATCAAATTGTCTCTATTTGCAGGTGACATGATTGTATATCTGGAAGACCCCATCATCTCAGCCCAAAATCTCCTGAAACTGATAAACAACTTCAGCAAAGTCTCAGGATACAAAATCAACGTGCAAAAATCACAAGCATTCCTGTACACCAGTAATAGACTTCAAGAGAGCCAAATCAAGAACGAACTGCCATTCACAATTGCTACAAAGAGAATAAAGTACCTAGGAATACAACTAACAAGGAACGTAAAGGACCTCTTCAAGGAGAACTACAAGCCATTGCTCAATGAAATAAGAGAGGATACAAACAGATGGAGAAACATTCCATGTTCATGGTTAGGAAGAATCAACATCGTGAAAATGGCCATACTGCCCAAAGTAATTTACAGATTCAACGCTATTCCCATCAAGCTACCAATGACCTTCTTCACAGAACTGGAAAAAAACACCTTAAACTTCATATGGAACCAAAAGAGAGCCCGCATAGCCAAGTCAATTCTAAGCAAAAAGAACAAAGCAGGAGGCATCACACTACCGGACTTCAAACTATACTACAAGGCTACAGTAATCAAAACAGCATGGTACTGGTACCAAAACAGAGATATAGACCAATGGAACAGAACAGAGGCCTCAGAGGAAATACAACATACCCACAACCATCTGATCTTCGACAAACCTGACAAAAACAAGCAATGGGGAAAGGACTCCCTGTTTAATAAATGGTGTTGGGAAAACTGGCTAGCCATGTGCAGAAAGCAGAAACAGGACCCCTTCCTGACACCTTACACCAAAATTAACTCCAGATGGATTAAAGACTTAAACATCAGACCTAATACCATAAAAACCTTAGAGGAAAATCTAGGCAAAACCATTCAGGACATAGGTGTAGGCAAGGACTTCATGACCAAAACGCCAAAAGCAATGGCAACAAAAGCCAAAATAGACAAATGGGACCTAATCAAACTCCACAGCTTCTGCACCGCAAAAGAAACAGTCAGTAGAGTGAATCGGCAACCAACAGAATGGGAAAAAATTTTTGCAGCCTACCCATCTGACAAGGGGCTGATATCCAGAATCTACAAAGAACTAAAGCAGATCTACAAGAAAAAAACAAACAAGCCCATTCAAAAATGGGCAAAGGACATGAACAGATACTTTACAAAAGAAGACATACAGGAGGCCAACAAACACATGAAAAAATGCTCATCATCACTGGTCATCAGAGAAATGCAAATCAAAACCACATTGAGATACCATCTCACACCAGTTAGAATGGCGATCATTAAAAAATCGGGAAACGACAGATGCTGGAGAGGATGTGGAGAAATAGGAACACTTTTACACTGTTGGTGGGAATGTAAATTAGTTCAACCATTGTGGAAGACAGTGTGGCGATTCCTCAAGGACCTAAAAATAGAAATCCCATTTGATCCAGCAATCCCATTACTGGGTATATATCCAAAGGATTATAAATCATTCTACTACAAGGACATGTGCACACGAATGTTCATTGCAGCACTGTTTACAATAGCAAAGACCTGGAACCAACCCAAATGCCCAACGATGATCGACTGGATAGGGAAAATGTGGTACATATACACCATGGATTATTACACAGCCATCAAAAACGATGAGTTCACGTCCTTTGTAGGGACATGGATGAACCTGAAAACCATCATTCTCAGCAAACTGACACAAGAGCAGAAAATCAAACACCGTATATTCTCACTCATAGGCGGGTGTTGAACAATGAGAACACATGGACACAGGGAGGGGAGCACTACACACTGGGGTCCATTGGGGGGAAATGGGGGAGGGGCGGGGGGTGGGGAAGTGGGAAGAGATAGCATGGGGAGAAATGACAGATACAGGTGAGGGGATGGAAGGCAGCAAACCACACTGCCATGTGTGTACCTATGCAACAATCTTGCATGTTCATCGCATGTACCCCGAAACCTAAAATGCAATAAAATAAAATAAAATAAAATAAAATAAAAGAAACGTGAAAGAACAAGAAAAAAAAAAAAGAATTAAATTGACTTTCACTGATTATTATGAATTGAGATGAATTGAGTCCTTTTTTTTTTTTTTTTTTTTTTTTTTGAGATGGAGTCTTGCTCTGTCACCTAAGCTGGAGTGCCATGGCATGACCTCGGCTCACTGCAAACTCTACCTCCTGGGTTCAAGCGACTCTCCTACCTCAGCCTCCAAGTAGCTGGGATTACAGGCACACGCCACCATGCCCGGCTAATTTTTTGAATTTTTTTAGTAGAGACAGGGTTTCACCATGTTGGCCAGGCTGGTCTCAAACCTCTGACCTCAAATGATTTGCCTGCCTTGGCCTCCCGAAGTGCTGGGATTACAGGTGTAAGGCACCACACCTGCCCCTAGTTTTCATAATAATAGCATTAAGATATATTTAGGTAGATCGTTTTTGTCTTCAGCTAGCTTGGTCTCAGTTTCAATGCAAAGAACCTTCTCAGCCTGAGAAGCAAAAGTGTCTCATATCTAATACATCTAAATGTTTCATCGAATTTATTCTGAGCATGGCTCCTCAAGATTGCACAAGGAGATGGGGGTAACGTTTCTTCCCTTGTCCTATCATTTAGAAAACAGAACCTACAGGCTTTTGGGTGTTGAAAATGGATTTCAAACAAATAGTTGAAATCATTCCTTTTGTATAATGAACATGATAAAATGTTTACTTTGCAATGTTACTTACCCAAAAAAAAAAAACCACACACACACTTTGTTTTTGTTTTTGTTTTTGTTTTTGTTTTTGTTTTACTAACGTAGGAATATAGTAAGCTCTGGTGTAGACTTTTCTCCAAAGACGTGGTTGATGGCGGCGTCTCAGTTCTTCCTGGCCAGGTCCTGGCCCGGGTCCACAGGGAGCCTCCCCAGCGGCGTCTGGCAGGGTTGTCCACGTCTTCCTTCAGGGCTGTTTCTGACACCTGTAAATTTTGATGTTTGCTAATACAGCAGCTCCGAGCCTCCTGCTCTTGGGATTCTCGTGTCCGTCAGTGTTGCATCCACAGTGCTGTGAGCCCCCCAGTGTCCCCCTTTTCTCAGCTGAGCTCTCTGGTCTGCAGTGACTCCCAGTTAGTTCTTTTCTCTGTGTGTGATCGGTATTCCTACAGATTTGTAGCAATGATGGGGGCCAGGAGGAGGCGTATTTTAAACACTTTTGGCTGGAAAATCCTTTCCTGTGTGGAATTCCCGTCTCTGAAGAGCTCTGTGTTGGGATGGCTCTTCAGCAACACCAAACACATTTTCTCCCCTCAAGCACAACTCAAAAAAATGACTCTAAATCTAACTGTGGGGTGACCCGATTTGGTACAAAAAATAAAGTTTAAATATGTGAATTGGGCAATGTATTAGTATTAAACATATTTGCATTCAAGAAACAATTTTTTTTTTTTTTGAGGTGGAGTTTCGCTCTTGTTGCCAAGGCTGGAGTGCAATGGCACGATATTGGCTCACTGCAACCTCCGCTTTCCGGGTTCAAGTGATTCTTCTGCCTCAGCCTCCTGAGTAGCTGTGAAGCAGGTGCGGCGAGAAATGAACCTCTCGAACACGGATCTGAGGAAGGAAGCAGCTTTTCGTGCGGCCAGGAGCTGGGGGGCAACACCCTCGTTCACCAAGCCCCCCAGCAGCTTCTCTCCTGTTTTATAGGCTTACAACACTGAAGGGGAAACTGAGGCGAGACCGTGTCATTATCTATTGGCCGGACATCAGACCTTACAATCTTTTGGCTTCACTGATTTGCTCATTCACATGCAGTGCAAGCGGGAACAGGCAGGGGAGGGGCTTACAGAGGCAAGGCAAAGGCAGTGAATCCTGAGTTGGCAGAGGTGTTTCCAGAAGGGAGCCAGGCCCTGCAGACGTGGGGGCGGCACCTGGTGCTAGGCTCCAGCTGACAGGGATCACATTCATTTGAAGCCTTTTTAAGGCTTACAGATAACAGAGATGCTGGGAACGGAAAAGGGAGTCATTTTCTCAGGTCTTTGGTATTTTATTTTATTTTTTCTTTTTCACCCTCCTTCCCATCCTGAGGGGAGGAGGAGGTGGAGGCCAGGAAGTGGGAGGAGGGGAGCGGGGTGTCCCCTCTCAGCTGGGATTATTAACAGGCATGTGCCACCATGCCCGGCTAATTTTGTGTTTTTAGTAGAGACAGGGTTTCTCCATGTTGGTCAGGCTGGTCTCGAACTTCTGAACCTCAGGTGATCCGCCGGTCTCGGCTTCCCAAAGTACTCCCAAAGTGCTGGGATGACAGGCGTGAGCCCCTGTGCCCAGGCACAATTTCTGTATTTTTAAGCCCTCTATTGAAAACTTCATTATCATGGTCTCAGGAAACAGTACAGTAGGGTACACAACGTTGTGAAAATTCTAAACTTTTCAGTCTTGACTGCCCTCAGGTCGTTTGTTTGTGTTGGAGTGTGTTTTGTTTTTGTTTTGTTTTCTGAACTCCAGGGAGCATTCCCTTCTGCTCCTGGCACAATGCCTGTCCAACCCCCAGCTCTTTAATGCCATGGCTTCCTGCGGGAACTGCACAGAATGGCAGTGGATGGAAGAACAGACAGCGGGAAGGAACTAGGGTCAACGCAGAGCTGCCTCAAACAACCCAAGTTTTTGTTGTTTTTTGAGACAGAGTCTTGCTCTGTAGCCCAGGCTGGAGTACAATGGTGTGATCTCAGCTCACTGCAACCTCTGCCTCCCGGGTTCAGACAGTTCTCCCGCCTCAGCCTCCCAAGTAGCTGGGATTACAGGTGCCCACCACAACACGGGGCTACTAAAAATAAAAAATTAGTGCCTGACCCAGTTCATGTTGAAGAGGTGCTTTATGGCCAGGCACAGTGGCCCACACCTATAATCCCAGCACCTTGGGAGGCTGAGAGGGGCAGATTGCCTGAGGCCAGGAGTTTGAGACCAGCCTGGCAAAAATAGTGAAACCCCGTCTCTATTAAAAATACAAAAATTAGCTGGGTGTGATGGCGCACGCCTGTAATCCCAGCTACTCAGGAGGCTGAGGCAGGAGAATCGCTTGAACCCAGGAGGCGGCGGTTGCGGTGAGCTGAGATTGCGCCACTGCACTCCAGTCTGGTGACAGAGTGAGACTCTGTCTTAAAAAAACAACAAGACCGGCCGGGTGCAGTGGCTCAAGCCTGTAATCCCAGCACTTTGGGAGGCGAGGCGGGTGGATCACGAGGTCGAGAGATCGAGACCATCCCGGTCAACATAGTGAAACCCCGTCTCTACTAAAAATACAAAAAATTAGCTGGGCATGGTGGCGCGTGCCTGTAATCCCAGCTACTCAGGAGGCTGAGGCAGGAGAATTGCCTGAACCCACGAGGCGGAGGTTGTGGTGAGCCGAGATCGCGCCATTGCACTCCAGCCTGGGTAACAAGAGCGAAACTCCGTCTCAAAAAAAAAAAAAAAAAAAAAAAAAACAAGACCATTCCATACACATGTCTGAGCACAGATTAAAACAAGACCGCTGTGCAAACCATAAAACTGCCTCAACATCCCATTCTTCCGCTAACGGGAACAGCTGCCTCTGAGGGTTACAGCTTAAGCTCTCCTGTCTTCCTCCTGCCTCCTAGATAGAAATCATTAGGATGCTTTATCGCAGAATCTCCATTTTCTGACGGCACCAGAGAAAAACCATGTTTCACTGATGACTCACTCAAAATCTCCTAGCAGAACCTAGAGCCCATCACAAGCCCATTCTATCACCCTTTCCCCGAGACATCCCATGGGTCCCCACAGTGTGGTTTCCTTGTTGCCACTGGTACCAGTAATCCCATTTTGTTCAACTGCGGGTGTTCTAAGAGAATTAACAGCAATCCTCTGCTCAGTCCCTGTCATGAGAGCTGTGGGGACTTCCTTATAAATTCGCCAAAGAAGCAAGCACACCTTTAGAGGAGACTGCAGCGTAGTTTCACACAAGTTAAGACTATTCACTCTGTTAAAAGACCTTTGGTCCAGGCCTGGCACAGTGGCACATGGCTGTAATCCCAAAACTTTGGGAGGCCAAGGCGAGTGGATCACTTGAGGTCAGAAGTTCAAGACCAGCCTGACCAACATGGTGAAAACCCATCTCTACTAAAAATACTAAAAATACAAAAATTAGTGGGGCTTGGTGGCACACACCTCTAGTCCCAGCTACTGGGGAGGCTGAGGCAGAAGAATGGCTTGAACCCGGGAGGCAGATGTTGCGGTGAGCCGAGATCGTGCCATTGCACTCCAGCCTGGGTAGTAAGAGTGAAACTCCACCTCAAAACAAAACAAAACAAAACAAAACAAAAAACAGAGAGAACTTTAGTCCGACCAATTGTGAATCAATGGTCACAGTGATACTTAACTAAGGAACGTTTTACCCTCTTCAGCACATTTGACAGGAGTTACCCAAGGTCATGAATACAAGGAAATTCAAAATCTCCACCATTTCTCTCCTTGTCTCCATCAACGGGGAGATTTTTAGCACATCTCACCAAACAATAAAATTGATTATACTAGAATTATTCTTATAATAAGATTACTGCCAAAGGTTGAATATTGATCAAAATCTCACTATAATTTTCACCAATCCATGGAGTTCATTCTAATATTGTTCACGTGCTTATTATTCAGAGCCAGTCGCCCCCCAAGGCAGTGTTAATATTATTTGGAAGCACAAATAAAGGTTTCCCAACTGAGAAATCTCCTTCCCCCTAGGCTGCCACTAGGGAAAGCAAGAAATTAACATTTATTGAGTTTCCTCTAAAAGTGAAGCACTCTCATAAAAATTTATCTCATTTAATCCTCACAGCATGCGGCAAGATGGGTACTATTCAGATTTTGACAGGGAAGAAGCTAAAGGCTGTGGTTTTCTCTGCAAAGAAGGGAGTTAGTCTTGTATCTGTTGTACCTTCAGGGCAGGTCAGTGGTAGACCCACTGCAGATACTGAGTAAAAGATCAGTTGAATAAATGAGGCTTGAAAAGGTTAAGAAAATGGTCTGAAATCCACCACTTTCTAAAAAGCAAAATAAAGATTCAATGTACACTCTTATTGCAAATACCTAGCATTTATCAAGAGCCTAAGTTATGCCAGATGCTAGAGACTGTGCTATTTGACAATTAAACCTACATTTTGGTATAACTATGAACATGGTAAAGAAATGAAATATTTGTAGATAACTAACACTTTAATCAGCACCTAGTAAACAGTAGGCATATATTCATACTAATTTCCCTTTTTCTAATTAAACAGGTACCTGTTGGGTTTTTCTGGAGCCATTTTTCTCTTTGACCATCCAGATCACAAAAGTCACCAATAGCCAATATTGTGAGATTGTCACAGACTGACAGGTTCTTCCACTGACCCCCCCAAAAATCCAAGGAGAGTGGAAGGTATTTAATTAATTTATTTATTTTTGAGATAGAGTCTCCCTGTCACCCAGACTGGAGTACGGTGGTGCAATCATGGCTCACCACAGCCTTGAACTCACACCTCAGCCTCCCAAATATCTGGAGCTACAGGCATTCACCACCACACCCAGCTAATTTTTATTATTATTATTATTATTACAATTTTTTGAGATGGAGTCTTGCTCTGTCGCCCAGGCTGGAATGCAGTGGAATGATCCTGGCTCACTGCAACCTCCACCTCCTGGTTCAAGCAGTTTCTCCTGCCTCAGCCTCCCAAGTAGCTGGGACTACAGGCACACCCACCACACCCAGCTAATTTTTTTGTATTTTTAATAGAGACGGGATTTTACCATGTTGGCCAGGTTGGCCTCAAAGTCCTGACCTCAAGTGATCCACCCGCCTTGGCCTCCCAAAGTCTTGGGATTACAGGTGAGAGCCACTACGTGCAGCCTCCAGCTAATTTTTAAAACATTTTTTGGAGAAACGAGATCTCACTATGTTGCCTGGACTGGTCTCCGGTACCTGGACTCAAGTGATCCTCCTGCCTCGGCCTCCTAAAATGCTGAAGTTACAGGCATGGGTCACCCATGCTGGGACCAAGGACAACAGTTACTGCAGCAAAGAAAGAGTTTAATGATCTCTCAGCAATGGTGGGTGGCTGTTTCAGCCCTCGTCCTTAGCGAAGTTTAATCCCCTACCATAGTTCTGATCTGTTTTTATGAATGTACCTTTAATCTCCAGACAAGAAGGGGGATCAGTTTCCCTGGACTCCAAGTTTAACTATAACTACATTCCCCTCGTATTTACATTGGCCTCTGTGCTATAATAAGCAAAACAAAAAGAAGTTAGTAGGTGAGGTTAAAAGCAAGATTAAGTTGGTTATGTTAGAGTTCTCTCATTATTTTTAATTCTGCAAGGGTGGTTTTAGGATTAATTGGCATAGAAGTGTCTTCTTGGCTTGAACCTTCAACAGGATTTTCTAAGGCTATATTCTAGAATAAAAATGTGGGGGGGGCGGGGGGGGACTCACACCTTTAATCCCAGCACTTTGGGAGGCTGAGGCAGGCAGATCACCTGAGGTTGGGAGTTTGAGACCAGCCTGACCAACATGGAGAAACCCCATCTCTACTAAAAATACAAAATTAGCCAAGCATAGTGGTGCATGCCTGTAATCCCAGCTACTCAGGAGGCTGAGGCAGGAGAATAGCTTGAACCAGGGAGGCAGAGGTTGTAGTAAGCCAAGATTGTGACATTACACTCCAGCCTGGGCAACAAGAGTGAAACTCCATCTCAAAAAAAAAAGAAAAGTGTGTATGTGAGTGCCAATTGCTACGATCTACTCTATGAAAGAAGGACCAGACAAAAGGCAACATTTGTGCTACATTCACAAGCCGCCAGACCCAGGCCCGGGGCCACCTGACTGGAAAGTGAGGGACTCGGGATGCCGTCAGCTCTGCCTGACTTCCATCCTGCCTGTAAGTCACCAGGAAGAAACAAAAGTGAAGAATGGACGAATAAAAGAGATCAGTATACAAAGAGGATAGAGCGCATTTCTGTTTAAATACGTGAAATCTATATTCAAATTCAGGCAGAAAAATAGAAAAGAAATGAGACAGAGGAGGAGGAAAAAATATTTCCCAACTTTTCACCTACTGACTTCATCACAAGACAAAGTTACACGAACCCACTGAGCTCTTTCAGCCGGTTCTTCCACTCAGCTTAGAGAATCCTGTAGCCTTTTCACATGGCACCTCTTCCTATTTTAACACGACATCCCGGGATTCACCCTCTAATCATAGAAGGAAGCTACCCAAACCAGACTGCAAAATATTGATCCCAATTGTAATGAGTCCTTAGGAGTTTATCGAAAATCTTTTATGCTTTCAGCTTTGCCTGTAAACAACATCATTTTACTCACAGACAAAGAAGATTTTGCCAATAGCAGACAGCCCGTGTCCCTGGTGGAGCCGGCAGGGCACGTCTGCTGGAAGTGAGCCTCCCTGTGCTGGCCGTGACTTGGGCACAGTGGGTTCAGCACTTCAAGGTGCTTTTGCCCTGGTCCTGAACAAGCTTGGCCTCAGCCCCTGGAGGCAAATTTGCACTCGGTGTGACTGTGAGCCTTGTGACTATGAGCCTTGTGACTGTGTGCCTTGTGACTGTGAGCCTTGTGACTGTGTGCCTTGTGACTGTGTGCCTTGCTTTCCAAGAAGAATTGAAGGACTTTCCCTCTTCTTCCCCTTCTCCTCTGCTTATATCTTTGATCTGTGTTAGTGTTCTACAGCTAGTCTAACAAACCATCACGCATTTTATGGTTTAAAACAGCAGATGGTCGGGCACCGTGGCTCACACCTGTAATCCCAGCACTTTGGGAGGCCAAGGTCGGCGGATCACAAGGTCAGGAGTTTGAGACCATCTTGACCAACGTGGTGAAACACCATCTCCACTAAAAATACAAAAATTAGGTGGATGTGGTGGCACATGCCTGTAATCCCAGCTACTCAGGAGGCTGAGGCAGGAGAATTGCTTAGACCGGAGAGTTGCAGGTTGCAGTGAGCCAAGATCACACCACTGCACTCCAGCCTGGGTGACAGAGCAAGACTCCATCACAAACCACCCCACCAAGCAATAACAACAAAAAACCCACAAATTTATTGTCTCACAATTCTGGAGGTCTCAGAGGTCTGATGTTATTTTGACTAGATTAAGAGTGGGTGTAGGCAGGTCTGCGTTCCTTCTGGAAAACGAGCGGAGGAGTTGTCTCCATGCCTTTCCCAGCCTCTAGAGGCTGCCTGCATTCCTTGGCTGGTGGTCCCTTATTCCCATGTTCACAGCCAGGAGAGCAGCCTCTTCTTTCCTCTCTGCTTCTGCCCTTAATCTCATCCACAGGTCTCTCTTCTCAGGACCTGCACCATTCTAAATGGTTATTGCAAGCTGTTGTGGCAGATACACAACATTTAGCATTGCTCATGCATTTCAGAGCACTGCAGCCGGCTGCCAGCTTTTCTCAGGTGTAAGGCAGACGCTGCCCCATTGTGTAACCACAAGCTCCATGGATGCACAGTCAGTTGTCACAGGGGCCTGAAGCCCCTCTTACCAGACATGATGTGAGGGGATAGTGAGCCCACCCTTCTCCCAGAGAGGGGAGATCTAGACACCAAGAGGCTCAAATTAGTCCTTCCAAAGAAAGCTTCCATGAAAAGAAAAAGTTTAGACAAAATACTCTTTTTTTTTTTGAGACGGAGTTTCGCTCTTGTTACCCAGGCTGGAGTGCAGTGGCACTATCTTGGCTCACCGCAACCTCCGCCTCCTGGGTTCAGGCAATTCTCCTGCCTCAGCCTCCTGAGTAGCTGGGATTACAGGCACGCACCACCATGCCCAGCTAATTTTTTGTATTTTTAGTAGAGACAGGGTTTTACCATGTTGACCAGGATGGTCTCGATCTCTCGACCTCATAATCCACCTGCCTCGGTCTCCCAAAGTGCTGGGATTACAGGCTTGAGCCACTACACCCGGCTAGACAAAATACTCTTAACAGAGTTTATTTGAGCATTAAGGCGTTCATGAGTCTGCAGCACTTGGACATGCAGAAGACGTTCAGAGAGGTCTGCTCCAGCAGAGTGAGCTTTTTTTTTTCTTTCTCTTTTTTTTTTTTTTTTCAGACAGGTCTTTCGCCTAGACTAGAGTGCAGTGGTGCAATTTCAGCTCACTGCAACCTCTGCCTTCTAGGTTCAAGCGATTCTCCTGCCTCAGCCTCCTGAGTAGCTGGGACTGCAGTACCCACCACCACTCCCAGCTAATTTCTGTATTTTCAGTAGAGATGGGGTTTCAATGTGTTGGCCAGGCTGGTCTTGAACTCCTGGCCTCATGATCCACCTGCCTCAGCCTCCCAGAGTCCTGGGATTAGAAGTACGAGCCACCACGCCTGGCCAACAGCAAGCTTTTATAGGCTGACCATGAAAGGACAGGAATTATTGGACTGACTCCAGCCAGGCGTCTGCCCTATTTGAGTGTGATCCTGGGAAAAGTCCCTGCTTATATAACTAGCAGCTAGTTGGCTGTTTGTGACCAGTCGTAGTTGGCTGTTTGTGATTGACTACTAGTTGATTGTTAGTGACTGCTTACTAGTTTGCCTTTCTTAATTGGTTGCTGGTTCTTTGTTTTTTGTTTTTTTTTGGTTTTTTTTTTGTTTTTTGTTTTTTTTTGAGACAGAGTCTTGTTCTGTTGCCAGGCGCCAGGCTGGAGTGCAGTGGCACTATCTTGGCTCACTGCAACTTCCGCCTCCCGGGTTCAAGCAATTCTCCTGCCTCAGCCTCCCGAGTAGCTGGGACTACAGGCAAGTGCCACCATGTCCAGCCATTTTTTTTTTTTTTTTTAAAGTAGAGACAGGGTTTCACCATGTTGGCCAGGATGGTCTCGATCTGTTGACCTTGTGATCCACCCGCCTCGGTCTCCCAAAGTGCTGGGATTACAGGCATGAGCCACCGCGCTCAGCTGCTGGTTGGCTTTTATGATTAATTGCTAGTTGGCTGTTTGTGATCAGTTGCTGGTTGGCTTTTTAAAATTGATTCCTAGTTGGTCGTCTGTGACTGGTTGCTATCTGGCTGTGTGTGATTGGCTGATTCTTGGTTGTTGTTCCCCCCACAAAAACACTTAGGGCCATTGTCAGTTTCCAAAGAAGGAACCGGCTAGGCGCGGTGGCTCAAGCTGTAATCTCAGCACTTTGGGAGGCCGAGGTGGGCAGATCACGAGGTCAGGAAATCGAGACCATCCTGGCCACCATGGTGAAACCCTGTCTCTACTAAAAATACAAAAAAATTAGCCAGGCGTGGTGGCGGGCACCTGTAATCCCAGCTACTTGGGAGTCTGAGGTGGAAGAATTGCTTGAACCCAGGAGGCGGAAGTTGCGGTGAGCCGAGATTGCGCCACTGCGCTCCAACCTGGAGTCAAAAAAAAAAAAAGGAACCTAATAAACACTATAGCACAGCTTTATACTTGTTAAACGGTCAAGAAGTACATAAATACTACAATAAATATGGCACTTTACCTTGAAAAAGATCTGAAGTTTGCTGGTGAAAGTGGGCGTCAGAAGGATTATAGCCTATGAGTTATTCTGAAGTGGTAGAAGGAGGGTTTGCAGGAGGGACAGAGAAGAAAGGAAATCAGACAGAAAGCTGTCACACCAAACGTGCGTGCGTGCGTGTGGCTCATCACACGGGCGGTGAACTGAGGTGGCTGGCAGATGCTGAGGGGTGTCTGCCTGTGCGTGCGTGTGAGTGTGAGTGTTTTATGCCCTCCTGTGCAGCTGGATTCAGCTAAGTGCACTTGTCTCTGCTCACCTAGTGTTTTTCATGGCTGAAATCATGCATACACAAACATGAAATTCTCATTATGCTTGAATTGTTCTCTGATTGTTTGCATTGGAACAAATCTGCATTTTCAAAACAAGTGACTAGCAGAACTGAATGCATTTTTATATGAGCGATCTGATTGGATCCTCCTTAGGGAGATACGCCATCGGATCCGTAGCCTATCAAGCTATTAAACATAAGCTGTTTTCAGTTGTCAGGCATCTCTGGGTATTCTTGGACAGATGGTAAGAAACTGGAATCATTCTCCCACATTAAGAGCAAAATGGAGAAGACTGTGAGGATGTCTCACAGCAGAAAATGTAGGCAAGGAAGTGGTCTATCCTGGTCGGAAGGAATATTCACTGAATTCCTGTACAAAACATGTCAGCGACATACTGTATGATTCCAACTATATGGTGTTCTCGAAAAGGCACAGCTCTGCAGACATTATAAAGATCAATGGTTGCCAGGGGTTACTAGGGAGAGAAGGATGAATAGACAGAGCACACAGGATTTTTAGGGCAGAGAAACTACTCAGTACGATGCTATAGTGGTGGATACATGTAATTACACACTTGTCAAAACCCAAGGAATGTGCAGCACTTCTGAAACACATTGTGCCCACCGGTGAACCCCAATGTGAATCCTGGACTTTGTATAATAAAGATGTACCCGTCTAGGCTCATCAGTTCTAACAAATGTACCACTCTAGTGGGTGAAGGTGACCATGGGGAAGGTTGCCTGCAGTTTATAGGAAATCTCTGTACGTTTCTCTCAATTTTGCCGTGAACCTAAAACTGCTCTAAAAAGGCTTAAGACTTCCTCGAGTGATACTGTTTCTTACACAGAGATTTTCCAGCCCTCACTTACAGTACCCTGCAGTGAAGCTGAGCTCATCCGGAGCGGGAGGACCCAATTCACACTGCTGACATCGATCAGGCACACGTTCCTGTTTGGGGACACTCCTGCATCTCATCTGGTTTTTCTTGGGCAGCAGGAAAGAGTGGTAGCTTCTACACTGTGCATGATACAAATTGCAGAGACTCAAATGAGTGGCCCACATGTGGGAGCACAAAGGGATGGTCAGCAGCTCCAGATGACAATGCATGCACTTCTGAGTTCCTCTTCCAAAAAGGACGGGGAGGAGAGTGTTGGGCAGCCCTTGGAGGCAGAGGCCTTCAGGGGTTCCAGCCTAATAGGAAGAGACCCTGGGGTTAGGCTGGGCAAGAGTTGCTTACGAAGGAGAGCAGCGGCACTTTTAGAAACATTGCCCAGGAGACACAGGGCCTCTCCCACTCCTGTGGCTGGCCTCCCTTCTCCCAGACCAGTGTTTCTAATAGTAGATACCCTTTAAAAGGAAGGAAGCACATGGACATTGTGTCTGTCCTAAGTGCAAGAGAAGGTGGTCAGCGGATGGTACTAGGAAATGCCACCTCCCCCAGCCATTCTGTCACCTTTTAACACATTAACAGAGGTTCCAGCCTCTTGTGACTATGGAAACATGAATGGTATAATATTCACACAAATATTTGCAGTGCTCTGAACATGTCGGCCTTCCTGAGTACAAACACTGCAGGCTCATGCATGGGGAGGAAACGGGCTTTGGAGA
This sequence comes from Saimiri boliviensis, assembly GCF_048565385.1. NCBI lineage: Eukaryota > Metazoa > Chordata > Mammalia > Primates > Cebidae > Saimiri > Saimiri boliviensis. The sequence goes on along the minus strand of NC_133451.1, from coordinate 119,280,691 downwards.
GAAGGATGGAGACTGAGCCCCTCGCTGGCGCCCTGGAAAGGTGTGCCCGTGTCTCAGCTCCCCAGATGGACTGGACTCGCCCCAGCATGCCGAGCTCCACACCCAGGACAAAGACACATTGGAACAGCATAGGTTGACTCAAATCATTAAATACGCTTCAGGAGTGACCTACGTTTATAAATGCAGCTGATGGCAGTGTGATTCATGGTAACAGGGGCTCAATATTTGAGTGACCAGCACATACATGGGATAGTCTAGAGGATACGTTTAGTTAAAGACACAATATGCTCAGCTGTCTTCTATTGCTGTTGAAGCTGAGTGTGAGATTTGTCTGTTCGTTGTGGGAGCAAGTTAACGGAAACTCTTGGGGTGGGTGGGGGTTTCTTTCAGATCACCTGACGTTCACACTGTGGATGGCTTCATCATTTCAATAGTTATTATATCTTGGTCTCAGACCTAGCCCTCTGGAGGGCTCAAGGGCACACCCTCAGGCGTGGCTGTTCCGCGAGCAGATGGTGAGAGGGTCTGTGTTTGTGCCTTCATTTGGGAGGCAGGGGGAAAAGATAGGCCTGAGTGCGTCCTGGAAGGAGGTCGGTGGGAAGCTGTAGATGAGGGACTCGTCCGTACCGTTGTAGAACGCGATATGTCCGGATTCATAGTCCAAGAACACGCCGACCTTACACACCGGCTCTCTGACGTGCTGGCCTTTCAGAGGTGAGGAGACCCACAGACTGTAATCATCTCCAATTTTTAAGCCGATGAGCGAGAAGAGGTCCCCGGGCGGCTTGGGGAGGTTCCCCTTTCTGCTCACGGAGTCCTTGCAGATGCCCACCTCCCACTCTGTCTTGCTCCCCACCTCCACCTCCCAGTAGTGCCGCCCGCTGGTGAAGACCTGAGCACCCAGCACCGTGGCAGACTGGTCAAATCTTTCCGGGTTGTCGGGCAGCTGCTGTCTGCTTCCCCCGTACTTCACACTCTTCAGATCCTCGGACAACACCAGGTAGGGATTGGCTGTGGCTGGGTCCAGCGTTATGTCCGCTGCAAGAGGAAGAAAGAAGAAATTTTCCTTGGGCACGACTGAAAAACCTCTTACCTAGGTGAAATTTACATTGAATTCTGAATATTTAGTCCTGGTTTTTAAAATGTAATTTGGGGCTGGGTGCGGTGGCTCATGCCTGTAATGCAACACTTTGGGAGGGCAAGAAAGGCAGATCACAAGATCAGGAGTTCGAGACCAGCCTGGCCAACATGGTGAAACCGCGTCTCTAACAAAAATACAAAACCTAGGCCGGGTGTGGTGGCACGTGCCTATACTCCTGGCTACTCAAGAGGCTGAGGCATGAGAATTGCTTGAACCCAGGAAGTGGAGGTTGCAGCGAGCCAAGATTGCACCACTGCACTCTAGCCTGGGTGACAGGGTGAGACTCAGTCTCTCCCTATCTCTCTGTCTCTCTCTCTCTACACACATACACACATTTGGTTTAGAACAGAATTTCTGAGCCCTTCTTTCACTGTTCACAACACACAGCGTGAAGCTCTAAATGGAGAGAAGAGCCACGTGGAGGAGCCTTCGCCTGCCTGAGATGGGGAGGAGAATCCTGTGGGTGCAATACAAGTCGCCCTGTTACAAGACACCCTTAGAACTCCAAGCTGTGTTTCCACACAGGGACACCCTTTGTTGTCTGCATTCCTCTTAGCCATGGGGGGTTCTGGTTCTTCAGTTTGGGAGAGAAATAGCAGTTACCTTTGACTGAACTTCTAATGGCCAAACGTTTTCTATACGTTATCTCGTTAATTCAATGCCAGCATGCTTTTCTATCATTTTTACAAAAAAGAAAACAGGTTCACGAAGGTCAGGGAACTTCGCCAAGATTACACAGTCCCCAATCAGCTTTGTTCATGATGTCCTGACAAACGCAGCTTCCTGGGAGTTCAGTGCAGCACCGCGGCCATCCGATGAAGCACACACACTGTGAACGGACAGTCACATACAAGGTCTCCTTTTTTTTTAGACAGAGTTTTGCTCTTGTTGCCCAAGCTGAAGTGCAATGGCGCGATCTTGGCTCACTGCAACCTCCTCTCCCAGGTTCAAGTGATTCTCCTGCCTCAGCCTCCAGGACCTGGGATACAGGTGCCTGCCACCACACCCAGTTAGCTTAGTTTTCTTTCTTTCTTTTTCTTTCTTTCTTTCTTTCTTTCTTTCTTTTTCTTTCTTTCTTTCTTTCCTTCCTTCCTTCCTTCCTTTCTTTCTTTTCTTTCCTTTCTTCTTTCTTTCTTTCTTTCTTTTTTGAGATGGAGTCTTGCTCTTATTGTCCAGGCTGGACTGCAATGGCTCCATCTCGGCTCACTGCAACCTCCACCTTCCAGGTTCAAGCGATTCTCCTGCTTCACCTTCCCAAGTAGCTGGGGTTACAGGTGCCCACCACCACACCTGGCTAATTTTTATATTTTTAGTAGAGTCGGGGTTTTGCCAGGCTGGTCTCAAACTCCTGACTTACTTCATGATTCATCCACGTTGGCCTCCCAGAGTGCTGGGATTACAGGCATGAGCCACTGTGTCTGGCCAAGTTTTTTGTATTTTTAGTAGAGATGGAGATTCATCATGCTGGTCAGGTTGGTCTTGAACTCCTGACCTCGGGTGATGCACCCACCTCAGCCTCCCAAAGTGCTGGGATTACAGGCATGAGCCACCATGCCTGACTGAGGCCTCCAACTTCCACTCACTGTCCAGACAAGATCAGGTACACAATCATACCATTTCATACTTTTATTTATAGACCAGATCTTACCATAACTGATTATCTGTGTGATTAATGCCTGTCTCCTCAATTTCACTGAAAATTCTACAAAAGCAAAGGCGCCTGCTTTATTTATCATTGTGAGTAAGCTCAGCGCCTAATAGCCTAGGGGCCCATGGCAGGGCTTTATTAAACGCTCCTGAGTTCAAAGCTCCTTGCCTTCCTGGGAAGGTCAGATTGTCAGCCAGATAAAAGCTAAGCGCTCGTGTTGACCTCTCTCGGTGTCAGCCATACTCCATCTAAATCCCTGGAGCATTGCACAGGAACTGTTTGTTGAATGCTCCCTCACTGGGGTTTTAGAATCGTTTGTTTGTTTGTTTATTTTCTCTCCCCTCCCTCCAAGTTTCCATTTGTTTGTTGTTTGTTTGAAACAGAGTCTTACTCCATCCCCAGGCTGGAGTGCAGGGGCCTGATCTCGGCTCACTGCAACCTCCGCCTCCGGGTTCAAGCGATTCTCCCGCCTCAGCCTCCTGAGTAGCTGGGACTACAGGTGCACACCACCCCATCCAGCTATTTTTTGTATTTTTAGTAGAGACAGGGTTTCACCATGTTGGCCAAGACGGTCTTGATCTCTTGACCTCATGATCTACCCGCCTTGGCCTCCCAAAGTGCTAGGATTATAGGTGTGAGCTACCAGGCCTGGCTGGATTTTAGAATATAAATCAGCTTTCTTTTCCTTTGAGACAGAGTTTTGCTCTTATTGCTCAGGCTGGAGTGCAGTGGCACAGTCTCAGCTCACTGCAACCTCTGCCTTCCGGGTTCAAGTGATTCTCCCACCTCAGCCTCCCAAGTACCTGGGATTATAGGAACCACCACCACACACAGCTAATCTTCGTATTTTTAGTAGAAGCGCTGTTTCACCGTGTTGGCCAGGCTGCTCTCGACCTCCTGACCTTGAGATCTGCCTGCCTCGGCCTCCCAAAGTGCTGGGATTGCAGGCGTGAGGCCACTGTACCCGACTTAGGTCATCTTTTATCCTAACAGAATGGAGTTAGAAATATAGACACCCCTGCATGAGGGGGTGTGTCTGCCCATGCAAGGGGGGACAGAAGAAACAGAATTACAAAACCCACAAAGAAAGAACCAGGACCCCTTAGACAGAAAACAAAGCCAGAGGAAACCTCTCACTGCTTCTCTTTGCTCATGTTCAAAGACAGCCTGTGGCCCCAGCCCTCACTGATGTTCTGTGCTGTCCCCGATACTTTAACCAAGAGCCTAGTGTCAGAGAGTGAATATTTATTTATGTTTATGTTTTTGAGACAGAGTCTCACTCTGTCACCAGGCTATAGTGCAGTGGCACAATCTTGGCTCACTGCAACCTCTGCCTACAAGATTCAAGCGATTCTCCTGCCTCAGCCTCCCGAGTAGCTGGGACCACAGGCCTGCCCCACCACACCCAGCTAATTTTTGCATTTTCAGTAGAGACAGGGTTTCACCATGTCCAGGATGGTCTCAACTCCTGACCTCATGATCTGCCGCCTCTGCCTCCCAAAGTGCTGGGATTACAGGTGTGAGCCAAGGCACCCGGCCAGATAGTGAATGTTTGATACTGGAAGAACGTAAGCTAAAGTGAATTCTGTAGCCCCAGAGGTGTAATAAATCAGGCTGACTTACTGCTGAATTTTCTTAGCATGTCCTTCATTCCCGTGATGCGGCACAGACTCAGCTCTGTGGTGGTGGCCTCCGGACACTGAAGCAGGAGTGGCTGGCTCCTACAAGACAGCAGTGAGATTCACTCCACAGCTCAGACCGCGTGGCCTCGCCACCCAGAGAGTCGGTCTCATCTCTCCCCCAGCAACAGCACAGACCCCCATCACCACCCAAACTGGCCATCAGCGCCACTCACCCGCAGCTTGCATAGCTGAACAGAGGGAAAGCCTACCTTTCCAGGGCTCCTCTCACTTCCTGAGGGTGAAAAAGAAAGAAGGTTAGCGTGGTGCGCTTTGATCGTAGCACAGACGAAAGTCATTTTGCATCCAGTCCTTTGCAAAGTTCACAGAATCTGCCTCCCACGCAGCACACCATGAGTGGGAGCACGTGCAGCAAAGACAGCACCCCCAGTTTCTTTCAGGCATGTGCTGTGGTGAACACAGGATGTTTCTCACAGTGAGTAAAGAACACCTCGTCCATTTCTTTCTCTCCTAGCATCGCTTTGTCCAGGGAACCTGCTCTACAAACGAGCCAACCTGTGACTCTCATTCACCATCCAGCGAGAGGCAGAGATGCCCGGTGACAGCTGAGGATCACCGGGCCAGTGCCAGCTGCGGTGGTGCATTGGGAGGGCACTAGATGAAGCAGCAGCATTCTGTGGAACCAGTCTACAAAAGAGACCTGACGCTGGAGTCGGGTCACAGGGCTTATGTTTAAGAAGGTGCTGAGAGCCGGGGGCGGTGGCTCAAGCCTGTAATCCCAGCACTTTGGGAGGCCGAGGCGGGTGGATCACGAGGTCAAAAGATCGAGACCCTCCTGGTCCACATGGTGAAACCCCGTCTCTACTAGAAAATACAAAAAATTAGGTGGGCATGGTGGCGCATGCCTGTAATCCCAGCTACTCAGGAGGCTGAGGCAGGAGAATTGCCTGAACCCAGGAGGCGGAGGTTGCGGTGAGCCGAGATCGCGCCATTGCACTCCAGCCTGGGTAACAAGAGCAAAACTCCGTCTCAAAAAAAAAAAAAAAAAAAAGAAGAAGAAGGTGCTGAGGAACACAGTAGCCTAGAGGGCAAGGAATTGGAGCTCCCTGCACAGAACAGGGGGCTCTTCTGTCTATTTTTGTTATTTGTTTGAGGGAGTCTTGCTCTGTCACCCAGGCTGGAATGGTGGCGCGATCTCGGCTCACCGCAACCTCCGCCTCGCTGGTTCAAGCGATTCTTCTGCCTCAGCCTCCAGAGTAGCTGGGACTACAGGTGCGTGCCACCACGCCCAGCTTACTTTTTTGGGCTTTTAGTAGGGGTTTCACCATGTTGGCCAGGATGGTCTCAATCTCCTGACCTCATGATCTGCCTGCCTCAGCCTCCCAAAATGCTGGGATACAGGCGTGAGCCACCTCACCCAGCTGTTAATTTGCATATATATTTTTTTTTCTCTGTGACTCTAGCCAAAGACATATACATATATATATTAGCAGAGACGGGGTTTCACCATGTTGGTCAGGATGGTCTCAATCTGTTGACCTTGTGATCCGCCTGTCTCGGCCTCCCGAGGTGCTAAGATTACAGGTGTGAGCCACCACGCCCAGCCTCTCCCATCTATTAACTATCCGACAAACAGATGGCTTTAGTACCACAGGCGTGAATTATTAAATCAGTGCTGCTGTTAACCCATCCTGTAGATGACAATCATCTAGAGTTCATATCATAACGGTCTTTGTGAAGATTAAATTTAATATGCCCAGCACATAGTAAATATACATAATAAACCTTAAAAAAATTACCACAGCTGAGGTTGCAGAGAGGCAGGTATAGAAGAAATTGAAGCCATCCTCAGGCTTGGTTTCTCATTCTCTCTCTCTCTCTAAGTTCTATAAGTCTTTATTGACATATAGAATACTAATTATTTAGGAAAACTACTTTGGGACCAGAACTTAGCTTTTAAGATGAATAAAGAAAACATTGTTTCCCATGGCTTGAAGTACTACATGATTCTATGATTTTTCCCATTGCTCTCATGAATTCTATTCTCACCTCAAGAGTCTCCAAAGCCGAGCTTTGACTTTTGGACTCAATCTGTCCAATCATTTTGCTTAGGCTTCTGATCTGCTGGGTCAGTCTGGTCTCGTTGCTACTCAGTTTCCGCATGTTCTCTCTCTCTTCCTGTTCTAGGAGCTGGAGTTGCAGCTGCTCCTCCTCCTTCAGGAACTGGTGCATTTTCATGTATTCTGACACAACAACCTGTTTACAAGTCTTTGTTTCTTCCTGCCAAAACACACACACATACCACACATACAGAGACATACACACACACAGACATACACACAGACACACAAACACACACACGAAACAAAATTAGTATAAGAGAAATGTCCTTGTCTGTAGATTTTTAATCCTTCCAAGTCCTAGAGTTTCTTTCTTTCTTTCTTTTTTTTTTTTTTTTTTTGAGACAGAGTCTCGCTCTGTCACCAGGCTGGAGTTCAGTGGTGCAATCTCGGCTCACTGCAATCTCCGCCTCGCAGGTTTAAGTGATTCTCCTGCCTCAGCCTCCCAAGTAGCTGGGACTACAGGCATGCACCACCACACCCAGCTATTTTCAGTAGAGATGGGGTTTCGCCCTGTTGGCCAGGATGGTCTCGATCTCTTGACCTCATGATCTGCCCGCCTCGGCCTCCCAAAGTGCTGGGATTACAGACATGAGCCACCACACCCGGCCAAGTCCTAGAGTTTCATGGTAACAATTCCTGAAATCCAACACATAACACATGTATTCTATTGATAAGCCAAGGGAGACATTGATGTTTTCGGAGGTATGTGCACTATAGATACGTAAGTAAACAAAACCAAAATCTCTATTCCCAGGAGGCTGTCATTCTAGTTGAGAAAACCAAAAATGAATAATAAATGACAGGTCGTGATCAGGACTATGATAAAAATAAAGCAAAATTAAGAAAAATTATGAAAAATGTGTGACATTCATTCAACAAATATTTATTCAATAAAAGTAGGGTGTTGGATAACCAACAAGGAATAGAAATATACAAGGCAAATACTCTCACTTAAGACTTAAAAGTCGGGACTGGATGTGGTGGCTCACGCCTGAAATCCAAGCACTTTGGAGGCCAAGGTGGGCAGATCACCTGAGGTTGGGAGTTCAAGACAGCCTGACCAACATGGTGAAATCCCGTCTTTAAAGAAAAAAAAAAAAAAGGAATTAAAAGTCAGTCAGGCTCGGTGGCTCACGCCTGTAATCCCAGCACTTTGGGAGGCCAAGGCGAGTGGATCATGAGATCAGGAGATCAAGACCATCCTGGCCAACATGGTGAAACCCCCATCTCAACTAAAATACAGAAAATTAGCCAGGTGTGGTGGCGCATGCCTGTAGTCCCTGCTACTCTGGAGGCTGAGGCAGGGGAATCGCTTGAATCTGGGTGGTGGAGGTTGCTGTGAGTCAGGATTGCACCAGTGCACTCCAGCCTGGCAACAGAGCAAGACTCTGTCTCAAAAAAAAAAAAAAAAAAAGTTCAAAGTCTATTGGGAGAATCAGAAACACAGTTTAAAAAAATATCTAATTAAATATTTAGTCCTGGGGGGTGGGGAGGTGGGGAGAGAGAGCATGGGGAGAAATGCCAGATACAGGTGAAGGAGGGGAAGGCAGCAAATCATACTGCCATGTGTGTACCTATGCAACAATCCTGCATGTTCTTCACATGTACCCCAAAACCTAAAATGCAATTTTAAAAAAATGTAGTCCTTTGCTGTGACTGCTATGGAGCTAAAATCCAAATCCAGGAGTGACCTTGAGCATTCATCAGGTATAATTTAAACCACGATTTTGCTTTTGTATCTTTCTCTTTATTACTTTTTAATTTGCATCTTTCCCTCAATGCTTTTGAGATATTTCTTTTTCATTTATTTATTTATTTTGAGACGGAGTCACTCTGCCTCCAAGGCTGGAATGCAGTGGTGAGATCTTGCTCACTGCAACCTCTGCATCCCGGGTTAAATCGATTCTCCTGCCTCAGCCTCCCAAGTAGTGGCATGCTGCAGGTGAGCACCACCACGCCCAGCTAATTTTTCTATTTTAATTAGAGATGGAGGTTTCACCATGTTGGCCAGGCTGGTCTCCAACTCCTGAGCTCGTGATCCGCCCGCCTCAGCCTCCCAAAGTGCTGGGATTACAAGCGTGATCCACTGCGCCCGGCCAAGATATTTCTTTTTTAACTTGCTTTCCATCTTGTTATATGTTGATAAGTATCACCTTTGTTTTAAATAATTATATCAGAGCCATCGTAGAGGAAGCCACAATGTTGTCTAGCTGCACAAAGGGCTCTTCCTAGAGGTGGGGAAGTTTGAGCTGAGCCTTGAGATTCCCACAAGGACAGTCAGAAGTAGGCAGCCCAGTGGAAGGAGGCTGCATATTTTAGGGATGAACCTGGAAAAATGTGTGCTTTTTTCTAATATTTTGCTAAATTTCCCTTCAGTTCCCCTCATGGGGTCTTATACAGGCCCCAAAAGTCAAACAGACACTGACCTTGCACAGTATCACTCTCTCCTTCTCGTGGGCTAACACAGCCTGAGCTTCCTTTCTCCTTTTACGCAAAAGGTTTAGGATTTCCTGAAGTTTCTCCTGCAATAGAAACAAACTCTTTGTGGTGAATGAGCAGGGTACCAGGTGGCAGCAGGACCCGCCCAAGTCTGCGATGTGGTACTGGGAGAGCACCCAGGACTGTCCCCCACAGAGGACGCTAGGAAGGTCCTCGGGGGAGCCTGGGCTGAGTTCGGGGTTCCTGCTGAGCAGCTGTCTTACTCTGTGCTGCTCCTCAGCCTCGCTGGACAGATGCCCTCTGTTTCCACCATGGCTCTGGGCCGCGAAGGCGCTGCCACCCTGCTCGTCGTCGGACAGCGCCTTGGTGGCGACGGGCGTCCTCCCGTGGCTGCCTGGCTCATCCTCGCTCTGCAGCACCTGGGACCGGAGCTGCCGGCCGATGGTGGCCAGCCTCCCCAGACGCTCGTTGGGCTGGAAATGCGGGCCCTCCAGGGTCCTCCAGCACTCAGGACAAGACAAAGGCGTGCTGTGTTCCTCCCAGCTCCTCAGGAGACACACCAGACAGAAGCTGTGCCCACACTCGGTGGTCACTGGGCTGCTGAAATAGTCCAAGCAGATGAAGCAGCTGAGTTCTTCCCTGAGGCTCTCCATCAGATCTGCTGTGGACATTTTCTGGAGGCTGGACAAGGGGCAAGCTTCCACCTCTGCTCTGAGACCAGCACACCCTCCCCGCAGTCCCACAGTTTTGAGTAACTTGTGGGCGATCTGTTGCTACGTTGTTATGACACAAAACCCTTCTCTCTCCTGTGCCTGGTTTCACCCACTGACACACACTGTCCCACACAAAGCCAATTATGACGTAATGTGGAACTCTTGTGCTCTGGGCTCTTCACCAGCCCAAACCTTGAGTCTTATCTCTGTACAAGGTACGCATGCTGGAGGCTGAGCATTCTGGCTTCTAACACGGTTACCATTTGGAGAATTGGTTGTTGTACAGAAACATACCTGTGGAACCATCTAAACACGTGGGTTTTAGGCTAGAAGGTTGGGTAATTTGGTGTAAACCAGTTAAGAGGCTTGAATTTTGATGATCTCTAATAATACCTGAATTGGAAATTTGGTCCAAATCTTTTGGGAAACTCCAGTAATAAAACCTAGTTGAGTATAGTCCTTTCTCACTAGCCCTCTTCTCTGCTTGATGAAAGCCTAAGCTTTCTGCTCCTTCACTGGGTACTGTGGACTTTTATTGAGTTTTATTCATCCCAACGAAATGAGATCTCTTCTACCGAGTATTCCCTGGTTTTAGGTGCACAATGTTTACTGTTCTTCCCTGCAGAGCCTAGTACTTACCCATCTGCCATCATGGAAAGCATCTAAAATGACATTCTAACTGGAAACTGCCTCAAGAGTCTATCCCACTAGGGAGCAGAGAGAAAGAATTATATTTTAGTATAAATGCAATTTTGCTCACTTATTTTCACTCATTGAAAATTTCCAGACTAGGCCCTTTCAAATCCCTGATTCTCTACCAGTTCTTACTGGACAGAAATTAAATGCTGACTGCCCGTGGTGGCTCACGCCTGTAATCCCTGCACTTTGGGAGGCCTAGGCAGGCAGATCACCTGAGGTCAGGAGTTTGAGACCAGTCTGGCCAACATGGTGAAACCCCGTCTCTACTAAAAATACAAAAAAACTTATCTGGGCGTTGTGGTGTGCACCTGTAATCCCAGCTACTTGGGAGGCTGAGGTAGGGGAGCTGGTTGAACCAGGGAGCTGGAGGTTGCAGTGAGCCGAGATTGCACCGCTGTACTCCAGCCTGAGCTACAGAACGAGACTCTGTCTCAAAAAAGAGAAAGTAAATGCCTAGTATGGAGTCCGTGCACAGTGAACACTGAGATCGGGGCCACATGCCATAGATTCACTGTGCCCTCTGGTCCCCCTGTCCTGCCCCACTTCCGCTCACTGCATGCTGAGAAGTGGTGCCTCCAAAACTCTTCCTCAAAGCCCAGAGAGCTGGCCTCCCCACTCCATCCTCACGCTCCATTTCTGCCTCCATCCCTCACGCTCCAGCGAAGCAGCCTCCCACAGGGTGGGTGCATTCACAGGTTATTCCGTTGATTGGTTTCTGACTTTCTTTCTTTTTTTTTTTTTTAAGAAGGGGTTTCACCGTGTTGGTCAGGCTGGTCTTGAACTCTCAACCTCAGGTGATTCACCTGCCTTGGCCTCCAAAGTGCTTGGATTACAGGCGTGAGCCACTATGCCTGGCCTGGTTTCTGACTTTCAAGGAACCAACTCTGACTTCTTTCCCACTTATCTCCACAGGATGTTAGATGTTCTCTTATCCTGAACTTGGGGAAAAAGACGTTTCCTGGCTCAGAATGTTTTTTCCTCCACCTTCCTTTCTCCTAGTCAAAACCCACATTTCTGAAATCATTAATTCAAAATGCTTTAATCCTGTATATCCTTTGTAAAGTTTACATGAATTACTAGGATGAGGTTCTAAGCTATGAAGAAAACAGAGCAAAGAGTTATACTACTGAAAAGAGGAAGCCAAGGGGCATCACGGTGTCATCCAGGATACGGACTAGTCACAGCTTCCGAATATTGCTGTCAGTTAGTCTTGCTCTGTTGCCCAGGCTGGAGTGCAGTGACGCGATCTCGGCTCACTGCAACCTCCGCCTCCTGGGATCAAGCAGTTCTCCTGCCTCAGCCTCCCAAGTAGCTGGGACTACAGGCGTGCACCACCACACTCAGCTAATTTTTTGTATTTGTAGTAGAGACAGAGTTTCACTGTTAGGATGGTCTCAATCTCCTAACCTCGTGCCTGCTTTAGCCTCCCAAAAGTGCTCAGATTACAGGGGTGAGCCACCTCACCCAGCCTGAGTTAGTCTTAAGTCTTGCAAAAAGAAAAAAAAAAAAAAGTGGGCCAGGCTCAGTTGCTCATGTTCTGTAATCCCAGCACTTTGGGAGGCCAAGGTGGGTAGATCACTTTCAGTCAGGAGTTTGAGACCAGCCTGGCTAACATGGTGAACCCCATCTCTACTAAAGATACAAAAATTAGCTGGGCATCGTGGCACATGCCTGTAATCCCAGCTACTCTGGAGGCTGAGGCAAGAGAATTGCTTGAACCCAGGGGGTGGAGGTTGCAGTGAGCTATATCCATCGCTGCACTCCAGCCTGGGCGACAGAGCAAGACTCCATCACAAAGAAAAAAAAAGTCTACAGTACACTAACTGCCACCACTAGAAAAAGAGTTTATGAACTACCACCTCCATTCAGTGTGTTATTTCAACACAGCCCCAAAAGGAGTCTTTAACATTTACCAGAATCGTCAGAATAAGTCTCGCAAGACAGTTACAGCACATCACAGAGCCAGTATTCCAATTTGGAATTGAGAGGCTGGCACATTCTATGTTCACGTCATACTAATCTGTTCCATCCCACTTCCCTCTTTGGTTTAACTTTTTTCTTTTATGAACTTCATAACACAATAACCATGTGTTATTCATTGGTGACTAAAAGAATTCATTGCACATGCTTGATTTTTCTGTAAATGAGTTATAAATGAATAGAGGAACTATATTATTATGGAATCATAGTCTTATATTTAGCTGGAAGTCAAGAGATCATGTAGTCCAACTACCTTCTACAGATGCTGAAGAAAACTGAGGCGCGAAGAAATTGAATTGCTGTCCTGATACTTGCTAGGAGCTCCTGCCTCCCAGCCTCTCTCTTTCGGCAACACGCCACACTGCATCTCACTTGTGGACTTGTGAGTGGGTGAAAATCCCCGGTTCTCTCAATAAAATGAACATTGCTCAATTGCTGTCAGAAGGAAGTCAGATAGCTGTAATTATGAGGTGTGACAGGTATCTGCAATCTCTGGCTCTATTCACTCTTGGAAGGTAGACTTTCTCATCGTCTTTCTTTCTTTTTTTTTTTTGAGATGGAATCTTGCTCTGTCGCCAGGCTGGAGTGCAGTGGAGCAATCTCGGCTCACTGCAACCTCCGCCTCCTGGGTTCAAGCGATTCTCCTGCCTTAGCCTCACAAGTAGCTGGGACTACAGGCATGTGCCACCATGCCCAGCTAATTTTTGTATTTTTAGTAGAGACAGGGTTCCACCTTGTTGGCCAGGATGGTCTCGATCTCTTGACCTCGTTATATGCCCTCCTCGGCCTCCCAGAGTGCTGTATTCCCAGTGCTTTGGGAGGCCAAGTCGGGTGGATCACAGGTCATGAGTTCAAGACCAGCCTGGCCAAGATGGTGAAATCCAGTCTCTACTAAAAATACAAAACTTAGCCAGGCGTGGTGATGGGCACCTGTAATTCCAGCTACTCAGGAGACTGAGGCAGGAGAATTGCTTGAACCTGGAAGGCAGAGGTTGCAGTGAGCCGAGATCATGCCCTTGAACTTCAGCCTGGGCAAGAAGAGTGAAAACTCCTTCTCAAAAAAAAAAAAAAAAAAGAAGGTATATATGTGTGTGTGTGTGTGTGTGTGCATGTATCTGGAGACAGTGTCTTGCTCTGTCACTCAGAGCGGAATGAAGCAACAGGCAGGTGCCACCAAGCCCGGCTAGTATTTTTTGTAAAGACAGGATTTCACCATGTTGGCCAGGCTGCTCTCCAACTCCTGACCTCATGATCCACCCACCTTGGCCTCCCAAAGTGCTGGAATTATAGTCGTGAGCCACCATGCTCAGCCCCCCCTCCTTTTTTTTTTTTTTGGAGATAGAGTCTTGCTCTATTCCCTAGGCTGGAGTGCAGTGGCTCGATCTTGGCTCACTGCAACCTCCGCCTCCTGGGTTTAAGCGATTCTCCTGCCTCAACCTCCTGAGTAGCTGGGATTACAGGTGCCTGCCATCACACCTGGCTAATTTTTTTTTATTTTTAGTAGAAACAGGGTTTTGCCATGTTGGCCAGGCTGGTCTTGAACTCCTGACCTCAGGTGATCGACCCACCTCAGCCTACCAAAGTGCTGGGATTACAGGCGTGAGCCACCACACCTGGCCAAATATTCTGTTTGAACTAACGTTGCTGGCATAATAACCTCTGATCACGTTTATTTGTAAAGCTGCTTTTTTCTCTCAAATCCAATTTCTTACAACATTTGATGCCAGTCTTTTTAAACAGGTCCGGGTCCTGAAAGGTATCCAAATTATCAGATCACTTTAAAGTGTGAAGCAGGCTTTTTGATTCCTTGTTTCATGAGGGTGTAAAGATGCGTATCTTCTAATGATAGCGAGCAGCACGTAGATTTCAGTATCTTTTAAATTTTTTATTATTTATTTTAGAGACAGGGTATCTTTCTGTCACTCAGGCTGGAGTGTGGTGGGACAGTCATAACTCACTTCAGCCTCGACCTCTCTGGCTTGAGATCCTCCTGCCTCAGCCTCCCTACTAGCAGGAACTACAAGTGGGCACTGCCACGCTCAGCAATTTTCATATCTTGATGATGGGGCTTTATTATTGAAATTGACTATAATGAAATAGAAAAAAATTCTTCCTAAAAATGTATACCAGTGGTCTAAAAGTTTTAGAATAAACACTATGTTAATAAAAGGTGAATATATGCCTTGATATCAATTATGCACTTACTACATTATTAATATGCATATTGCTAAACAAAAGAAACTAAAAAGGGCATCCAAGTGCTATTTAGGGGCAGGACGTGATGGCTCACGCCTGTAATGCCAGCACTTTGGGAGGCCGGGGCGGGCGAATCACAAGGTCAGGAGCTTGAGACCATCATGGCAAACGTGGTGAAACCTCGTCTCTACTAAAGATAGAAAAATTAGCTGGGCATGGTTGTGAGTGGCTGTAATCCCAGCTACTCGGGGGAATTGCTAGAACCAGGGAGTGCGAGGTTGCTGTGAGCCGAGATCGCACCATTGCCCTCCAGCCTGGCGACAGATCATGAGTGGGTCTTAAAAAACAAAGAGCTCTTTATTTCCCATATACCAATAATTCATCTGTACCACCTCCACCATCACCCCGGCTGCACAGCCCCGTACTTGGAGGGCAGTGCTCTTGACTTCGCTGAAAAGAACGACTTGGGTGAGAAGAGGGAGAAAAGTGTCGTTCAGAGAGCGACTTCCGTTCTTGTTCCCACCCTCCTCGCCCCATGTGTGTTTCATCCAACCTCTTCTAATGCTCAGACACTTGTGAACGATGGTGTTGGTGACTCGCTGTGCAAGGGGTGCGGAGTTTGGTGGCTTGATGAAGGTTGTGGCAAGTGTGTGTCCACGCTGGAATCAGAGCCCACTTTAGTCTAACTTCATCAGTGACACATGATGCTTTCCGCAACCTGTGAACTTTGACAAAAATCTGAACTTTGTTTGCTCAGGATTTCCGCTAAAGCCAGCCCGTTCCTTTTGCTGAGGGTATTCTTTCTAGTGAAAACAGAGAGGGCTTGTCCCAGTGCTGTAATAGGTGAGGTGAAGGTGACCTCCTAATTCTGCTGGGATTGTTAGGAGGATTATCTTCCTTACGAAAAAGTGGAAGCAGAGTGAGCATGCTCAGTTCGGATAAGCATGCACTGACACACAAGAACACATGGGTAACTGTGCCGTCATGAGGTCGACCGTCACGTTTGAGTCTTAAGTTTTAATGCTTTCTTAAGCAGGGGAAAAGCAGGTGAACATGACTCCTGGACCTCTCAGAGCTGCGGGAAGCAATCCAGTGAAAGTGAAGCCCCGGCTTCTAATGGAGCAGCCTTGGAGAAAAGGACCCGGAGAGAAGCCACAACTTCCGGATGAGTGATAACACTGGGGCCACAAGCAGCTCGTCCTACTCCCACTGCTCCTGTCCTGCATGGAGGAGGTGGCAGTCTTCCGCCGAAGAATTGGTCCAAAGTAACAAATACAGCCGTGTTTGGCACCAGCCATGCTCATCCCACCCAGAAGCCGAGAGTATGCCAGCCTGGGACCAGTGGCAAAGGGAATGTGGCTAGCAAATGGGATAGGACTGGTTTTATTTTGTTCTTTTTTGAGATGGAGTCTTGCTGTGTTGCCCAGGCTGGAGTGCAGTGGCACGATCTTGGCTCACTACAACCTCCGCCTACAGGTTCAGGCAATTTCCAGCTGATTTTTGTATTTTTAGTAGAGACGGGGTTTCACCATGTTGGCCAGGCTGGTCTCAAACTCCTGACCTCAAGTGATCCACCTGCCTCAGCCTCCCAAAGTGCTAGGGTTACAGGCATGAGCTAAAAACAGTACAGAATGTTTTTGTACTGTTAAAAGTTCATGAAATGCCTCATGAAAACCATCACTCACTCATTCATAATAATATTTATTATTTGACAGTAAAAAAAATCACATTTCTTCAGAATTTTTATTTTAATGAAAAGCTTTCCTATGAAAAATCTGACTGTCTTATGGCCAGGTACAGTGGCTCACGCCTGTAATCCCAGCACACTTGAACCCAGGAGGTGGAGGTTGCTGTGAGCTGAGATCGCGCCATTGCACTCCAGCTTGGACAACAAGAGAGAAACTCCGTCTCAAAAAAAGAAAGAAAGAAAAAGAAAAATCTGACTATCATAAAATGATCTGTGTTCCTTGTAATGTGATTACTCTAGCCCTATAAAAGTATCTCGTGATAAATTATCTTACAAATTTGAGGCAGCTTTTTCATAAATTGGCAAGACATCTGGTTAACATTTAATAAGGACAAATCAGTATAATAAGGACATAGGAAATTTGGCACCAGATTCAAATCCCATATTTGCATTTTCCAAACCCAGTGCTCTTGGTCAGTTACTTAATCTGTGACCTAACCTCTCTGTCATCTGTTTTACCAGCTGTAGATGAGCCTCACAGGGCTTCGGGATACATCATAGTAGATAAAAGTTTAGCACACATTTCATACTGTTATTACAATTATCTTAAAATACTGAATCTTCTAGAATTAATAATTTAATTATTAATAAATAAATATTTAATACTAAAACGGGCTTTAATAAGTGTTTAAGTATTTATTTAATAATAAGACAGGCTTTGAGAGACTTCAAAACTTCACAATAGGCTTGATGTTTATTTTCCCTTTGATTCCAAGATTTCATAGTTCTCTTGTCAAGAGTTGTGGTAACGACAGAGGATCTGACACCATCTTCAAGACGTCGGCTGTACCCAGGCTTAGAAGAGAAAGGAGGATTGGATTAGAAAAAGAAGAGAAGGAAGGGAGGATGGACTGGCCCTGGAGGGGAGGGGTGCACGGGAATAAATGTAATCTGTTCGAAGAAAGCTGGGAATTGGGTTTTGGAAAAGAAAGTGGGTGTGAGTAATCATTTGAGAGGATTCCAGCCCTTTGGGAGGCCGAGGAGGGTGGAGCACCTTAGATCAGAATTTTGGGATCAGCCCGGCCAACAAGGTGAAACCCCCTCTCTACTAAAACTACAGAAATTAGCCTGGCGTGGCAGTGCGCCTTTAATCCCAGCTACTTGGGAGGCTGAGATGGGAGAATCGCTTGAACACGGGAGGCTGAGGCTGCAGTGACGGAGATGGAGCCACTGCACTCCAGCCTGGGCAACAGACTGAGACCCCAGCCCCCGTCTCAAAAAAACTAAAAAGCAGGGCGCAGTGGCTCACACCTGTAATCCCAGCACTTAGAGAGGCCGAGACAGGCGGATCACC
This sequence comes from Saimiri boliviensis, assembly GCF_048565385.1. NCBI lineage: Eukaryota > Metazoa > Chordata > Mammalia > Primates > Cebidae > Saimiri > Saimiri boliviensis. The sequence continues at coordinate 119,263,071 of NC_133451.1, read as the reverse complement.
TGAGGCCAGGAGTTTGAGACCAGTCTGGCCAACGTGGCGAAACCCTGTCTCTACTAAAAACACAATAAAAAAAATTAGCCGGGCGTGGTGGCAGTCGCCTGTAATTCCAGCTACTCAGGAGCCCCAGGCAGGAGAATCGCTGGGCGGAGGTTGCAGTGAGCTGAGCTTGCACCACTGCCCGCCAGCCGGAGGGACAGAGTGAGACTCTGCCGGAAAAAAAAAAAAGAAAAAAAAAGAAAGAAAGAAAGGATGTACTTGAGATTGCATAACGTAGAAACAGGTTCTGAAAGATCAGATAAGCCAAGGAGAAGAATTCTCATTATCCTGTCAGCAGTGTTTTTTTTTTAAAAAAAAAAACAACAACTCACTGGTTTGATTAGCAGGGAATTGATGGACCGATGCAATAAAAACCGTCAGGGACAAAACTATGAAATTTAGAAAGCGATGAAGAGTGCTTCCTCCCTCACTGAGGCCGAATACCACATGTGAATGATCCAGGATTCTTCCCTACCTCCCAATGTGCGAATTCCTCAGGCAGGTACCCACTGTTGCTTCCCTATCTCCAGATAATGGAATGAACACTTCCTTCAGCACACGTTCTAGAAACTAACAAGTCAGGGATTATTTTCTACTGAGGAAAAAACACATTCCTGAGTATTAGCCTGAAGGCTTCTTTCCTGTGAAATTGTCCATATACACTAGATTCATTAAGAAAAAAACAGCAGCCTTGAGGAGCTGGTTGTTAGGCGCTGTACTTGGCACTGGAGTTAAAACAAGACATTCATCCAGCCAGGGTCAGGGCTAGTCCGCATTTTCTGGAGTCTATTAAAAATGTAAACTACAGAGCCCATCCTACATTTGTGGAACCAGAGCCCCTGTGAAGCGCCTTCCGTTTTAATAAATTCAGGCGATTCCAATGCTTAAGGACAGTTTGGTGAGCCCTGTCCCAGATTAACTGTGTGAATATGATAAGAAACTTCACAAATGCCTTCCTGATGGTGTGAGGGCGGGGCTGAGGGAGGAACTGAACAGATAAAATCTCTGCAGTCTCCACTGTTCCAGCTTTTTCCCTAGAGGAAATACTTTGGCCAGGCGTGGTGACTCATTCCTGTAATCCCAGCACTTTGGGAGGCTGAGGCAGGCAGATTGCTTGAGCCCAGGAGTTCAAGACCAGCCTGGGTAAACATACTGAAAACCCATCTCTCCAAAAAATACAAAAATTAGCCGGGTGTGGCCATACGGCACCTGTAAGTCCCAGCCACTCAGGAGGTCAAGGTGGGAGTTCAAGGCTGCAGTGAGCCGAGTGACAGAGCAAGACCCTGTCTCAAAGAAAAAGAAAGAAACCCATAATACCCAGGATTGCTACGAAGAAAGTAAGTGAGCTTTCCTCTACAGCGCATTTTCTTAATAACTGCTTCTGTAAATTTCTCATCTTGATCTTAGAATCTATGTGTGTGTACAGCAAGTTGGTGCTAAAGAAAAAAAAAAAAAAGAATCTATACACACACATAGATTCGCTCTCTCTCTCTTTTTTTTTTTTTTTTTTGCTATCTGTGTGTTATCAGGAAAAAGCCAGAGCAAAGAAAAAAAAAATTAGGAAAAACTAAGTAAGGGTTGACAACATTCTGAGGACTTCATTCTTCAACTCTCCTTCCTGTTTCTGTAAAAATGTTTAGTCTCTGCCCTTCTCTCATTGCACCTTAAATTCTTACTGGTTTGACATAAAATTTCTTTTAAAGTATTTATTGTGCATCTACTGTGTCAGATTACTGACACTTAAATTCTTAAATACTTAAGAAATTATATTCTGCCCTGACACTTAAATTTTTAAATACTTAAATTCTTACTGGTTTGACATAAAATCTTTTAAAGTATTTATTGTGCATCTACTGTGTAGACTCGGGGCATCGAAGGAATTTTGTTTCCTATGAATGGAGAGTGACTCACGAGTAAATTTGCTCCTAGGATGGTAAAATCATTCAGCTACAAAGAAAATAAATCGGGAAATGAGAGGCAGGACGGTATTTCAAGTGGAGTCGTGATGGAAAGGTTTCGCTTTGGGAGGACGTTTGAGCTGAGACCTGAAGAGAAGAAAGAAGAGGCAGCCAGAATTACAAAAATGAGCCAAGAGCTTCGTCAGCCTTGGAAGGGGGAAGGGCTGTGATGAATTTCTGCAACTGGAATTGACAGTGACGGGGGAAAGCTACAGAGAGGTCAGGTGAAGCCAGGAGCCCAGATTGTACAGGCCGGGGTTAGCCACACGGATCTTACCGTACATGCGGTAGAAAGTGGTTTTGGTTTTAAAGCAGCATTCTGGCGTTTGAGCGGAGAGGAGCTGGAGACGGGCGGGGAGGCCAGGGCAGAATATAAATTTGGAAAACAATAGTTGAGCTGGTGAAAGGAAGGCTGAAACGGTGGCTCTAAAGGAGTGAGTTTTGGGGAAGAGAGGCATTGGGTTGAGATCCGGAGCGGCTTTAGCTATGTTAATGTTGGGTGCTCCTTACACATTCGATTGCAAAAATGTTGAGAATTGGGCAGGAGTTTGAGATCGGAAAGTCGTACTTAAATCTTAAGAAATGAGTAAGATTACCTAGGGGGACCAGGACTGGGGGACACAACGGAACCTTGAAGCACCCCAAGACTGAGAGGTTCAGAGGCTGTCGAACCGGAAGAGGCCTTGGGGAACAAGACCAGTCAAGTTAGAGGAATGCGAGCTGCACACAGGTGAGAGAAGGAATTCCGGGAGGAAGAGTGGTCGTCCGCTGTGTTTGCTGCTGAGGGCTGGAGGAAAACTTCAGGAAAGTTTGAATTGGTGAATTTCTTTGTTTCGGTGACTTGGAGTCACCTCAGACATGTGCAGGGACATGACACATGGGAAACTCCCAGGGATTTCAAAGACCTAAGCAGAACCAAGAAATGAGAGCACATTCAAAGACAAGGAGAAAGTGTTTGCAACGCGTATAATTTACAAAGGAACTTGGATCTGTAAACTATCTCTTAAAATGGACCCTTCCCCCAAAAAAGGCCGAAAAGCCGGATGGAATAAGCTGGGAAAGAGGCTTGAACGTAGAGTTTGCAGCAAAATAAATGAAAATGGTTTCTGAGCATCTGAAAATAAAAGGTTTAGACATATTAATAACAGAACAGATGGAAGTTGAAAATGTATGAACATACTACTTCTCACCCGGCCGGTGGGCAATGATCCAACAGTTTAACATCTTTTTAATCTGTGGCTTGGAGTGCAAAATCGTACAACTTTCGTGCTTGGGCAACTGACAAAATATATCAAAACTGTGGATACATTCATCCGCAATCCCATTTGTGGGAAATATGCCTTTTCAGGCCAAGATTCTCAACGTTTTGAAATCAGTACTCTTTTTTTCCCCCAGAAAAATCACATTTTATTATTATTCATTAACTGCATAGTACCAGTCTAGAATCCTTTCTTTTACATTTTACCACATACTGTTTGTTCGCCTCCTCACGTGGCATTCCTTTTTTTTAGGCTGTAATTTCTGGGGTACACGTGCAGGTTTGTTACACAGGCACACACGTGCCCGCCTCTGCGTTAGGCATTTCTCCGGCTCTCCCGCCCCCCGGGGAAATCCGCTCTCCTTTGCCCTCATTATCGACGGAGGTCCCAACAAGCTCTTGCTTATGAGCGTTCGTGCCTGCGTTTACTGTATTAGAAATTTAAAACTGCCTTTTATAAGTATTCATTTAAAAGAATAGAAACGTTTTTCTGAAATTTTTTTCCGAGCTAAGTGGCTTCGTGATTAGAGAAAGCCGAAATTACGGACTCAAGAGTTGGCATTGGGGCCCCTTCTGCCAGAGGTGGGCACCGCGCGGGCCCCGTAGCCCGGCCGCTCCTCCTCCCTCGTTTGGCCTGTCGCCGGCCCAGCGCGGGCCGCGAACCCACGGACTCCCCACCAGGCCTGCGGCCGCCCCTCCAGAGCCGTGGTCAGGGGGTCGGGAGGCCTGACCCGCCAGGGGCGCGCGTGCCCGGGGCAGGGCGGACCCTCTGAGCGCCGCCTGGCCTCCCCCGGGCCGCAGTCTCCCACGGCTGTCGCTCCCACGCGGACACAGAGCCACGCCCGCTCCGGGCGCAGTCACAGGGAGGGGCCGGCGCGCTCGTCCACCTCCGGCTGCGCGTGGTGGCGCTCCCGAGTTTTATTCGGAGACAAACTGGCCTCGAGCAGGGCGCGCGGGCTCATCCCCGCAGGTCCGACTGATCTCCCCTCGGTGGCTCCAGCGTTCGTGCTGCTGCCATGTGCTCTGACCCCCCGCGTTCCTGGCCCTCACAGCAGCCGAGTGGGAGGTCGTGGAGGCCTGAGCCCGAGAGCCTGCAGAGAGCTGCGGCGCCGCCACTCTGCTCCAGACCCCGTCTCTGAAAGGGAAAGTATTTTAATAACTTTTTCCAATAATTGTGTATGTGTGTGTGTGTGTGTGTGTGTGTGTGTGTGTGTGTGTTTTCTTAGAGTCGGGATTTCTCTAGGTTGGTCAGGCTGGTCTCGAGCTGCCGACCTCAGGTGATCCACCCACCTCGGCCTTCCAAAGTGCTGGGATTACAGGCGTGAGCCACCGTACCTGGCCAGTTGAGGGTTTTTTTTCTGTAATTCTACCAATTAACTTCTTTTTTCTGTTTGTTTTTGAGACTAAGTCTCACTTTGTCTCCCAGGCTGGAGTGCAGTGGCACCATCTTGCTCACTGCAACCTCTGCCTCCCAGGTTCCAGCGATTCTCCTGCCTCAGCCTCCTCAGTAGCTGGGATTTTAGGTGCCTGCTGCCTCCACCGGCTAATTTTTTTTTTTTTTTTTTTTTTTTTTTTGTAGTTTTTAGTAGAGGCTGGGTTTCACCACGCTGGCCAGGCTAGTCCTGAACACCTGACCTCATGATCCACCCGTGTGGGCCTCCCAAAGTGCTGGGATTACAGGCGTAAGCCACCTCACCCTGCCTCTGCCAGTGAACTTTCGTACTCTGTTACCTCACCCTAGTCCTGGAGTTCCTTCGATAATTAGCACTGTGCCTTTTGAGCACTTTTTTCTCCTAAATGACTTATGGGTGAGTGCTGTGCCATGCTATTGCTTGTAATTAATTTTCCGCCTATTGCTCAAGATTGTCAGAAGACCTGAGGGAGCCCCTCTGATCTTAGAACACTGGCCTAACTCTATCTGTTCCCCAAGCAGGAAGCTGCCAGCGGTTGGTTGGATTTGAGGAGTCTGGAGCACTGACCCACTCTGTCTGCATGGACTGTTTCCGTGGATCTTGTGGACTCTGAAGTTGCCAAGTGTGTGTGCCTGCTCCAGAAAACAAGCCACCATTTTCCCACCCTTCAGAGTGCGGGGAAGTATCTTACAGCAGAAGCAAACAGTCCAGTCTTCAACTAGGGACACCTACCAGGATGTTCAAAAGGCTCAGCCCTCAGTCACAGCACTGCATCGCAGAAGACGCCTATTGTGAAACTCACCTGGAACAAACACAGCTGTTCTGTGATACTGACCAGATCACACTCTGCAGCAAATGCGTCCAGTCCGAGGACCATCAGCATCACAGGGTGTGTGGGATACAAGAAGCTGCTGAGAATTATGGGGTAAGATTCACGCCAATCCCAGGACACTCTGGCCAACTCCTATACTGACGAAATGGACAGACATTCTGGCGCTCCAAAACCATAACTTTAGTTGATGTTGTTAAGGAATGTTAGATGAGTTCCATATTCATTGAAACTTCAACCTAAAGGCTAAGAAAATATATACTCTGACTTGTTGGCTTTTTAGTTGTCTGAGGTTAGGAATCCAACTGTTAAATCAGTGATCTCACCTGGAATTCTGTGCTTTCTCTATAGAAGTTATTCCAGGAAACACTGAACACACTGAGGGAGAAGCTTGAAGCAGCTAAAAGCATACTGACTGATGAGCAAGAAAGAATGGTGATGATTCAGGTCTGTGTTTACTCGATTCTTGGGGGAAAATTACCAGTCATGTGGTTAGAAAATAGTGTATGGGCTGGGCACAGTGGCTCGCGCCTGTAATCCCAGCACTTTGGGAAGCCGAGGTGGGCAGATCACAAGGTCAGGAGTTTGAGACCAGCCTGACCAACATGGTGAAACTCTGTCTCTACTAAAAATACAAAAATCAGCAGGACATGGTGGCATGTGCCCCGGTAATCCCAGCTACTCAGGAGGCTGAGGCAGGAGAAACTTGAACTGTAGAGGTGGAGGTTGCAGTGAGTCGAGATCATGCCACTGCACTCCAGCCTGGGTGACAGAGCAAGATTCCATCTCAAAAAAAAAAGAAAAGAAAAGAAAAGAAAACAAGCAGAGAGAGAAAATAGTGTAATATAAACAAAGTCCAAAGACAAATTGCAAAGGAGAAAAATCATTTGAAATCTCTAGGAAGGAAAAGTGCCAATATCTTAATGTGTATACAGCTCTTTAGTAAGAGGCCAGATGTGGTGCCTCATGCCTATAATCCAAGCACTTACGGAGGCTGAGGACGGTGTATCACTTGATGTCAGGAGTTTGAGACCAGCCTGGCCAACATGAAAAACACCATCTCTACTAAAAAGACACAAATTAGGCTGCACATGGGGGTTCATGCCTGTAATCTCAGCATTTTGGGAGGCCGAGGTGGGTGGATCACAAGGTCAGGAGATCGAGACCATCCTGGCTAACATACTGAAACCCTGTCTCTACTAAAAATACAAAAAATTAGCCAGGCATGGTGGTGCATGCCTTTAGTCCCTGCTACTCTGGAGACTGAGGCAGGAGAATCACTTGAACCCTGGAGAAGGAGGTGACAGTGAGCCAAAATCGTGACATTGCACTCCAACCTGGCGACAGAGCATGACTCCATCTCAAAAAAAGAAAAGAAAAAAAAAAAAATATATATATATATATATATATATATATGTATATACAACAAATTAACGGGGCAAGGTCACAGGAGCCTGTAATCCCAGCTACTCTGGAGGCTGAGGCCGAAGAAATGCTTGAACCGGGACGCGGAGGTTGCAGTAAGCCGAGATCATGCCACTGCACTCCAGTCTGGGCCACAGAGTGAGACACCGTCTCAAAAAAAAGTAAAAATAAAAAAAGTAAGAAAAAGACTAGAAACTTAATTTTTAAAAATGATCAAATAAGAGTTTGCAAAAAAGAAGGTAAATATATTTTAAATACATTAAAAGAATCTGAACTTCATTCATGAGGAGATAAATACAGATTAACTATATTGTGAGTAAAATGGCATTTGCAATGCTTATTTGCGATGGCGGAAAAAGGCGAAGGGCACGATTTATAGCAGTGGCACAGGAGAATGAGCACTCCTGTACTTTTGGTTACCACGTAAACTCCAAAATCCTTTAAAGAGCAATTTCAGAATTGCTATTCAAATCTGAGGGTTCACAACCCGTTAGGCACGTTTCACTTCTAATTTCAGACCGTAGCTTCATGCTTAATCCTATTCTGTGCAAGGTATCCCAGATTCTGGGTCTTTCCTCTCCCTCAATTTTTTCCCCCACGAGATAGGGTCTTGCTCTGTTACCCAGGCTGGAGTGCAGCGGCGTGATCTCGGCTCACTGGAATCTCCGTCTCCCAGGTTCAAGCAATTCTCCTGCCTCAGCCTCCCGAGTAGCAGGGATGACAGGCACCTGCCACCACACCTGGGGAATTTCGGTATTTTTAGTAGAGACAGGGTTTCATCATATTGGCCAGGCTGGTCTCCAACTCCGGACCTGGTGATCCGCCCACCTCAGCCTCCCAAAGTGCTGAGATTACAGGCATGAGCCACTGCACCCGGCCCTCTCCCTCAATTCTTAGAAGAAATAAATGCCTAGTTGGATTAGAGAGCGGAGGTCAGTTGCCTGGCTAGGTAAGAATTTTTCAGCTGAACCCCCTTATTTTTTCAGCCCCAAGCAAATAATGAGATCCCACTGTTTGCCAGGGACCATGCAAGGTGCTAGGGGCTCATCAGGGGAAAACCAAAAAGCAGTTCTTTCCTGGAACTTACATTCTAGTGGATGTACACAAAATAAGTTAAATATACCGAATGTTACCCAGGCAGTGTTTAAAAACGTTTTTTTTAAGTGAGAAAGGAAGCAATGGAGTGAGCTTTTAAATAAAGTGATCAGAACCTTGTTACTCAGAAGGCGGCACTGAAGGAGGTGGGGGACTTGGCCGGGCAGTGGTCCTGGGGAGGAATGCTCTAGGCGGCAGGAAGGGCAGCTGGGGAGGCCTCGGGGCTGCCAGGTGTCCGGCCGCGGCTGCTAAGGAAGTAGGGCTGTGGGCGTTGAGATCAGAAGGGGTCAGGCATTTGGGGAGGCTAGCCTTCAATGAAATACAAGGTTCAAAACCACTGGAAGGTTTTGAACAGAAGACTGATATCATTTATCTTCCATTTCATAGAAACATGCTAGCTGCCAAATAGACACTAAGATAGTAAAAGGAAGCCGGGCGCGGTGGCTCACGCCTGTAATCCCAGCACTTCGGGAGGCCGAGGTGGGCAGATCTTGAGGTCAGGAGATCGAGACCATCCTGGCAAACATGGTGAAACCCCGTCTCTACTCAAAATACAAAATTAGCTGGGCATGGTGGTGCGCGCCTGTAGTCCCAGCTGCTCGGGAGGCTGAGGCAGGAGAATTGCTTGAACCTGGGAGGTGAAGGTTTCAGTGAGCCGAGGTCACGCCACTGCACTCCAGCCTGGGCAACAATGCCAGACTCCATCTCAAAAAAAACCCCAAAAAACCAGAGGCGGAGAGACGGGCAGGACATGCAGTACTTAGGCAGAGATGGTGGTGAGATGGGGGCAGGTGGCGAGGTGGTGAGAAGTGGTCAGATCATTGTTATCAACGGTGTCATTAATCCTGATTTCACTCAATCTTGAATAGCTTAATAAGCCCTTATGATGGCTCATGCCTGTAATCCCAGCACTTTGGGAGTCAGATGCAGGCAGATCACGAGGTCAAGAGATCGAGACTAGCTTGGCCAATATGGTGAAACCCCATCTCTACTAAAAATACAAAATTAGCTGGGCATGGTGGCGGGCACCTGCAGTCCCAGCTGCTCAGAAGACTGAGGCTGGAGGATCACTTGAACCCAGGAGGTGGAGGTTCCAGTGAACCAAGATCGTGCCTTTGCACTCAAGACTGGGTGACAGAGCGACACTCCGTCTCAAAAAAAAAAAAAAAAAAAAAAAATGGCTTAATGGAGATGCTCAAATAGGTATCCCTAGCCTGGGCTTCCAAATGGTAGTAGACTTCACGTCCAATTTCCTGCTTCTTATCTATACCTGGATACCTAAGTGATATCAATTCATCACATCCCAAACTCATGCACACTCCTCATTCCTGGAATCCAGCCCTTCCATAGATTCTCTCTCTATATTTTGGTAATTCCATTCTTCCAGTTGCTTCGTCTAAAATTTTCGGTGTCTTTATCCATGACTCCTTTTTTCCCACACTTCTTACCCAAGCGTCAGCAAATCCCATTGGCCCTTCTGCAGTGTCCTGGTCTCTGTGATAACAGAGGCTGTGGCTTCCGTAGTTTCTCCTTATTGATGAACATTTCTTCATCTGCATTTTATGTTCTAAAATTGCGTTGGTGTCTTGGCTGATGTTGATTCAAATGCCATTCATCCTTCGGATATATTCCTTTTCTTTCTTCTATAGTATGTATTTCCCCGTCTTTATGTTGGGATTAGAGATGGAAAGAATGTATTGTGGTCAATATAAGATATATGTATATAAGTATTATAATGTGTGTGTGTGTGTGTGTGTGTGTGTGTGTGGCTTTAATCTATCATGTGTAACTTGAAATCTATCATGTCTATATCTATGAGGAAGGAAGAGGAACAAAATTTTAAAAAGATGATTGAGTCTGAGTATAATATGAGACTCCGGTTGTTGAATGAAGAGCGTGAGCTGAATCCCCACGGACGGCAAGGGTGCATAGCTGACTTGAACTTGAGAGAAGCTCGTCTGAATCAAGTGATGAAGCTTGCCACAGAGCTAGAGGAGAAGTTCCAGGAAATGTTACAGGTGAGATGTTAAAAACAACATCCTCAGAATATTTGAGAAATGAGAAAAAGAAGAGCTGAACATTATGTCAGTTTCAGAATCACATATCCAGTGCACACACATCTGTCTCAGCTTAAACATACGTAATAGGTGTCAAAGAGTCATGTGTCTCTTGAGAGGTATCCTGCTTCAGCAGAAGAATATCATGGCCTTGCCTAATTATGTCTGTTTCTGGGGTGGCAGGCAGGACAGCAAGTCTGGGTTGTTTTGTTTTGTTTTGTTTTGTTTTGGTGGAGTTTCACGCTGTCACCCAGGCTGCAGTGCAGTGGCACGATCTTGGCTCACTGCAACCTCTGCTTCCTGAGTTCAGGCGATTCTTCTTCCTCAGCCTTCCAAGATAGCTAGGACTACAGGCGCGTGCCCCTACTCCCTGCTAATTTTTTTGTGTTTTTAGTAGAGATGGGGTTTCACCATCTTGTCCAGGTTGGTCTCGAACTCCTGACCTCATGATCTGCCTGCCTCAGCCTCCCAAATTGCTGGAATTACAGGCGTGAGCCACTGCGCCCAGCCCAGGATTGGGTATTGTTTTTGAGATGGAGTCTTGCTTTGTCGCCCAGGCTGGAGTGCAGTGGCACTATCTCAGCTCACTGCAACCTCCGTCTCCTGGGTTCAAGCAATTCTCCTGCCTCAGTCTCCTCCTCAGTAGCTGGGACTACAGGCACCTGTCAACATGCCCAGCTAATTTTTGTACTTTTAGTAGACACAGGGTTTCACCATGTTGGCCAGGCTGGTCTCAAATACCTGATCTCATGATCCGCCTGCCTTGGCCTCTTTAAGTGCTGAGATTACAGGCGTGAGCCACTGCGCCAAGCCGAAAAGCAGGTTTTTAAAGACATGTTGAATTAATCAGTAGGAGAAATGACTGAACTCTTGTTCCTGAACTTGAGGATGTTGAATAGTAACACAGAGATGCTTTTGCAGAGACTGGGCCACGTGGGGAGAGAGAACATGAAGAAGCTGAAGGAGAGCGAAGCCAGGGTTTCTGAGCACATCTGCAGCCTGCAGGTGCTCACCGCGGAGCTTGAGAAGAAGTGTGGGGACAGCACCTTAGCGTTGCTCAAGGTAAGATGCCGGGAAAGAGAAAATAAAATTCATTCCAGTGTTTGAGAAATGAGAAGTGGATAGTACTCATTAGGGGTTGCTGGCAGAACACAACATCCAGCGATCTTCAACCGCAAAAGAAGGCCACACAACTAATTTTCAGTTGCCAGAAGCATTAGGAATGGTGGTAACTTCATGTTATAGTGAGGAGCTATGTCATGGGATGAATTCTCACCTTAAAATTATCCGCAGTGTGTTAGGATTGAGATGTGACACAGTGTGGTTCATAATTGGTGAGTCACATTATGATACAACCATACCATAACGATATTCTGTAACCAAATAGTAAAACAGCTCTCTAGGCGCTAAAATAGTATCTTCAAGCACTCATTAAGTGAAAAAAGAAAGTTGCAGAACCTCTTTTTGTTTGATTTTTGAGTAATAAGTATATGTGTATATACGCACATATATACGTGTGTGCTTGCTAACATTCACAGACTTTCTGGCAAAAAAAATTAATACGTAGTCATCTGTGATCATCCTGAAACAAGGGTAATATTATCTGCTGTGGTCTGATGTTTGTGTCCCTCCAAAATACACATGTTGAAATCCTCTCCCCAAGGTGATGGTATTGAGAGGTGTGGCCTTTGGGTGGAGAGTGGCTCCTGGGGGCGGAGCCTCTGTGAATGAGATCAGGGCTCTTATGAAAGAGGCCGAGACAGACCTCCGCCCGCAGCCGTGGGAGGTTAGAGTGAGGTGCAGGCTACCGAGGAGGGTCGAGCCCTCCTGGACACTGAACCTTCCAGTACCTCGATCTTGAACTTCCTGGCCTCAGAACTGTGAGGAATGGCTTTGTGTTGTGAAGAAGCTACTCAGCCTATGGTAAGTGTTGCTGTCCAGTAGCATAGGTTGCCTTTTCAGAAAGTGGGTTACTATTTTTTTTTTTTTATGCAGAGTCTCTCTCTTTGCTCAGGCTGGCGTGCAGTGGCACCATCTCGGCTCACTGCAACCTCCACCTCCCGGGTTCAAGTGATTCTCCTGCCTCAGCCTCCTGAGTAGCTGGGATTACAGGCCTGCACCACCATGTCCAGCTAATTTTTGTGTTTTTTAAAGTAGAGACGATTTTACCATGTTGGTCAGAATGGTCTTGATCTCTTGACCTGGTGATCCACCCGCCTCGGCTTCCCAAAGTGCTGGGATTATAGGCATGAGCCAACACACCGATCCCCTACCATCTTTTCAAGACTGTCCATATCCCTCTGCTGGGCTTATAATTGCAAGTGAATGCACTCATCTGGAAAGTGTCTGCAGGTAAATCCTTAGGAAGCAGTTCAGTTCTTGAGCATGAGGCCAGGTGTGGCTCTGCCTAGCTCACACTGCCCTCGGCAGCCAGCAGCCCCTTCGCCTGCTCAACTCTGGCCACGCCCTGCGTGGAAAGCAAATAGATGCTCACCATCTGGAGACGGAGAAGTAAGCTGGCTGGGGGGTGAGGTATAGAAAACATTTCCCTTGGGAATACAGCAAAGTGATTTCATTGTTTTTCTGAGCTTTCCTATTTCCATGTTAGAATTTGTTCATCTGATAACTAGCATTATGAGGCTGAAGAAATGACATGGAAATTGAGTTTGCTGTAAGAGAGGATATTTTGGCCAGGTGAGGTGGCTCACGCCTGTAATCCCAGCACTTTGGGAGCCTGAGGCAGGCAGATCACTTGAGGTCAGGAGTTCAAGACCAGCCTGGCCAACATGGTGTAACCCTGTCTCCACTAAAAATACAAAAATTGGCTGGTCATGGTGGCATATGCCTGTAATCTCAGCTACTCGGCAGGCTGAGGCAGGAGAATCGCTTGAACCCAGGAGGTGGAGGTTGCAGTGAGCCGAGATTGTGCCACTGACCTCCAGGCTGGGCGACAGAGCAAGACTCGGTCTCAAGAAAAAAAAAAAGAGAGGATATTTTTCTCTGCACAGATTGCAAAAGACGGCTCAAAAACCCAGTAGTAACCTGATCTCTTTTCTTTCCCTTAGAATGCAAAGTACTCTTTGGAAAGGTGAGTTTTTGTTTTGCACACAATTGGGTCAGAATCAGAGTCCAGTAAGATGTTAATTGGGATAAGGAGATTGCATTTGCTGGTAGGCTGTAATGGGATCCATCCACTAGACCAGGGGGCCTGTGGTCTGTGCAGATGACTGAGGCTGTCCTTTCCCTTCAGGAGCAACTCACTGCTACTTGAGAATCTAGAACCTGCTCACATCACAGACCTGAGTTTATGCCACATAAGAGGACTGAGCAGCATGTTCAAAGTATTCCAAAGTAAGTAACAGGGCACTGTTCTGTATTTGAGAATCAGGTGACCATCCTGCCATAAATAAAAACAAATTCCAGTAATTAAAAATTTTTAGGCCGGTGCAGTGGTTCACAGCTGTAATCCCAGAACTTTGGGAGGCCAAGGCAGGCAGTCCACTTGAGGCCAGGAGTTCCAGACCAGCCTGACCAACATGGTGAAATTCCATCACTACCAAAAATATGAAAATTAGCCAGTTGTGGTGGCGCTTGCCTGTAGTCCCCGCCACTCAGGAGGCTGAGATGGGAGAATTGCCTGAACCCAGGAGATGGAGATTGCAGTGAGCTGAGATCACACCATGGCACTCCAGCCTGGGCAACAGAGCAAGACTCGGTCTAAAAATAAGTAAGTAAATAAATAAAAATTTTAAAAGACTGGAGCGCTTAATGTGTTATACATATTACATAAGGAATAAGAAAATAACTATGATCTTACATGGAAAGTTTTTCCCATGCACATTTTTTTTGTTTTGAGGTGGAGTTTTGCTCTTGTTGCCCAGGCTGGAGTGCAGTGGCGCCATCTTGGCTGACAGCAACCTCTTTCTCCCAGGTTCAAGCAAGTCTCCTGCCTCAGCCTCCCAAGTAGCTAGGATTACAGGCATGCGCCACCATACCCAGCTAATATTTTGCATTTTTAGTGAAGATGAGTTTTTTCATGTTGGTCAGGCTGGTCTTGAACTCCTGACCTCAGGTGATCGGCCCACCTTGGCTTCCCAAAGTGCTGGGGTTATAGGCATGAGCCTCAGCTCCCAGCTGCAAATTCCTTACCCGTTTCCCGGCCATGAGACGTGACTGCAGGCAGATTCTACTGCTTGAAAATTTAAAACTTCTAGGGGGAGAAATTCAGCATGTATAACAAAGGGTTTATATCTCCTGTCCTTCGAGCTTTGCGTTTTCCAGGCGTCCTATCCGTGGAATTGTACGGCGTGTGGCTCTTTGAGGCATAGCATATTGCACTTGAGATATAGAATATCCACGCTGCTGGCCCGGCGCAGTGGCTCTTTGGGAGGCCGAGGCAAGCGGATCACGAGGTTAAGAGATCGAGACCATCCTGGCCAACATGATGAAACCCCGGGTCTACTAAAAATACAAAAAAATCAGCCGGGTGTGGTGGCATGCGCCTGTGGTCCCAGCTACTCGGGAGGCTGAGGTGGAAGAATCGCTTGAACCCAGGAGGCGGAGGTTGCAGTGAGCCGAGATTGTGCCATTGCACTCCACGCTACGTGTATCAGTAGCTTGTTTCTTTTTATTGTTGCTAATACTCCATTATATAAATACACCATAATTTATTTATCCTTTGGCAATTTTATGGATAAGGGTTGTTTCCAACTCTGTGCTGTGAATATTAGCATGCAGATTTTTGTGTGGGCATGGCTTCAGAGTTGTTGATTGACTGTCTAAGAGTGGGATTGTCAAACTTGTTTTCCAAACTGCCTGTGCCATTTTGCCTTCCCACCAATAATGTGCGAAAGATTCAGTTACTTTATGTTCTCACCAGCATTTGGTATTGTCAGTTTGTTTTGCTATATCCAGTCCAATGCATAGTGGTATCTCATTTTAATTTGCATTTCCAGAATGACTAATGATGTTGAGCATATTTTCATATGTTTATTTTCCCTCTATTTCTACTTTGGTGAAATACATGTACAAACCCGTTTTTAAAATTGGGTTGTATGTTTCTTGTTGAGTTTTATAATTTCTTTATATATTCTGTTTGGCAGTCATTTATCATATATGTTTTGCAAGTATTTCTTCCCAGTCTGGTTTATTTCTCATTTTCCTAATAGTGTCTTTTGAAGTGTAGAGGTTTTGCATTTTGATGAAATTCAGTTTATCAGTTTTTTTATTTTATGATTTATGCTTTTTGTGTCCTATTTAAGAAATTTTGCCAAAGCCAATAAAGATTTCCTTCTAAAAGTTTTGTGATTTTAGGTTTTACAGGGTGGCCTGTGAACCATTGAGAGTTAATACCCATATATAGTTCACAGGATGCTGCCAACCCTCTTCTCCCCTGACTTCTTATTTATTTATTTATTTATTTATTTATTTATTTATTTTTAGAGACGGGATTGCACCATGTTGTCCAGGATGGTCTCTATCTCTTGACCTCACGATCTGCCCGCCTCAGCCTCCCAAAGTGCTGGGATTGCAGGCGTGAGCTACCACGCCCAGCCTTGTTTTTATTTTTTGACACATATGTATCCAGTCCATTAAATTTACTCAGCACCTTTGTTGAAAATCACCTGGCATATGTGGCCAGGTCTGTTTGTGTCTCTAATAGCTCTATTGATCGTTGACTCTGTCCGTTTGCCAATAGCACGTTGGCTTGATTGATACCTCTGTAGGAAGCCTTGAAAGCGGGTACTGTGCATTCTCCAAATTTATTCTTTTTCAAAATGGTTTTGACTACTGTAGGTTGTTTGCTTTTCCACATAAGCTTTGAAATCAGCTTGTTGGCGTCTTCAGAGCAGACTGCTGGGATTTTATCGATGCTACATTGAATCGTAGATCAATTCGGGAGCACTGACACCTTGACAGTATTTAGTGGTTTCAGTCCAGGAATACAGAATATCTCCATTTATTTAGGTCTTCAGTTTCTCTCATCAGTGTTTCGTCACCTTCAGCATACAAATGTTATGTGGATTTTGAGATGTATCCCTAAGTATTTTATGTTTTTTAGTGCTACTGTAAATGGTATTTTAAAATATCAGTTTCTAATTGACATTTCATTTATTTCTAGTTCATTACAAGTATATAGAAATGGAATTTTTTTATTGCTGACATTTGTAACCTATAACTATGCAAAACTCATTCATTAGACAGTGGATTTCTTATTTCTTTTTTTTTTTTTTAAGACGGAGGAGTCTCGCTCTGTTGTCCAGGCTGGAGTGCAATGGCACAATCTCAGCTCACTGCAGCCTCCACCTCCTGGGTTCAAGCAATTCTTATGCTTCACCTTGCCAGGTAGCTGGGACTGCAGTCATGTGCCACCAAGCCCAGCTAACTTTTGCATTTTTAATAGAAACGAGGTTTCACCATGCTGGCCAGGCTGATCTCAAACACCTGATCTCAAACGATAAACCTCAGCCTCCCAAAGTGCTGGGATTACAGGTGGGAGGCACCGTGCCCAGCCATAGACAGTGGATTTCTAAAAATAGATTATTCGGGATTTTCTACACAGTCATGCAGTATATATATGAGTATAGATAGCTTTATTTCTTCCTTTCCAACCTATAAGCCTTTTCTGTGTTTTTCTTGCCTTATTGTACTGGCTCAGACCTGCAATGTGTTGAATAGAAGTGGTGAGAGTAGACACTTGCTTATTCTTGATCTTAGGAAGTAAGAAAACATTAAGTCTTTCACTCTAAATTCTGATAGCTATAGGTTTTTATGGCTGCATTTCATCAAATTGAGGATGTTTCCCTTATTTCTTGTTTACTAAGAATTTTTATCATGAATGAATGTTGAATTTTTCAAGTTCTTTTTCTCTTGAGATATTCTTGTTTTTTCTTCTTCAACCATTTTTTTTTAAATGAGTCTCACTCTGTCTCCCAGGCTGGAGTGTAGTGGCATGATCTCGGCTCACTGCAACCTCTGCCTCCTGGATTCAAAAGATGCTCCTGCCTCAGCCTCTCAAGTAGCTGGGATTACAGGCATCTGCTATCACGCCTGGCTAATTTTTGTAATTTAGTAGAAACAGGGTTTCGCCATGTTGGCCAGGCTGGTCTTGAACTCCTGACCTCAGGTGATCTGTCCACCTTGGCCTCCCACAGTGCTGGGATTACAGGCATGAGTCACTGTGCCTGGCCGCAGCTGTGCATTTTTCCAGAGATAATTTGCATTTGTTTCGGACGGTCTACTGGAAGTGCTGAGTGTCAGACAATTTGTTTAAAATTCAAGACATATACAGCTTTTGAGACCACCCTAATAATGTGAATTGGACTGCCAATTCAGAGATTTAAGTTAATTTAATTTACTGCAGTCAAATAATAGAAATTAAGCTGGATTCCATGTTACAGAAAGTAGGAAATAAAGGCTTTCCTGGTTTATGGCTTAGACAACTAAAGCAATGAGGGAGCTCTTAACTGAGAAGCAGAGACTGCAGCAGCCTGCGGCTGAAGTTCCATTTTGAATGGATCATGTTTGAAATTCCTGTGTTTTGGCTGGGGGCAGTGGCTCACGCCTGCAATCCTAGCACTTTGGGAGGCTGAGGCAGGCAGATCACGAGGTCAGAAGATTGAGACCAACCTCCTGGCCAACATGATGAAACCCCGTTTCTACTAAAAATACAAAAAGAGCCAGCCATGGTATTGCCTGCCTGTCATCCCAGCTACTCAGGAGGCTGAGGCAGGAGAATCCCCTCCCCTGCCCCTGGGAACCGCACACAGCTTCAGTTTTAAACACCCTCCCTGTTCTCTGTGTTTATGACTCACTCCATAAACAGTCAAATACCAGTTGGACAGAACACAGGAATTTCTTTCTTTTTTTTTTTCTTTTGAGACGGAGTCTCGCTCTGTTGCCAGGTTGGAGTGCAGTGGTGCAATCTCGGTTCATTGCAAACTCCACCTCCCAGGTTCAAGGGATTCTTCTGCCTGAGCCTCTGGAGTAGCTGGGATTATAGGCACCCGCCACCACACTCAGCTACTGTGTCTGTATTTTTAGTAGAGATGCGGTTTCACATGCTGGTCAGGCAGGTCTCGAACTCCTGACCTCATGATCTGCCCACCTTGGCCTCCCGAAGTGCTGGGATTACAGGTGTGAGCCACCACGCCCGTCCAGTTTGACAGTGTTTCTAAACCTTTCTTAGCCCATTCGTCTTTGTTTTATTCTTCCTGCTCAGGTAGACTGTGCCCCTTTCCATGTCTTAGGGACTTTTTTTCCCCCGTGAGGTCCCTATTGAAGTAAGGGTTAGAGGTTCCTTTTCCTGGACCCTCCCGAATTGCCTCTCCCGTATCTGTGCGTGGGAGCTGTGCCCACTCGGTGGGAAGCCCGCATGTTAGAAATCATGCCTCTGGCATTGGCGTCGGTCAACTCCTAGGTTAACGAGGGTTTTCTCTCCTGGTAGGACATTTAACTTTCGATCCTGAAACAGCCCATCCCTGCCTGGCCCTGTCTGAGGACCTGAGAACTGTGAGATTGAGAAATTCCCAGCAGGATGCACCTGGCAGCCCAGAAAGACTGAACTTCAGTGCCATGGTGCTGGGCACGGAACGCTTCACCTCGGGGAGACACTATTGGGAGGTGCACGTGGAAAAGGCGGCCAGCTGGCAGGTGGGCATATCCTACCATGCCACAGACGGATGGGGCAGCTCGCCCAGAGCCTCTGGAGAGAAAGTCCTACTCACAGGGTCGGTGATGGCCGCGGAGCCGACGCTCTGGGTCTTTCCCCCGTTGAAAAGGGTCTTTCTGGAAAAGCAGTTGCATACAGTTGGAGTTTTCCTTGACTACGAATATGGGCAGATATCATTCTACAATGTGACAGAGAGCTCCCTCATTTATAATTTCTCCCACCTCACCTTCCAAGGAGTTCTCAGGCCTGTGTTTTCCCTTTGTATCCCAAACGGAGACACAAGTTCAGACTCCCTCACCATCTCCCCCTAGGACGGTCCTTCTTGCGATGCCACCGTTAGCCCTTAATCTTGTACCTGCAGAATCCAAGACCACGAGAGACCAGAGAGTTTGAGAACAAGACTTTGAAAGAATGTTTGTAAACTAACCCAATAAAGAGTGTGTTCTAGGAGTTGCAGCCTGATTTGATATCTCAGAGCCTTTGCATTTGTCTGACTGTCCACTCCTGTGTGGCGGAGGAAGCTGCACTTGACCTGAATCATGAATGATTATAAAGGGAGACCCAACGCTAAGTAGAACAAACGCATATGCATCAGAGGGTTGGGGAATTAGAGAGGAAACATACTGTGGGGTGCGTAGAACTAGGTTAGGAGCTCGATGTATTTCTGAAACATTTGCAGAATCAGGTACAGTCAGGAATGAAAGCAGGGCTTGAGGAGTGAGTGTGCCACTGTGCAGAACAGAACGTCTCGTTACTGACAGTGACTATCAGGACTTTCTAAGATTTTCTTACTCCAAATAGAGAAGAATAACTTAATTTATCTGGCTATTTTATGTGGATAGGAAGAAGTTGTGGAAAATGTGAATATTTTAAAATTTTCTTTTCTTTTTCTGTTTATGAGACAGAGTTTTGCTCTTGTCGCCCAGCCTGGAGTTCAGTGATGTGATCTCGGCTCACTGCCTCAGACTTCCGAGTAGCTGAGATTACAGGTGCCCACCGCCATACCCGGTTTATTCTTGTGTTTTTAGTAGAGGCCAGGTTTCTCCATGTTGGCTAGGCTGGTCTCGAACTCCCGACCTCAAGTGATCCAACTGTCTCCGCCTCCCGAAGTGCTGGGATTACAGGTTTGAATCACCATTCCTGGTCTACTTCTCGTTCTGATAAGAGTAATTTGATGTATTAGAAGAAGCCTGGTAGGTGACGGTTTGAATCAGATAAGAAATACTAACTATGCCTGGTGTCTGCCTTCGTTCTCTATTCGGTGGTCTCCTGGCAAATGCTCTCCCTGACATCCTTGCTCAGGGATGGTTGTGTAATGCTGAGAAAAGTAGTATCTACATATGGACTTTTACATTTAAGTCTTACCATACTTTATCTCCTTTAATATTTTTAACAACCTATGAATATGCATTAATCTTATTACTCATATGTGGAAACTGATGCTCAGAGACCAGATTTGCTTTCTTTTTTGAGACGGAGATTCACTCTTGTTGCCCAGGCTGGAGTGCAGTGGTGCGATCTCAGCTCACCACAACCTGGGTTCAAGCGATTCTCCTGCCTCAGCCTCCTGAGTAGCTGGGGTTACAAGTGTGTGCCATCGCATCTGGCTAATGCTGTATTTTTAGTAGAGACGGGGTTTCTCCATGTTGACCAGGCTGGTCTTGAACTCCTGACCTCAGGTGATTCGCCCACCTCCGCCTCCCAAAGTGCTTGGATTACAGGTGTGAGTCACCGCACTCAACTCTGATTTGCTTTTTCTAAAGTTACATATCTGTTACATATCTGGTAACAAGGAGAAGAAGTTAAATCCAGACTGTCATTGGATCAAAGAGCAAGCTGTGCCTGACTTTTGTCGCACAGGCTTCTGTGGTCATGAGCATGGCTAGGTGGAAGAGTGGTCCAATTTTACTCCAATTTTCTAAAATTGCCACAGAAAATAGAAGCAGCATGTCATTTACTCTTCCCTCTGTGTAAGCTCGTGGAAGCCGGGTTCTAGGACAGGCAGAGTAGGTAGGAACAAAAGGCAAACGTCAGAAAATTGCCTCTGTTGACTCACAGGAGTCAAGGAAGATGTGGCGTCTTATTCATCTGTCTTTTGGGAAAAGAGTTTTGACCGTTTCGAATTCTCTAAATGTGCTTTTAAAATATGTGAACAAGTGTGTTTTGGTAAAGGTGTACACTGAAAAGTCACAGTGCGTCTACGTTAATCAGGAGGAATTGGGAGAAGGTGGCTCTGCTATGAAAAGTGAGGGTCAGGTTAGATGAGTGAGCTGGAAATGAGGTAATTATTTGAAACTTTTTTTTTTTTTGAGACGGAGTTCCACTCTTGTTACCCAGGCTGGAGTGCAATGGCGCTATCTCGGCTCACCGCAACCTCTGCCTCCTGGGTTCAGGCAATTCTCCTGCCTCAGCTTCCCGAGTAGCTGGGACTACAGGCACGCGCCACCATGCCCAGCTAATGTTTTGTATTTTTAGTAGAGACGGGGTTTCACCATGTTGACCAGGATGGTCTCTATCTCTTGACCTCGTGATCCACCAGCCTTGGCCTCCCAAAGTGCTGGGATTACAGGCGTGAGCCACCGCGCCCCGCCCCTATTTGAAACATTTTAAGAATTCAGAGCAATGGCTCTTAAACCCTTACCTAATTTTTTTAAGAAAAAGATAATGATAACTCATACAGGGAAATGTGAGATGATTTAGCAATAAGTGCATGGTTGATATTTAAAATCCAATCATGTCTCCATCTCTAGCTACTGCAAATTATAAACTAAAATAAATACTTTGGGTCAAACATTGCTGTACAACCCACAACACAAAAATACAGTTGTTTATACTAAGACAGACCGCGTGATAATCTAAGCTCATGGTTCCCAGACTTGCCCCAACTCCCGGGGAACATCTGGCAACCTCTGGGGCAGAGTTTCACTTGTCACATCAAGAGCGGTGCCACTGGAATCCGGGCAGTGGCGGCCGGCGATGCTGCAGTGTATCCTACGATGGAGACTGCAGCCTGACACAAAGAATCATTTGGCTCAAAACACAGCAGCACTGAGGCTGAGAAACCCTAACCTAAACCTACGATCACAGTGAAAAATGAAGGCAGCAAACATGGAAAACTCAAATCTGAGAATGTTGTTAAACCATTATCTGCATTTTTCCTCCAAACTACAGGAATTCCTAATGTATCTATCTAGTGATGGCTTCGCAAGTTATTTTTTTTTTTAATTTATTTTTTTGGGATGGAGTCTCTGTTGCCCAGGCTGAAGTGCAGTGGCACGATCTTGGCTCACTGCAACCTCCGCCTCCCAGGTTCAAGTGATTCTCCTGTCTCAGCCTCCCAAGTAGCTGGGACTACAGGCGCCTGCCACCAGGCCTGGCTAATTTTTGTGTTTTTAGTAAAGACGGGATTTTACCATATTGGTCAGGCTGCAAGTTGTTTATTAACAGCTAATTATCTTAGAATATTGAATGTAAGAGAGAGGAAATTAATATTGACCTTACCTTGTGAATATCATAATTAATAACTTCTTAGTACATTATTAAATACTTTGGTCATAATTCTGTAAGTTTTCATCTGTGTGTGTGTGTGTGTGTGCGTGTGTGTTTTGAGACAGTCTCACTCCATCTCCCAGGCTGGAGTGCAGTGGTGCAGTCCTGGCTCACTGCAACCTCCACCTCCCGAGTTCAAGTGATTCTCCTGCCTCAGCTTCCCCCGTAGCTGGGATTACAGGTGCCCACCACCACACCCAGCTAATTTTTAAAATTTTTCTTTTTAGTAGAGATTGAGTATCACCATGTTGACCAGGATGGTCTCCATCTCCTGACCTTGCGATCTGCCGGCCTCGGCCTCCCAGAGTGCTGGGATTACAGGCGTGAGCTCCCGCGCCCGGCCCAGCAGGGATTTTGGATGACCTTGCAAGGAGTCCAATTGTCAACGTTTATCATCTTTTGAACAACAAATTACAAATTCACCTTCATCTGTTCTCACCTTTCTTCTCTCCTGCAGTAAACCAATTTTTTCTCACCTTGTATTGCCTCCAAATTCCTGTAGGCTTTTACGAAATCCTAACCTAGAGATCAAGGCTTGGCAAACTTTTTCTGTAAAAAACTAGGTAGTTAATCTTTTAGACTTTATTACTCATACTGTCCCTCTTGAAACTAACTCTGCCGCTACAGTGCATACATGGCCAGGACAGTGCTTAAGTTAATGCGCGTGGCTCTACTCTTCCGATAAAACTATTTATAAA
This sequence comes from Saimiri boliviensis, assembly GCF_048565385.1. NCBI lineage: Eukaryota > Metazoa > Chordata > Mammalia > Primates > Cebidae > Saimiri > Saimiri boliviensis. The sequence continues at coordinate 119,240,083 of NC_133451.1, read as the reverse complement.
AACGGGCCACAGTTTGCCTGCCCCTGCTATAGGTGATTCCTTTTCTCTTCTCAATATTGAAACTATTCCTCAGTCAGGACCTTCTAAAATTAACTTTTAAAAAGCTAATGTAGGCCGGGGTAGGAGTTCGCTCCTGTAATCTGAGCACTTCACGAGGTCCAGGCAGGATGATCCCTGAGGCCAGAACTTTGCCACCGGCCTGGGCAACACAGGGAGACCCTGTCTCGAGATAAATTAGCTGGGCATGGTGACTTGCACCTGTGGTCCCAGCTACAGGGAGGAGCGAGGTGGGAGGATCGCTTGAGCTCAGAAGTTCGAGGCTGCAATGAGCTATATGATTGCAGCATTGCATTCTAGCCTGGGCAGCAGACTGAGATGTTGTCTCCAAAAGAAGAAAAACGTGTGACTGTATCCCTCCCCCCAACCTCGTTGTTTTTTGAGATGGGGTCTCCTGCTGTCACCCAGGCTGGAGTGTAGTGGGGTGATCTCAGCTCCCTGCAACCTCCACCTGCTGGGTTCAACTGATTCTCATGCCTCAGCCTCCTGAGTAGCTGGGACTATAGGCACACACCACCATGCCCGGCTTATATTTTTGTATTTTTAGTAGAGACAGGGTTTCACCATGTTGGCCAAACTGGTCTCGAACTCCTGACCTCAAATGGTCTGCCCTCCTTGGCCTCCCAAAGTGCTGGGATTGCAGGCATGAGCCACCGTGCCGGGCCTTTTACTGTACCTTTTCTACGTTTAGGTACACGGCACCATTGTGTTACAGTGTGCAGTACAGTAACCTGCTATACAGGTGTGTAGCCTGGAAGAGCAGCCTACCCTATATAGCCTAGGGGTGCAGCGGGCTGTGCCACTCAGGTATGTGCAAGACACTCTGATGTTTGTGCAAGGACATCACCTAAGGATGCATTTCTCAGAAGCTGGGGGCTACAAACATGACCGTGCTTCTAACCCATGAATCCAGTTGGTAAAAAGTGGTTCAGGAGAGGTGAAAAAACTCTGTAAATTATAATTGCTTGGGCCCTCCAAAAGAGCCCAGCCCATAAACATATATGTGGAAGTAAAATTTCTTTCCTTATTTCTTTCTTTTTTTTCTTTTTTTTCTTTTTTTTCTTTTTTTTTTTTTTTTTTTTTTGAGGCAGAGTCTTGCTGTGTCACCCAGGCTGTAGTGCAGTGGCGAGATTTTGGCTCACTGCAGCCTCTGCCTTCCAGGCTCAAGCAATTCTCCTGCCTCAGCCTCCTGAATGAGTAGCTGAGACTACAGGTGCGTGCCACCATGCCTGGCTAATTTTTTGTATTTTTAGTAGAGACCGGGTTTCGCTATGTTAGCTGGGACGGTCTTGATCTCCTGACCTTCTGATCTGCCCTCCTTGGCCACCTAAGTGCTGGAATTACAGGCGTGAGCCACCACGCCCAGCCTGTGGTAGTAAAATTTAATGAGGGAGGAAGTGATTAAGAAAAACAGAAGTCCAAAAAATGTGTACAAGGGTCTGGTAGAAAAGATCGTCTCACAGGCTTTCATTTTATAGGCCTGTGGAGTTTTAACCAGCTTTGTATCTAACATAACAAAAATGTGGAGAGACATTGCTCTACTCCGAAGTGTTTCTTTAAGCTTTATAGTTGTGTTGTTGCAGAATATTCAGGAGACTGGAGAGACCAATGGGAGAAACAGGAGGATTGTAGTAAGGTGGCCACCTGCTCAGCGGATTCACCTCTCAAGGCTGAGCGGCTGACAAAGACAGGGCTTGACTTTTTATACATCCAGGATGATGCCGCTGCTAACAGGTTCACAGAAGCCAGAACAAAGAACAGTTCATTAATCTGTAATACATCTTGTGAGGTATGTTAGATTTGAAAATAGCAATCTGAGAAACACATTGCACATTCTTTGGGCGTTATCTTGCCCTGTGACTTTGCAGCTGGTCTGCAAGAGAAACAGCAGTCTTGAGATGCCTGGGAACTTTGCTGAGAACGTGGGGAGAATAGATAAGGTGGGTTTTACAGGGAGTTGGTTAATTTCAAGCAGAGCTGGGGGCTAGGTTTTATACTGAACACACACAGTAAACTTTATTATGCAGCAATTACAGACTATTATTATTTAATTTCCCTCTTCAGTGTGAGTAACTTTTCTCATAATGCCTCAAAATTGTATCTTTTCCGCTAGACCTAGTGGTCAGCCTGTGTTCCCAGAAATGTTCCTTCCCAACATATTCACACAGCTATCTGCTTTCTGCTGTCTTCACTGCCATAGAGACTTAAGGCCAAGTCCCTATCCTCACGTGCCTGCATTCTCCATTTCCTGACACATGTGAGTTTCACACTGCCACGGAGTGAGCTTTTTGAATTATGGCCAGGTGCGTGCCTCACACCTGTAATGCCAGCACTTTGGGAGGTGGGGGCGGGTGGATCACTTGAGGTCAGGAGTTTGACGTCAGCCTGGCCAACATGGTGAAACCCCGTCTCTACTAAAAAAAGAATATATATATATACATATACATATATATGTGTATATATATATATGTATGCATATGTATATATATATATGGGTGTATATACATGTATATTTATATGTGTGTATATATACATCCAGGCGTGGTGGTATGCACCTGTAGTCCCAGCTACTTGGGAGGCTGAGACAGGATAATTGCTTGAACCCAGGAGGCAGAGGTTGCAGTGCGCCAGGATCATGCCACTGCATTCCAGCCTAGGTGACAGAGCAAGACTCGAACTCAAAACTAAATACGTTAATTAAATACACTAATTAAAATGAAAACGAATTATGAATTAGATAATGTCATCATGTTGACAAAACCCTTTAATGGCTTTTTACTGCTGTGAGAATAAAGGCGAACCCCCTCTCTCAGGCTCTTCGTGGCCTGCCTGACCCAGCCCCCCTGCCTGTCTCCCCAGCCTCATGTCACATCACATCAAATTTCTCCCATCTCTGCAGCTTGGGGATGTAAGCGTTATAACCCTAAGCTCAGAAGCCAAAAGCAGGGCCAGCGTGTCCTTGCACTGCCACTCTGGGACACGGTTTAACAAACACACAATGAATAGTTAAACTTCCTAGGAAAACACACCTGTGTTTCACAGTATCATCACTTGATGAGAGCCCAGACCCTCTGAAGTTGCATGTAAACTTGTAATTATCTGGCGGGAAAATAATCTCAAACGTTTTCATTTTATAGCCCTGTGGGGTATTAACCAGTTTTGTATCGAACCTGAGCAAACCGACTTTTAGTATTCTTCTATATTTCTGATGATCTACATAAACCTCTCCTCATGTTTTCTGAAGCTGACTTTATGTGACTAGTTCCTTAACTAATGACTGAGTTGAATAAAACCTCTGAGAGAGGTCCGTCGGTCTGTGTGTGTGTTAGGCTCATGTTAGTGAGCTGGTATTGGCAAACCCTTTAACACAGCCTGCTGACCTCAGTGGCTGCCCAGCGCAGCCTCCCTTGGGCCCCTAACGCTCCGCCTCCACGTGTCACTGTAGTCATTGCCCTCCCCGCTCCCATACTTCATTTTATTTTATTTTTTGCTAATTCCTGTGCATTTTTTCAGATCTTAGTTTAACTGTTACTCCTCAAGGAAGCTTTTCCCTTAATAAGAAAGAGCTAATCCTGGGATCATCATTGCAATAGTGGTAACTTTTTATGATGCAAAGCACAATTGGAGTTTGGATTTGTGTGGGTAACTATTTGATTGCCTTCCTCACCAGACTCTAAATTCCACAAGAATTTGTGTTTTTGTTGCTCTTTTTATCTCCAAGTGTTATACAGTCCCTGGCACATAAATACTCAATAAATACGTATTGTAAAAGGAAAAATGGGCTGGGCACGTTGGCTCACACCTGTAACCCCAGCACTCTGGGAGGCCAAGGTTGGTGAATCACCTGAGTCAGGAATTCAAGACCAGCCTGGCCAACAAGGGTCTCTACTAAAAATACAAAAACTAGCTAGGTGTGGTGGTGTGCACCTATAATCCCAGCTACTTGGGAGGCTTAGGCAGGAGAATCACTTGAACCAGGGAGGTGAAGGTTGCAGTGAGCTGAGATCACGCCACTGCACTCCAACCTGAGCTTCAGAGCAAGACTGAGTCTCAAAAAAAAAAAAAGGATAAATAGCCAGGTGTGGTGACTCATGCCTGTAATTCCAGCATTTGGGAGGCCAAGGCAGGAGGTTCGCCTAAGTCCAGGAGTTTGAGACCAGCCTGGGCAATATGGCAAGATCTTGTCTCTATAAAAAATACAAAAATTAGCGGGGCCTCAGTGGCACATACCAGTAGTCCCAGGTACTCAGGAGGCTGAGGTGGGAGGATCACTTGAGCATGGAAGGTCAAGATTGCAGTGAGCCACGATCATGCCACTGCACTCCAGCCTGGGTGACAGAGCAAAACCCTGTCTCAAAAAAAAAAAAAAAAAAAAAAAAAAAAGCCGTAAGTCTTGGCTATTTGAGATAAGTAGACCTGGGAAGCCTTTGACTGGAGGAGCCTCCAGTGGTATGGAATGCCTGGGATTATCTCACCACACTGAGAAGATGTCTCATATTCGTATATGGTACGAATTGGTACATTGGGCAACAAATTTATCAGTAAAGTAGAATATTTAGTTTTGTTCTGTAATTTTAACTTGGAAAAGTGGTCTGTACCTGTGCAGGGATGTCAAGCTGTGAGTTTATTTATAGCCAAACTACTAATGCATATCTGGGTTACGGATTAGCAAGAGAGGCTCAGGAAGTCTCACAGCTCGCAGGAATCTAGACCAACTCTTCCTATTTTCAATGGAAAGGCAGGGCAGTCAGCTTGAAATAGTCCATGTCGGGCTGAAGGAAGGAGAGGTAAATGACCTCACTGCAGTTAGTGTTTTGCTCTTGTGCAGAGCAAGGAAAGGAATTACAGGAGAGAGAGGAGATAAAGAATTCACAGCATAAGGAAGGAATTTGTAGCTTTGATTTTTCAGATGTTCTGATTGGAATGTGATAAATACTATCAGTGGTACGTGGAAGTTAAAAACACGTAGGTAGGGAATGGCAAAAGATGGATAAGTATGCATTGCCGTTACGCCTTGACACACTGGAACATATGTAAGAGAATGGGACTTTCGCCCTGGAAAGAATTAAGTATGAAACTGGAAATTCACTCACATGAGAAGGAGGAATCCTCTGTGACAATAGGTGGATGTGGTAGAATGATAAATAGAAAGGATGTGAATTTAGATTATTACTTTTCCTTTCAAAATAGCGATTTAAGTCAGTTGCTCATTTGCTGCCTGCCAGGTAAGGTTCAGAATGCTTTCTGTCCCCTCATCTACGCTGAGTGGTCGATGCTTTTCTTTTTCACTGAGAAATAGAGCCAACATGTTGCAAGTCTCCAGAGAACGACATTCAGATGCTTGAAGCCCAGCTGTCCTTTCCACACGCACAAACTGTATCTCCCTGAAAGTGTTCACAGACAGATAACAGGCTCGCTGAAGGGGATAGTTGGGGAAGTCGAGGCTGGGCAAAGCTGTGGATGTGAGGTTCACATTTCTCAAAGGAAGCCGTTGATGGAAATGTAAACTATTTTCAAGAAGTGTATTGATGTAAAATAAAATTTTTAATATTTCTTTTTTTTTTTTTTTTTTTGAGCCAGAGTTTCGCTCTTGTTACCCAGGCCAGAGTGCAATGGCGCGATCTCGGCTCACCACAACCTCCGCCTCCTGGGTTCAGGCAATTCTCCTGCCTCAGCCTCCTGAGTAGCTGGGATTACAGGCACGCGCCACCATGCCCAGCTAATTTTTGTATTTTTAGTAGAGACGGGGTTTCACTATGTTGACCAGAATGGTCTCGATCTCTTGACCTCGTGATCCACCCACCTCGGCCTCCCAAAGTGCTGGGATTACAGGCTTGAGCCACCGCGCCCGGCCCAATTTTTAATATTTCTATGGGGAATTTTATATCTTGCAGCGTTCTGTAAATAAACATTAAAGTCCACCCTTTACTTAAAAAAGAAAATAGATTAAAACTGTATGTGAAAAAGGTTTTTCCCCTAACCGTTTTAATGAGTCCTCTGAACACTCTAGTCAGCTGGATTACCCTGCTGTTTCAGATAGGAGAACTGTGACCATTCCAGAGATACAGGAGGACTTTCTATTTGAAAAAGAGGGTGGAAGTGAGGGAGGTGAAGGTTCCTGTTGCAATCTTCACTCTTATCACTGTTCTTTGGCCTGCGGAATTTCTGAAACTAAAAGCTACTCTCCTGCATCTGATGTTAACATTCAGAGCTTCAGATAGTTATTCCTTCAGCTGATGTTAACATTCAAAACTACTATAGGCCAGGAACTAACCAGGTAAATTTCCTCTGCGAATATGCTGTCTGTGTCATCATTGTGGAGTTAGATTGCTTGTGTGGATGGAAAAAGAGAAATAGAATTAGTTTCCTAGGACTACAGGGATAGGGAATATGCTTCACCCCTTTAGACTAAAATCTCTTTCCAAACATTTATAAAAAACGATGTGTCAGCCAGGCGCAGTGACTCACGCCTGTAATCCCAGCACTGTGGGATGCCGAGGCAGGCAGATTACCTGAGGTTGGGCGTTTGAGATCAGCCTGACCAAATGGAAAAACCCCGTCTCTACTAAAAATACAAAATTAGCCAGATGTGTTGGCGGGAGCCTGTAATCCCAGCTACTCGGGAGGCTGAGGCAGGAGAATCGCTTGAACCCGGGAGGCGGAGGTTGCAGTGAGTCAAGATTGTGTCATTGCACTCCAGCCTGGGCAAGAAGAGCAAAGCTCTGTCTCAAAAAAAAAAAAAAAGACCTGTGAATATTCATCAAGAACATCTTCCCCACCCTGCGCCTGTTTATATTGATTTCTTGGGGTAATTTAATTTGCTTTATGGGTGGAATTGAATTAATGTGGAGTCGTAGTCAGTGATGAACTGCTTGATAAAAATGAAAACCTACTTCCTCAGTTTAGTTCTCTTCATCCTTCTGAAAATCTACATGAACTTCCCTTCTTGCCCGAAACTATAAACACAGCCAGGCTTTAATAAAGAGCCTTCTGGCCAGTGAGGTGGCTCGCACCTGTAATCCCAGCACTTTGGGAGGCCGAGGTGGGCGGATCACAAGGAGTTCGAGACCAGCCTGGCCAACATGGTGAAACTCCATCTCTACTAAAAATACAAAAACTAGCCTGGTGTGGTGGTGCGTGCCTGTAGTCCCAGTTACTCAGGAGGCTGAGCCAGCAGAAACGCTTGAACCCAGGAGGCGGAGGTTCAGTAAGTTGAGATCGTACCATTGCACTCCAGCCTGAGCAACAGAGCAAGACTCTATCTCAAAAAAAAAAAAAAAAAAAAAAAATCAAAAGGAAAAGAAACTAAAGGGCCTCCTAAGCCCGCATCAGCATCCTTTCTAACTCACTTATTTGCCCCGTTTCTACATCGCTTCAGTCAGAGCCAACTAGATGCCCACATGGACCATTCCCGCAGGCACCTTTGCATTCCAGAGGCTTCAGGGCTCATTCTGACAACTTAGTTTGGAGTCATACTCTACTCTGCTGCCATTCTGTGTTCAATCTATCAGCAATGCCAGTTGGCTCATCAATGGATGTCCCACAGCAAACACCCTCCGTCTTCTGTGCTGTCTGTCACCCTAGTCGAAGTTGTGATTTTTCTCCGGACTGCAGTGCTCAGCTCCAGCTGGCTGCCACCACCCAGGCCTTCCTTGACCTGTCCTCCACAAAGACAGCCCTTCTGAACACTCTCTGGAATCCGCGCTCGATCTCTGCCCTCTTACCCTACATGGCTTTCTTTGCAACATTGATCATGACCTGATGTAACATCATATACTTAACTTCCTGTCTGGAATGGGAAAGGCATTCAAGGAACTGTGAGCAAGAAAACCAGCCAGTGTTCTCAAAACAGTCACTGCGTGTCAGGCATTTGTCTTACCTGAAAGGGCAAAACCAAGATCTCTGGCACTGACGAACAGATGAGGCTGCTTGATTCTGAAGTTTTGCAGTACAGTCTTATCTAAAAAGCTCTCTCTCTCTGTAAATTAGCTTTTGTTTTGTTTTTTTGTTTGTTTGTTTGTTTGTTTGTTTGTTTGTTTTGTCAGACTGAAGGCTACTTAGTGAAACAGCTTCTCTAGTATGCCTACAATATTTCATCATGACCCAGCAACTGTTAAGTTTTGTGGATGTCTCCTGAGTACATGAAAGAAAACAGTTGAAGGAATTAACAAAATGATGCTGAGTGAGAAAATTCCCGGGATGACAGCACCAGCTGACCCTGATCAGAACAAAAGGTGGGAGATTCACAGAGGGTACCTGGAAGGAACAAATAAATGGAACTGATTATTTCCTAGCTGTTTGGCTATGTCAAGAAAAGCTTTTAGCTCCAGAGGACAGAATAAGGGATGAATTTGTGTTTGGTACACTTGGGGAGGAAAAAAAAAAAAAAAACACTAAACCTGCAGAGAGATAACTGTTAACTCCATCAAAACAAAGTCGTTGATGGTTTAATGAAATGCTGATTTGACTGTATCAGAATGGTGTGGCCAGGGAGTCATCTGTAGCAAGTAAAAGTAAGATAATCCTTCCTTTCTCTCTTTTTTTTTTTTTTTTTTTTTTGAGACGGAGTTTCGCTCTTGTTACCCAGGCTGGAGTGCAGTGGCGCGATCTCGGCTCACCGCAACCTCCGCCTCCTGGGTTCAGGCAATTCTCCTGCCTCAGCCTCCTGAGTAGCTGGGATTACAGGCATGCGCCACCACGCCCAGCTAATTTTTTGTATTTTTAGTAGAGATGGGGTTTCACCATGTTGACCAGGATGGTCTCGATCTCTCGACCTCGTGATCCACCCACCTCGGCCTCCCAAAGTGCTGGGATTACAGGCGTGAGCCACCATGCCCGGCCTCCTTTCTCTTTTCTTTTCTTTTTGAAACGGAGCGAGTAGCTGGGACTTACAGGTGTGCCAACATGCCTGGCTATTTTTTTCTGTATTTTTAGTAGAGACAGGGTTTCACCGTGTTGGCCAGGATGGTCTCGATCTGTTGACCTCGTGATCCGCCCGCCTCGGCCTCCCAAAGTGCTGGGATTACAGGCGTGAGCCACCGCTCCCGGCCTTGTTGTGGAGTGTTTAACCTGTAGCATTTATATATTAATTGGGTACAATGGGATGTATGGTTTGCAGTGCTGCCTGACCTGGGGTGGCTTGAGCCCGTGTGCCTGCAGCTCTGACCGCAGAGTGGCCGGGAAGGACTTAGGAGAACTGGCACTCTGGGAACCCCCTAGGGCTGGGGCTTTCATGACGTAAATAGCATCAATGCCAGTCTGACGTGGAAAGATGACCTGTGCGGGCCTGGTCCTCTCTGACCTTGAGACACTCGTGATGCCAGGGGTGTGTCTGTGCTTCTGTGTCGAGTGTGCGTGCCTGCTCTTCCCACCACTCTGCAGCTTTCTGGGGATGAGCCCCCTCTGCTACAACAGCACTGAGGAGGTCAAACAGCCCTCGGCACTGGACACCCCTAGAAGCAGGTGCAGAAGAGGGGCGGTCAGTGCACCTGAGGCTGACGTGACGGCTGACAGTCTGAAGAGTGCTCCGTGTTCCCACCGTCCTCAGCACTTTACCTTTGTTCTCAGCACTGATCACGTTGATCAGAAATTCCAGCCTCATCCCGGCCAGAGCACACGCAGGGGGCAGAGGGGATTTCTATTCTGAGATTCCCTTACAACTGCAGCCACCACTTACTCCCACAGTCTGGCGGGGAGCACGTGCATTTATTAGACTGACTGCCATCGGGAAGACACACTTGGGAGAAGGTAACCAGGGTTGAAAACAGGATATTGGCGAAGAATATTTCCACAGGGTTTTAGGGCTATGGGTGGTGACTTCCAAGGTAGGTTCTGCAAGGCAGAGAACGCTAGAGGTCAGGCAGAGTTCATGGGGCGCTAGCCCTGGATTCGGATTCAGGATCACAGTGAGGCGAGGATCCCCTCCCTTCCTTCCTTCCCTCTTTTGCTCCCGCCTTCCCTCCCTCCTTCCTTCCTTCCTTCCCTCCCTCCCTCCTTCTTTCCTTCCTTCCTTTCTTCCCCCCTCCCCTTTCTCTCTTTCTGTCTTTCTCTCTCCCTCTCTCTCTCTCTCTCTCTCTTTTTTGAGATGTAGTCTCGCTCTGTCACCCAGGCTGGAGTGCAGTGGCACAATCTCAGCTCACTGCAACCTCTGCCTCCCGGGTTCAAGTGATTCTCCTGCCTCAGCCTCCCGAGTAGCTGGGACTACAGGTGCATGCCACCACACCTGGCTAATTTTTTCTGTTTTTAGTAGAGACCAGGTTTCACTGTGCTGGCCAGGGTGGTCTTGATCTCCTGACCTCATGATCCACCTCAGCTTCCCAAAGTGCTGGGATTACAGGTGTGAGCCACCGCTGTTTTTCCTGCTATTCAGGCTACTGTAGGTGGTTCACGGTCTTATCTTTCCAGAGCAATTGCTGGAAGCCAATAGTTACCGTAGCTTTCATTGGTCTTAGTATTGTTTCACATCTGGGTAGGCCCTTATGTTGGTTTCAGGAAGAGCTTTCATGCCGGTTCCTAGGAGACTGCCCCACCCCTGACTGGACCATTACAGAAGGAAGGTGACATAGTGTGACCACTTCTCTGTGTCTGTGGGTGGTGGAGAGACAGAGTGTCATGAAATAGATTGTATTATTATTATTATTATCTTTTTTAAATCTTTTTAAAAATCTTTTATCTTTTTTTTTTTTTGAAACACAGGGGTTTCACCATATTGGTCAGGCTGGTCTCGAACTCCTGACCTCAGGTGATCTGCCGGCCTCAGCCTCCCAAAGTGCTAGGATTACAGGCATGAGCCACCGTGCCTGGCAACAGATTTTATTACAGATGCTGCTAGATGCTGCTCTGTTTTTGATACTCAGGTGGTTGGTTTAATTGGCTGACAGCATTAAGCGACCCCATCCAGGCCCCCCTGTTTTTCCTACTTCAAGTGGGCTTCTCTCATCTGGATTTGCCATGATTCTTTTGTGCTAATTCTCCCTGCTCCCTTGCTGTGCTAGAGCCCGCAAGAGTAAAGTATTAAATTTTCAGAAATTTTTCAGCCGGCTGACACCACATTTCTACCACGAAATCAGTCACAACGGGTGAACTTCCATAGGGAATCCATGAACACTACAAATCAGGGCTTCCTTGGTGCAGCTGATTGTTAAACATTTACCAGGACAAGTGTAGTGGCTCCTGTCTGTCATTCCAGCACTTTGGGAGGCTGAGGCAGGAGGATCACTTGAGCCCAAGAGTTCAAGACCAGCCAGGGCAAGAGAGCAAGACCTCATCACTATGAAAAAATAAAAAAGAAATATCAGGGTGTGGTGGCGCATGCCAGTGGTCCCAGCTACTTGGGAGGTTGAGGTGGAAGGACAGCTAGCTACAATCACGCCACTGTGCTCCAGCCTGGGCAACAGCAAGACCGCAACTTTCTCAGGCAACAAGCAAAATGTCAACTCTAAAAAAAAAAAAAGGCCGGGCGCGGTGGCTCACGCCTATAATCCCAGCACTCTGAGAGGCCGAGGTGGGTTAATCACGAGGTCAGGAGATCGAGACCATCCTGGTCAACAAGGTGAAATCTTGTCTCTACCAAAAATACAAAATTAGCCAGGCATGGTGGTGCACGCCTGTAATCCCAGCTACTAAGGAGGCTGAGGCAGGAGAATTGCTTGAACCCAGGAGGCAGAGGTTGCAGTGAGCTGAGATCATGCCATTGCACTCCCCCTGGGCGACAGAGAGAGATTCCGTCTCAAAAAAAAAAACAAAGGGAAAAAATACACATCTGATTTATTTCTTTTTGGTGGGGGCCGGGGACATGGTCTAAAATCTTTTGCCCAATCTGGAGTGCAATGGTGTGATCTCAGCTCACTGCAACCTCTACCTCCTGGGTTCAAACGATTTTCCTGCCTCAGTCTCCCAAGTAGCTGGGATTACAGGTGCCCGCCACCATGCCCAACTATTTTTTGTGTTTTTTCAGGAGAGACAGAGTTTCACCATGTTTGCCAGGCTAGTCTTGAACTCCTGACCTCAAGTGATCTGCCCACCTCGGCCTCCCAGAAGTGCTGGGATTACAGGCGTGAGCCGCTGCCTCCGGCCAACTGCACCTGATTTTATCATGTGACTGCAGCAAACAGAAACCATGGGATTTCAGGATGGCCAGTTTTGGGTAAAAGGTTTCTCAAGATTCCCGCAAGGCATAATTTGGTTTTGGGAGTTCCTTGACCAATAGTTATTCTTATAAATCTGGAAAAAGCACCACGGAGGAGTATATATCCTTTAAAATTAAGAATTTTTACACCCAATTTTGATTTGAATCTAACTGTTCTTGTCAATGATAGGCAAGAACGTCTGATGAAGAAAGTCAAGCATCATTTTCTTCACTTCAGGGAGAAACTGTTGGGAGCAGCTGGCGCTGTGCTGCAGGCGGGATCAGACACCCCATCCTAGGGCTGGTCCTGTTCCCTCCGCAGTCTAGAGCTAGGGAGCTGCCGGCAGAGGAGCGTAGGTTCCAAAGCCAACTGTGTCCTCTGCGACGAGCTCTGAGTCCTCGTGTGAATTAAATCACCTCTCTTGTACCTCAGTTTCATCATCTATCAAACAATAAAAGCGGCAGCCTCCCTGGGTTGTTAGAAAATGTTACACGAGGGCCGGGTGCGGTGGCTCACGCCTGTAATCCCAGCACTTTGGGAGGCCAAGGCGGGCGGATCACGAGGTCAAGAGATCGAGACCATCCTAGCCAAACAGTGAAACTCCATCTCTACCAAAAATACAAAAAAAATTAGCCTGGTGTGGTGGCATGCGCCTCTAGTCCCAGCTACTCAGCTGAGGCGGAAGAATCGCTTGAACCCAGGAGGCAGAGGCTGCACTGAGCAGAGATCGTGCCACTGCACTCCAGCCTGGGTGACAAGAGGGAAACTCCACCTCAAAAAAAAAAAAAAAAAAAAAATTGTAAGGAATTTGAGGACTAGAGACTGATTGATAATCCCTCAGCGAAAGCTGTGTATCTGATTTCGCCTCCTCTGATGTGTAGGTTTACACAGAAAAATCATAGCCATAAGTTACATCTATGCGTACCTGGTCACATCATAAAGAAGAATGACCCTCTGCCATCTCTGGAGTATAGGTACCAGAGTCCCAGTTCTAAGCATACCAGTGAATCAACAAAAAGATGCCTCTTCAGCTTCCTGGGACCATGCATTCTGTCCCAGAGTCTCTGGTAGACCAGAACAGATATACAGGGCTCTGGTGAACTGATTCCCACCTGAGGGTTGGGAAGGAGCACACCAGTTCTTTTAAGCTAAGCTCTGGCCCTGGCTGGTGTGAGAACACTGTGAAGGCACCCCGCTGAGGACTAGAGTTACCTGATTTTGTCAAGGCAAAACCAGGGCCTGAACGTGTATGTGTGTCTGAGAACAGCGAGAGTGATAGGCCTAGCTTCACAAAACATGAACATATGCAGAGATATTCATTAGAATTCTTTTTCAACTTTTCAGAGATTTGGCTTTTTTCAAGATAAAAAGCTGAGGTTAAAAAAAGAAAAGGTCTTTGTTGAATGACCTGGAAAAGCAGCTGAATATTTTTCCTATACAGGAGGAAGGAACTCATGCTATTTTCCTTCAAATATTGTCAGGACTACTCTCTATTATAGCTTATGAAACACACTAACTGTCGTGCTATGAATCTGTGAACTTTCATTATAAAAATGGAGAAATATAAACTACTCTTCTGAGTTTCATCGCCCCAAAACAACAAGTTAATTAATTTGATAGAGAATAGTTTTTGCAATTCCCTTTCCTCTGTTAAGGTTTTAATTCGTGTGACTGAAATCATTCTATGTATAATTACAAGAAACAGTTAATTTGGTTTGATCATTAAATTAAAAGTCTATGTGGAACCTTGTTTTTAAAATTTATTTTTTGAATAGATAATAACTTTCCTTATCTGTTTCTCCATCAAACACCCCTCTACAGAGTCTGAATGTACATATTTCTTTTTAATAAGCCAATTATGTCATACTTTTCTATATATTTTCCCCCACATAATATATTATGAAATTTTTTCTTTGTGGTTTTCTTTTCCTTTTTTTTTTTTTTTTTTTTTTTTGAGACAGAGTCTCTCTCTGTCACCCAGGCTGGAGTAATCTCGGCTCACTGCAACCTCTGCCTCTTGGGTTCAAGCGATTCTCCTGCCTTAGCCTCCTGAGTAGCTGAGATTACAAACGTGTGCCACCATGCCCAGCTAATTTTGTATTTTTAGTAAAGTCAGGGTTCTGCCATGCTAGCCAGGCTGGTCTCAAACTCCGAACCTCAGGAGATCCTCCTGCCTCAGCCCCCCAATGAGGGGATTACAGGTGTGAGCCACCATGCCCCATAAAATTCTATCTAAAGACTTTGTGTGTGTGTGTGTGCGTGCACGTGTGTGTGCATGCGTGTGTGCATGTGCGAGCGTATGCGTGCATGGGCGTGTGTGTATGTGCGTGCATGTGTGTGTGCTTGCATGTGTGTGTGTGTGTGTGTGGTTATAGCCGCATGTGTTTTCAAAAACACTAGTTTTAGATATTAAGCTCCCTGTCAATAATTTGTTTTCAAATTTTCACTGTAACACAATGTTACAATAAATAGCTTTGCATAATGTAATTTCATATATGTGCAGTTATATATGTGGAGTGAATTTCCTAGAGACAGAAATACTGGATGCAAAAATATGTGCTTTGTAATTCTGATGGATGTCATAGTTCTTCACAGAACTCACACACGCTTTTCCTTCAAGTCTCTTTTCCCCCTTATTCTGGCCCATGGTATAATCAAATCTTCTTTAATGCATTTATTTTTATTTACTCTACATACAGAATACATGTGTGTGTGTATTCGTGTGTGTAAATGTATGTGTATATGCACACATATGCATGTTCACACAAGGAGACTTAAGAATAATAAAACACCTCTGAACCCATCACCTAGTTTATACAAGAAAGAATAGAATATTAACTAGTATCTTAGAAGCTTTCTGTGAGCTTCTCCCTGATTGCTTCTCTCTCCCTTCCTTCCTGAAATAACTGCTATTTTAAATTTTATATTTATAAATATATATATTTATATATATACAGAATCTCACTGTGTTCCCTAAGGTGGTCTCAACCTCATTGGCTGAAGTGATCCCTCCATCTCGGCCTCCCTAAGTGCTGGGACTACAGGCATGAGCCACTGTGCCCAGCTTGTGTTGACATCTTGTCCATTGACGCATTGTCTGGTTTTCATGGTTTACAGACGGTATTTATACATTAAGGAAGTTGGTCCTTTGTCTGTGATGTCAGTTGTTTTGATGTTCCTTCTGTGGTCTTTGCCAAGTAGTCAAATCTTCTGTAGTTTTGAAGTTTGCATTATGCTTGGACAAATCTTCCCCACTGTGAGATTGTTAAAAAGAAAATTCCCTCTTTAATGAATAGTTTCCTTTTCCTCTTTTCAACTGGTTTCTTTCTTTCTTTCTTTCTTTCTTTCTTTCTTTTTCTTTCTTTCTTTTTTTCTGAGGCAGAGTCTCACTCTGTCACCAGGCTGGAGTGCAGTGGCACAATCTCAGCTCACCGCAACCTCTGCCTCAGGGCTTAAGTGATTCTCCTGCCTCAGTCTCTTGAGTAACTGGAATTACAGGCATCCACCACCACATCTGGCTAATTTTTATATTTTTAGTAGAGACGGGGTTTCATGGTGTTGGCCAGGCTGGTCTCAAACTCCTGATCTTAAGTGATCTGCCTGCCTTGGCTTCCCAAAATGCAGGATTACAGGCACGAGCCACCGTGCCTGGCCTCAGTTGTTATGTTTACATAGACCCTTTTCTGAATTTCGGAATTGGTCATCGTTCCTTAGAATAGCACTCCCAGGCCGGGCGCGGTGGCTCAAGCCTGTAATCCCAGCACTTTGGGAGGCTGAGGTGGGTGGATCACAAGGTCAAGAGATCGAGACCATCCCGGTCAACATGGTGAAACCCCGTCTCTACTAAAAATACAAAAAATTAGCTGGGCATGGTGGCACATGCCTGTTATCCCAGCTACTCAGGAGGCTGAGGCAGGAGAATTGCCTGAACCCAGGAGGCGGAGGTTGCAGTGAGCCGAGATCGCGCCATTGCACTCCAGCCTGGGTAACAAGAGCGAAACTCCATCTCAAAAAAATAAATAAATAAATTAAATTAAATTAAATTAAAAAAAAAAAAAAAAGAATAGCACTCCCAACATG
Organism: Saimiri boliviensis; assembly: GCF_048565385.1. Taxonomy (NCBI): domain Eukaryota; kingdom Metazoa; phylum Chordata; class Mammalia; order Primates; family Cebidae; genus Saimiri; species Saimiri boliviensis. Next base: position 119,223,818 of record NC_133451.1, on the reverse strand, counting down.
GAACAATACTTACATACAGAGTCTATATACAGAGTCTTACATTTTTGCTTTTTCAGAATCTCAATTAGAAAATGGCCAGTGTAGGCTGGGCATGGTGACTCGCACCTGTAATCCCAGCACTTTGGGAGGCTGAGGTAGGCAGATCACGAGGTCAGGAGTTTGAGGGCAGCCTGACAGACATGGTGAAACCCCGTCTCTACTAAAAACCAAAAATTAGCATGATGGTGCACAACTGAAGTCCCAGCTACTCAGGAAGCTGAGGCAGGAGAATCACTTGAACCCAAGAGGTGAAGGTTGAAGTGAGCCAAGATCGTGCCACTGCACTCCAGCCTGGGTGACAGAGCAAGATGCTGTCCGAAAAAAAGAAAAGAAAAAGAAAATGGTTAGTGTTGGCAGGGCGCAGTGGCTCACCCCTACAGTCTCAGCACTTCGGGAAGCCAAGGCGGGCAGATCGCGAGGTCAGGAGTTCAAGACCAGCCTGACCAACATGTCGAAACACCATCTCTACTAAAAAGACAAGTATTAGCCTGGTGTAGTGGCGCACACCTGTAATCTCAGCTACTCAGAAGGCTGAGGCAAGAGAATCGCTTGAACCCAGGAGGCAGAGGTTGCGGTTAGCTGAGATCGTGCCACTGCACTACAGCATGGTTGACAGAGTGAGACTCCCTCTCAAGGAAAAAAAAGGCCAGCGTCAAATAATTAAAACCTTATCCTTGGAACTTCTGATTCTCTTGGTGTGGTAGCTACAAATTTTACAGAAAACAGTCACTAAATCAGAATTTTTATTTTATTTTATTTTTTATCTTAGAGATAGGGTTTTGCTTTGCTACCTAGGGTAGAGTGCAGTGGCATGAATCATGGCTCACTGCAACCTAGAACTCCTGGGCTCAAGTGATCCACCTTCACCTTCCTCTGAAGTAGCTGGGACTGCAGTCAAGTGCTGCTATGCCTGGCCACTAATTCAAAACGTAAAGAATATCTGGCCAGGTGTGGTGGCTCACACCTGTAATCCCAGCATTTTGGGAGGCCAAGGTGGGTGGGTCGCCTGAGGTCAGGAGTTCCAGACCTGCATAGCCAATATGATGAAACCCTGTTTCTACTAAAAATACAAAAAATTAGCTGAGCCTGGTGGCATGCGCCTGTAGTCTTAGCTACTCAGGAGGCTGAGGCAGGAGAATCGCTTGAACTCAGGAGGCGGAGGTTGCAGTGAGCCAAGATCGCGCCATTGCACTCCAGCCTGGGCAACAGGTGTGAAACTCTGTCTCAAAGAAACAAAAAAAGAAAAAAAAAGAGAGAAAAGAACATCTGGCTTTGAAAGTACTCTGCATATTTTAATATTAAAATCTGTTTTCTTTTTGTTTGCTTTTGAGATGGAGTCTTGCCTGTTGCCTGGCTGAAGTGCAGTGGCATGGTCTTGGCTCACTGCAACCTCCGCCTCCAGGGTTCAAGCGATCCTCCTGCCTCAGCCTCACAAGTAGCTGGGACTACAGGTGCGCGTCACCATGCCCAGCTAAATTTTTTGTATTTTTAGTAGAGACAGGGTTTTACCGTGTTGGCCAGGATGGTCTCGATCTCAAGACCTGGTGATCTGTGCCCACCTCAGCCTCCCAGAGTGCTGGGATTATAGGCGTGAGCCACTGAGCACGGACAAAATCTGTTTTCATTGTTAAAGAGTGTTAATACCAGTTACAAAGCAGTGCTGTTAACATTTTAATGTGTTTTCTTTCTATTTATTTCTGTATGATTGTGTACATATTTTTATGTTAAAAATAAATTAGAATAGGGATATTTAGTATATTAGACCCTGCTGATTTTTTTTTTTTTTTTTTTTGAGACGGAGTTTTGCTCTTGTTACCCAGGCTGGAGTGCAATGGCGCGATCTCGGCTCACCGCAACCTCCGCCTCCTGGGTTCAGGCAATTCTCCTGCCTCAGCCTCCTGAGTAGCTGGGATTACAGGCACGTACCACCATGCCCAGCTCATTTTTTTGTATTTTTAGTAGAGACGGGGTTTCACTATGTTGACCGGGATGGTCTCGATCTCTTGACCTCGTGATCCACCTGCCTCGGTCTCCCAAAGTGCTGGGATTACAGGCGTGAGCCACCGCGCCCGGCTGATTTCTTATTATAATTTGATACAAACATCTTTCTGTGTCAGTAGAAATCTAATCATTCTAATGGCTATACGGCTACAGTCTATTGGTTTCCTGTAAGTGAATTACCCAGGTTTTTATTGAATCCAGTTATGTTGTTTATAATTTTTGCTTATCTGTACATATGATCAACAATACAGCCTGGTTTCAGTCACACATAGTTCTGCTGTTTGGGCCAGAGTTTCCAGGAATGTGTAGTTCTTTTTTTTTTTTTTTTTTTTTTTTTTGAGATGGAGTCTCCCTCTGTCACCCAGGCTGGAGTGCGATGGTGTAATATTGGCTCACTGCAACCTTCGCCTTCCGATTTCAAGTGATTCTCCTGCCTCAGCCTCCCAAGTAGCTGGGATTACAGGTATGTGCCACCATGCCCAACCAATTTTTGTATTTTTAGTAGACACGGGTTTCATCATCTTGGCCAGGCTGGTCTCAAACTCCTGACCTCAGGTGATTCACCCACCTCAGCCTCCCCAAGTGCTGGGATTACAGGTGTGAGCCACCTCACCCGGCCCAGTAAAGTGCATTTCAAATGGAGATGACGCATAGAAATTGGGAACTTTTTGAATGTCTGTGGAACCGGCCCGGCCACTTAAAAATAATCCAGGATCGGCCGGGCGCAGTGGCTCAAGCCTGTAATCCCAGCACTTTGGGAGGCCGAGGCGGGTGGATCACGAGGTCAAGAGATCGAGACCATCCTGGTCAACATGGTGAAACCCCGTCTCTACTGAAAATACAAAAAACCAGCTGGGCATGGTGGCGCGTGCCTGTAATCCCAGCTACTCAGGAGGCTGAGGCAGGAGAATTGCCTGAACCCAGGAGGTGGAGGTTGTGGTGAGCCGAGATCGTGCCATTGCACTCCAGCCTGGGTAACAAGAGCGAAACTCTGTCTCAAAAAATAATAATAACAATAATAATAATCCAGGATCCACAGTCAGCAGCGAGAAAAGTGCTTGCATTAAAAAGTGGTTCCTACTCACTTACTTGAGGAGCATTAAGAGAACACATGTGGCATGAACTCCAATGTGCAAAATCATGTTTGTGTTTGATGAAGAGGGGCCACTGAGCTGATACCAGTCTAGGAATACCCAGAGCAGAGTCAGTGAATGTATAAATTCTAATTCTACCCGGAGAGAGAGGCACACTTCAGAGCTTTCCCTCTAGAACTGCACCAACCAACACTAGCCGCTAGCCACATGCGCTTATGTAAATTCCAACTGCTTAAAATGAAACGAAATGGAAAATCAGTTATTCAGCACTGACCAAGTTTAAGTGCCCAGTAGCCACCTGTGGCTAGCAGTGACCGTATCAGAAGGCACAGCTCTAGAGCACTGCCATGCTTTCAGAAAGCACTGTGCCAGGAAATCAAACTGACAGCCCTTTGCAAAATACACGAGAGCCAGAAACTGACTTGGGAGGATCCTATTAGAAGGCTATTTTTGTAGCCCATTTGAAGATGGTGTTAGTAAAAAGGGCTAAGAGATTGATAGGAGATGATATTCAGTTATTATAGCGGATAAAATGGGATGCTGTAACTTGTGCCTTGGGAGACTGGGAGATAGAAATGTCACGAAGAGAAATACAGAGCTCAGAAGGAAGAGCCAGGCGCGGGAGGGAAGGCCCTCCGGGGATACGCTAGGTTCAATCCTCCCGAAAGCAGGTCAAAGTTCTGGCACTGAAAACGCTTGAAGCCTTAGACTGATGAGTACATGTTTGGCATGAGCCAGACAACGATTTTCTTTTTTCTAGTTTCTTATTTGTTGTTCTTTTGTTTTGTGGGTGTCTCGATTTTTGTTTTAACTTTTTTTTTTTTTTAATTTGAGATGGAGTTTTGCTCTTGTTGCCCAGGCTGGAGTACAGTGGCATGATCTCAGCCCACTGCAACGTCTGCCTCCTGGGTTCGAGTGATTCTCCTGCCTCAGTCTCCTGAGTAGCTGGGATTACAGGTGCCCGCCACCGTGCCTAGCCAATTTTTTGTATTTTTAGTAGAGATGGGGTTTCTCTGTGTTGGGCAGGCTGGTCTTGAACTCCTGACCTCAGGTGATCCGCCTGCCTTAACTTTCCAAAGTGCTGGGATTACAGGCATAAACCACCGCACCCAGCCTTATTACAACTTTTATTTGTTGACTAGACATACACAAGCCTATTAGGAAGTTTACTTTTCATAAAATTAGGTAAAATTTATATTGAGTCAGGTGAACAAATCTCAAGTGTATACAGTTCAATGAGCTTTTACATGCAGTATTTATTTACCAGTGATGTTAACACCTAGAGCAAGATTCAAAAAATGTGCCGGGTGCAGTGGCTCAAGCCTGTAATCCCAGCACTTTGGGAGGCCGAGGCGGGTGGATCACGAGGTCGAGAGATCGAGACCATCCTGGTCAACACGGTGAAACCCCGTCTCTACTAAAAATACAAAAAATTAGCTGGGCATGGTGGCGCGTTCCTGTAATCCCAGCTACTTAGGAGGCTGAGGCAGAAGAATTGCTTGAATCCAGGAGGCGGAGGTTGTGGTGAGCCGAGATAGTGCCATTGCACTCCAGCCTGGGTAACTAGTGAAACTCCGTCTCAAAAAAAAAAAGTCCAGCATACTCCAAGGTACCCAACCTTTCCAGACAGTACCCAGCCTCTCAAGAGATAGCCATTATGTTGACTTCTTTTCACTTTGTCACGCAGCCTGAAGCGATCCTCCCACCTCAGCCTCCCAGGCAGCCGGGACTACAGGTACATGCCACCATGCTTGGCTAATTTATTTATTTTTTTGTATTTTTGGTAGAGACAGGGTTCTGACTTGTTGCCCAGGGTAGTGTCGGTGGAACAGAGATCCACCTGCCTCAGCCTCCCAAATTGTTGGGATTACAGGTGTGAGCAACCATGCCTGGCCCTGACTTTGATTACAAGACTAGTTTTGCCTGTTCTTGAACTTTATATAAGTGGAATGATAGAGCACGCATTTCTTTTTTTTCTTTTTTTGAGACTGAGTTTTCGGTCTTCTTGCCCAGGCTGGAGTGCAATGGCTTGATCTCGGCTCACCACAACCTCCACCTCCTAGGTTCAAGCAATTCTCCTGCCTCAGCCTCCCAAGTAGCTGGGATTATAGGCATGTGCCACCCTGCCCAGCTAATTTTTTTGTAGTTTTAGTAGAGACAGGGTTTCTCCATGTTGGCCAGGCTCGTCTCAAACTCCTGACCTCAGGTGATCCGCCTGCCTTGGCCTCCCAGAGTGCTGGGGTTACAGGTGTGAGCCACCCTGCCCGGCTAACTTCATGTGAAGCTTCATTTGCTCCAGGTAAGGGTTGTGAGATTTTCCCATGTGGATCCGTATCAGTGGGGATTTTATTACTGCTGCTGCTGTCTGTATAGTGTCACATCTGTTTATCTATTCTCCTGTTGGTGAACATTTAGATTGTTTCTAATATTTAGTTATTTTTTTTTTTTTTTTTTTTTTTTGAGACGGAGTTTCGCTCTTGTTACCCAGGCTGGAGTGCAATGGCGCCATCTCGGCTCACCGCAACCTCCTGGGTTCAGGTAATTCTCTTGCCTCAGCCTCCTGAGTAGCTGGGATTATAGGCACGCACCACCATGCCCAGCTAATTTTTTGTATTTTTAGTAGAGACGGGGTTTCACCATGTTGACCAGGTTGGTCTCGATCTCTCGACCTCGTGATCCACCCGCCTCGGCCTCCCAAAGTGCTGGGATTACAGGCTTGAGCCACCGCGCCCAGCCCATATTTAGTTATTGTTAATGAAACTCCTGTAAATATTATTGTTCATGATTCTGATGGTCACATGCGTTGGTGTCTCTTGGATATAAACCTAGAAGTGTAATGAGTTCTAAGACACATCCCAATAAAATAATATATCTAAAAGCTACATATAATTCATGTCTTGGCTTTTTTTTCTTTTTAAGACAGTGACTCACTCTGTTGCACAGGCTGGAGTGCAATGGCACTATCTCGGCTCACTGCAATCTCTGCCGCCCGGGTTGAGGTGATTCTCCTGCTTCAGCCCCCAAGTAGCTGGGATTATAGGTGCCTGCCACCACGCCCCCCTAATTTTTGTAGTTTTCGTAGAGACAGGGTTTCATCATTTTGGCCAGGCTGCTCTTGAACTCCTGACTTCGTGATTCACCCACCTCGGCCTCCCAAAGTGCTAAGATTACAGGCGTGAGCCACGGCTCCTCGCGGTGGTATTTTCTTATTTGCTGCATCGTGTGTGTGTGTGTGTGTGTGTGTGTGTGTGTGTGTGTGCAGAGATCCACAGCATTTTGTAGCTGTTGCATTGGTGGTAACTAAGTTAAAAAACAGAACGGGAAAAATGATCTCAATAAAATTTTTTAAAACTCTCAAAATTGTAAAATACCTCGGAATCAATAAGAAATGTGAAAGATTTATGGGGAAGCTAATAATAAGACTTACTTCAGCAGGTGAGGTGGCTCACTCTTGTAATCCCAGCACTTTGAGAGGCCAAGGTGGGAGGATCACGAGGTCAGGCGTTCAAGACCAGCCTGGCCAACATAATGAAACCCCGTCTCTACTAAAAATACAAAAATTAGCTGGTCCTGGTGGTGGGTGCCTGTAGTTCCTGCTACTTGGGAGGCTGAAGAAGGAGAATCGTTGGAACCCGGGAGTCGGAGGTTGTAATGAGCAGAGACAGTGTCACTGCACTCCAGCCTGGGTGACACAGTGAGACTCTGTCTCAAATAATAAAAATAATAATAATAAGACTTACTTAAAAGACTTTAAAAGTGGGAAGACACACAATTTTCCTAAATGAAACACTTGTTATAAAGACAAATGCCAGTTCTCACCTAATTTCCAATGTGATTCTCAAAATAGTCTCTTCAGAATTACCTTGGAATGCAAAACATGGTTTTAAAGTATACACAAGTCTGGGCGCGGTGGCTCACACCTGTAATCCCAGCACTTTGCGAGGCTGAGGCGGGCAGACCATGAGATCTGGAGGTCGAGACCATCCTAGCCAACATAGTGAAACCCTGTCTCTAGTAAAATGGTCATGGTGGCTGGCACCTGTAGTCTCAGCTACTCTGGAGGCTGAGGGAGGGAAATCACTTGAACCCAGGAGGTGGAGGTTGCAGTGAGCCGAGATCTCGCCACTTCACTCCAGCCTGGAGACAGTGCAAGACTGGGTCTCAAAAATAAATAAATAAATATAGAAAAATTTAAAAATAAAGTGTACACAAAATAGTAAGTGTGAAAAGAGCCAATAAAAGTATCTAAGGCCAGGCTCGGTGGCTCACATCTGTAATCCCAGCACTTTGAGAGGCAGAGGTGGGGGAATTGCCTGAGGTCAGGAGTTCTCAACCAGCCTAGGCAACACGGTGAAACCCCGTCTCCATTAAAATACAAAAAAAAAAAAATTAGTTGGGCATAGCAGTGTGTGCCTGTAGTCTCAGCTACTCAGGAGGTGGAGGCAGGAGAATTGATTGAACCCAGGAGGCGGAGGTTGCAGTGAGCCGAGATCCCACCACTGCTCTCCAGCCTGGGTGACAGAGTGAGGCTCCATCTCAAAAAAAAAAAAAAAAGGATCTAAAAGAAAAATAATGATATGGGGACTGCCAACCAGATACAGATAATAAACTGTTCAATTAACAGGTTGGCACAGTTGTCTATACATTTTGGAAGAAAACATATATCCTTTTTTTTTTTTTATTTTATAAAAAAAATTTTTTTTTAAAGACAGGGTTTCACCATGTTGGCCAGGCTGGTCTTGAACTCCTGACCTCAGGTGATCCACCTGCTTCGGCCTCCCAAATTGCTGAGATTACAGACATGAGCCACCACGCCCGGCCTATCTTTCTTTCTTTTTTTTCTTTTTTTTTTTTTTTTTTTTGAGACGAAGTTTCACTCTTGTTACCCAGGCTGGAGTGCAATGGCGCGATCTCGGCTCACCGAAACCTCCGCCTCCTGGGTTCAGCCACTTCTCCTGTCTCAGCCTCCTGAGTAGCTGGGATTACAGGCACACGCCACCATGCCCAGCTAATTTTTTGTATTTTTCATAGAGACGGGGTTTCACAATGTTGACCAGGATGGTCTCGATCTCTTGACCTCGTGATCCACCCGCCTCGGCCTCTCAAAGTGCTGGGATTACAGGCTTGAGCCACCGCGCCCGGCAAATCCTAAAGTTTTTTTTTTTATTATTTTTTAGACGGAGTTTCGCTCTTGTTACCCAGGCTGGAGTGCAATGGCGCGATCTCGGCTTACTGCAACCTCCGCCTCCTGGGTTCAAGCAATTCTCCTGCTTCAGCCTCCCGAGCTGGGATTACAGGCAGGCGCCACCACGCCCAGCTAATTTTTGTATTTTTAGTAGAGACGGGGTTTCACCATGTTGACCAGGATGGTCTTGATCTCTTGACCTCGTGATCCACCCGCCTCGGCCTCCCAAAGTGCTGGGATTACAGGCGTGAGCCACCGCGCCCGGCTTTTTTTTTTTTTTTTTTTTTTTTTTTTTGAGGCGAAGTCTCGCTCTATTACCCAGGCTGGAGTGCAATGGCGTGATCTCTGCTCACTGCCACCTCCGTCTCTCAGGTTCAAGCAATTCTCTTGCCTCAGCCTCCTAAGTAGCTGAGATGATAGTCAGGTGCCACCATGCCTGGATAATATTTTTGTATTTTTAGTACAAATGGGGTTTCACCATTTTGGCCAGGCTGGTCTCAAGCTCCTGACTTCATGATCTGCCCACCTCAGCCTCCCAAAGTGCTGGAATTACAGGCATGAGCCGCCGCACCCGGCCTAAAACACATCCTAACTGCAATAATGAATTTCAGGCTGGGCCCAGTAGCTCATGCCTGTAATTCCAGCACTTTGGGAGGCTGAGGCAGGAGGACTGCTTGAGGCCAGGAGTTTGAGACCAGCCTGGACAAGACCCTGTCTCTACCAAAAAATTAAAGAATTAGCCAGGCTGGCCGGGCGCCGTGGCTCAAGCCTGTAATCTCAGCACTCTGGGAGGCTGAGGTGGGTGGATCATGAGGTCAAGAGATCGAGACCATCCTGGTCAACATGGTGAAACCCCGTATCTACTAAAAATACAAAAAAATTAGCTGGGCATGGTGGTGCATGCCTGTAACCCCAGCTACTCAAGAGGCTGAGGCAGGAGAATTGCCTGAACCCAGGAGGCGGAGGTTGCCGTGAGCCAAGATCGCGCCATTGCACTCCAGCCTGGGTAACAAGAGCGAAACTCCATCTCAAAAAAAAAAAAAAAAAAAAAATTAGCCAGGCATGATAGCATGTGCCTGCAGTTCCAGCTACTTGGGAAGCTAAGCCAGGAGGATTGCTTGAGCCCAGGAGGTCAGGGCTGAAGTGAGTTATGATTGTGCTACTGCACTCCAGCCTTGGCAACAGAGCAAGACCTTGTCAACAAAAATAAAAAACTATATCCCAGATAGATTAAAAACAGATGTTCAAACAAATTAATCCAACAGTGTGAAAGACGTTACCCAAAAATCTTTATAATTTTCAAATATGAAAGGCTTTTCTTTTCTTTTTCTTTTTCTTTTTCTTTTTTTTTTTTTTTTTTTTTTTTGAGACAGAGTCTCACTTTGTCACCCAGGCTGGAGTGCAGTGGTGCGATCTCAGCTCACTGAAACCTCCACCTCCCGGGTTCAAGCAATTCTCCTGTCTCAGCATCTGGAGTAGCTGGGATTACAGGCTGGTGCGTGCTACCACACCCAGTTAATTTTTGTATTTTGAGTATTGACAGGGTTTCACCATGTTGGTCAGCCTGGTCTCGAACTCCTGACCTCGAGATCTGCCCACCTAGGCCTCCCAAAGTGCTGGGATTACAGGCGTGAACCATCATGCCTGGCCTATTATAAAAGGCTTTTCTAAGCATGCCATAAATCCCAGATAGCCCAGAAAGTCAAAATATTTAAAACTACATAAAGTTAAAGACAAATGGCAAGCTAGAGAAAAAGTTCTGTAACATACGTGACGAAGTTTTAATAGTCTTACTATAAAGAGTTCTAACAAATCAATAAAGAAGAGACAAGAGTCCAATACAAAACAAGCAGAGAACATAAAAATATATTTCACCTTGGCAGAGATAAAAATCAACAGTCCATATGCACTTGCTCTCACTAATAATGCATTTGTCTAACTCCTTGTTGGCAAGGATATGAAGAATCAGATCCTGTCATAATTACCTGGAGGGTGCGTATGTAAGGACAATCTCTTTGCAGGGCAAATGAGAAAAAATATATGAAAATGCATTGGTTTTTATCCATATCCGGTTCTGGAACTAACCTCTTGGAACTAATTGGGCAGGTGCACAAATACGTATTACGAGACATTTATTATAAAATTGTTATACGAAGAGAAAAGGTCAATAGGGGAACAGCTAAATAAATTATGAAACATTCTGTAGCTGTTAAACAGAAGACAAATTATATAGAGATAGAGAGATAAAACAGATTCACAAAATTACTGTAATATATTTTGAGTAATAAAATCAACTTCCATAAAAACTTTTAGATTTATACGTCCTGAGAATTCCAGGCTAAGTAGTTTGCACGGATCATCTCATTTAATTCTTAGAGCCCTGATTGTCTAGTATATCAAAACATTTAGTACAAATACATCTCTCCGCTACGAGCCTCTGCAGATGCTCAGTGCTGAGGAAAAACTTCCTGACTTTTATGGTTCGGCCTTTATGAGTTTTGGGTTTTTTTTTTTTTTATGGAATTTTCAAACATATTTAAAGTGGAGAGAAAAATGAAATGAGTCCTCGTGTGTTGGCAGCACAGCACGTGCTCACCTTGTTCTCGCTGTCCTGCAAAGCTCTGACCCAAATCACGGCGCCATCAGGTACCACTTGCCCTCAGCGTAACAGCTCTGTTGCTGTTTCTGTGCTTTCAGACCTCTGTGCATTTAACTGCTTCTTAGTATTTTATGGCATGGATATAGCACAGACTTTACAAATTGCTTCTCTATTAATACGCTTTTTTTTTTTTTTTTTTTTTTTTTTTTTTTTTGAGACAGAGTCTCACTCTGTCATCCGGGCTGGAGTGCAGTGGCTCAATCTCAACTCACTGCAACCTACACTTCCCAAGTTCAAGGGATTCTCCTGCCTCAGCTTCTTGAGTAGCTGGGATTATAGGTATGCCACCACACCTGGCTAATTTTTTGTGTTTTTAGTAGAGACAGGGTTTCACTGTGTTAGCCAGACGGGGTTTCACCGTTGATCTCCTGACCTTGTGATCCACCCACCTTTACTTCCCAAAGTGCTGGAATTATGGGGATGAGCCACCATGCCCAACCTATTAATATGCATTTTAGCGTCAATTTTTCACTGTAACAAACTGTGCTGTAATAATCTTCGTACAATGCTTTTTATTTTCTTTTGTGTGTGGCTGTGGGTGGGGTGATATATGTTGAATATTTCAGATAGATGCCCAGAAATGAACTGGTTGAATACTTAATAGATAGAAAAATAAAATAAAATAAATTTTATTTTTTATTTTTATTTTCCAAGAAGGGTCTTGTTCGTCAGGTTCTCTTGCCCAAGCTGGAATGCAGTGGCATGATCTCAGCTCACTGCAACCTCTGCCTCCTGGTTTAAAGTGACACCCACCTCTCCTGCATAGCTGGGGGTTACGTGAGCACCAGTACACCTGGCTAAATTTTTGTGTTTTTTGCAGAGATGGGGTTTCACCATGTTTCCCAAGCTGGTCTGGATCTCCTGGGCTCAGATGACCCGCCTGCCTCAGCTTCCCAAAGTACTGGGATTATGGGCGTGAGCCACTGCACCCAGCCCCACATTTGTGTATATGATATTTCTATGCTCTAACTCTGCCAGGGACTTTTCATCTCATTGGGACTAAAAGCCAGAGTCTTACAATGACCTACAAGGACCCACGGGTGATCTGGACTGTGGTGTCCACCTCCACCTCCCCTAGGCATCACCTCCCATCACCCCAACTCTGAACTCTCCTCTCTGCTGCAGTAACTCCAGACACCCCTGTTCTTCACACACATGACACGCAGTCCTGGTAGAGGTCCCCACGAGTGCGGGCTGGCCCTTAAGCCTGGAACGCTCTGCCGGAAATAGCCCCACGGCTCCCACCCATGCCGCTTCAATCTAATGCTAACAATTTTAACAGGATTTTTTTTTTAAAACAAGAAAACTGATTCTGAAGAAGATATGGAAAAATAAGTGAATAAGAGTAACAGGAAAATTATAAATGTGAGACATACTTTTTGCAAGTGATTAGCCTTACAAGATAATAAAACAATAATGATTAAACACAGTGTTACTGCAATATGAACATATAGACTCATCGATGAAACAGAATGAAGTCCAGTAAAGGCCAATATGCATGGAAATCTAGTATTGACAAAGGTGGAATTTCAAATTGATGCAGAAAGATGGATTGATTATTCAACAAACAGTGTTGCAACAGGTGGAACTATTTGAATAAAAATAATTGTATCTCTACACTTTAGGCCAAAATAAATCCCCATGTTCACATATTTACACTGGAAAACTGATACTATAAAAGTGCTAAAAGAGCCAGGCGTTGCTCATGCCTGTAATTCCAGCACTTTAGGAGGCCGAGGCGGGAGGATCACGAGGTCAGGAGTTCAAGACCAGACTGGCCAACATGGTGAAACTCCCGTCTTTACTTAAAAAAAATACAAACATTAGCTGGGCATGGAGGCATGTGCCTCTAATCCCAGCTACTTGGGAGGCTGAGGTAGGAGAGCCACTTGAACCAGGAACCAGGAGGCAGAGGTTGCAGTGAGCTGAGATCATGCCACTGCACTCCAGCCTGGGCTACAGAGTAAAACTCCTTCTCAAAACAAAACCAAAAAACGTGCTAAAAGAAAACACAGTTGACGCTGGGCGCGGTGGCTCATGCCTGTGATCTCAGCACTTTGGGAGGCCCAGGTGGGCAGATCACGAGGTTAGAAGTTCAAGACCAGCCTGACCAATACGGTGAAACCCCATCTCCATTAAAAAAAAAAAAAAGAAAAAGAAAACACAATTGAATATTTTTGTAAGATTGCAATATATTACCCACCTCAGTATGTTCAACTCAAAAGCAAAAATTACAGATTGATTTGACTTCAAAAATAATTAAAATTTTTTACATAACTAAAAATTTTAAATAATAAAAATGGAATAGATGTTAAATTAGAAAGCAAATATATGTCTCATATCATAGACAACAAAACTAACTTAATCTATGAGATGCTTTTATAGATGGATGAGGAAACAAATAGGAAATTATGCAAAGAAGCTGGGCAGGGTGGCTCACGCCTGTAATCCCAGCACTTTGGGAGGCCGAAGCAGGCAGATCACCTGAGATCAGGAGTTTGAGACCAGCCTGGCCAACATGGTGAAACCCCGTCTCTGCTAAAAATACAAGAAAATTAGCCAGACATGGTGGCGTGCACCTGTAATCCCAGCTACTCAGGAGGCTGAGGCAGGAGAACCTCTTGAATGTGAGAGAAAGAGGTTTGCAGTGAGCCAAGATCACATCATTGCACTCCAGCCTGAGCAGCTGAGCGAGACTCTGTTTCAAAAGAAAACACTTGTAAAGAATATAAGTAGTTTACAGAAGAAAGGATGTAAATTGTTCTTAAGCTTATAAGAGATGTTCTTTTTTTTTTTTTTTTTTTTTTTTTTTTGAGACAGTCTCAGTCTGTCGCCAGGCTGGAATGCAGTGGCGTGATCTCGGCTCACTGCAACCTCTGCCTCCTGGGTTCAGGCAATTCTGCCTCAGCCTCCCGAGTAGCTGAGATTACAGGCACGCGCCACCATGCCCAGCTAATTTTTGTATTTTTAGTACAGACGGGGTTTCACCATGCTGGCCAGGATGGTCTCGAACTCTTGACCTCGTGATCCGCCCGCCTCGGCCTCCCAAAGTGCCGGAATTACAGGTGTGAGCCACCACGCCCAGCCTAAAAAAAGTCCTTAATAAGGTAAATGCAAAGTAAGTCTGCTAGAGACAACATTTCTTACCTGTGAATCTGTCAGTAATTCAAGAGTGTGAAACCTACTCTGGGCAAGGCTACAGAAACAGAGTCACACTGGGACCACAGTCCGTGGCACTGTGAGGCTCTCTGCTCTGCCACAGGGGCATTTTTGTTCTTCCATACACGTCCACTCGGAGGTTCCTTCCTGGGACGCCTAGTTAATGCTGGTGCATTCCTCAGAGCCCCATTCGATGTCATACCCTAAAGGAAGCTTTTCCTGACTTGTTCTTCCCTGGTTCTTCTCGGGCTCTCCTTGCTCATGGTATTTATTCATAGCACGTCTCCAAAAGGGTTATATGTTCACCTCGCACTTGTTTTCTCACTGGGAGTCAAAATTACGAGGTCGAAATCTTTAGTGATCATTTCCTCCAATATTTGGTTCCCGCTGGCTATTAAAGTTGGCTGGGCACCGTGGCTCACACCTGTAATCCAGCACTTTGGGAGGCCGAGGCAGGTGGATCAGGAGGTCAGGAGTTCGAGACCAGCATGACCAACATGGTGAAACACCGTCTCTACTAAAAATACAAAAAATCAGCTGGGTGTGGTGGTGCTCACCTGTAATCCCATCACCCAGGACGCTGAGGCAGGAGACTCGCTTGAACCCAGGAGGTAGGGGTTGCAGTGAGCCGAGATTGTGTCACTGCACTCCAGCCTGGCGACAGATCAAGAGATCAAGACTCCATTTCAAAAAAAAAAAAAAAAAAATTAACTGTTGCTGGGCGCAGTAGCCCACGCCTGTAGTCCCAGCACTTTGGGAGGCCGAGGTGGGTGGATCACCTGAGGTCAGGAGATTGAGACCAGCCTGACCAACATAGAGAAACCTTGTCTACTAAAAATACAAAATGAGCCAGTCATGGTGGCACATACCTGTAATCCCAGCTACTCAGGAGGCAGTTTTCTGTGCCATTACATTAATTTCTCTCAGCCTCTGTTTCCTCAAGAAAATACAAACTTTCTTGAGAGATTGCGACTTAAATGAGATATCATAAAGTCCATAACATACTACCTGGCGCACAGTAAAACTTCAAGTCAGGAAAGCTATTCTAACATTTAATTAAGGTTATCGTTACCAAGGCAGTGTGCAGTGGCTGGCATGGGACACATCAGCACATGCCAAGCTTCAACTGTTCTCATCTCTGCTCCACTACTGTCGCAGTGGCTATGTTCTGTCAAAACTCTTATTTACTTAATGTTTTACTTTCAGTGACTAACTTCTTTAAATTAAATGTCTACTTTAACCTCACAGAAAATTAATCTCTCCAAAATTATTAGATTTTTTAATGTATTTTCTGCAATAAATCGTTATCTAATAAAAAGTGTTCCTGGCGATCACCTAAAATTATCATGAGAAGATGCTACTTGACTCAGTCCTTGGGAAATGCTGAGATAAATAATCACTTGGTGTTTCTCACCACTTCTTTGCATGTCTTTAAATTGTACCTATTAGAATTATTTATCTCCGTGTTTATCTTCATCATTAACTGGGATGTCTAAGGGCAAGGAATGTGACTGTAAATTCTATTGCAGTGATTACTAAGATACTTTTCCAGAACAGCTGCTCGATAGATATTTGCTAAGTGAATTAAACAGTTTTTGAATGCTTACATTGATTAAGAAATGTGCTAGACATGTTGGCAGGACTCAAAGAATAATCAGACACAGACTCTCAATCAAGAAGGTAGCCAGATCCAAATGAAAAATTTTTTATTTTGCTATAAAAATGTTTATGTCGTACAACTTGTAGGTATGTCATACCTAGACATTTACTTTCCATGAGTTTTAACAGCAAAGATAAACAACTTTTTAGCCAAAACTTACATTCAAGGTATACCTTGAAAAACAAGGATGTGAACGGACAATGTGTGTGTATTTTTGCATGTGTTTGCTTGTATAGAGATTACATTTAAGTTTCCCACAAAATTCAAAAGTACAAAAGGCAGTGAAAAGTAAGTTTCCCTTAAATCTCTGACTCTGTGTACCCAGTTCTTCTACCCAGGATCCCTTGTTACTAATTTCTCCCCTCCTCTACCACCTAGAGATGTTCTGTGATAAGATTCCAATTTAAGATTTAGGGGCCAGCTGGAGAAAGGCAATTCCAAAAGACAGAATTATAAATGCAAAGTCGCTGAGGTGGAAAAGTGGAGAAACGTACGGGAAAAAGTGAGGAAATAATGAGTGAAATTATGACCAATAGAGTAGAAAATAGTGAAGCAGGGGACAGTGGCTATGCCTGTAATTCCAGGACTTTGAGAGCCAAAACAGAAGGACTGCTTGAGCCCAGGAGTTTCAGACCAGCCTGGCCACATAAGGAGACTCCATCTCTATAAACTAAAAGAAAAAAATGAACTGGGTGTGGTGGTGTGTGCCTGTGGTCCCAGCTGTTCAGGAGGCTGAGGTGGAAGGATCACTTGGGCCCAGGAGGTTGAGGCTGCAGTGAGCCCAGGTTGCACCACTGCACTCAGCCTGGGCAACAGGTGGGATTCAGTCTAAGAAAAAAAAGAAAGAAAGGAAAGAATAGAAAAAAGAAAAGAAAAGGAAAGGAAAAAGAAAGAAGAAGGAAGGGAGAAAATAATGTCAAAAGTAAGTTGGTAATATGTAAAGAGTCCCTGGCAGTTACAAAAATGAAATCATTAATGTCTTTAAAATGTGAGCATAATTAATACATTTTACGTTAAAGAAAGAACATTAAAGTTACAATGTGATACCACTTTTCAACTATAAATTGTAGTGATCTCAAAATTTGATAGCAGTGTGTTGGCCAGTGTGAAGGAAAATGCTGCTTTTATACATTGTTGACGGAAGTATAAATTGATGTAATCTATGGAACAAAATTTGCCAATATTCATTAAAATTTTAAATGCATTTACTCTTTTTTTTTTTTTTTTTTTTTTTTAGACGGAGTTTCGCTCTTGTTACCCAGGCTGGAGTGCAATGGCGCGATCTCGGCTCACCACAACCTCCGCCTCCTGGGTTCAGGCAATTCTCCTGCCTCAGCCTCCTGAGTAGCTGGGATTACAGGCACGCGCCACCACGCCCAGCTAGTTTTTTGTGTTTTTAGTAGAGACGGGGTTTCACCATGTTGACCAGGATGGTCTCGATCTCTTGACCTCGTGATCCACCCGCCTCGGCCTCCCAAAGTGCTGGGATTACAGGCTTGAGCCACCGCGCCCGGCGCGCATTTACTCTTTGATATAGCAATTTTACTTCTAGGATATTGCTATGGTTTGAATGTATCCCCTCCAAAATTCAGGTGTTAAGGGAGGATCGGGAGGGCTTCTTCCCTCACGAATAGAATTAAGGCATATATACATATATTTACATATGTATTAATTATATTAATACAAATTATATTAATTATGTATTTGTATATATTAATACATTTAAGGCCTTTATATATGTGTACACCTGGGTAAAACCTTTAAAGCCTTTATACATATTATATATATATATGTATAATATATATAGAAAATAAATTTATATATTATTTATAAAGCCTATACATATTATATATATAGGTAAAGCCTTTAAAGCCTTTATATATATATAAAATATATATAAAATAAAATATATATTATATATATGAAGCCCATACATATATTATTATATATTATATAATATGTATAGGCTTCATATATATAATATGTACTACATATATAATATATACTACATATAATATATGTAGTATATATTATCTGTGGTATATATGTATATATTATACATATATGTATAATATATGTCTGTAGTATATATATAATATATAAAATATATATATTATCTGTAGTATATATTATATATTAATATATAGGCCTATACATATTAATATATGTTATTATATATAATATGTACAGACATGTATATGTTATTATATACAATATGTATGGGCTTTATATATATAATACATATGTATGATCCACCCACCTCGGCCTCCCAAAGTGCTGGGATTACAGGTGTAAGCCACTGCGCCCGGTGAGAATTGTTAGTATTTTATCAATGAATCATTCTGAAGTCCGGTAAAGAAAAGAGTAGAGCATTTATCCTACCTTTCTTTCATGAACTATATCTCAGAATAGCTAATAGATGAAATCTGGGTCAAACCCTGATCTAATATGCTGGCAATCTTTCTTATTTCGTCATTGATGCAGGTAACAGTATTTACTTCCCTCCAGCTGTTGCTTTGGCAGTGTGCTGCCAACAGGAACATGGGGTGCTGCTGTCCATTCTACAGTCTTCGAAGTGAATCTCATTTGGCTCAGAAGAGTTTTATTTTTATTTATTTATTTATTGTACAGATGCTTGGCACCTGTAATTATACAAAATCACCTTGATTCAAGATATAAAATAATTGCTGATATGTAATTAATGAAAAAATAATATGCTAAAAAGATGACTATAAAAATACCCCTTGGGCCGGGCGCGGTGGCTCAAGCCTGTAATCCCAGCACTTTGGGAGGCCGAGGCGGGTGGATCACGAGGTCAAGAAATCGAGACCATCCTGGTCAACATGGTGAAACCCCGTCTCTACTAAAAATATAAAAAATTAGCTGGGCGTGGTGGCACGTGCCTGTAATCCCAGCTACTCAGGAGGCTGAGGCAGGAGAATTGCCTGAACCCAGGAGGCGGAGGTTGCGGTGAGCCGAGATTGCGCCATTGCACTCCAGCCTGGGTAACAAGAGCGAAACTCCATCTCAAAAAAAAAAAAAAAAAAAAAAAAAATACCCCTTGGGAGGCCGAGGCAGGGGAATCATGAAGTCAAGAGATCGAGACCGTCCTGGCCAGTGTAGTGAAACCCTGTCTCTACTAAAAATGCAAAATTAGCTGGGTGCGATGGCACCGCACACCTGTAGTTCCAGCTTCTCCAGAGGCTGAGGCAGGAGAATCACTTAAACCCGGGAGGTGGAGGTTGCAGTGAGCCAAGATAGTGCCACTGCACTCCAGTCTGGTGACAGAGCAAGACTCCGTCTCAAGAAAAAAAAAAAAAAAAAAAAAAAAAAAAGAATATCCAGACAGGCTGGGCATGGTGGCTCATGCCTGTGGTCACAGCACTTTTGGAGGCCAAAGTGGGCAGATCTCTTGAGATCAGGAGTTTGAGCCCAGCCTGACCAACATGACGAAACTTCGTCTTTACTGAAAATACAAAAATTGCCGGGCGCGGTGGCTCAAGCCTGTAATCCCAGCACTTTGGGAGGCCGAGGCGGGTGGATCACGAGGTCGAGAGATCGAGACCATCCTGGCCAACATGGTGAAACCCCGTCTCTACTAAAAATACAAAAAATTAGCTGGGCATGGTGGCACGTGCCTGTAATCCCAGCTACTCAGGAGGCTGAGGCAGGAGAATTGCCTGAACCCAGGAGGCGGAGGTTGCGGTGAGCCGAGATCGCGCCATTGCACTCCAGCCTGGGTAACAAGAGTGAAACTCCATCTCAAAAAAAAAAAAAAAAAAATAGAGCTTAAGGTGGCTTACAAGGAAATGTTCTAATATAATTTCAGGTTTTGTTTCATTTGGCTAAAATATAGCTTAAGGTTGCCTTCTCATGTTAGAAGTTTATTGCAATGATTTTTCACATAAACATGTAGACTTGAACTCCAAGACTAAATATGGCATGATTATTTTGCTTCTAACCCGTCAAGTAGCTAAAAATTGACTACTTTAAAACTACAACAAAGAAAAAATTGAAGCAGTGTGACTCATATCATTGAACCATTTCTAATGATTGACTGTTAGCATTTAACAAATTCAGAGTTAATGAATCCTTGCGTTCATTCGGTCTTGTGTGCCTCAGCTAGGGTGTATGACCACGAAAGACTGCAGATACTGGTAAAAGCTTGCTCAGAAGTTTTTAATAGTGTGCTGTAAATTTCCCGGGCATAACATTTTAAATCAATCATCTGCTAATGATTTCAAATTTACGGTATTATCAGCAGACCACAATCTGTATGACATTGATCTTCAGAATATATTAAGTTTCTTTTTCCTAAAACATGAACATTATTTTAAGACTTCATGTGGGCTTGAATAATTATTGTATTTTCTCTGATTGATAGGCATGAAATATTTTCTTTTCTGTTTTTTTTTTTTTTTTTTTTTTTTTTGGAAATGGAGTCTCACTGTCGCCCAGGCTGGAGTGCAGTGGCACCATCTCGGTTCACTGCAACCTCTACCTCCTGAGTCCAAGGGATTCTCCTGCGTCAGCCTCCAGAGTAGCTGGGATTAGAGGCGTGAGCCACCACGCCTGGATAATTTTTGTGTTTTCAGTAAAGACAGGTTTCACCATGTTGTCAGGCTGGTCTCCAATTCCTGACCTCTTGATCTGCCCACCTCGGCTTCCCAAAGTACCAGGACTACAGGCGTGAGCCACTGTGCCCAGCCATTAAATATTTTCTATAGCTAATAATTCAAACATTATTTGTTAGAGGTTTATTTCTAAATTGTAGATTGACCTTGACAATCATAGCCTAAGAAGTATTTTGGACTTATATTTAAATAAAAGTAGATTCAGACAAGTTCAGAAAAAAGTACTAGCCTTTTGCATACAGTTCATTGGTAAGTCACAGCCAGGGTGGGGTGAACTCCACACGTGTTTACTGACTCTCACTGTACCCACTCTTCCTCTGTAGCTCTCGGATTCCACCCTCTCTGCTGTGGCTTATTAGCTTTCAGAGCTAGTTAGGTCTCCAACTCATCACTTTAATTTCTAAAGACGCATAATGAATTTTAACCAGTTTTAACTAGCCATTGTGAGAGTGCGGGGGAGGTGGGGCGTGGTGGAGGGGGGACAGTCTTCTCCTTTTCAATTCAAATAAATCTCATTTAAGCTGATAAACTCAGGTGAAGAAACCCGGACATGGATGCACAACAGGACAGGAGTAACTGATTATCTAGACACCTAAAGCAGTGTGATGTTTAAAGTCAGGAGCCTGTCGATTTACTTGTTCTTACTTGTGGCCTGTCAGGTTAATAACAATCTCTTGTGAGGAGCTGCTGGGTGTTTCTGAATTTGTGATGGTGAGGTGAGGGGTGGGAGAGAATGCGCATGGGCAATCAGCCTGAAGAGTGGAATGCTTCCCTTTCAGGGTTGTTCAGGCAGCTTTGTTAACGTGCCAGGGAACATCCCTGGACTGACAGAGTTCCAACGGAGAGAGTGGTTGCCAGGAAGACGGGAGTCCCTGGTATTTATATGCCAAGCTTACCAGAGTGGGGGAAAAAAAAAAAAAGAAAATACACACTTCTTTCCTCTGCCATATTGATCTTTCCAGGGCTGGCGTTTCCATTGTGTTGTGCACACATCCCACCAGGAGGACTGCCTGTGGCACACGCAGACGTCTTTTCATGGGGTGCCCATGAAGACCTCCCACACGTTCCACGCAATAGCAGCGTGGTGGCTTGCACCTGTAATCCCAGCTACTCGGGAGGCTGAGGCGGGAGAATTGCTTGAACCCAGGAGGTGGAGGCTGCAGTGAGCGGAGATCATGCCACTGCACTCCAGCCTGGGTGACAGAGACTCAGTCTCAAAAAAAAAAAAAAAAAATTGTGCTGGGAACCATGGCTCCCGCCTGTAATCCCAGCACTTAGGGAGAGTGAGGTGGGCAGATCACCAGAGGTCAGGAGCTTGAGACCAGCCTGGCCAACATGTTGAAACCCCACCTTTACTAAAAATACAAACAACAAAAAAAATCAGTGGGGCATGGTGGCAGGTGCCTGTAGTCTCAGCTACTTGGGAGGCTGAGGCAAGAGAATCGCTTGAACTCCAAGAGTTGGAGGCTGCAGTGAGTTGAGATGACCCCACTGCACTCCAGTCTGGGCTACAGAGTGAGACCCTGTCTCAAAAGACAAAATAAATAAAATAAAATAAAATGTAAAATTGTTTAACTGCTTCTCTACATTTTTCATTATAAGAAGATCTTTCGGCTGGACTCTACAGCTCACGCCTATAATCCCAGTGCTTTAGGAGGCCGAGGCGGGCAGATCATGAGGTCAAGAGATGGAGATCATCCTGGCCTCAACATGATGAAACCCGTCTCTTCTAAAATACAAAAATTAGCTGGGCGTGGTGGCGGGTGCCTGTAGTTCCAGCTACTTGGGAGGCTGAGGCAAGAGAGTTGCTTGAACTGGGGAGGCGGAGGTTGCAGTGAGCCGAGATCACACCACTGTACTCCAGCCTGGTGCCTGGCCACAGAGCAAAATTCTGTCTCAAAAACAAAAAATAAAAAACAACCAAACAAAAAACTTTCTAATTTATGGCTCAGACTTTTTTTTATAATTAATAAACAAAAGTAATTGGGTCACCTGGGGTCCTTTGGTAATCCAATTAATTTCCTTTCTATCAAATATCATTTTCTACCTAAGAGGCTTGAGAGAGTAGGTATAGATAGGTGTTTTTACTTCAAATTTGCCATTTTTATTAAATCCAAACAATTTTCAGTTGTTATATAAAAATAGTAACAATCGATGTGAGCACATTTTTCCAGGTTTTGTGTTTGTGTGTGTGTATATATATCAAAGTGTAGTCTCACCGGTTTCAATAGCTGCCCTTAAAACTGACAGTGATAAAAATAACAATATTAAACACACAGAGCACTGTTCTAAGGCTTTGGCACATGCTGACACTAATTGCTCACAGATCACCCACAGTGTCGGTACTGTTCTTATCTTTATTTTACTGATGAGAAAACCAAACAGCACAGAAACTTACAATCACCAGCCAGTGAGTGGCAGAGCCAGGACTGAAGACCAGAGGCCCTGGGACCGAGACCTTCTCGAGGGAAACGGCCATCAAACTTCACTTTGAAAAGGCCAGTGTTAGATCTTCAGAAATGCCAGATTGTTTATAGATTTTTAGAATGCTAAAGTAATTAAGCAGCTAAACAGATCTTAGTAAGAACACTCCGGGAGCCTACGGGTTTTGTGTATAGTTTTGTATGCTGCATATCTTGATCTACTTCATTATCTGCTGGGACAGCAGAAGTAATTTGTTTTTCCAACTTTGTTTCTTTAACCTAGATCTGAACATAGAATCACGATGATATTAAAACTAAAGATTGAATTTTTGACCCCGTGAGCATATTTGTAAAGAAATTAAGAAAATCCCTTGTTGCAAATAAAGTTTTATGGAAACGTGACTGTTTTAGAAAAAAACAAACAACTTCATATCTGTGTGACAACTTTATTTCTCAGATCCTCACAGGGTCCCACTTTATCCGAAACTGAAGCAAATTAAAATCAGGTAGGTGCTATTATTAGTCTTTTAAGGATCAGATGTTGAAGCGCAATAACCTAGTGCAGGCTGGGCACGGTGGCTCACGCCTGTAATCCCAGCACTCTGGGAGGCCGAGGTGGGCAGATCACCTGAGGTTGGGAGTTTGAGGTCACCCTAACCGTCATGGAGAAACCTGGTCTCTACTAGAAATACAAAATGAGCCGGGCGTGGGGGCACATGCCAGTGATTCAGCTACTCGGGAGGCTGAGGCAGGAGAATTGCTTGAACCCGGGAGGTGGAGGTTGGCCTGACATCCTACCATTGCACTCCAGCCTGGGCGACAGAGCGAGACTCCGTCTCAAACAAAACAAAACAAAACAAAACGACCGCATTTCTCAGGATGGCGCAGCGAGCTAGTGGAAAGGGTGGTCCAGAGCCCAGCTCGTCCAGTGCCAGCCTTCCATTCTCCTCTTCAAAGGAGACCACGGTCCTAGCTGAATGCCTCCTGTCATTTCCTTTCGTTTCTTTCTAAGGCACATTTTTAGAAGGATCCTTGACAATGGCCTTGGTTTGGCTGTGCCTTGGAGATGTGCAACTCGTTTAAAGTGCATTTTTAGTAGTTTATACAGTTATTTGTATAATTTGGGGCTGTTTGCGGGGTGGAGCAGCAACAGAACTGTGTGCTGCATTTCAGTCTCCTCATGGGCAAGGAATAGTAACAGTGGTTGCCAAAGTAATTCAACTTTTGTGAAAGCTGGGCGGGCAGAGGTGGGCAGAGAGGTGTCCCTTGCTCTGACAGGAAACTCATGACAAAAGCCTCAACCAAGAGAAAAATAGCTTCAGCACCAGTAAAGAGGTCCTAGTGCAGAGTGATTGTCATTAGCAAGTGATTAGAGCGAAGCGTTTCGAAGTGGGCGATGGGCTATTTGCATCTGAATCCCATGGGGCGTCTGTTAATCCGTGCGCTTCACCCCGGTTAGGCTGAATCAGAAATTCTGGGCTGGGATCATGAATTTATGACATCATCTAACTTCAAGAGGAAGCAATACAAATAAAATTAGGTAATGAAACGATTTTTAGTTGTTTTCAAATGTTTACGATCTTCAGTTTTACAAACACTGGGGATAGAGCAGGTGCGAACCCCCCATTCCTTAAGTAAGTGCTGCACGGACTGACTTCCTTCCCCAGAGCGCAGTGTGGAAAAGGATGTTACCTGCAGAAACCTGAGGACGCGAGCAAGCAAGGTCTACACCAACTGGGGCCAGCCTCAGCCTCTCCTTTCCACAGAACGTGGGGAGACTGGCACACCACCCCCAAAACATACATTCCACACCCAAGCCATCGGCTCCTGGGACTCTACCTTCCAAACAGAGAATCTGGGCACTTTTCACCTGCTGTGGCAAGACAGCCACAGGCATTATGTAGGTGAGTAAGCATGGCCAGTGTTTCAGTAAAACTTTATTTACAACAAACAATGTGGTGAATGGATAAACACATTGCTGTACATACATACAATGCAATACCCTGACCCATCAAAAGGAGTAATTCACTGCTACATATCATAATCTAAACAAATCTCACATGCATTTGCTAAGTGAACGAAGTCATAGACGAAAAGGCACATACTATGTGATTCTATTTAAATAAAAATGGAGTCCAGAAAACGAGAGTTTTTGGGAGGAGGCCACGTTTCACCTGCTGGAGGTAGTTTGCCAACCCCTGCTTTGGCCTAATTTATAAACACAAAGTTTGTTTTCTGTTTTCTTTTATTTTATTTTCCTTTCCTTTCTTTCTTTCTTTTTTTTTCTTTCTTTCTTTCTTTTTTTTTTTTTTGTAAGACAGTCTCACTCTTGTTGCCCAGGCTGGAGTGTAGCGACCTGATCTCAGCTCACTGCAACCTCCGCCTCCAGGGTTCAAGTGTTTCTCCTGGCTCAGCCTCCTGCGTAGCTGGGATCACAGGCACCCACCACCATGCCCAGCTACTTTTATTATTTTTAGTAGAGATGGGGTTTCTCCATGTTGGCCAGGCTTGTCTCAAACACCTGACCTCAGGTGATCCACCTGCCTCAGCCTCCCAAAGTGCTGGGATTACAGGTGTGAGCCACTCCATCCGGCCTTTTCTTTCTGTTTCCTTCTAGATGTTTTCTAGTTTTATTTTAACATTTGTGTCTATGACTCATTCTGAGTTCCTTTCACTATCGCCCTGGTTCAAGCCTCCATCAAAGCCTGCTTATTGTGATCCAGCAGCTTCCACACAGGTAAGCGTCATTTAACAGAGTCACAGTGTGGAACAGGTCCGTCTTCCATCTTTCCAACTCCCTCATGCCCTTCCTAGACACGACCACCACTTTCACAGTCTCTGGCTGCCACTGATCTGCTGCTGCTTTTTTTTTTTTTTTTTTTTCTTCAGACGGCATCTCGCTTTTTCACCAGGCTGGAGTGCAGTGGCGTAATCTCGGCTTACCTCCGCCTCCTGGGTTCAAGCAAGTCTCCTGCCTCAGCCTCCCGAGTAGCTGGGAATACAGGTGCATGCCACCATGCCCTGCTAGTTTTTTGTGTTTTAGTAGAGATGGGGCTTTACCATGTTGCCCAGGCTGGTCTCAAACTCCTGACCTTGTGGTTCACCCACCTCAGCCTCCCAAAGTGCTGGGATTACAGGTGTGAGCCACCGCACACCTGGCCTGATCTGCTTTCTATAACTGTAGACGCGCATTTTCTGGAATCCACTTTTATTTAAATGAAATCACATAGTATGTGTCCTTTCGTGTATGGCTTCATTCACTTAGCAAATGCATGTGAGATTTGTTTAGATTATTGTGTGTAACAGTGAATTACTCCTTTTGATGGGTCAGGGTATTGTATTGTATGTATGTACAGCAATGTGTTTATCCATTCACCAGTTGATGGATATTCCAGTTGCTTCCAGTTCTTGGCAATTTGGAATAAAGCTGCAATGAACATCTCAGGGTATGTCTTTGTGTGCACATGTTTTCATTTCAGTTGGTTGAGTACCTAGGGGCAGGTTTGCTGGATCTTACAGGAGGGGATGCTAAACTTTTTAAGAAACTGCACACTTTTCATTTTGTGTTCCCACCAGCAATTTGTGAGAGTTCCAGTTTCCTCATACCCTTGACAAAGCTCGTATTGTCAGTTTTTGGTGTGTGTTTTTTTGAGATGAGTCTTGCTATGTCGCCCAGGATGGAGTGCAATGATGAGATCTTGGCTCACTGCAACCTCTGCCTCCCAGGTTCAAGTGATTCTACTGCCTCAGCCTCCCAAGTAGCTGGAATTATAGGCGCACACCACCACGTCTGGCTAATTTTTGTATTTTGTATTTCACCATGTTGGCCACACTGGTCTCAATCTCTTGACCTCGTGATCCACCCATCTCGGCCTCTCAAAGTGCTAGGATTGCAGGCATGAGCCACTGCGCCCAGCCTGGTATTCAGTTTTAAAATTTTAGTCATTGTAGCGGCTATGTAGTGGTATCTCATTGTAATTTTAGTTTGCATTTTCCCAATAACTAATGATGTAGAGCATGTTTTCATGTGTACTTCTTTGCCGTTCATATATATTCAATCCTGAATTGTTTCTGAAAATCCTTTGCCCAGTTTTTAATTAGGTTGATTGTTATTTTATTGTTGAGTTGTAAAAGTGCTTTATGGGGTGGGCACGGTGGCTCACACCTGTGATCCCAGCACTTTGGGAGACCCAGATGGCGGATCACAAGGTCCGGAGATCGAGACCAGCCTGGCTAACACAGTGAAACCCCATCTCTAATAAAAATACAAAAAATTAGCCAGGTGTGGTGGCACACACCTGCAGTCCCAGCTACTCAAGAGGCTGAGGCAGGAGGATTGCTCAAACCCGGGAGGCAGAGGTTGCAGTGAGCCAAGATTGCACCACTGCACTCCAGCTTGAGAGACAGAGCAAGACTCCATCTTGAAAAAAAAAAAAGGGCTTTATGTATTTTGGATACAAATCCTTTACTAGATTTATGTTTTGTATGTGTTTTCTTCCAGATTACGGTTTGCCTTTTTGGATTTCTGCCTTTTTAATTTGGTGACATAAATTCATCATTTCTTTTCTTTTATGGTCTGCACATTTGTTATCCCATCTAAGAAATCCTTGTTAAGAACTAAACTCTTCTCAAATTGATTGGTAGATTCACTATAATCCAGATCAATATCCCAACAGGCTTTTTTTTTTTTGTAGAAATTGGCAAGCTGGCCCTAAAATATATATGTTAATGAAAGGATATAGAATAGACAAAACAATTTTAAGTAAGAACAAAATTAAAAGACTTAAATACCTGATGTCTAGATTTACCATGAAGATACAGTAATCAAGCCAGGCGCGTTGGCTCAAGCCTGTAATCCTAGCACTTTGGGAGGCCGAGGAGGGTGGATCATGAGGTCAAGAGATCGAGACCATCCTGGTCAACATGGTGAAACCCCGTCTCTACTAAAAATACAAAAAATTAGCTGGGCATGGTGGCGCATGCCTGTAATCCCAGCTACTCAAGAGGCTGAGGCAGGAGAATTGCCTGAACCCAGGAGGCGGAGGTTGCGGTGAGCCAAGATTGAGCCAATGCACTCCAGCCTGGGTAACAAGAGCGAATCTCCGTCTCAAAAAAAAAAAAAAAAGACCATGTTGTCTCATGTAAGAATCAACATAAAAACAGAGCAAAACAGAGTCCAAAATAGAGACAGACAAATGCACACACACACAGGAACACACATTCAATTGATTTTTTTTTTTTTTTTTTTTCTGAGACTCTGTCAACCATGCTGGAGTGCAACCTGCAACCTCCCTGCTACCTCTGCTTCCCAGGTTCTAGTGATTCTCCTGCCTCAGCCTCCTGAGCAGCTAGGACTATAGGCACGCACCACCACACTTGGCTAGTTTTTGTATTTCTAGTAGAGACAGGGTTACACCATGTTGACCAGGCTGGTCTCAAACTCCTGACCTCAAGGATCCGCCTGCCTTGGCTTCCCAAAGTGCTGGGATTACAGGCATGAGCCACCACATCCTGCTCAATTGATTTTTGACAGAAGTGTCAAGGTAAAGGAAAAATATAATCATTTCAATAAACAGTGCTGAACAATTAGATATCCATAGGCTAGAAATATGTTAAATATAAATAATACCTATTTTTCATGGAAACTCAAGTATTAGCTAACACACACACAAATAACCTCAAAATGAATCACAAACCCGAATGAAAAACAGGGGCAGAGCACATGTTCTCAGGATCTCCTGAGGGCTGTGTCATGGGCACTTGATCACTCATGTTTGGCTCAAAATAAATCTCTTCATATAGATTTTAAGAAAAGTGAAAATAGCCGGGCACGGTGGCTCAAGCCTGTAATCCCAGCACTTTGGGAGGCTGAGGCGGGCGGATCACGAGGTCGAGAGATCGAGACCATCCTGGTCAACATGGTGAAACCCCGTCTCTACTAAAAATACAAAACATTAGCTGGGCATGGTGCGTGCCTGTAATCCCAGCTACTCAGGAGGCTGAGGCAGGAGAATTGCCTGAAGCCAGGAGGCGGAGGTTGCGGTGAGCCGAGATCGCGCCATTGCACTCCAGCCTGGGTAACAAGAGCGAAACTCCGTCTCAAAAAAAAAAAAAAAAAAAAAAGAAAAGTAAAAATAAAATTATAGGCTGGGCACAGTGGCTCATGCCTGTAATCCCAATACTTGAGGAGGCTGAGGTGGGTGGATCATGAGATCAGGAGTTCGAGACCAGCGTGGCCAAGATGGTGAAACCCCATCTCTACTAAAAACACAAAAATTAGCCAGGCGTGGTGGCAGGCGCACCTGTAAATTCCAGCTACTCAGGAGGCTGAGGCAGGAGAATCACTTGAACCCAGGAGGCAGAAGTTGCAGTGAGCCGAGATTGCGCCACTGCAGTCTAGCCTGGGTAACAGAGCAAGACTCCGTCTCAAAAATAAATAAAATAAAATAAAATAATAAAATTTCTAGAAGAAAAGAGAAAGAAAAAGATCCTTGTGTTTATAAGTTGGCCAAAGCAGAGGTTGGTAAACTATGGCCAGCAGGTAAAACATGGCCTCCTGCCTATTTTGCAAATAAAGTTTTATTTGAAACAGAATTGTACTCATTCACTTGCATAATTGCCTATGGCTTTCACACTGTAGTGGCTGAGTTCAGTAGTGCAACAGAAATCATATGGACCATAATGTTTAAAAACACCCAGGATCTGGCCCTTTATAGCAAACGTTTGCAGAGCCCTGGGCCAGAGAATTCCAAATAGAAGCACAGGTACATCAGAAAGAAACTGCCAGAAGTGCCCGTAGTGTCTTCTGTGGTCCTCTGCATTGCCACACTCACAGGTCTCAAATCTCCTCTACTATCTCCCCCATTTCTCCCACCCTGCTCAGGGATCCAGGTGTGCTTTGAGTGGGGATTCAATGCAACAGGCAATTCTTGCCTTAGGGCCTTTGCCCTGGACATTTCTTGCCTGGAATACTTTCTGCGGATATCCACAAGGGCTAGGCACTCACTTCCTTCCAGTCTCAGATCAAACTTCACTTCTGTAATGAGGCTGATATTTGCCACCTGTTACTTTGTCCCTCATGCTGCCCACTCCTCCACACCTATTTCTTTTTCTTTTTTTTTTTTTTCGAGACGGAGTCTTGCTCTATCACCAGGCTGGAGTGCAGTGGCGCAATCTCGGCTCACTACAACCTCTGCCTCCTGGGTTCAAGCGATTCTTTCGCCTCAGCCTCCCGAGTAGCTGGGACCACAGGCACGTGCCACCATGCCCGGCTACTTTTTTGTATTTTTAGTAGAGACGGGGTTTCACCTTGTTGGCCAGGCTGGTCTCGATCTCTTGACCTCAGGTGATCCACCTGCCTCGGCCTCCCAAAGTGCTGGGATTACAGGTGTGAGCCACTGCACCTGGCTGAACTTGTGTTTAGAAGATTTTTTTTTTTTAACGATTACAATGAGATGAACAAAGTATAATTTCATGATTCACAGTTTATCGCCTTATAAAGAGCTTTTTTTGTAGCTTTTGTTGCTGATTATTTCAATGCTCAAAGTGGGGAGAAGAATGAGAACAGCTCTCTCAGGGAATCTGCTCAGTGCAGGGGGAAGTTCCATTAACCACATAATAAGTGAATTCTAATTTTATTAAAGTCTAGTTGGCCAGTTAGGATGGAAGTGGGCCTCTATAGCCGTAAAGTTGAATCTAAGTGTGAGGTGTCTCTTTCTAGGAGATGTCTCTTTCTAGGAGAGGTTCTTTGGAGAGCAGGTTTCAGCAGTGGAGCCCGTAGATTCACCATGACACGAGGTCCCTGACACCAGCCAGTGGTTCCAGTGTTGGTGGGTGTGGCTGCAGAGACTTGCCTGAAGGTTGGCAGACAGTAGCCTTGCCACAGCCTGAACTCTCAGTGTTCCCGTCAAAATCTTACATTTTATATATTCTGGGATCCAGAGGTTGAGGCCAGCAACACACATGTGGCCTGAAAAGGTGTGACACATCTCGTGGGGAGGGAGATTACTCACCATGTTCTTATCACAGGAAAACCTAAGTCACTCATGTAGCAAATTATGTTTGAAATATTTCAAAGCTACATGACAAAAAGTCGTTTTCCAACTCCCGCCTTTCCCAAAGGTAAGCTCTATGATTGTAGGAACTGTGGTCTCTTAAAGCACTAAAGGTACTTTCATGTTGGAGATGCTTCCCCTGTATTTTATCACACTTAGCTTTCATGGGAACATTTAGCGAGTGCACATTATTTGCTTTGATAGAAAAGTGCTATCCTTATGTATAATTATCCAGCTTAATAATTGCTACAGTTTACTACATGCCCATGAAGAGGCCAGGTGTAAAGACCCACGCCATCCGATTCAATACTCACAATAACCTGGACACATAAACTGTTATCACAGTGTTACAGAGTCACCTGGTAATCTGCTCGGGATCACACAGTTCACTGAATTGCAGACGAAATATTCAAACCGGATCCCTCATTATGTCCTTGCTTTGTTCGTTGTTTTACATTCCAGAGACACTGCCCCTAGATTTCAGGTCGCGGCTCACAGGAGCAACGTAACTGTCTAAAACATGCCAGCTGAATCGTATTTGAGTTTCGCCAATTTCTTTACATTGATACCGGGAAAATGCAAGTATTTTAAAGGGTTTACTAAATAAATTATTATGTTACTATATTAATTCATTATTTATTGGTGTATAAATTAAACAGGACCAAAATGCCTTTTCCAAAAGCCTTGAGGTCAAATGTTTAGAATTCAGAGCGGTTTTCAGAGACAGAAGACAATACGTACACCATCTGTCAGTTCTAAGAGGGATGTGGCGCAGTATTTTATAATTATACACATTTCTGCAGGAAAACGTGTAAGTGTTCAAACTTAATGGGGTATATAAACATTGTAGAAAGCTTTGCATGCGTTCTCTACCAAATGAGGTCGGAGAAGTTTTAGTCTGAAGCCCCATCAGCCTGCCAGCTTTGTTTCCTCTGGCAAATTTTTAAACCACCTTGTGCCTCAGTTTCCCATTCTATACAAGTGATATCTACATCCTTGCATGGTAAAGCTGTTTAAGTTAGTATATGCTTGGATGTGAACAGTTCGACTTAGGCTGGGCGTGGTGACTCCCACCTGTAATCCCAGCACTTTGGGAGGCCGAGGCAGGCAGATCACCTGAGATCAGGAGTTTGAGACCAGCCTGAGCAACATGGAGAAACCCCACCTCTACTAAAAACTAAAAATAAAAAATTAGCCAGGCATGATGGTACATGCCTGTAATCCCAGCTACTCGGGAGGCTGAGGCTTGAACCCAGGAGGTGGAGGTTTTGGTGAGTCAAGATTGCACCATTGCACTCCAGCCTAGGCAACAAGAACGAAACTCCATCTCAAAAAAAAAAAAAAAAAAAAAAAAAGAAAAGAAAGAAAGAAAAAGAAAAGAAAAGGTCAGGCGCATGGCTCAAGGCTGTAATTCCAGCACTTTGAGAGGCCAAGGTGGACAGATCACGAGGTCAAGAAATCGAGACCATCCAGGCCAACATGGTGAAATCCCGTCTCTACTAAAATACAAAACTTAACCGGGTGTGGTGGCGCGCGCCTGTAATCCCAGCTACTCGGGAGGCTGAGGCAGGAGAATTGCTTGAACCCAAGGGGCAGAGGTTGCAGTGAGCTGAGAGTGGCCACTGAACTCCAGCCTGGCGCCTGGTGACAGAGCAAGGCTCTGTCTCAAAAAAAAAAAAAAAAAAAAAAAAAAAATTTAGACTTTAGTAACTGCACATAGTAAGTGCTCCATAAGGTTGGCAAAGTGTGCAACGTGTTTTGTGGCAGGAGATGAGAATGATCAACAGGCTTTGCTTCAGTCAAAAGTTAGCATACTCAGTTCTGTGTCAGAATTACAAAACAATTTCACTCTTTGTAACATGGAGCTTTTGTTTCATTGGTCTGAACGTAGAGTTTACAGAATATTAAGAACACCTAAAAGAGCGACGGGAGGGTCAGTTTTTCTTTTAACGCAATTTCCTTGCTTCTTTTTGATTCACAAACCACTTGATATGCCTCCTAAGAAGGTGTTTCTCATTATCTCATCCCTGTCTGTATTAACACAATTATTATTTATTCTCAGACTAAATTACCATGGTATTTGATGTTCCAGTAGGTTAGTGACTTCCGACCCGGACTAGAGTACATTGCTAAAAGTGTTTCAGCATTTTAATGATTCCTACGATCCTGAAAGCACCTGCCACCCTTTTGATCCTGAAAAGAACAAACTAAAATCAATGTAAACTATGTCAAGACCTTCCTGAGGTTATTAGCCCAATCTCTGAGTGATGTTCAGCTGTGGCAGGAAAGGCACAGCCCTCCCTGCGATGTCCCTCCACTCCCCCGTCTGCCTCTGCTGGCCCGTCACTAGCCACCCGGCTGACTCTCAAAGCTCCTTTTTGAATTTGAACCCAGGAGGCAGAGGTGGCGGTGAGCCGAGATCGCGCCATTGCACTCCAGCCTGGCAACGAGAGCAAAACTCCATCTAAAAAAAAAAAAAAGAAAAGAAAAAGCAGAGAAAATGGTGAGCCAGTCTGAGGAGGGTTTTTTTGTTTGTTTTGGTTTGGTGTATTTTTTTTTTTTAGACAACATTCCCTCTGCCTGGAATATTTGGGTCCTCCCTCCACCACCGTCTCCCACTTCCCCAGCTCCCTGTCACCCTTCATTTCCCAGCCTAACGAGAAGATCCATCAGCAGAGGCTCCCCCGAGTCCGCACGTGTAGTTTGGGTGTGTCTCGTAGCCCACCGTGTAGACCTCCGTTCTACTGTCTGCTCACTGCTGGGCACCGTGCTGTAACGGGGCTGTGGACCTGTCTGTCTCGCTTCCATTGTGAGAGGAACCATCTCCATCTTGCTCCCAGTGCTTAATAATGCACCTGGCACGTGGCAGTCC
This sequence comes from Saimiri boliviensis, assembly GCF_048565385.1. Lineage (NCBI taxonomy): Eukaryota > Metazoa > Chordata > Mammalia > Primates > Cebidae > Saimiri > Saimiri boliviensis. Next base: position 119,190,038 of record NC_133451.1, on the reverse strand, counting down.
TGATTTGTTAAGTAAATGAACCTCTGAAAGGATCTCTTGAGTGGAAGAAAAGCGTGATACAATTGCCCTGTAGAGTTCAATAAACGAGACTGGAATATGCAACCTGCACGCTCTCGGAGTCACAGGATCACAGCTTTGCAGTTTGCTGTCGATTCAGCTCAGACGACCTTCTGTCCACAGACACTATACACACTGACACTCCTTTCACTCTGCACATGCCAGTTCTTTTTGTTTATTTGTTAAATGGATTGAAAATACGCTAAAAACACAAATACCCTTTTAGTGTGGTTGGGTTCCTGCTTGCTCTTCTAAATTTTGAGTACCCTAAACTGTAGCGGGGCTTGGACGACGAGTGTGCTCTCCTCTGTCCTGCTGAGGACCCAGAGCCAAGGGCCTTAGAAGGCCTTGGAAATAAAGTTTCTTTCTGACCTCCTCCTCGCCTTCTTTCTCCGCTATCCTTTCTCCCCCAGGCCGATTATAGAAACTAGGAAACCAGGGCTGGGCACGGTGGCCCACGCCTGTAATCCCAGCACGATGGGAGGCCGAGGCAGGAGGACCAGCTGAGATCAGGAGTTTGAGACCAGCCTGCCCAACATGGTGAAACCCTGTCTTCACAAAACAAACAAAAATCAGCCGGGCGTGGTGGCACACACCTGTAATCCCAACTACTCGGGAGGCTGAGGCAGGAGCTGAGATCGCTCCACCGCACTCCAGCCTGGGCAGCAGAGTGAGACTCCCATCTCAGATAAAAGGCAAATAAACAAACAAGGAAATTAGAATCCCTCTTTCCCAAAGCAGGTCACAGAGACCAGAACATTTCTCTTCCAAAGCCAGCCTTAAAACGTAACAAGATTACTCCAGCCTTCCGCTGCCTCTCTGCGTAAGAGTTGGCCATAAAGAAATTATCTGGTCTATTTTGCCTGCACGTGGATCACAAACCCTCATTCCAGAAGGGCCCTGCCCATGCCCAGGAGGAAGGGACGCTGCACAGAGAGGCTGAGAAGAATCCGGACAGACAGGCCATGCCGGGGGTCTGCATTCAGTATAGCAGTGTCAGAGCTCACCCTTCTGTCCACTAGTCACCCAGACTAAGAATAAAAATAGACAGTTTCCCAGGTGTCCCTGGGGCCTCATCTCTGAAAGGCCTTTGTCATGTAAAAAAAACTCTGATCACATAAGTATATTCTGCTTTTCTCTTGTTCACCTGTCTTTTATTACAGGAATCCCAGCCATGAGCGTTATGATGGGGAGGAACGGGTCAGACTCTTTGCACCCCGCAGTTTTTTGCAAACACATTTTGTTCAATAAAACCCTAGAACTCATTTTGTAAAGCACATTTTTTACCAGTTTCTAAGTAAACATATTTTACAGAAAATTGAAGCCATTCATTTCTGATTTATTTATACTTAGGATACAATTAACAACCTGCTTTAAGAAGTCATGAGAGTTCATGACTATACATGTATATATAATACGTGCCTGTCATCAGTAGGTACTAGCAGGTGAAACAGGATATATGCATAGTCTCCAAGTATCTCCCCACAAATTACTTACCAATAACAAAGGAAAAACAGTAACTTGCCAGTTGAGAAATGAAGCAGACCCCACCTTAACAAAGTGCTCAAAGAGAACATCACCCTGGAAGAAATCGCCAGCACGTGCCTCTGATGGATGCATGGTGAAGGTGGTAACATTCACTGTAGTTATATTTCTGCCAAGAATGCGCAATCTCAATCTAATCCCACGGAAACATCGCACAAACCCCAAACTGAGTCTACAAAATGACCAATCTGAACGCCTAAAAAATTTCAAGGTCAAGAAACACAAAGAAACGCCAAGGAACTACTCGTTCCCTCCCTCCCTCCCTCCCTTCTTCCTTCCTTCCCTCCCTCCCTCCCTCCTTCCTTCCTTCCCTCCCTCCCTCCCTCCTCCCTCCCTCCCTCCCTCCCTCCCTCCCTCCCTCCCTCCTTCTTTCCTTCCCTCCCTCCCTCCTTCTTTCCTTCCCTCCCTCCTTCCTTCTTCCTTCCTTCCTTCCCTCCCTCCTTCCTTCTTCCTTCCTTCCCTCCCTCCCTCCCTCCTTCCTTCCCTCCCTCCCTCCCTCCTTCCTTCCTTCCCTCCCTCCCTCCTTCCTTCCTTCCTTCCCTCCCTCCTTCCTTCCTCCTTCCTTCCTTCCCTCCCTCCCTCCTTCCTTCCTTCCTTTCTTCCTCCTTCCTTCCTTCCCTCCCTCCTTCCTTCCTCCTTCCTTCCTCCTTCCTTCCTTCCTCCTTCCTCCTTTCCTTCCTTCCCTCCTTCCTTCCCTCCTTCCCTCCTTCCTTCCCTTCCTTCCTCCTTCCTTCCTTTTTCCTTCCCTCCCTCCCTCCCTCCTTCCTTCCTTCTTCCTCCCTCTCTCTCTCTCTTCCTCTTTCTTTTCTTTCTTCTTTCTTTTCTTTTTTCTTTTGACAGAGTTTGGCTCTTGTTACCCAGGCTGGAGTGCAATGGTGCCATCTTAGCTCACTGCAACCTCCACCTCCTGGGTTCAGGCAATTCTCCTGCCTCAGCCTCCAGAGTAGCTGGGATTACAGGCACGCGCCACCATGCCCAGCTAATTCTGTATTTTTAGTGGAGATGGAATTTCTCCGTGTTGGTCAGGTTGGTTCAAACTCCCAACCTCAGGTGATCTGCCCGCCTAGGCCCCCCCAAAGTGCTGGGATTACAGGCGTGAGCCGCCACGCCCAATTGAGGCCAAGAAACTTTCAACATTAAAAGATACTAGAAAGACATGACAATTGTTACATGATATAACACATGATCCTAAATTAGATCCTCAACCTGGGGTAGCGGGGGAAGTGGTTGTATAAAGGACATTACCAGAAAATGGGCAGAATTTAAAATGCAGATTATGGACCAGACAATAGGATTTTTAAAAATCAAAATTAAATTTGACAACCATGTTGTATTTTATGTAAGTAAATATCTTTGTTCTTAGGAAAAGCACATTGAAATATTTTGGAGTAAATGGATATATTTTTAGCTTATTCTCAAGTGGCAAGGCAAAAAGTCACAGAGGCAGAGAGGACGCCTGTGTACGAAGACGGCAAATGTGAGAGTCATATGGGAGTGCTTCCATCTATTCGTGCAAATTTCCTGAGTTAAAAATTATATCAAAATAGAGCATCACCTAAAAAATGCCCCCCACTAACACAAACTTTATGCAATTTGATGTTACGCCAATATAATGGCTGAATGGCAAATGACTCATCAGTTACCCTGAGACCGTTAGAACCTCTATCAGTTGCTGTGTAATTAATACATTTCATCTTAGCGGTCTAAAATGGAAACAAATGTTTTTTCTATGATCTTGAGGGTGGACTAAGTTCAGCTGGGCAACTCTTCTGCTTCACAATGCATATGCTGAGGGTCCTCATTCCGCTGCATTAGCTGGAACCTCAGCCAGTCTGGGACATACACGCTGGGCGTTCTTTCCCCAAGACACCTTTCGTCAGTCGTTCAGCCTGAGCTTCTTTACAGATAGCAGGTGGCTCCTAGAGGGAGAAGTAGTTGCTCATTTTCTTTTCTTTTCTTTTTTTTTTTTTTGAGACGGAGTTCCGCTCTTGTTACCCAGGCTGGAGTGCAATGGCACGATCTCGGCTCACCACAACCTCCGCCTCCTGGGTTCAGGCAATTCTCCTGCCTCAGCCTCCTGAGTAGCTGGGACTACAGGCGTGCGCCACCATGCCCAGCTAATTTTTTGTATTTTTAGTAGAGACGGGGTTTCACCATGTTGACCAGGATGGTCTCGATCTCTTGACCTCGTGATCCACCCGCCTCGGACTCCCAAAGTGCTGGGATTACAGGAGTGAGCCACCGCGCCCGGCCCTCATTTTCTTTTCTTTTTTTTCTTTTTTTTTTTTTTCTTGAGATGGAGTTTTGCTCTTGTTACCCAGGCTGGAGTGCAATGGCGCGATCTCGGCTCACCGCAACCTCCGCCTCCTGGGTTCAGGCAATTCTCCTGCCTCAGCCTCCTGAGTAGCTGGGATTACAGGCACGCGCCACCATGCCCAGCTAATTTTTTGTATTTTTAGTAGAGACGGGGTTTCACCATGTTGACCAGGATGGTCTCGATCTCTTGACCTCGTGATCCACCCGCCTCGGCCTCCCAAAGTGCTGGGATTACAGGCTTGAGCCACCGCGCCCGGCGGCCCTCATTTTCTTAATGCCTGAGCTCAGGAGTCCTAGGCTGTCTCTTTCACAGCATTCTATTAGTTGAGGCAAGTCACAGCACAGCCCATACTCCAGTAGAAAGAAAGTGGAATCTGAGCTTGGAGTGGCTTCCCAGAGCTGAGAAGAATTGTTGGCAGCTGTATTTTAGACTATTGACCACAGAGCCACAATAAAATAATTCGGACAGCTTCAAATGTCTTTCTTTATGAGTCTAATTTAGGTACATTTGCATATGAAATAAATGTCAAAAATTTTAATTTGAATGGAAGTTAATATAACTTGCATATATAGATTCAGAACCATCACTTCTAATTGCAGATCAGATACAGTTCATTATACATTATTTTTTTCATTATAAAAGTGTCAGGGTGTTCTGGCTTGATCCAGTTCTTAGGATTTAAACTTGTTTGGGTCAGGTCAGCTACTGGGAGACGATTTTTATAAAAAAAACTTTTGAGTGAAAGGGAAACAGGTGTGCTGGCACAGCCTCAGGAAGGACGGACGATGTGGCTCAGGTCTCCGCCTCACATACTGCTCCACCGCCCCGGGCCCACGGCTCGTACTGAAGATTTCCTTCACTTTTCCCTCAGAATCAAGCTATTAAAATTCCTCGGTAAAGGGTGCCTGTCACGGTGCCCAAGCTTATCACTGTTACAACCTGTGAGTGATGCCCTGCTCCCCTCAGTCATCCTATCACAAGACCTGCGATGCCTGTCATTGCTTAGTGTTCTGCCCTCTGAGTTCGGAAGCATCGTACTGGCTGAGAACATGTTTCAGACATCTTTGAGTTCCATACAATGAGAGTATTGCAATTTCATGTCATTTAAGTTTTCTATCAACCATCAATACTACCGAAGACTTACACATGTCAACCACATGAATGGGATTTCTGTTTCATCTTGAGTCCTAATTTTTTTTGTTTTAACATGGCTTTTCTATGAGAAATCTAAAATATACACAAAAGTAGAAAAAAATAGCGTAACATTCCTAATGTATCCGGCACCCAGCAGCAGCAATGATCACAGATGACAAATCAGGTTTGATCCTTGCCCTTTCACTCCTTTACCCAGACGCCTGCTGGATTTTTTTCTCCTTCCTTCCCTTCCCCTCCCTTCCCTCCCTCCCTTCCTTCTTTCCTTCCTTCCTTTTTCTTTCTTTCTTTTTTTTTTTTTTGAGATGGAGTTTCTGTCTTGTCACCCAGGCTAGAGTGCAATGGCACAATCTCAGCTCACTGCAACCTCTGCCTCCCAGGTTCAAGTGATTCTCCTGCCTCAGCCCCCGACGTAGCTGGGATTACAGGTGTTGGCCACCATGCCTGGCTAATTTTTGCATTTTTAGTAGAGACAGGGTTTCACCATGTTGGCCAGCCTGGTCACGAACTGCTGGCCTCAACTTGAGGCCAGATTACTAATCTGCCCATTTCAGCCTCCCAAAGTGCTGGCAATACAGGCCTGGGCCACCGTGCCTGACCCCTGCTGGATTTTTTCAAAAGCAAATTCCAGACATCGTAATTTTATCTACGATAACATTAGTATGTAAATTTCAGACATCATAATTTTATCCATAAAAAGGTCAGTATGGGCCAGGAGTGGTGGCTCACACCTATAATCCCAGCACTTTGGGAGGTCGAGGCAGGCAGATCACGAGGTCAGGAGTTTGAGACCAGCCTGTTCAATATGGTGAAACCCCGTTTCTACTAAAACATATAAAAATTAGCCGGGCATGGTGGCACACACCTGTAGTCCCACCTACTCGGGAGGCTGAGGCAGGAGAATCACTTGAACCCGGGAGGCGGAGGTTGCTGTGAGCCAAGATCGTGCTGCTGCACTCCAGCCTGGGTGATTTGCTTTGACGTATGTAAGTGACTACTAGTCCATTATTATGAATGCTAAAACAGTTTGGTGCCACTGCCTTGATTCGTTCTAAGGCACCAACTGGTTTATCCTTGCTTTTGCACCCACGTATATCAATGTAGACACTGTGAAAAGTCAAAGAACGCATTAGAAAACCCCTATTCATCACTTAAGAAAATGCTTAGAGGGATTCTCTCTCTCACTTTGGAAAACTGTTCAAAAATGTTTTTAAAGCTGATCATATGTATATCCAAAGAATAGGCAATTCTAGTTATATTCAGAAGAGGCTGAGAATGACGACCCACAGCTAGAATCACAGCATTTTTCCAGGCTGAGGCAGGAGGATCATTTGAGCTTAGGAGTTCAAGACCAGCCTGGGCAACATGGTGAGACCCCCCCCACCCCCCACCCCCCACCCTGTCTAAAAAAACATTAAAGATAAGCTGGGTGTGGTGGGAGGTTGAAGTGGAAGGGCCCAGGAGTCCAGGCTTCAGTGAGCTCTAATCATGTTGCTGCATCCAAGTCTGAGCGACTAAGATGCAGAGTGTGATCCTTTCTCTAAAATAAAAAATAATAAAACAAGAAACTAGTTATCACAGCACTATTAGTAATAGCTGAAAACTGGAGACTTCTCAGATGCCATCAACAGTGAAAATGGCCTTAGAGGTTAGTAGAAAGATGATCTTTTGGGGTAGGGAAAGTCTGGAAGCAGTTAAGGGAAATACAAGAACATTTATGGGGTCGGGCGCGGTGGCTCACGCCTGTAATCCTAGCACTTTGGGAGGCTGAGGCAGGTGGATCACAAGGTCAGGAGTTCAAGACAAGCCTGGCCAAGATGGTGAAACCCACTTCTACCAAAACTATAAAAATTAGCCAGTGCCGTGGTGGTGGTGGGCACCTGTAATCCCAGCTACTCACGAGGCTGAGGCTGGAGAATCGCTTGAATCCAGGAAGCAGAGGTTGCAGTGAGCAGAGATCACGCTACAGCACTCCAGCCTGGGCCACAGAGCAAGACTCCATAAAAAAATAAAAATAAAAAAATAAAAAAACAAACTGGAGGGTCATGGTGGCTCATGCCTGTAATCCCTGCACTTTGGGAGGCCAAGGAGGGTGGATCACCTGAGGTGAGGAATTTGAGACCAGCCTGGCCAATAGCGTCGCTAGTAAAAATACAAGAAATTAGCCGGGCATGGTGGCGGGTGCCTGTAATTCCAGTTACTCAGGAGGCTGAGGCAGAAAAATCGCTTGAAACTGGGAGGCAGAGGTTATATTGAGCCAAGATCTCACCACTGCACTCCAGCCTGGGCAACGAGAGTAAAACTGCATCTCAAAAAAAAAAAAAAATATATATATATATATATATATATATATAATTTATGATATATTTTTCTCTCTAATACTTCAATAAAGAATTTATTTTAAAACGAATTTGATGAATGAATGAATGCGTTCTTTTGTTTTTTTTTTTAAAGACGGGGTTTCACCATGTTGGTCAAGCTGGTCTTGAACTCCTGACCTCAGGTGATCCACCCACCTTGGCCTCCAAAGTGCTTGGATTACAGGTGTGAGCCACCACGCCCGGCCCAAATGAGTTCTATACTATTTTAAGAATGTCTGTTACTTGTTTATACAAGTTTCAGGATGGATCTTTTCCACCTACATTCATTCCACATATATAGTTATTTTCTGTCTACCTACTATGTGCTAAGCAACTACACTAGGCATTGGGAAAACAGAAGTAGGCAAAAAGGTACAGCTTCTCTCTCTTTATGTAGTTTTTAATGCAGTGTATTTGCTTTGAGCAAAAATAATACTAGTGTCACCACTTCTATACAAATCTGGACCACAATTGTTCTGTGACCCAGTGGTTTTTGTTTATTCCTTTTAAATATTTCCTTGATCAGGAAGTTTCTATACCCAGATAAGACTTTACATGTAAAAATTTCCTCTTAATCTTTAGTGTTTAAAGATGTCAAACTTACTGATGTCTTAGATATTTAGATTTGACCATATTTAAGCTCCAAGAAAGGAAGCATTTCATTCAGACCACATTTCTTCTGAGCTTGTTAGTGAGTGATTTGAGAAAGTGCATGCTCGACATTTTCTTCCTTGAAGACTTATGTGAGGCATTATCAGCTCCCCGTATTTCTTTGGGAAGGACACAAAGGGACATCATTATCTCCTCCTCTATCTTTAAATGTGAGAAGCATGTGTCCAATTAAATCTACTACTTCCTCTTCATTGTTCTGTATGAATAATTAACCTTTCTAAGTGCTGACATCAGGAAGGTTTTTAACCTTCCCTTTTCTTCCAAGGGAAAAATAAAATGAGGAGCAGAACTGATTTTTTAAAATAGTTTTCTTTTAATCACTTCTAAGGATATAAATATGAATGTTAAAATCTCAAATGTTGATCCTGACAATTATTTTGTGTTTTCTTTGTTTATAACGATTTTATTACTAATGTGGCTTCTCTAAAGTAATAACGTTTTCTAATGCAATCATTTAGAACAATACGGTCACCAATCTACTTTCATTAGTCACATGGGAACACTATAAATCAATTCCTATGATCTTTGCAACTGAAACTTGCTGGATGCCAGCTGTGTTAATTTCTGTTAATTATCATCCTTTTAAAGCTCATTCTTTCTGTGAGATGTGCACTTTAGGACTTTTTTTTAATAGTTTAAATCGTTCTGCCCATCCTCCTACAGGTATCCGACAAGGTTTTTGCCCCTCTAAGTTGATTGATAAGGTAACCTTGAAACAAGGAGAAACATTAGTCAACTGTCGACTGCTGTTTTAATGAATGCTTTACCAGCTATTTTATAACTATTGTTATACAACTATCGGCTAGAGAAATTTCCAGACAGGAGGCCTCTGGATCCCTCATTATTTGAAAGTTTGGCTGAACATTCTTGATGGTATCGATCCTCTGTGCAAGTAAATACTTGGCCGACGGAGAGAACGCAGCTTTGCTCTGCCTGCAGGTTTTGACTTTGTCATGGAGGTAACCAGCGAGTTTGGGGAGCTGAAATGCGATGAAATCATTGTGCATGTAACCTCCTCTCTGTTTCTGTCACTGATCTGCAACACATTTTGGAGTGAGAACTCTGCGCGCCCTCAGCCTCCCCGTCACACCTGCTCGGGCCCGTTCCCACGGCCATTCACCTCCCAGCAGCGCAGCGGCCGCGTCGCCATCGTTCTCACGCTCACCCAAGCATCACGCTTCTCACGCTCACCCGAGCATCACGCAGCCCCCTTCTGGCTTCCCATCTCAGCCCCTTCACCCCCAGGCCGAGCACCTCGGCACCCTCCTCCCGCCTGGCCCCGGTCCCCGACCCTCCCCTCCCGTCCCAGGTTCCCCACAGTGCTCACGTCCGAGCTGACGATTCTCCGTCTTCTCCCCTTTCTCCTTCCCGTCTGCTTAGACCCATGGGCCGCACCGTAGTGTGGGGTGCAGCATGAGAACCTCAACTTACCGCTTCTCTGATTAGATGCCCCTCCCCTCCCCTTCTCCCCTCCCCTTCTCCCCTCCCCCTTCTTCTCATCCCCTCCCCCTTCTCCCCTCCCCTCCCCTTCTCTCCCTCCCCTCTCCTTTTCTCCCTCCCCTCCCCCCTTCTCCCCCACCATCCTCTCCCCTTCCCCCTCCCCTCCCCTCCCTTCCCCCTCCCCTCCCCTCCCCTCCCTTTCCCCCTCCCCTTCCCTCCCCTCCCTTTCCCCCTCCCATCCGCTCCCCTACCCCCTCCCATCCCCTCCCCATCCCCCTCCCGTCCCCTCTCCTTCCCACCTTCCCTCCCCTTCCCCCTCCCATCCCCTCCCCTTCCCCCACTCCCATCCCCTCCCCTTTCCCCCCTCCCGTCCCCTCCCCTTCCCCCTCCACTCCCCCTCGTCCCCTCCCCTTCCCCCTCCCATCCCCTCTCTCCTTTCCTTTTCTGCTCCATCGCCCAGGCTGGAGTTCAGTGGTTTGATCTCAGCTCACTGAAACCTCCGCCTCCCGGGTTCAAGCAATCCTCCTGCCTCAGCCTCCCGAGTAGCTGGGACTACAGGCCTGTGCCACCACCCGCCTATTTTTTTTTTTTTTTTTTTTTTTTTTTGTATTTTTAGTAGAGACGCTTGTTTCACCATGTTGGCCAGGATGGTCTCGATCTCTCGGCCTCGTGATCCGCCCACCTCGGCCTCCCAGAGTGCTGGGGTTTCAGGTGGGAGCCACCGCCAGGCCGGCATCTGCACTCTGCTTTTGCAGCTCTGGCCCAGCACTTTATCCCTGCCTAGTTAATGTCTTCCCTGTCTCCATGCTCTGGCTCCTACGATTTCCTCTGACCGGTGTCACTGGTTGTAGATTTGCTGACCCTTCATCTGATAAGGAGTTAATACCCAAAATAGATAAGGAACCCAAATGACTCAATAGTAAGAAAACAAAAACTCCATTAAAAAACAGACAAAGGACCTAGAGAGACATTTCTCTAAAGAAGACATACAAATAGCCTGCAGGTAGGTGAAAACATCCTGGCATCGCTAATCAACAGAGAAATGCGAATTAAAACCATATGGGCTATTATCTCACACCAAATAGAATGGCTGTTATCAAAAAGGCAAGAGGTAACACGTGTCGTGTTGGTAAGGATGGGGAGAAAAGGGGGCTCCGTTCACTGCTGGTAGGAATGTGAATTAACTCAGCCACTGTGGAGAACGGTATGGAGTTCCTAAAAAAATCTGACCACCATACGATTCAGTCCTCAAAGGGACTGAACATGTTCCTAACACTAGAAGACACCTCTTCTTGGACCGGAAGGGCCACTGTGAAGTCACAGTGCAGGTCAGGGCGAGAGGGCATTCAGGCAGTCCCACCTTCACTGACCTCCTCGGAAACAAACCCCAAATCGGGACACTGGAAAAATTCTCACCATGTATGAGTATACTTTGCATGTTACTTTTACTTTATCCAGAAATATTTGGCAATAGAAGACTGCTAATATCTGTAGGGGAAACTTTATCTGGCGCAAGTCTAGAGGGATGCCATTGCTTCCTTCGGACCACTGAATCCTAGGGCACCGCGGGCGGGAATCACAGGGGAGGGGACGGCGCTGCTAGAGGAGTGTTCGGGACTTGGCTGCTTCCTTCATCTGAGAACAGAGTGACCATGGAGGCTGGCGGTGTAATGGACAGGAGGTAGAGTGGGCTTTGTAAATATCAGACCTATCCATTAAAGATGTCCTGAGGACGGGTGCAGTGGCTCATGTCTGTAATCCCAGCACTTTGGGAGGCTGAGGCGGGTGGATCACAAGGTCAGGAGTTCGGCCTGGCCAAGATCCTGAAACCCTGTCTCTACTAAAACTGCAAAAAAAAAAAAAAAAAAAATTAGCCGGTCAGAGTGGCAGGCGCCTGTAATCCCAGCTACCTGGGACACAGGCAGGAGAATTTGTGGAACCTCGGTAGCAGAGGTTGCAGTGAGCCGAGATTGCCCCACGGCACTCCAGCCTGGGCGACACAGACTCCGTCTCAAAAGAAAAAAAAAAAGATGTCCTTGGACAATCTGGAAAATCTTCAAATGTGTAAGTCACAGAATGTGTGTGAGTGCGCATTTTAATTTTAGCAAACAAAACTACAACACACTGACAACTTTAAATATTTTTATCTTCAGCACACTTTTGTTTCTTGATTTTTTATTTTTATGATTATTATTTTTTGAGACAGGGATCTGGATCTGTCGCCCAGGCTGGAGTGCAGTGAGGTGATCTCTGCTTCCTGCAATCTCCGCCTCCCGGGTTCAAGCAATTCTCCTGCCTCAGCCTGCAGAGTAGCTGGGACTACAGGCGTGCACCAGCATGCCCAGCTAATTTATTTTTAGTAGAGAAGGGGTTTCACCATGTTGGCCAGGCTGGTCTCAAACTCCTGACCTCAGGTGATCCACTTGCCTCAGCCTCCCAAAGTGCTGGTATTACAGGCATGAGCCACCGTGCCTGGCCTCTTTATTTATTTATTTATTTATTTTGAGCTAGGACTTGCTCTGTTGCACAGGCTGGGAGGGAGTGGCACGATGAAAGCTCACTACAGCCACACATTCCTGGGCTAAAATGATCCTCCTGCCTCAGCCTCCAAAGTAGCTGGGACTACAGGTGTGTGCTGCCATATCAGGCTAACTTTTTTATTCTTTGTAGAACCAGGGTGTTGCTATACTGCCCAGGCTGGACTTGAACTCTTGGCATCAAGCCATGCTCCCACCTCCACCTCCCAAAGTGTTGGGATTACAGGTTTGAGCCACTGTGCTTGGCCTAGACATACTTTTAGAAAGTATATGTGCTCACTAAGAAAACATAAACATGGCAATTTATGTCAGCCACCTAGAATGTGCTATAAAATTGTGACACCTTCAAGCGGCTGGGTCATTGTCTTGGCAACTACACCCCACTACAAAAAATAATAATATCATGAATAACAATTCATGTTGTCCCTACTTTAGCTTAGGACTTTTTTTTTTTTTTTTTTTTTTTTTTGAGACGGAGTTTCCTGCTTGTTACCCAGGCTGGAGTGCAATGGCGATCTCGGCTCACCGCAACCTCCGCCTCCTGGGTGCAGGCAATTCTCCTGCCTCAGCCTCCTGAGTAGCTGGGATTACAGGCACGTGCCACCATGCCCAGCTAATTTTTTATATTTTTAGTAGAGACGGGGTTTCACCATGTTGACCAGGATGGTCTCGATCTCTTGACCTCGTGATCCACCCGCCTCGGCCTCCCAAAGTGCTGGGATTACAGGCTTGAGCCACTGCACCCGGCTAGCTTAGGACTTTTTTATCTGTTGTCTCATTTAACCTTTATAACGTGTGTGATAGGTATTATTTACATTTCAGAGATGATTAGAAAGTTCAGAGAAGTCATGTGATTTGTCCAAAGTCACGCAGTTTCCATGTGATGGAACTGGGTTTCTACTCAGTCTGCTTGATTTCCAAGTCTACGTTCTTTTTTTTTTTTTTTCTTTTTTTTTTTTTTTTGAGACGGAGTTTCGCTCTTGTTACCCAGGCTGGAGTGCAATGGCGCGATCTCGGCTCACTGCAACCTCCGCCTCCTGGGTTCAGGCAATTCTCCTGCCTCAGCCTCCTGAGTAGCTGGGATTACAGGCACGTGCCACCATGCCCAGCTAATTTTTTGTATTTTTAGTAGAGACGGGGTTTCACCATGTTGACCAGGATGGTCTCGATCTCTCGACCTCGTGATCCACCCACCTCGGCCTCCCAAAGTGCTGGGATTACAGGCTTGAGCCACCGCGCCCGGCCCAAGTCTACGTTCTTAACATGGAATGTATAACCTCCTGGGTGTTGAATTTTCACGTTATTACTTTTGATGAAGGTGACTGTAAAATAGTTAAGAAGTCTATAAAAGTTTGCAGAAATGATTTTCAAAAATAACAGCTTTGAGTGGAGTGCGGTGGCTCACACATATAATCCCAGCACTTTGGGAGGTCAAGGCAGGTGGATCGCCTGAGGTCAGGAGTTCGAGACCAGCCTGAGCAACATGGTGAAACCCAGTCTCTACTGAAAGTACAAAAATTACCCAGGCGTGGTGGTGCACACCTGTAATCCCAGCTACTCAGGAGGCTGATGCACGAGAATCCCTTGAACCTGGGAGGTGGAGGTTGCAGTGAGCCGAGATTGCGCCAATGCACTCCAGCCTGGGCAACAGAGTGATACTCCATCTCAAAAACAAACAAACAAACAAACAGAAAAAACAAAAATCAACCAACCAAACAAAAAATATCACATGTATTAGTACTCATTCTTTGGCCAGGCACGGTGGCTTATGCCTGTAATTCCAGCACTTTGGAAGGCCGAGGCAGGCGGATCACCTGAGTCAGGAGTTTGAGACCAGTCTGACCAACATGGAGAAACCTGGTCTCTACTAAGAATACAAAATTAGCCGGGCATGGTGGTGCTTGCCTGTAATACCAGCTACTCGGATGGCTGAGGCAGGAGAATTGCTTGAACCCGGGAGGCAGAGGTTGAGGTTAGCTGAGATCGTGCCATTGCACTCCAGCCTGAGCAACAAAAGCGAAACTCCATCTCAAGAAAAAAAACATAATTAAAAAAAAATACAGCTTAATTGAGATGCAATTGACATACCATAAAATTGTCCCTTTTAAAGTATACAATTCAGTGGTTTTTAGTACAGAGTTCTGCAGCCATTGACACGATCCAATTTCAGCACATTTTTAACACACCACCAAAAAACCATCAGTAGTCAGTCCCTGTCACCTCACGCCCTGGCCCCACAACTGCTAACCTCTTCCAGTTCCTTTGGGTTTGTCTATTCCGAACAATATTACATAAATGCTACTTTGTAATATGGTTGCTTTTGGGTCTGGCTTCTTTCACTTAGCATGTCTTCGAGGCTTCTCCGTCTTATCACACATTAGTACCCCCTTCTTATGGCTGAAATACTTCTTATATGGACATACTACGCTTTATCTCTTCATTAGTTGGCGAGCACTTGGGTTTTTTCTTTTGGCTACTATCTATTATGCTGTTATGAGCATTCATATGTAAGTTTTTATGTGGACAGATTTTTTCATTTCTCTTTAGTACGTACCTGGGAGTGAAATTGCTGGTTTATGTATGCAACTATGCTTAATACTCTAAGGAATTATTAAACCGGTTCACATTCTCATCACCAGTGAGTGAAGGCTCAAATTTCTCCACATCTGGCTAATACTTCTTGTTTTCACTACGGTCATCATTCAGAGTGCAAAGTGATATCTGATGGTGGTTTTTTTTGGGGGGGGGCTGGGGAGGCTGGGAGGGATGGAGTCTTGCTCTGTCACCCAGGCTGGAGTGTAGTGGTGCGATCTCAGCTTACTGCAACCTCTGCCTCCTGGGTTCAAGCGATTCTCCTGCCTCAGCCTCCTGAGTAGCTGGGACTACAGGCACCCACCACCATACCCAGATAATTTTTCGTATTTTTAGCAGAGACGGGGTTTCACCATGTTAGTCCTCCAGACCTGGTGATCCGTCTCCCTCAGTCTCCCAAAATGCTGGGATTACAGGGGTGAGCCACGGCACCCGGCCCCTATGCCCATTTTAAATAGGCGCATTTATCTTTTTTTTTTTTTTTTTTTTTTTTGAGACGGAGTTTCGCTCTTGTTACCCAGGCTGGAGTGCAATGGCGCGATCTCGGCTCACCGCAAACTCCGCCTGGGTTCAAGCAATTCTCCTGCCTCAGTCTCCTGAGTAGCTGGGATTACAGGCACGTGCCACCATGCCCAGCTGATTTTTTTGTATTTTTAGTAGAGATGGGGTTTCACCATGTTGACCAGGATGGTCTCGATCTCTTGACCTCGTGATCCACCCGTCTCGGCCTCCCAAAGTGCTGGGATTACAGGCTTGAGCCACCGCGCCCGGCCCGCATTTATCTTTTGATTGTCTTGCGTCACTGACTTTAAATGTAGTGCATCTGTTCCTTTTCTGTGTTTACTACTGCCTGGAGATCCTTCTAGTTCTGTCTAGTCAAGCAGATACTTGAACGTCTATCATCACCTACGGTGCTCGGTGCCTGCGCTGTAAGCCTTAAATCCAGTAAGACACATCACCTCACCTCTGGATTATGGCAACTGCTTCATGTTTTCCTTCTCCAAATCCGTCTTTAACCCTGCACCCTAAATGAATTTTCTAAAAAGTGAATTTGATCATGGCCCTTGTTTAATCCCTTCTATGTTTCCTTTATTAACTACAAGGCAAAGTTCTAACCCTTTAAGATGGGTTACAAAACCTTCAAAACCGCCCCTTGCCAGGGTCAGTGTTCTCTCATCCATTCTTTATTCCCATCTTGGTTCACTTTAGAGGGGTCTTCTAGTTGAATACTCTATCTAATACTTTAATCCTGACAGCGGAATTACAGGAAACGTTCATAAAGAACGTGTTTTTGGGGCCAGGCACAATGGCTCACACCTGTAATCCCAGCACTTTGGGAGGCTGAGGCAGGCAGATCACCTGACGTCGGGAGTTTGAGACCAGCCTGACCAACATGGAGAAACCCCATCTTTACTAAAAATACAAAATTAGCCGGGCATGGTGGTGCATGCCTGTAATACCAGCTACTAAGGAGGCTGAAGCAGGAGAATCACGTGTTCATTTCTTAATCTATGTTTTGGGGCTGTTGAGCCATTTCCATTGTTAGAGTGTTAAGTGAAATGTGAAGTCACATGATGTGTGGATAGAAATTTCCATGAAGAGATCAATGAAACATGGCAGGTAAAGTAGCTTACCGGGTAAGGCAGATCCCAGCCAGAAACCTCAGCCAAGTCTCAAGAGAAATGAACCATTGGAGCCTCTTCTCTTAACTCTAGGTCCTGAAACAGGCAGACCTCTCTTAAGCTTGTGACCTGTAAAACCAAGTGGTTTTCTTACTTTTTTTTCACCGTTAATAGGGCCTTTAAATGTTCCAACTTCATCTCAGTTTTACCAAGAAATAAAGAGCGAGCAGGTGCTCAGGCTGGGGTCAGTGTGAAGCGCAGCATGGGTGGTGCTAACAGCCGGAATTAACGGTTTCCCTCCAAGAAGGGGAGCCACCCAGGTGGCGGAACCGGTTCTTGACACAGTGTCCGGCTCTGTCACCCGGGCTGGCGTGCAGTGGTGTGCTCACAGCTCAATGCTGCCTGCAACTTCTGAGCTCCCACGATCCTCCCGCCTCAGCCTCCTGAGCAGCTGGGACGATGCCTGGCTAACTTTTAATTTTTTTGGTAGAGACAGGGTCTTGCTATTTTGCGCAGTCCGGTCTCAAACTCTTGGCCTCCAGGAATCCTCCCACCTTGGCCTTCCAAAGAGCTGGGATTACAGGCGTAAGCCACCAGGCCCAGCCTCAGAACCGGTTCTGTGAAGACACATTGTTCTTCCCCAGTGGAGATTCTCCCTCCACCAATTTGAGAGGCCAGGTTTTCGTAAGCTGCCCCACCAAATAGAATCAGTGTCTGCTGTTCCAGGAAGAGGGAACGCGCCACTTCACTGTCACTGGGCTGAAAATAAATCTAGTGTATAAACTGAGAAATATAATTAAAGGGCCGGGTGCACAATGGTTCTCGCCTCTAATCCCAGCACTTTGGGAGGCAGAGGCGGGTGGATCACGAGGTCAGGAGTCCGCGGCTAGCCTGACCAATATGGTGAAACCTTGTCTCTACTAAAAACACAAAAATTAGCCGGGCGTGGTGGTCCCAGCTACTCTGGAGGCTGAGGCTGCGTTGAGCCATGATGGTGTGACTGCTCTCCGGCCTGGGGCAACAGAGCGAGACTGTGGGGGAAGAAAAAAGAAATTTAATTAAAGACTTCCTTCTGGGCCAGGCACGGTGGCTCAAGCCTGTAATCCCAGCACTTTGGGAGGCCGAGGCGGGTGGATCACGAGGTCAAGAGATCGAGACCATCCTGGTCAATGTGGTGAAACCCGTCTCTACTAAAAATACAAAAATTAGCTGAGCATGGTGGCACGTGCCTATAATCTCAGCTACTCAGGAGGCTGAGGCAGGAGAATTGCCTGCACCCAGGAGGTGGAGGTTGCGGTGAGCCCAGATCATGCCACTGGACTCCAGCCTGGGTAACAACTCCATCTCAAAAAAAAAAGACTTCCTTCTGAATTTAGGCATGAACTAGTTATACGACAACATCTTACCTATTTTCTATATGTATATATATAACAAAATCTTACCTCTCTCTATATCTGTGCTCGTATGCACACACATATAAAGCAGACTATAACTTTCAAAAACAAGCCTGAAGCAGGGTTTATGCTGTCTATTGCTGCATAACTAACTCTAAATTAAGTGGCTTAAGACAATCGTTTGTGTCATTTTGGGGGTTAGAAACGGCTCAATTCCAGGGGCGTCACCTGGGGTGATCAGGGCTGGAGGCTTCTCCAGTCGCCTTCTTCACTCACAAGGCCCGCACCCCGTTGCCCTCAGCCTCGCTCCCCGTGATTTCTTACCTGATGGGGGCCTCTGCCTGCGGCTGGCTTGGATTATGCCCAGGAAGGTGGTCTTAGGGTACTTATGCTTCCTGAATGGCAGCTGGTTTCCAAGACAGCAAGGCCCCAGCCGCCAGGCCTCTTACAAACTAAGCCTGAATTAGGATAACGATTATGGCACCATTTACATCATACTGTACTCTACTGAGTGAAGCAGTGACAGACAGCCCAAACTCAAGGGGAAGGAAATAGACCCCTAGTCTGACCGGGAGACCCCTACTCTCACACTGGGAGAACTTACTCTCACTGAGAGAACCCTACTCTCACCGGGAGACCCCCACTCTCTCCGGGAGACCCTTACTTTCACTGGGAGACCCCTTACTCTCACTGGGAGACCCCTACTCTCCTAAGAGGAGTAGCAAAGAATGTGCAGCCATCTTTAATCTGCCTAAGTGTAAGATCTGTTAAGCACATACTCATACTCCATAAACATAAAGCTTTCCCCTCTATAAAAATATCACGACCATGCCGAGTCTTCAGTAGTCTGCAGACAAGATACACATACCATGTACAAGTGTAACTTTTTAAATATTTAATGGTGATAAGACTTAACATTTCCTCAAGTTTTATTACTCTTTGACTCATATGTGTGTATTTTATAACAAACATTTTAAGTTGCATGGAGCACACGATATGCTTTTAATGACATAGAATCTTAGGAGCATAAAGAGTAGTTTATTAATGCCCAGGGGATCATTCCAGTCTACCACCTTTGATTTACTAAAGTCACAAAAGTTATGGCGCCTTGTTTTACGAATATAACTTCAGCCACATGGTAACGTATAGCTCTGTACAGGTGTCCTCACAAGTCTGGTCCACTAACATCTAAGAAATTCAACTCCAGGGTCATGGAGACAAGAGGCAAAAGACCTAATAAAAACCACATGTTAACCATTAATGTTCATTTACCAAATCTTGCTTAAACTCTTGTACTCTCAAAGCTAATTTCATCCAACTGCCTTTTAATTATAGTCTCTTGTTCAGAGTTGCAAATATAATGGCTTTTTAATATGACTTGCAGTGTTCTGTGTCCAATATGGGATGTAATCGGGCAATGTATTCAGTCAGCCAGTGCATTAGGTGATTAAAACACAGCACACACAGATTCCTGCACATGCGCATTCCCAGCAAAAAAGATTTGAGAAATATTTGTCAAGAATATAAGAATCTGAGAAATTTGCTTTTGGATACAATTCTGTAAATCCCATGTCCACAAATGTGTATTGTAGCTATGACAAAATCCAGAAGACAGATATCGCTGTGAGAGCTGTGCACATATCACAGGGTATAAAATAAAACTGATTTGAAGTAGGAATGTAGGTGGTATCCCTATCTAATACAGTCTTGGTAGATAATTATCATTCTCCATAGTGGTGAGTTCTTCATTATTCAAGATGCTGGAAGATGAACAAACCTCAGTCTCCTGTCTCTTACAGAGAAGAAAGGTAAAGAACCATAATGAGATATAAGATATTTTCACTTACATAATAAGGATAACCAAACAAAATAATTTAAGAACTACTAGTTGTGATTACTTTTGGAAAGCAGGAATAGATATGTGCCTGTTATACGTATATGCACACAAAAACACATTTTTTTCTTTTAATGAGAATATATTAATCTATTGAAGTTGTTCACATTTATTTCAGAGTAATCATATTTTATACAAAAATGAGTACCACTTATTGGCCATTTTGAGCTGTATTTTGAATTTAATTTTGATAATTTTTTTTTTTTTTTTTGAGATGGAGTCTCATTCTGTCGCCCAGGCTGGAGTGCAGCGGTGCAATCTCGGCTCACTGCAACCTCTGCCGCCAGGTTCAAGTGATTCTCCTGCTTCAGCCTCCCGAGTACCTGGGATTACAGGCACCTGCCACTGTGCCTGGGTATTTTTTTGTATTTTTAGTAGAGACAGGGTTTCATCATCCTGGCCAGGCTAGTCTTGAACTTCTGACCTCATGATCCACCCACCTCGGCCTCCCCAAGTGCTGGTATTACAGGCATGAGCCACCATACCAGGCCGATAATTTTGTTAAAAGTAATTTTTAAGGCATATTAAGCTCAATTTTTACACCTTTATTCATTCTCTAATTTACTAAGTGCTTACTGTGGCCTCTGTTAGTGACACCAAGAAAGTGATGTACTCTGCCTTAAGATGTTCAGTTTGTTCATCAGTTCTTTCTTTTTTGTGTGTGACAAAAAAATGTGCAATTTATTTATTTTTATTTATTTATTTATTTATTTTTGAGATGGAGTTTCGCTCTTGTTACCCAGGCTGGAGTGCAATGGCGCGATCTCGGCTCACCGCAACCTCCGCCTCCTGGGTTCAGGCAATTCTCCTGCCTCAGCCTCCTGAGTAGCTGGGATTACAGGCACACGCCACCATGCCCAGCTAATTTTTTGTATTTTTAGTAGAGACAGGGTTTCACCATGTTGACCAGGATGGTCTCGATCTCTCGACCTCGTGATCCACCCGCCTCGGCCTCCCAAAGTGCTGGGATTACAGGCTTGAGCCACCGCGCCCGGCATGCAGTTTATTTTTAAATGACATGATTTTTACAACTTTATAGAAGTCTTTTTAAAAAAAAATTATTTGGGGTCTGTTGGGGGAAAATGGGGGAGGGACAGTGGGGGGTGGGGAGGTGGGGAGAGATAGCATGGGGAGAAATGCCAGATATAGGTGAAGGGGGGAAAGGCAGCAAATCACACTGCCATATGTGTACCTATGCAACTAACTTGCATGTTCTTCACATGTACCCCAAAACCTAAAATGCAATAAAAAATCAGTTCTTTCTTTACGCCAATTATTGTCTATCAGAAAAAGAAACCAAGAAAACAATCCCATTTAGAATAGAATCCAAAAGAATAAAATACTTAAAAATAAATGGAGCAGAGGAAGGGAAAGATACATATGTCAAAAAGTGTCAACATTGCTGAAGAAACTGAAGATGTAAATAAATGTCATGATATCCCATGTTCATGGACTGGAAGAATATTGTTAAAATGTCCATATCACCTAAAGCAATCTACAGATTCCATACAATTCCTATCAAAATACTAATCTTTTAATTTATTTTTTCTCTTTTCTCTCTCTCTTTTTTTTTTTTCCTTAAGAGAAGGGGTCTCACCCTATTGCCCGGGCCGGAGAGCAGCGGCAGAATCACAGCTCATTGTAACCTCGAAGTCCCGGGCTCAAGCAATCCTCCTGGTTCAGCCTCTCAAAGTACTGGGATTACAGGTGGTAGCTACCATGCTTGGACAGAAGATACAATTCTATGATTTGCTTAGGACCACTAAAGACCCCAAAGAGCCAAAAACATTTTTAGAAAGAAAAATAAAGTTGGTATCACATTTCCTTATTTCAAATTATATTACGAAACTATAGTAATCAAAATATTACAGTACTAGCATAAAAACAAACACACAGACCAAAGGAACAGAATAGAGAACCCAGAAATTAATCCAAGCATATATAAGAATTCTCAACAAGGCCAACGAAAAGACGCAAGGGGGGAAAGTTACTCTCTTCAATAAATGGTATTGGGAAAACGGCACATTCACATGCAAAATGAAACTGAACTATTACGTATACCAGACACACAAAAATCAACTCGAAGCAAAAATTAACAAGTGGGGCTACATCAAACTAGAAAGCTTCTGCAAGCAAACAAAACATTAACAAAATGAAAAGGCAGCCTATGGATTGGGAGAAAGTATTTGCAGACCAAATATCTGATAGAGGTTAGTCAAAAAATACAAGGAACCCACACCACTCACCACAAAAAAAACCTTGATTTAAAAAATGGGCAAGGGGTCAGGCACAGTGCCTCACACCTGCAATCCCAGTACTTTGGGAGGCTGAGGAGGATTGCTTGAGGTCAGGAGTTCAAGACTAGCCTGAACAACATAGTGAGACCGTCTCTTAAAAAAGAAAAAAACAGCAGCAGACTTGAACAGACATAGCTTGAAAGACATACAGGTATATGAAAAGGTGTTCAGCAGCACTAATCAGAGAAATGCAAATCAAAACCACAATGAAATCCTACCTCACACCTGTCGGAATGGCACTATCAAAGAGACAAAGAATAACCAGTGTTGACAAAGACGTGGAGGGAAGTGAATTCTTGCACACTACTGGTGGGAAACAGTATGGAAATTTCTCCAAACACTAAAAGCAGGACTATCATGTGACCCAGAATTCCCCTTCTGGGCATATATGCAGAGGAAATGAAGTCACCACCGCATGAAAATGCCTGCGCTTCCATCTTCACTGCAGCGTTATTCACAATGGTCAAGAAATGAAGTAATCCACATGTCCATGAACACATGAATAAGGCAATCATGGTGCACATATGCACACAGAATATTATTCAGACTTTAAAAAGGGTTACTGCCTTTGCTACAACATGGGCAAACTTGGAGAAATAAACCAAATGCAGAAAGAAGAATACTACATAATCTCACTGATATGTGGAAACTTAAAAAAAAAAGGCAAATACACAGAAACAGAGCAGAAATGGTAGTGACCCGAAATGCAGTGGTAGAGGAAGAAATAAGCAAAGGGTATAAACGTGCGGTTAGATAGCATGGCCAAGAAACGTAAGGCACAGCATGAAGGTAACAGTTAATATTGTAGTATTCATGACTCAAAATTTGCCGAGTAGATTTTAGTTGCTTTTACTACATACACAAAAGATAATTGAGAAAGGATGATGGGTTTTCTTGACAGCTATCATATAACTACATGGATATCAAAACAGCACATCCATCCTTTAAAAAAAAAAATTTTTTTTTTGTCACCCAGGATGGAGTGCAGTGGCGTGATCTTGGCTCACTGCAAGGTTCAAGTGATTCTCCTGCCTCAGCCTCCTGAGTAACTGGGATTACAAGCATGCTCCACCAAACCTGGCTAAGTTTTGCATTTTTATTTTATTATTATTTTTTTAAAGATGGGGTTTCACTATGTTGGTCAGGCTAGTCTTGAACTCCCGACCTCAGGTGATCCACCCGCCTTGGCCTCCCAGAGTGCTAGGATTACAGGCGTGAGCCACTGTGCCCGGCCAAGTTTTGCATTTTTAGTAGAGACCAGGTTTCACCATGTTGGCCAGGCTGGTCTTGAACTCCTGACCTCAGGTGATCCGCCTTCACCTCCCAAAGCGCTGGGATTACATGCGTGAGTCATCGCACTCGGCTCAGCACATACATCTTAAACAAACATGATAAGAAACTTAAATGATCGTATTTATGTAAGATTCTGTTTGTTGTTTATAGACCACAAAGCTGAATGCCACCTTGAAAACAGAAAAAAGTATTTATTCATTTATCAGGATTTGGGGTTTGTCAAATGCCAGTATCTGGAAACATGAAAAGCTGGATGAACTGAGACTTTTTTCCAGTTTTCCATGGATATGTGTTCAGGTATCTCGTGTTGGTTCTGATCTAAAATACAAATGTGGAGAGCCTATTTTTCTTCCTGAACCATGAACACAGGATTCCAGGTGACATACCCTCATTAGCTAACCTTTCCCCTTTTCCTTTTTTCCAACGCATCCACATGCTTTCTTCCTCTTCCATTCTTAGTGTTCCTCTTCAGAAGAAAATTAAAAACAAAAACAGCTAGAACTCTTCCGTCACCAAGTTTCGCCACAGCCAGGGGCCCCAAGAAGCACTTGAAGCTGTAGCGTGGAAGCATTGGACGCGCGACAAACTCCTGCCCCTCGTCCATGGACAGGTCTCCACAAGCTGAGGGAACAGACTCAAGCACACGTTGACTGGAGACAAGGTAAAGAAGATGTGGATGCAACAGTTCATCAGAACTGATGCCAGGTTCGAGCGGACAGCACAAACGCTTCTGGACTTATGGATTGTCATCAGCATCGAGCAGACAGGTGAGCATTTCTGCCTGGTCTATGACACCAAGAGCCGTTTAGCCACTCACCGCCGCCACGGAGGAAGAGGCAGTGAGGATTACTGTGGGGATGGAGGAATTCCACACCCGGCGACTCATGATGCGGGGACCATCTGCACCCAGACCCTTGCATCAGGGCAAACGGTACTGTGCAGACTGATTCAGGGACGGGCAAGAGAATCAACTTTATCCAATTCAACACGGGCACCGTGTGTGGTGACTGCTGGTATGATCACCAACAGGGAGACAGCCTGGTTCCTTCAGTGTGGTGCATGTGAAGGGGCCAGTGACAACAGCTTTGCCACGAGCCTTTCCAACATTTCTGTCACTGGCAATGGTAATACACCTTGGATTTCCCAGCCCTGGGCAAAGGCCATCCAGCTGACTACTGCTGAAGGAAGAGGCTGACCACCAAACAGCAGCGGCTAAACTGCAGGAGCAGTATCTTTCTTCTTCACACAAATCAACACTGAATTCTTGTTTTAAAAAAATAAACAGCTAGGGAGCGAGCCGAGTAGCATCCTGTTCCTCAGTCAGGATATCCTAAGTGAGGCCTGGGACCCAGACAGAAGCATTTTCTGATTGCTGTTCCTTGCACATTTAAGCTTTAGAGTCGTTAACACTGAGTTTTGGACCCTTCAGCTCTAGAAAGGAGCTGAACAGAAACAGGGGTGGGGAGACTGGCTCCCGCTGTGTAGTGCCTGGTCTGCCTTTCAGAAACGTTCACAGTTCAGGAAGAAAGATCTCCAGCCCTCTTGGTGCTCAGCATCTCAGCTCTCGGGCTTGTGTCTTCCGTTGACACAATGTTGACACTTTTGGACATATTTATCTTTCACTTCTTCTGTTCCATTGGATTCTATTCTAAATGGGATTGTTTTCTTGGTTTCTTTTTCTGATTGGCAATACGTGGTGTAAAGGAGAACTGATAAACTGAACACCTTAAGGCAGAGTTCATCACTTTCTTGGTGCCACTAACAGAGGCAACAGTAAGCACTTAGTAAGTTAGGGAATGAATAAATGTGTAAAAATGGAGCTTAATATGCCTTAAAAATTACCTTTAATAAAATTATCAAAGTTAAATTCAAATACAGCTCAAAATGGCCAATAAGAAGTGTTACTCATTTTTGTATAAAATATGATTACTCTGAAATAAAGATGAACAACTTTAACAGATTAACATATTCTCATTAAAAGAAAAAAACGTGTTTGTGTGTGCATATACATATAACACAGGCATACATCTCTTCCTGCTTTCCAAAAGTAATCACCACTGACTTCCTCTGGTCTTGAGGGCTTCTGCCTACCCTGCCTTCTGCCTGTTCTTCAGAGGTTTCTGTCCTAATTCATTAGGTAGAAATCCGAATTCATGAAGTAGAAATCCAAAGAAGAGCAAATCACACACAATCTACCAAAACCGAGAATATGCTCTATCATCTTGATCAAATACCAAATTTCCATCCTAAGTTCTATACTCAGGTGTTTGATTTGGAGGGAATTCCAGAATTACAAATGGATTATGTACCCAGTGTTCCCATTAGTGACTCAGTACCCACATTTCTATAAAAATGATACTAGACATTCTATACCAAATTAAGAAATAATCTCAGCCAGGTGTGGTGGCTCCCACCTGTAATCCCAGCCTTTTGGGAAGCCAAGGTGGGCAGATCGTGAGGTCAGATGTTCAAGACCATTCTGAGTAACATGGAAAAACCCTGTCTCTACTAAAAAATATAACAAATTAGCTGGGTGGGGTGGCAGGTGCCTTTCTTCCAGCTACTCAGGAAGCAGAGGCAGGAGAATTGCTTGAACCCAGGAGACGGAGGTTGCAGTGAGCCAAGATCATGCCACTGCACTCCAGCCTGGGCAACAGAGCGAGACTCTGTCTCAAAAAAATAAGAAAAAAATAATTTCCATCGTCCACAGTCCAATCAGTTCATATTGATGTTAAAATGTTGTTTTAAAGACAGTATTTGTTTCAGATTTTGGCATTTTAAAGATTGAGTTGAATCTTGATACATTTACTTAGTGGAGTATTGTTATTTCCTGAAAGTCATTAAATTAATGGTACTCTTAGTATGACCTCCAGTGCATCTTAAATCTTAAAAATCAAAGAAATATGGTTATTTTAATTATACCCGATTGTCACATTAATTCTGGGGGAAAGATCCATTTCAAGTTTGATGGCTGCATATTTTTGGTCATTATGAGAGGATTCCAATCAGGGATTTACTTAATAATGATAAAGTTACTAAGTAATCCCCATCTTGGACTTTATTTTTATCAGCTGTCTTCAGTTTCTCCCCTTATCCATCGGCAACCACTTTCTCTGAATTGTCTTCCACAGGAACTAAATACACCATCTCCCGTCTCATCTATTCGTAACAGGAAATGTCCTCTTATCCTGTGGCTTCCCTCCCCCCTCCAGCTGCGGCCCTCTACCTGAAGGAGACTTGCACATTTTCTGTTGAACAAAAGTAGCATGAATTATGCAGCCTGTTTCCCCTTAATGGACATTTAAATTATGGGTTCATTACTATTAAAAATCCGAATCGGTTAACATCCTTAACAATCCCTTTGTACATTAGTGCAAATAACTCTCAGCATGTGACTATTTGAAGGTAGGTCCTTACAGAGGTTGTCAAGTTAACATGAGGTCATCAGCATGGGTGCTAATCCCATGACTGTTGTCCTTGCAAGAGGACGTTTGGGCACAGGCACAGAGGGAAGGGATGTGGGGTAAAGGGTGAATGCCATGTGAACATGACACAGTCACCAAAAGCCGAAAAGTGAGGCCCGGGCAGCCCTTCCCTCCCAGCCTCAGAAGGAACCAACCCTGCCAACACCCGGGTTTTGGACTCCAGCCTCCAGAACCAGACAACACATTTCTGCTAAGCCACCCATGGCAGCTCTAGAAAACTATTATACCTCACCTACACTAAACGTCAAGTCTGTTGAGTTTTGCTTTTTTCTATTTTGAGAAGGAGTCTTGCTCTGTTGCCCAGGCTGGAGTGCAGTTGCACAATTCAGGCTCACTGCAACCTCTGACTCCTGGGTTCAAGCCATTCTCCTGCCTCAGCCTCCCAAGTAGCTGGGACTACAGGTGACGCCACCCCACCCGCTAATTTTTTGTATTTTTAGTAGCTATGGGGTTTCGCCATATTGGTGAGGCTGGTCTCAGACTCCTGATCTTGTGACCCGCCCCACCTTGGCCTCCCAAAGTGTTAGGATTACAGGCGTGAACTGCTGTGACTGGCTGAAGTATATATTTAAAAGGCAAAAGCTAAGCAAATGGAAACTACATAATTAAAAATCAGAGTTATTTTCATATTTATAGGACATGAAAGTAAGTCTTATATCCAACAAGCCAATAGATAATATATTAAAGGTTACGCTTTTGGAGTCAATTGATCACTGACCTTCCGGTTGGAAGCACACTTTTGGAATACGCAATATTCTTAAAATGGTATCACAAAGTGCAGGAGCATCTTAGTGACACCAAGTTATAACTGCTTTTGGGGTTGCAATATTGATTTAAAAATTCCTTCCTGCTGGGCGTGGTGGCTGATGCCTGTAATCCCAGCACTTTGGGAGGCCGAGGCGGGTGGATCAAGAGGTCAAGAGATCGAGACCATCCTGGTCAACATGGTGAAACACCATCTCTATTAAAAATACAAAAAATTAGCTGGGCATGGTGGCGCGGCCTGTAGTCCCAGGTACTCAGGAGGCTGAGGCAGAATTGCCTGAACCCAGGAGGCGGAGGTTGTGGTGAGCCGAGATCGAGCCATTGCACTCCAGCCTGGGTAACAAGAGCGAAATTCCGTCTCAAAAAACAAAACAAAACAAATCCTTCCTAGGCTGGGCGAGGTGTCTCACAACTGTAATCCCAACACTTTGGGAGGCCGAGGCAGGTGGATCATAAGGTCAAGGGATCGAGACCATCCTGGCCAACATGGTGAAATTTCGTTTCTATGAAATACAAAAATTAGCTGGGCGTGGTGGCATGTGCTCAGCTACTTGGGAGGATGAGGCAGGAGAACCACTTGAACCCAGGAGTCAGAGGTTACAGTGAGCCGAGATCACACCACATCTCAAAAAAATAAAAAATTAAAAAACAAACAAAAAAAAAACCATGATCAATGAGGCACATTTGTCACTGATCCCTTCCGTTAACAAGGTTATCCTGTCGAAGGACTATTTTCCATCTTTTTCATTCATTCTTGCTCACATCTGCATGAGTGAGGATGTGGGCTTTCAGGTTACTTGACTGAGTAAACTTCTTGCTACAGCCTTCAAAGGGACACAGAAAGCGTTTCTCCCCGGTGTGGATGCGCACGTGTGTACGCAAATTGAAATCCAGGGAGAAGCGCTTTCCGCAGCCTGCGAACGTGCACTGGAACGGCCGCTCTCCAGTGTGAACCAGGAAATGCCTTTTCAGCTTTGAGCTCTCAGTGAACGCCTTCCCACACTCTGCACAGACGTGGTTTCGGGGCCCGTGAACGACGCGATGCTTTCTCAGGGCAGCCAGATCCCTCAGCTTTCTGGTGCATCCACTCTGAGGACAAGCAATGGGGCCCGGACGGCCACACTCCTTATTTACCGGGCACTGCGTGCTCGCAAGTTCTGCGAGCTGTTCAGGATCTGCTAGGTCCATGCCAGGCATTCCTCCAGGTGGAAGCTTCTTGCCGGTCGTGTACTCAGGATACTCAAGCAAATCCTCTCCAACAACCTTCTGAGGAAGCTCTTCCTTTACCCCTTTATTCGCATATTCTTCCAAAGAACAATCGAGAAGGGAGCTCGCTTCGAGAACCTTTTGAGCAAGCTCTTGTTCTGATTCTTTCTTTAGGTATTGCAAGGACATAAAAAGTGTGTCCTCTTCCAGGCTGGGTTGAGCGAACTCACCCCTTACGATGCACTCTATGTAACAGTCCAAGAAATCATCGTCTCCAGGAGCCCGAAGGCCAGGCTCGGGGCACACCCCGTCGTCACACACGGCCCACACCGCGCTGACGGACTCCGTTTCTGCCTGCAGGTCTTGGCTGGCCTGGCTCTGCCTCGGCTTGAGCCCATCGGCAGCTCTCCCATTCAGCCCTTTCTGGGCCCTTACCTGGGCCCTTGTCTTCACTTGCTGGCTCATATTTTTCTGCCTGGGGCCTCCTTGACGGTTTACACCAGGATCTATATCAATCACCTCCAGGTAGTAGTGATCTGGGTGAGCTGTCTTCAGCAAACACCTGCTTTACGATAATAACCTTCAGTTAAAATAGATTCCAGCATCAGAGCCACTGTCAAAAACTAACCCCGAACACGTTTTCCAGTAATCGAATGGCTACATTTCCATCTTCTCCGATAGACTAACCAAAAGACAGAGAATGAGCTCCTGAGTAAGACGTGTCATAAACAGATCTTACCTGGGTGTCCCCACACGTTACAGGAATTCTCTCCGTCTACTCTGCTCACCTGACACGTACTCGTGGAACTATGTGCTAGCTCTACTTTAGGCTACACAGTCTGTGATCCGTCAGTAAGCAGGCGTACAAACATCTACGCCTCCACGGAGCAGGCATACTCACGAGCACAGGAAACATATCAGCAATATGTGTCACGCATTACAAGGTGACTACGTGCAAGAGAGTAAGCTGGCACTTTCCTAGCAGGGGCTGGTAGGACGCAGAAGCCTGCCACATTAAATAGGGCACTCAGGCAAACCTTCACTGAGGCGGTTAGTGGCAGTTGGTTAAAAGCCTGAAGGTGGGTGAGGCAGCAAGTCTTGTTTTCTTATGTAATGCTGCCATGAAATTCAAATTAAATAATGCACGTGAAGTGCTTAGCACAGATCATGGCGCACAGCAAATGCTGACTGCTATGCGAGCTTGTCTTATTTTATTACCTTTTTATTCATTCTATAATATATGTTGGATCCTGCTATGTGCCAGGTTCTTTCTAGATCGGGGTGGTAATCGTTTTCTGTAAAGGGCCAGATTTTAGCTTTCTGGGTCGTGTGGTGTCTGGTGGAATTATTCAGCGTCGCCACTGTAGCGCAGAAGGCGTCAGGTGACATGAGGAAGGAGGCTGGCTGTGCTCTAATAAAACAGGGAGACAGGCCCACGGGTCGTTGTGTGTCCACCGATTGTTCTGAAGGTGGGATCCGCAGAATGAGACACATGAAATTCATGGTGCTCCCACCTTTTAGGAATCCACGCCAAAATAAAGGCTCAGGGTGGCTTGGCCCTGAAGACTTTCCCATCATTTCCTTAAAAATCTAACAGCAGGCTGGGCACGGTGGCACGCACCTGTGATCCCAGCACTTCGGGAGGCCGAGGCGGGCGGATCGAGGTCAGGAGATTGAGGCCATCCTGGCTAACATGGTGAAACCCCATCTCTACTAAAATACAAAAAGTTAGCTGGGCGTAGTGGCATGCGCCTGTAGTCCCAGCTACTCGGGAGGACTTCAGGGAATCACCTGAACCTGGGAGGTAGAGGTTGCGGTGAGCCGAGATCCTGGCACTACACTCCAGCCTGGCGACAGAGCTGGACTCAGTCTCAAAAAAAGAAAAATCTAACAGCAACATTATAAAAGTTATAGCATGAATATGTTACTGCTTCTATTATAAAAGTTTCTTGCTTAATGTTATAATTGTGTGCCTGATAAAAGACCTCCCTATTTATTGTCCTGATGTCTTTCTGTAGGAAGAAAAATTATATGCTTTTAAAAAAGAGGAAGAAGTTGTGGGATGAAAATTAACAGCTTGAAAATACTTTTAAACAGCCACATTAAAAAAACAACACCTACACAGAAGCGTGCCATTTACTTTTGGTAAAAAAACAAATGTATATAATAAAAATGAAATGTGTTTCAACTGCAAGGGAAGGGCTTAAGTTTTCTTAAAATGTATTAAAAATATGTATTACATATATGTGAAATGCTACCAATGTTATTATTTTTTGTGTCCTTAGTTTTATTTATTTATTTTTTTTGAGATGGTGTTTCGCTCTTGTCGCCCAGGCTGGAGTACAGTGCTGCAATCTCAGCTCACTGCAACCTCCAGCTCCCGGGTTCAGGTGATTCTGCCTCAGCCGCCTGAGTAGCTGGGATTACAGACAGCTGCCCACCACCACGCCCAGCTAATTTTTATATTTTTTAGTAGAGATGGGATTTCACCATGTTGGCCAGGCTGGTCTCGAACTCTTGACCTCAAGTATCTGCCCGCCTTGGCTTCCCAAAGTGCTGGGATTACAGGTATGAGCCATTGCACCCGGGCTGTGTCCTTTAAAAAGGTGAAATTAGGGCTGGGTATGGTAGCTAATGCCTGACAGCACTTTAAGAACACGAGGCTGGTGGATCACCTGAGGTCAGGAGTTTAAGACCAGCTGGCCAACATGTCGAAACTCTGTCTCTACTAAAAATACAATAAATTAACGGGTGACACACACCTGTAATCCCAGCTACTCTGGAGGCTGAGGCTGCAGTGAGCCAAGACTGCACCACTGCACCCAGCCTGGACAGTAAGAGTGAGACTCTGTCTGAAAAACAAACAAACAAAAAAATAGCAATACAAAATAAAATAAAGAGGTGAAATTAACTAGGGAGTTCAAAAAATATTTATGGAGCACAATCCTAGCACCTCTGGAGAGTAATTACTAGGATTAAACAGAAAGCTACTGTCCCCAATTAGTCCACATAACACACAGCTTGTGCATGCCGAATCTGAAAAATCCAAGATCTGCAACGCTCAAAGTTTGAAAGCTTTCTGAGTGCCGTCATAACACTTAAAGAAGATGCTTATTGGAGCATTTTGGCTTTTGAATTTTTAGACTTTGGATGCTCATATGGGGTATTTTGCAAATATTCAAACAGTGAAAAAAATCTGACATCCATAATACTTCTGGTCCCAAGCATTTTGGATAAATAATACTAAGCCTGTAACTGCAATTTAATTGACTCCTGGCTTTCTCTCCAAGCTCACCTCTTGCCATCTCCAGCTCTTCCATTTCATTATTCAGCCATAATAAACTTTTTCCAATAAATCGTGGAATCGGTCCATTGCAAATGCTTTTTTTTTTCTCACTAAAACACTGCCCACCCCCCAACATGCAGAGGCTTCTCTCCCATTCATACTTCAGAGGCCCAATACCACCTCCTCAGGCAGGCTTCTCTGAATTCTCAGGCTCAGTTGAGTTCTAAAGCTAAATGTCCCCCTAGCTCCCTATCTGACACTGATCAGACCTCTGGTATCCTTTCCTTCAAGTCTGTCTTACCTGCTGGAATGCGAGCACTACAGGAGCTAAGTCTTCTTCTGTTTTGTACATACAGGTTCCAGCGCTCAGTACATTTGTCTAGTGGGATGAAATCACGAGTATGCGTTAGTCATCGTGCTGTTGATCTGATTTAACGGCCCTATACCATTACTTTACTAGGAATTTATTTGAGAGTTTAGGTAACTTAATGTGTAAGTTTCAAAATAGTTGGCTGTTAACAATGCAAGGTGTTATATAGAAAGGAATTCCTAAGGCCAGGCGTGGTGGCTCATGCCTGTAACCCCAGCATTTTGGGAGGCCGAGGCGGGTGGATCCCTTGGGCCCAGGGGTTGGAGACCAGCCTAGGCAAAATGGCAAAACCCTATCTCTACAGCCACACTTCGGCTCAGCGATGGTTAGGTCTGAATTCCCAAGGGAGGCCGTGGGAGGATGGGTGGAACCTGCAGGGCAAGGGCTGCAGTGAGTCGCCATCACATCACTGCACTCCAACCCGGGTCACAGAGTGAGAGCTTGTCTTAGAAAACAAAGAAAAGGGTGGGCCGGGCGCGTTGGCTCAAGCCTGTAATCCCAGCACTTTGGGAGGCCGAGGCGGGTGGATCACGAGGTCAAGAGATCGAGACCATCCTGGTCAACATGGTGAAACCCCGTCTCTACTAAAAATACAAAAAATTAGCTGGGCATGGTGGCACGTGCCTGTAATCCCAGATACTCAGGAGGCTGAGGCGGGAGAATTGCCTGAACCCAGGAGGTGGAGGTTGCGGTGAGCCGAGATCGCGCCATTGCACTCCAGCCTGGGTAACAAGAGCGAAACTCCGCCTCCAAAAAAAAAAAAAAAAAAAAAAGAAAAGGAAAAAAAAAATGTACCTCCTAAGAGAGGTACCTTCTTTATGAATTTCAAATATGGTCCTTACTTTTCTTTTTCTTTTTTTTTCTGAGACGGAGTTTCGCTCTTGTTGCTTAGGCTGGAGTGCAATGGCGCAATCCCAGCTCACCGCAACCTCCGCCTCCCGGTTCAAGCTATTCTCCTACCCCAGCCTCCCTAGTAGCTGGGATTACAGGCATGAGCCACCACGCCCAGCTAATTTTGTATCTTTAATAGAGCTGGGGTTTCCCCATGTTGGCCAGGCTGGTCTTGAACTCCCAACCTCAGGTGATCTGCTTGCCACGGCCTCCCAAAGTGCTGGGATTACAGGCGTGAGCCACCGCTTGGGGTGGTCCTTACCTTTCTAAGCTAAATTCTTATCTTTCAGGTCTCCGAGCATTATGCTATTTCTCATAGCAATATACAAGTTTGGAAGGATGACATATAAAATTAACATGGTAATTTACTATAAGAAAACTGTTTATCTGGTGAGCAAATTTCTGTTAGCAGAAACAACTAGTCACGCATCACTCAAGACAGTAATTATGTTCTGAGAAATAAATCTTTAGGTTCTGTGTCATCAGCGCCTACGCAGACCTAAATGGCACAGCCGGCAGCACACCCGGTGACATGGTAGGGCCTGTCGCTTTTAGGCTGTAAGTGTGCACAGCATGTT
The DNA here is from genome assembly GCF_048565385.1 of Saimiri boliviensis. Classification (NCBI taxonomy): domain Eukaryota; kingdom Metazoa; phylum Chordata; class Mammalia; order Primates; family Cebidae; genus Saimiri; species Saimiri boliviensis. The sequence continues at coordinate 119,156,285 of NC_133451.1, read as the reverse complement.
ACAGCACTGAGTATGGCAGGCAACAGTGACACAACAGTATTTGTGCATATGAACATATGTAAACACGAAAACTCCTGTACAAAAGACGAAAAACGGTGCACCTGTGTAGAGCACATCCATGAACGGAGCTCACAGGACTGGCAGTGGCTCTAGGCGAGTGAGTGCTGAGTGAACCTGAAGGCCTGGGGACACCACTGTATGCGCTGTAGGCTTTGTAAGCACTGCACACACAGGCACATTTTAAAACTTATTTAAAAATTTGTCTTTCTGGAATAATAAATTAGCTTTACTTACTATAACATTTTAACTTTTTATTTTTTATTTTTATCTTTGAGACTTTCCTCTGGTTGCCCAGGCCGCGCGCAACGGGATGATCTCAGCTCACAGCAACCTCAGCCTCCCGAGCAGCTGGAACTACAGTCATGCGCCACCATGCCCGGCTAATTTTGTATTTTTAGTAGAGACGGGGTTTCTCTATGTTGCCTAGGCTGATCTCGAACTCCAACCTTAGGCGATCCGCCTGCCTCAGCTCTCCAAAGTGTTGGGATTACAGGCGTGGGCCATGACCCCCGGCCTGTCTTTAACTTTATACACCTTTAAAGTTTGTAGCTGGGCGTGGTGGCTCATGCCTGTAAGGCTAGCACTTTGGGAGGCTGCGGTGGGTGGATCACTTGAGGTCGGGAGTTAGAGACCATCCTGGCCAACATGGTAAAACCATCTTAAAAAAAAAAAAAAAAAGTTTGTAAACATCCTCTTTTGTAGTAACACTTAGCTTAAAACATTTTTTCAAACGTACAAAAATATTTTTTCTTTATATTATCATTCTATAAGATTTTGTCTATGTTTAATTTTTTTTTTTTAGCTTTTAAAAACTTTTACCTTAAAAACTTTAGATACAAACACACAGATGAGCCTACGCCTACATAAATTCACGATCAAGATATGATCCCAGCACTTTGGGAGGCTGAGGCGGGTAGATCATCTGAGGTCAAGAGTTTGAGACCAGTGTGTCCAACATGGTGAAACCCCGTCTCTACTAAAAATACAAAAATTAGCGGGGCATAGTGGCGCATGCCTGTAATTCCAGCTACTTAGGAGGCTGAGGCAGGAGAATCGCTTCAACACTGGAGGGGGAGGTTGCAGCGAGTTGAGATCAGGCTACTGCACGCCAGCCTGTGTGACAGAGTGGGGCCCTGTCTCAAAAAAAAAAGTCACTGGGCCACAGGAATTTTTCAGCTCTTTTATAATCTCATGGGACCGGCATAGTGCATGTGGTTGCTCACCCACTGAAACGTCCTTAGATGGAACCTGACTGCACGTGGAAAACGCGGGTAAACAGCGGGTGTGGACGAAATCTTATATGGAATGAACACTTAGCGGCACTGGCTTAACTGGGGCACAGGTACTTTCGGGGCGCATCATTGACTTTTTCAGTCACCCGACATTTAGCAGCACGTACTGTTCCAGACGAACTTAGGGGAAAAGGCACAAAGTTCCTCGTTAGCGCAGAGCTTGCTGCGGGCCTGACAGTAAAAGGTAAAAAAAACCAAAACATTTCAGACTGAGAAAAATGCTAAGAAAAAAAGAGTATGAAAGCGGAAGTAGCGGGGACGCCACTTGAGCATGAATGTCTGGAAGCGGCCCCCAAGGAGGGGGACATCGGAGCCACATGTGGGCAGCAGGAAAAGTGCCTGGCGCGGGAAGAGACCAGCGAAAGCCGCTGGTTCGAGGCTGCGGGAAGCAGGCCGCGCTCCAGGTTCCCAGCGGCGCGGCGAGCGGGAAGGTGGGGGCTGGGACCAGGCCCGGGGCGGGGCTGGCTGTGCCCCGCGGGACCATTTGCATTTCATTCCAAGACCCAGGGAAGCCATTACAGGCTTTCCAACCCGCAAACAGCACGGTTTCTCAGGTTAAAAGATGGGCCGGGCCGCTGCCTGGAGAATGAATGGATTTGGGAAGAACAGAAAAACCCCATTAGATGTAGGAATCCCGGGAAGGGCTGCGAGTGGTTTGGAGCAGGTGGCGGCAGAGGAGAGGAAACGCAGGGAGGGCAGGAAAGCGGGAGAAAGAACCCCCTCCACCTCCACCTCCGGAAGGGCGGGAGGGAAACGGGAATCAAAAATGAGTTTCGGGCCGGGCGCGGTGGCTCCCGCCTGAAACCCCAGCACTTTGGGAGGTCGAGGCGGGCGGATCACCTGAGGTCAGGAGTTCGAGACCACCCAGACCAACATAGGGAAACTCCGTCTCTACTAAAAATACAGCAAATAGCCGGACGCGGTGGGGCACACCTGTAATCTCAGCTATTCGGAGGCTGATGAAGGAGAATCGCTTGAACCTGGGAGGCGGAGGTTGCAGTGAGCCGAGATGGCGCCACTGCAGCCCAGCCTGGGAGACAGAGGAGACTCCGTCTTAAAAACAAAGCAACAAAAAAACGAGTCTCCTAGGTTTTTTGCTAGAGTAATTTGGGTGGAGGGTATTGCCATTTACAGAGACAAGTGGAGAGGAAAGGACGGGAAGAGACTGGTGTTTTGATCGCAATGCAAGCATGTTGATATAAAAGAGACCTACGCATATACTGTAAATAAATATATTTAGCCAGGCGCAGTGGTTCGCGCCTGTAATCCCAGCACTTTGGGAGGCCGAGGCGGCTGGATCACGAGGTCAGGAGTTCAAGAGCAGCCTGGCCAAGATGGTGCAACTCCGTCTCTACTAAAAGTACCAAAAAAAAAAAAAAAAAAAAAAAAAAAAATTAGGCAGGCTTGGTGGCAGGTGCCTGTAGTCCCAGCTACTCCGGAGGCTGAGGCAGAGAATCGCTTGAACCCGGAGGCGAGGGTTGCAGTGAGCCGAGATCCCGCCACTGCACTCCAGCCTGGGTGACAAGAGCGAGACTCCATCTTAAAAAAACATATATATTTTAAAATGTATATATGTATTTTAAAAATGCAACTAGATTTCCTAAGTTGCACTTTTAATCTTGTTTGAAAACTTAATGCAAGTACACAAAATAAAAAGCGCAGCTCCGGAAATCTCCACCAGACCATCGCTTTCTGGAGTTATTAATTCCCCGTCCGCCTGTTTCCAAAGTTTGAGGCCACAGATCCACGACAGCCACGGGCCGCCGCGAGGCCACGCCTGGAAGTCCTCGGGGAGGCCGGCCCGCCCGGTCCCGGAGTGCGAACGGCGCCCCCCGCCCCGTGACCTTCCAGCCCCGCGGACCCGCGCGGCCTCGGCGGCGACCGACACACCCGGTTCTCCCCACCCGGGAACGTCCGTGGGAAAGACTCACCGTGAGACCGCCGAGCGCACTTCCCGCGCCGCCACGTCTCCGCAGACCGAGACAAAGGAGACCGCGCTGGGAACTTGCGCGCCCCGCGCCCCTCCCGGGACCCACCTCCGCCTGACGCGAGCTAATCCGGCCGCACCTACGCGGCCCCGCCGGGGTGGGGAGGGCGTGGCCCGCGGAGGGCGTGGCCCTCCCCGCCCTGGGAGCCGCCCGGGAGCCCCCGGGCCCGCGCGCTCCTTGTGCTCCCGGCACCCGAGCAGCGCGCCACCTTCACCCCGGGGCCCCGGCACCCCCCTCGGCCCGGCCCCCGATCCCCTGCCCCCGCGTTCTCCCCTCGGCCCGAGCCCCGAGCCCCCGCCCCCGCGTTCTCCCCTCGGCTTGGGCCCCCGATCCTCCGCCCCCGCGTTCGCCCCTCGGCTCCCGGCCCCCCACCCCCGCGTTCTCCCCTAGGCCCGACCCCCCGCCCCCGCGTTCTCCCCTCGGCCAGGGCCCCCTGCCCCCCGCGTTCTCTCCTCGGCCGGCCGCGGGGCGCTGCGCATTAGCCACGTGGAGCCTCCTGCGCCGGGACGCCCGGCGTTAGCACGTGGTGAGTTCTCACACACGTCCGTGGAACAGAATCACGTTTACGCTTTTAGGCCGGACGCGGCTGCTCAGGCCTGTGATCCCAGCACTTTGGGAGGCCGAGGTGGGCGGATAACATGGGTCAGGAGTTCGAGACCAGCCTGGCCAACGTGGTGAAACCCCGTCTCTTCTAAAAATACAACAATTAGCCGGGGGTGGGGGTGCGAGCCTGTAATCCCAGCTATTCGGGAGGCTGAGAGGGGAGAATCGCTTGAACCCGGGAGGCCGAGGCTGCGGTGAGCCGAGATCGGGCCACTGCACTCCAGCCTGAGTGACAGAGCCAGACTCCGTCTCAAAAAAACAACAAAACAAAACAACAACAAAAACCTCCTAAGCGTTGACTTGAAGCTTTTCTGCATATGTACCGGGGAGCAGTTCTCCATTTTTTTTTTAAGTCTGTTTCTGAATAAGCTTCAATTCTGAGGTTTGGCAATAAGACAGAATTTTCAATGAAGGAAATATTTATTATTCCCTGATCCCCTCCAGTAGGCGTAGTGGGGCCCCTCCGTTTGAAATCAGATTTTAGTAAAGCTTCCTTGGTCCGTTACCTTAGAAGGCGAACTTACCAGTCAAAGACAACTTCGGTCCTGTCTCAGTGTTGTCTTGCTGTGGTCTCTGAAACAACAGGGGCACATTCTCAGATCAGGTTTCCACCAGCCATTTTTTTTTCCCGTGGAGATAAAAATGTTAACATTTGGGTTTTCAATAAGAAATACTTCAATAACTGAGAAATCTTGAACAGAGCCTCCTCTCTAAGCCCTTAATAAGTTGCAATGTCATCGAAAGCCCCCTTTCCTCACTACATGAAACACACAGTCGAAGCAGAGGACCCTTTCTTTGGGTTAAGGAAACCACCCTTGATCACTCCCTTAACCACACAGCGCATACTTTAACCTAGATCCCCTCCCCTACCACGGATTCCATCTGGTCACTGGGGTGTGGCTCTGTTTGGGAATCAGACAGCAGGTTTAGAAACCTAATTCTACATTTCACGCCGCACCTCTTAATGTATTATTTTTGCTCCCATTATCCTTCAGCTTTCCTTTCCAGGGCCCTGAAGAAGTAAACCAGAATGAATGAACTCATCTGTTGTGACATGAACTCAGCTCAAAGGAAATTTAGTTTCTCCTAAATGAGCTAGAGAACCAATTAAACTGTGAAACAAAAGTGGGTTGTCTTTTGAAATTGACCACAAAGAGGGTGGTGCATAGAAACAACTTGGATTGCTGGAATTTTAGTCATGGTGATTCTTCTGCCAAAAGCATCATGGCCATTTAAAAAAAAATTGTATTTTGACAATTTTATCTGTTTTACAAATCAGTATTTTCTTTAAAACCCTTAAAATGCAAAAACTATAAATATGCGTTAATTCACTCTACACAGATTTGTGCTTCTGCCCTAGATGGGCGGGCGGAGGTTCTGGGCCCCGGTGGGTAAGTATACTGGCCTCCTGGGGTTGGAATGCAGAATGGCCGGGTCAGAACAGCAGGGTAAGAACTAGATTGAGGTGAGTAACTCACTGGTCTGCAGCAAATTTAAGGGATGCCAAAAACAAAAAAAACAAAAAACAAACAAACAAAAAACAAAAAACAAAAACCCCAGTAATCAGTATTAGTAATATTTTAACATGGCATGTAAATGAATCGAAATTAATGCAAAAATTTGTGGTGAACAAAATATTCACATGTTGAATAAAGACAGAGTTGGAGGATACCAGCCAAATAACCATGCTTGTAAAAGTCACAAAGCTGCTATTATTAGCACAATGAAGGACAGGTGTGTGCTCTGAGAGCCCACGTAGGAGAGCTGGAATTTAGGGAAGGTTTCCCTGATCTGCAGGAATCATCGTGGAGGGCAGAGCCTCCCTGACGGGAGAGAGGATAATTAGGAAGGACCTGAGGGGTGAGGGGGGAGTGTGGAGAGGCCCTGCAGGCCCAGGCTCTGTGACCCGGTAGGTCTGGGAAGAACTTAGATCTTCAGTCCAGGAGTCCTGGGAATGGAATATTGTAAAAAAAACATGCCTTATCTATAAATGCTTGTTAACCTTAAACTTGTAAAACATTTCATTATTAGAGCTTCAGTTTATCTCTGTTTGATTTAGCTAATATTAATTGAATACATGCACAGTCTCATTTAATCTTGAAGTCAAATTTACCAAGTGGTTATTTTTAGTATTATTATAATGTCATTTGCATTTTAAAATAACCCTGAGGCACAAAGAAACTTTACAGACGGGTAAGTGTCTAAGCTCGGATTAGAACCCAAGTGTTGGCTGGGGTTGGTGGTCACACCTGTAATCTGAGCTTTGGGAGGCCCAGGTGGGAGGATTGCCTGACCTCAGGAGCTGGAGCCCAGCCTGGGCAACGTGGGAAAACCCTGTCTCTACTAAAATAAATAAAATAAAGTAAATAATTTAAAAAGCTGAACAGGTGTCGGGCGCTGTAGTCCCAGCTACTCAGGAAAGTGAGGCAGGAGAATTGCTTGAACCCAAGAGGCAGAGGTTACAGTGAGCCAAGGTCACCCCACTGCACTCCAGTCTCGGTGAGAGCATCTCAAATTTAAAAAAAAAAGAAAAACGAAAAAAAGGTAAGTTCTGTTACATATAGACAGCCATTTGCTCTTTGTTATTAGAAAATCTAAAGTGGTAGTTATAGTTATTAAGAAATGGTAAAAAACAAACAAACAAAAAGTTAAAAGACAGTGTCTTTACCCCAATGTTGATTTGCTGAAAATCTCATCATTTCTGACTTCCTTTTAGTATCATCAATTTGTTTAACTGCTCTGAGCCTTCCCCCATCCCAATGCATGCCCAATTCTATTATGAGATTTTTTTGGTGTAAATTGATTTAAATTACTGTAATATATTTTAGCATACTGCTTTACATACTGCTGATTAATCTGATGGAATGTATTGATAATTAGCATAGAGTGCAGCGTATGTGTAAGTGTGAATGAACTTTATGCCTTATAGGTGGCTGAAGCATTTTAACTGCCTCGGCAATCTACACTTGAGAGGTGGATTCAGCAAGACTTCCATTATTGATGTCTAAATCTAAGCCACAGGGATTGTGAATTAGCACAAGGAATAGATCATTGGTGAAATTAGCAATCTTCTAGGCGTGTGGTGGGAAAGAAAGGTTTTACAGGCTCTTGAATAAATGAGGTATAAGAATCTTGCTTAGGACCCACAGCCAAGTGTAACCCCTTGGTGTCAGGTTCCGTTCGATCCTGTGATCCCCCCTTCACTGAACGACTATTGAACCTTGGGAAGTTTTCTGATCCTATCAACAAAACATCATTGCACCTGCCTTGGAGCGACTCTTTTGTGTGATATGCTTGTCCGGGCATCTGAGAGTGGTCAGCATGGCTGCTTTGCTGCCCACTTGCTATTAGATTCTTGTTGGCTCAACAAAGCATGTCCGAGACTTGCTTTCCTTATAAGACCACTTGGAAACAAAGGAGTAAAGGTCAAGATTCGTAGAAACAACTGGAATCTGAGGATATTCACCATCGGATGCTATTGTCCAGTGAACAAATACTTTTCATGCCAGTATTGAACGTTTAAGTTTAAATACGAGAGGATGTACTCATCTAGCTCGGTGCGTTTCCAGGTGCGTCTGAAAAGCATGTGTGTTTAGATGTGGAGTGGAGCCTCCTACACAGACACCTTAGGTCAGGTTGGTCAAGTCACTGCTATTCAAACACCTACATTCTTCCTGATTTTCTGTCTGCTCTATCAATTACTGAGATGAGTGTTGAAGCCTCCAACAATAACTGCATTTGCTTACCTCTTCTTTCATTTTTATCAATTTTTGCTTTATTTATTTGGAAGCTCTATAGTTAGTTGATGTATATTTAGGGTTGCTACCTTCTCTTGATGAATTGACCCTTTTATTGTCATGTAATGTCCTTTTTTATCCCTGGTGACGTTACTTATTCTGAAGTCTACTTTGATGCTAATATAGGCACTCCAGTTGGTTATGATTAATATTTACATGAAATATTCAGTTTTTCCTCTTATAAAAGTCCTATAAACCTTTCGATTCTCTGTGACAAATGAATATCTTTAATGGCAGAAAATGGGGGAGTGTTTGGGTGGAATTTCAATCCCAGATATTTTACTGTCACTAAATTGCACACCATCTATTTAATAAGTAATTCACGACTTCAGAACTATTGTCAGAACTGTCTCCGAATCCATTTCTGAGATGTACTTTGTAAATCTGAGTATGAACCTCTTCTTTTCTAAATATAATGGCTCTAAATATTAAAGTCCGTATAAAAAACAATATCTTTGAAATACATCCCTTTAAAATAAATTCATTTTAGTTTGAAAAACGAACCTAACTCCGGGTGGGGTGGCTCACGCCCGTAATCCCCGCACTTTGGGACATTGAGGTGGGCAGACCACTTGAGATCAGGAGTTTGAGACCAGCCCGGCCAACATGTGGAAGCCTTGTCTCTATTAAAAATACACGAGTTAGCCGGGTGTGGTGGTACGTGCCTGTAATCCCAGCTACTTGGGAGGCTGAAGTAGAAGAATTGCTTGAACCCGTGAGGCAGAGGCTGCAGTGAGCTGAGACGGCACCACTGAACTCCAACCTGGGCAACAGAGCAAGACTCCATCTCAAAACAAAATAAAACGAAAAGCATACCTAATACAAATGATATAGCCATGATATAGAAAGTATTCTTTTACACAAATGAAACCTAATATTGATCCTCTTTGCTAAAACTATTGAATGGCCTTTGATATTCTCTTGTATGTTCAATGATATGTCTCTGTCCAGTCTAATGAAATATTGTGTCTCAATTTGTTCAGGGATACTGGTACCATAAACTGTAGGTTTAAGCATGAAAACCTTGTCAATACAATTTATTATGTGGCTTTTTTGGTAGGCTACAGTGTTGCAAAAAATCATGACATTTTAAAGCGGTACTCATAAAGCATCCAGCATACAGCTGTCCTCCTTTCTAAGAAAGTAATTAAGGATAAAAAATTAACAATAATTACAGAAAAGTATTTATTTTTAGAAGACTTGGTATTCCCTTGTTAATTAAAACATTATTGCTTTCATTTTTTATGAAAGCAACATTTTCATTTGGATTTAAATGCTGACGTAAAACAAACATAATTATTGCCTTTTTCTTCTAAGTTCTTAGTGCTTCCTCTCATTCTCCCTTTGGAAATGGGGACTTACAAGTAAATAGCTCTTGGTTTATTTATTCTTCTCTAAGGAATTTGAATCACAGTGCTAGAAATTTTTAAATCTATTAGAAGGCCACAAAGGAGGCGAAAAACTGCAAACTACAAAAACAGGTTGATACGCTGTGACAACGGCGTTTACAATGAAATTCTTGTTTTCTTTTTCTTTTTCTTTTTTTGAGAGACAGGGTCTGACTCTGCTTAGAGTGCAGTGGTGCAATCATAGCGCACTATAGCCTCGACTGCCTGGTTCAAGGAATCCCCCCAAACCCAGCCTCCAGAACAGCTGGAACTTCAGGTGTGCACCACTGTGCCCAGCCAATTCTTCAGTTTTTCTAGAGACAGGGTCTTGCTATGTTACCCAGGCTGGTCTCAAAATCCTGGCCTCAAGTGATTCTCCCACCTCCGTCTCTCAAATTGCTGGGATTACAGGCATGAGCCACTGTGCCTGGTGTTAAAACGTAGTGGCTAGGCTTTTGGACAGAGAAAGATGAATACCCTTTCAATGTCTTCGTTTCAAGCAGAGAACCACTAAGAAACAAAACCAAACAAAAAAATCAATTGCTTTATGGGTTTGTCAAGAGTTTAGCTCTGCTAAGGGAGCCACAGTGAGAAAGTTCGCCGCCAGGTCGTAGAATGGCGAAGATAAGCTATTGGGGATTAGATGCAGGTAGTGGAGTAGAGACCATAAGGCTAACGAGGCGTTGAAGGCCAAGTCTCTTCTAAGGCAACAAAAGACAGGCAAGCCCACAGAGGGACAAGGACTGAGCTCCGCATGGAAGAGGTCATCTCAGGCCTTCCGAGATAGAACAAAACAATCAGAGTCTGCAGCTGGGACGGAAAAATATTATCTTAGCACAAACAATGAGCACAATTGTTCATGAATTTAGAGGAGGGATTGCCCCGTAAAAAGAAGATATTCTGAATCACAGCATTAACTGAGGAAAGAAACTAAAAATACCAAGCAATTAGACAGCCACAAACGAGATTTTACATTAAACTTGAATATCACCCACAAGACATTAAGCATGGAAGCATGTGTCAGGCTACTCTTGCTGGAAGGATGCTCCTGGTGTTACACAGGATGTGCCAGGGTACTGCATAAAAAGAGGCCCCTTAGCATTTCCAGTTTACGGCAGAAAGTGGCAAAGGCTTGTAGAATGGCTCATATACCACTGCAAGTTTCCAGTGATATTATTTCTATGGAAAGGTGCAGAGAAACCAGCATTTGTTTTGATGGGACAGAAAATCACAGTAATCTATGTCCAATGGCAGACACAATGTTTAAGAATTTGTTGGAGGCGACTGGGCATGGTGGCTCACGCCTGTAATCCCAGCACTTGGGAGGCCGAGGGTGGATCATGAGGCCAGGGGTTCAAGACCAGCCTGGCCAACATGGTGAAACCCCGTCTCTACTAAAAATACAAAAATTAGCCGGGCGCGGTGGCTCAAGCCTGTAATCCCAGCACTTTGGGAGGCCGAGGCGGGTGGATCACGAGGTCGAGAGATTGAGACCATCCTGGTCAACATGGTGAAACCCCGTCTCTACTAAAAGTGCAAAAAATTAGCTGGGCATGGTGGCACGTGCCTGTAATCCCAGCTACTCAGGAAGCTGAGGCAGGAGAATTGCCTGAGCCCAGGAGGCGGAGGTTGCGGTGAGATCGCGCCATTGCACTCCAGCCTGGGTAACAAGGGCGAAACTCCGTCTCAAAAAAAAAAAAAAAAAAATACAAAAATTAGTCAGGCGTGGCGGCAGGTGCCTGTAATCTCAGCTACACGGGAGGCTGAGGCAGGAGAATTGCTTGAACCTGGGAGGCGGAGGTTGCAGTGAGCTGAGATCACACCACTGCACTCCAGCCTGGGTCACAGGGCAAGACTCCATCTGAGGGGGAAAATAACAAAGAATATTCTAGAGGCAATATATCCATAGAAGCCGGTGATGAAACCTCTGTGCACAAAAACCATATTTTGAGCAGCCTACGGGGCCAAAATGACAGCTCTTAAACTGACCCCATGCATTGCTTCTGTGTGTTTTTTTTCTTTCTCTTTTTTAATTTAATTTAATTTTTTTATTTTATTTTTATTTTTTTAAATTTTTATTTATATATTTATTTTTTAATGAGACGGAGTTTCGCTCTTGTTACCCAGGCTGGAGTGCAATGGCGCAATCTCTGCTCACTGCAACCTCCGCCTCCTGGGCTCAGGCAATTCTCCTGCCTCAACCTCCTAAGTAGCTGGGATTACAGGCATGCGCCACCACGCCCAGCTAGTTTTTTGTATTTTTAGTAGAGACAGGGTTTCACCATGTTGACCAGGATGGTCTCGATCTATCGACCTTGTGATCCACCTGCCTCGGCCTCCCAAAGTGCTGGGATTATAGGCTTGAGCCACCGCGCCCGGCCTTTTTTTTTTTTTTTTTTTTTGAGACAGAGTCTCGCTCTATTGCCAGGCTGGAGTGCAGTGGAATGATCCCGGCTCACTGCAACTTCCGTTTTCCAGTTTCAAGCACTTCTTCTGCCTCAGTCTCCCGAGTAGCTGGGACTACAGGCACGCACCACCACGCCCGGCTAATTTTTTGTACTTTTAGTAAAGACAGGGTTTCACCATGTTGGCCAGGATGGTCTCGATCTCTTGACCTCGTGATCTGCCCGCCTTGGACTCCCAAAGTGCTGGGATTACAGGCGTGACTCACTGAGCCCAGCCTTTCCTTTTTTTTTTTTTTTTTTTGAGACTGGGTTTCACTCTTCACTCTGTCATCCAGGCCAGAGTGCAGTGGCACAATCTCGGCTCATTGCAGCCTCAACCTCGAGAGCTCAAGTGATGCTCCCACCTCAGCCTCCTGAGTAGCTGGGACCACAGGTGCATGCCACCACAGCCAGCTACACTAGCCTTGAACTCCTGGGCTCAGGCGATCCTCCCGCCTTGGCCTCCCAAAGTGCTGGGATTGCAGGCATGCCCCACTGCACCTGGCCTCATGTATTGCTTCTAATGACTTCTCCGTATGATATGCATCTTTTTTTTTTTTTTTTTTTTTTGAGACACAGTCTTGCCCTGTCACCAGGCTGGAGTGCAATGGCACAATCTCTGCTCACTGCAACCTCCGCCTCCTGGTTTCAAGTGATTCTTCTGCCTCAGCCTCCCAAGTAGCTGGGATTACAAGTGCATGCCACCATGGCCGGCTGATTTTTTTATATGCAGGCTGGTCTCGAACTCCTGACCTCGTGATCCACTCACCTCAGCCTCTCAAAGGGCTGGGATTACAGGCGTGAGCCACTGTGCCTGGCCACCACATGTACCTTTCCCCAGGCTTATCCCCAGAGCATTTTGCCCCTAGCCACAAAATAGCCTAGTCAGTAATATGACTACATTCAGCAGACCTCAATTATCAGTCTACGGGGTGGGCATTCAGGCCAGCTTCGGCCAGCCAGGGCTTTTCTGGGCATCTTTCTCTAGCGTTGCTAAGCTGGGAGACTGTATATTTGTGTTCACCAGGATCCACTTTTCCTATTATTGGAAAAAGTCAATCTACACAAAAGCCAAGCAGAGATGTGAGACGGACACACAAGAAAGGAAGTTCCTGGTGATCCTGGACTCTGGCTTCCAGGCTCTGTGTTCGGCAGGCTCCTTCCAGTTTTGTGAGATTCATCAGTGTTCTCTGTAGTCCTGCAAACCAACCATTTCCATTCTGGTGCTTGAATCGGTTTAATGTCTATTTCTATACTGTGCTGTTTACGGAGTCCTGAATAATACAGAAAGGAAGCAAAGATGGAAAAAAGAGATGACAGAATTGACCAGCGTGAAGACTGTTTTGTTAGCCGGAATAGTTAAGTATTGTTGCCAGCTTCTTAGAATGAAGGAACTACAACTTGAGATGATAAACAACTGTAAATCCAGTATGTTGATTGTGGAAGATGGCATGCAAGAAACTGTATATAACCTTTAGTACAGAGAAAGTGTTCAGAGTTCTCAACAAGTCCTTTTGCCTCGACTAAAACACCGCAATCATGCACTGTAAGAAGAGTTGAATACTACTTGAATATTTTTATTAAGGTTCCAGTAATTACAGTGATCAAAACAAGCTTATCATAAAAAATTTCTCACTGGGTGTAGGACACATCACCTGGGTGGGATTCATTCTAGGCTCTGTCAAAGTCAATCCAGCTTCTTTGCTTCTTTGCATAATTTGAAGATTTCAAGACAGCTTTTTGATAAATTGTTCATTTGTACAATAACATTCTCTTTCTTTTTTTTTTTTTGAGATGGAGTTTTGCTCTTGTTACCCAGGCTGGAGTGCAATGGCGATCTCGGCTCACCGCAACCTCCGCCTCCTGGGTTCAAGCAATTCTCCTGCCTCAGCCTCCTGAGTAGCTGGGACTACAGGCGCACGCCACCATGCCCAGCTAATTTTTGTATTTTTAGTAGAGACAGGGTTTATGTGTGTGTATATAAATATATAGTATATGTCAGTCAATAAATATTTGAGTCCTTAACAAAGTAGGAAAGAAGCTTATGGGCTACCTGATGTGACCTGCCCCACTGTGAGCCTCTCTTGACACGCTTTCACACAGGTGGTCAGGCAGCGTCAGCCTGAAAGCTGACATCGACTGGGCTGCTGCTGTCTGCCAGGATGTCTACCTGCTGTTGGAGAACCTTAATTGTCTCTGTTATACTGAGTACAAAGTTAGCACATTAAATGTGACGTGCATTATACTAACTGACTCACGGCAGATAGACAGTTAACACTTCGAAAGACTAGGAAACAAGCGGGTTACATGCTCAATGAAGAAGTAACATTTTTAAAAGATTAGAAGTTGAGATGCCTCCGGAAGACCATATGTGTTCCGTCTCCCCTTCGCTTGCTCAGAAAACGATACTGCAAATCTGTAATTCTGTAATTACGGTATCGTTCTCTGAGCAAGCAAAAGGGAGAAGGCTAGTCACGGGGTGACTCGAGTTTCCCAAGAACAGGCAGAGTAACAGTACATGAAGGACATATTCTGACAATTTCATTTTTTTTTTTTTAGCTCATGTCATTTCTTGAGTACAGGCATATAAGTTATAGTTATTATCATCATTAATTTCATGATTATGCTTGTAATAAATGAACATCTACTCCCATGTGACATCAGTCTTTTCTTCTCTGTTGGTCAAGGGGATTGTAGCTAGACAGAATGAGGGAAGGGAAAGAGAAGCGAAACAGCCAGGGCATTTGGCAGAAACCTTTGAAACTGGGTGATCAGGGGTTTTGTTTGCTAGCGGAATGAATAAAGCTAAACAGATAAAACTAACTACATTTAGAAAAGGGAGGTTTAAAGAAAGACTACAGAGGTGTCCTCCTGGAACAGACTTCGTTCTGTTCTTCTGCTTCTGTGTCTGTAAGTTCGTTCTCTCTATGTAACTGTGTTTGTGCTCACAGGAAAACTAGAGCTTCAGACACGAGAAAGGCATTTGCCTGATTTTTTTTTTTGGGTTCCAAACTAAAAGTTCTGGAGAAGGGCTTTCTTGTAAAAGCAAGTTCCCATCCCGTGTCCGGTTAACAGGGACTGAGGCACTGTGAGGAGCTCAGCGAGAGTCAGCTGCCCACACTGCTGTCTTTCAGTTCTGGCCAGGGTTGTGAGTTTTCAAAGAGCATGGGAGCTCCCGTGAGAAGCGCATGAATGGAAGGGAAGGGAGTGCAGTCCTCCGGGGAGTGAGACAGCTTACTGGGTGTCCAGTACAGAACACGGTGTGTTTAACACGTCACTAGTTCTACAAGAGAAATAAAGAAAAACACTCTCTTGCTAAGTAGCATGGTGGAACAGTTGGCACACTGCATTCCTTGTTAGCATAACAGAAACATTTAGAAAGTCTATTTGATGAAACACTCCGGCTGGAAAAGGCCACACATATCCAATTCTACAGAGATAAAGTCTTTTTGGAAAATTTTCTCCAGTGGTTCACTTTTCTCTCATTTTTTTTTCTCATTTTTCAAACCATTCCTTTTGTATGGAACGTCTCCCACTTTTCCCGCTGAGTTAATGGGTCGTTCTCTTCAAGATACAGATTTCCTATCATTTCCTTCAGGAAGTTGTTACTGATTTATCTTCTTCCCACAGAATCATGTTTTTATAACACCCTGTGCATATTTTTATACCATTAATTACATCGTAATATGATTATGTGTTAATGCGCTGGTCTTCAGGTTACCGTTAGACTCCTGAGACCTTTAAAAAGAGAATTGTATCTTATTTGTCATCTGTTGTCCCTAACACAGCCCAGCACTAAGAAAAATCATCCCATAAATATCTGTTGGATAAGCACTTTTCTCTTGCAGTGTTCTAGAAAATTATTGCCCAATTTAGTTTGAATTATTTTTATTCTAATTCTTCAACTAAAATACCACTTTGGCAATAATAAACTTAGTTATTGAAAAGACAAATCTGATTTCAATTCAATCTCTCTCTCTCTCTCTTTTTTTTTTTTTTTTTTTTTTTTGAGACAGAGTCTTGCTCTGTAGCCCAGGCTGGAGTGCAGTGGTGCTATCTTGGCTCACTGCAGCCTCCACCTCCCGGGTCCCCGTTCAAGCAATTCTCCTGCCTCAGCCTCCTGAGTAGCTGGGATTACAGAAATGCACCAGAAATGCACCACCACGGCCAGCTGATTTTTGTATTTTTAGTAGAGACGGGGTTTCACCATGTTGGCCAGGCTGGTCTTCAACTCCTGATCTCGTGATCCTCCTGCCTCGGCCTCCTAAAGTGCTGGGATTATAGGCATGAGCCACTGTGCCCAGCCAAATTCAATATTTCTTTAACGATTACTGCTTTTACCACATTTCCCCCCATTTCTCTGATTTTATAGGTGAAGGTTTTAGTTCAGATATTCATGTTTATGAGTATTATTAAAAAGGATAAATGGATTCTTACTTTTTTTTTTTTTGAGATGGAGTCTCACTCTGTTGCCCAGGGCTGGAGTGCAGTGGTGTGATCTCGGCTCACTGCAACCTCCATCTCCTGGATTCAAGTGATTCTCCTGCCTCAGCATCCCGAGTAGCTGGGATTACAGGCACATGCCACCACACCTGGCTAATTTTGTGTATTTTTAGTAGAGATGGGGTTTCACCATGTTGGCCAGGCTGCTCTCGAACTCCTGACCTTGTGATCCGCCCGCCTTGGCCTCCCAAAGTGCTGGGATTACAGGTGAGAGCCACCACGCCCGGCCCTGGATTTGTACTTTAGTGCTAGAAAACATTAACACAAATAGTAACAGAAAAGCACCAGTTTCATTTAAATTCCAGAAATAAACCAGAAACGTTTCTCTTTTTTCAGGATTGTTATTGTATACATTAAGCTGTGTGATTCATAGTAAATTGCAAAACAAAGTATCATTTAGTAAAGTGAAGCGGCAGCAATTTCAGTGCTGGATAATTGCAGGTCTCACCTTAAGGAAGTAGAGATAATGTAAAGAGATATAGTTACAATTTTTTCTGTCTTCAGTGTTACCTGATTTGAACTATGGAACAAGGGATTATTCAGAGTATAAGATATCTTCAAAATAGATATAATGAACATATTACTCTACTATAAAGACAGCTTATTATATATTCTTTGCAGTAAAATTTAAAGAGATAAGGGGTTAAATGTCTTTTACTTCTAAAATTTCATACAAAGATAAATATTTCTATTTCAGACTTTTTTTTTTTCCATTTCACATATTGCTGGATTTGGTTAGTTACATTTTTTTTTTGTTGTAATTGTTATAGTGGTTTTGCAAGGGTATTTCTAATCTCAATTTATGACTAAAATTGGCTGGTAGTTTCTGAAACTATCGTTTCTGGCATTTGTACACGTTGTTTGACATCTGTGATGATCAGTTTTACGTATCCACCAGGCCAGCCTCCGGTCCCTGGTTATTCCATCAAACACTAAATGAGGTGATGCCGTGAACGTGTTAAATCAGCTGACATCACTTAAGAAGATGATTGTACAATATTTGCTGTCTCATTATTCTAGATTATCCTGGGTGAGCCTCATTCAATCAGCTGAAAGACCTCAGGAGTGGAACTGAGGCTTCTCTGAGAGAACATAAATTCTGGTCTAGGAAGAAAATTCTTAAATGAAAAAAAAAAAAAAAGAAAAAAAAGAAAGAAAACATAAATTCTGCCTAGGGACAGCAATTTCAGTTTTCCTCTAAAATCCCACCCTCCTCTTTCTGACGGCCTGTGCTGTGGACCGCAGACACCCCTGGCCAGCTCCCACAATCATGTAAGTCAACTCCTTGCAATCAAACTCTAAATGTATATCTCCTACACACTTTGTTTCTCTGGTTAAACCCTGTCGGATACAACCTTTATAAAATGAGTGTTAGGGTAACTGTTTTTTCTCTATTCTTTGAAATAATTTGTGCAAGATTGGAATTAAAAGTAGGTAGAACTTGCCTTTAAACTCTTTGAGCCTTGTAAGTCATAGGGCTAATAAGAGATAGGTATCTATCTAGAATAGACAAAGGACTCCCACATCTCAACAGCAAAAATATCAAACAGCCTAATTAAAAATAGGTAAAGAACACACATAAACACTTCTTCAGTGAAGACACACACATGATCAATAAACACACGAAAGGATGTTCAACTTTCCTAAATTAGGGAAGCGCAAATCAAAACTGCAGTGAGATACTGCTCTACATCTGTTAGGATAGCTACTATTCAAACCAGGAAATAACAAGTGTTGACAAGGAAGTGTGGACATCGGAATCCCTGTGCACTGTTGGTAGGAATGTAAAATGGTACAGCTACTGCAGAAAAGTATGCGGCAATTCCTTAAAAAGTTAAGCAAGGAATTACCATACGATGCAGCAATTCCACTTCTGGGTATATATCCAAAAAAAGTGAAAGCAGGGACCCACACACATATTTGTACACCTGTGTTCATAGATAGCATTATTCACAATAGCCAAAAGCTGAAAGCAGCCCCCATGTCCACTGCCAGAGGCATGGATAAACAAAATATAGTATAGGCATAGAAAGGAATATCACACTCCCTCTAAAGGAAAGAAGATTTTCAGGCATGCCACAACACAATGGATACACCTTGAAGACATCATGCTAACTGAAACAGGCCAATCACAAAAGGGCACATGTTGCATGAGTCCATTCATAAAAAGTTCCCAGAGTAGTCAGATTCATCAAGAGAATAGAATATGCAAAGATCAGTGTAAAATAGTATTCTTTAACAGTGAAGAATTGGATTTAACAAAAATATTTATTGTCTGAAGACCGGGTGCGGTGGCTCACTCCTGTAACCCCGGCACTTTGGGAGGCCAAGGCAGGTGGATCACTTGAGGTCAGGAGTTAGAAACCAGCCTGGCCAACATGGTGAAACCCTGTCTCTACTGAAAATACAAAAATTAGCTGGGCGTGGTGGTAGGTGCCTGTAACTCCAGCTACTCAGGAGGCTGAGGCAGGAGAATCACTTGAACTCGGGAGGCAGAGGCTGCAGTGAGCTGAGATTGTGCCACTGCACTGCAGCCTGGGTAACAGAGTGAGAGTTTATCTTGAAAAACAATTATTGTCTGAGAAATGTTTAAATAAATTACGGTACACATAGGCCAGGCTCGGTGGCTCACACCTGTAATCCCAGGACTTTGGCACTTTGGTGGGGTGAGGTGGGTGGGTCACCTGAGGTGAGGAGTTCAAGACCAGTCTGGCCAATATGGAGAAACTCCATCTCTACTAAAGAATACAAAAAAGTTAGCCGGGTGTGGTAGCGCATTCCTGTAATGGTAGCTACTTGAGAGGCTGAGGCAGGAGAATCGCTTGAACCTGGGAGGCTGAGGTTGCAGTGAGCCAACATCGAGCCACTGCAGTCTAGCCTGGGCAACAGGAGCAAAACTCCTTCACACACACACACACACACACACACACACACGCACACAATTATGGTACATATGATATGTAATTCACCACAGCAATTAAAAAGACTGCAGCAGAAATATATATCTGTATAATGCATATATATATGTATTGACATAAAACGTTTTCACAGGTAAGTGGGAAAAAAAGGCAGGTTATTTAATAGGATATGATCACAGTTTTGGAAAAAGCAACATTTTGTATTTGAACTGTGTGTGTGTGCTGATGTCTAGGAAAACGTTTGGGAAACAAACAGTGGTCACATACGTCAGAGAGGTGGGGTAGAAGGGAGCTGCAGGGAAAGGAAGTGCAGCTGGCTGCTCAAGGGGATGTTTTTAACTTAATCTAGATTTGACATGTTTGACATAGATATATATTATTCTCCCATAGAACGTATTTATATCAAGCTATTATGTAAGGTACATTTTTAAAAATGAAAGTTACGTTACGCTCGTTCTTATTTTTTTGTGATCATCTTTCACCTAACTAGCATCTCCTCAGCATCACTATTTTAGGGCCAGCCTTCTTGTGGGGATGATGTAATCTTAGTTGCGTGAGAGATCAGGGAAGCCCAAACCTGACAAAAGTGACATCCTTGCTTACAACAGTATAGTTTTTTTTTTTTTTTTTTTTTTGAGATGGAGTTTCGTTCTCGTTGCCCAGGCTGCAGTGCAATGGAGCGATCTCCGCTCACTGCAACCTCCGCCTCCCAGGTTCCAGCGATTCTCCTGCCTTAGTCTCCTGAGTAGCTAGCATGCACCACCACGCCCGGCTTATTTTGTATTTTTAGTAGAGATGGGGTTTCACCATGTTGGTCAGGGTGGTCTCAAACTCCTGACCTCGTGATCCGCCCACCTCAGCCTCCCAAAGTGCTGGGATTATAGGCGTGAGCACCGCACCCAGCAACAGTATACTATTTAAAGAATCACACAGAGTTGGACATTTTTGCTATTCTCACCTTTATTGTTATAAAGGACACTTAGCTTCAATGGTGTGGACAAGTCAAAACTACTAAGAACAGAGAAAAAGAAAATGTTCTGGAAGACGGAGCCAGTGTGCACGTTGCCTTGCTGGAGGCTTCAGGCATCGGCAAAGGCCGTGGGGTGTCCTCAGTAGAGAGGGTCAGACCAGGCTCATCCCACTTCGTCCCACCTCATGCCATGGGCCATCCTGCCCTTGTTCAACTTAGAGACCACCAGTCCTGAACACCAATGAGTCAATTACATGGAGAGTGACTCAGATAGATACTAGTTTCTATCGATTCAGGATGATTAAAGGACATTTTTTTTAATTGTCAATATTTTTACTTGAAAAGGCAGGAAAATGTTTATTTTAGAAAAAACAGCCATCAAAAAAAGAGGTAAAAATTTAAGTTTCTGACTCTTACATTTTAAAAAGACTTAGATATCTATTACACATTAATTTCTCCAGCCTGATTTCTGTGCTAAGTCATCAGATGTCAAGGTTTTAGCAAATAAGATACTTCTGACAAAATCTGATTTTATAAAGAGAAATTAGGGCCAGGAGAGGTGGCAAGCTTCTAATCTCAGCACTTTGGGAGGCCAAAGCAGGCAGATTGCTTGAGTCCTCCAATTTGAGACCAGCCTGGGCAACATGGTGAAACCCTGTCTCTACAAAAAATACAAAAAATTAGCCAGGTGTGGCTGATGTGCCCTGTGGTCCCTGCTACTTGGGAAAGGCTGAGGCAGGGGGATTGCTTGAGCCTGGGAGGTGGAGGTTGCAGAGAGCTGAGATCATGCCACTGCACTCCATCAGGGCGACAGAGCGAGACCCTGTCTCAAAACCACAGAAAGCAAAACAAAATGAAACAAAACATAGAAAGAGAAATACATTAAGAATAAAAACTAATATAGTAAAACGTTATTCATTCATCTTTAATTTTAGATATGGAGCTTTAGAAGTTAAATGCTCAAGGCCTTGGGAGTTTGCCCCAGTACTGGTGTGCCCTGGATGTGAGGGATGGAGTTCAAGGAGATTATTTTGGAGCTGTGAGAGTTAATGACTATCAGGTTTCAGGCTTGCGTGGGGCCTCTGGCTTCTTTCTTTTGGCCGATTTCTTTCTATTAGAATAGGAGTATTGACCCAATGCCTGTACCCCCACTGTATCTTAGAAGTGACTGACTTGTTTTTGATTTTACAAACTCGTAGGTGGAAGGGACTAGTCTTGTCTCAGAGGAGACTGGACTTTTGAGTTAATGCTGTAATGAGTTCAGACTCGGGATTATTACAAAGACATAATTGTACTTTGAAACGTGAACAGGACATGAGATTTGGGAGGGCTGGGGCGGAATGCGAATTTCATGTTGAACTGTAATCTCCAGCAGGTGGGGCTGGTGCGTGGCCACTGGACCACAGGGGCGGATTCTTCCCAAATGGTTTAGCACTGGCTTCCTGGTACTGTCCTCGTGGAAGTGAGTGAGTTCGCAGGAGATCTGGTTGTCCCACCTCCCTCTTGCTTCTGCTCCCATCATGTGAACCTTCTTGCTCTCCCTTTGCCTTCCACCACGATTGGAAGCTTCCTAAGGTCTCCCGGGAAGAAGCTGCTTCCTTTACAGCCTGAAGGGCTGTTAAAGTACTTTGCTTGAAAATATTTTACTTATTTAATTTCTATTGGAATGGGAGTATTGACCGAAGTAGTGTAATGCCTCCAGCTTTGTTCTTTTTGCTTAGGATTGTCTTGATTATGTGGGCTCTTTTTTGATTCCATATGAAGTTTAAGGTGTTTTTTTCCAGTTCTATGAAGAAGGTCATTGGTAGCTTGATGGGGATAGCATTGAATCTGTAAATTACTTTGGGCAGTATGGCCATTTTCACGATGTTGATTCTTCCTAACCATGAACATGGAATGTTTCTCCATCTGTTTGTGTCCTCTCTTATTTCGTTGAGCAGTGGCTTGTAGTTCTCCTTGAAGAGGTCCTTTACGTTCCTTGTTAGTTGTATTCCTAGGTATTTTATTCTCTTTGTAGCAATTGTGAATGGGAGTTTGCTCATGATTTGGCTCTCTGTATGTCTGCTATTGGAGTATAGGAACGCTTGTGATTTTTGCACATTGATTTTGTATCCTGAGATTTTGCTGAAGTTGCTTATCATCTTAAGGTGTTTTTGGGTTGAGATGATGGGGTCTTCTAAATATACAATCATGTTGTCTGCAAAAAGAGACAATTTGATTTCCTCCTTTCCTATTTGAATATCCTTTATTTCTTTTGCTTGCCCGATTGCTCTGGCTAGAACTTCCAGTACTGTATTGAATAAGAGTGTTGAGAGAGGGCATCCTTGTCTGGTGCCAGATTTCAAAGGGAATGCTTCCAGTTTTTGCCCATTCAGTATGATATTGGCTGTGGGTTTGTGGTAAATAGCTTTTATTATTTTGGGATACATTCCATCAATATCTAGTTTATTGAGGGTTTTTAGCATAAAGGGCTGTTGAATTTTTTTGAAGGCCTTCTCTGCATCTATTGAGATAATCATATGGTTTTTGTGTTTGGTTCTGTTTATGTGGTGGATTACATTTATAGACTTGTGTATGTTGAACCAGCCTTGCATCCCCGGGGTGAGGCCTACTTGATCGTGATGGATAAGCTTTTTGATGTGCTGTTGCGTTTGGTTTGCCAGTATTTTATTGAAGATTTTTGCACTGATGTTCATCATGGATATTGGCCTGATATTTTCTTTTTTAGTTGTGTCTCTGCCAGGTTTTGGTATCAAGATGATGTTGGTGTTATAAAACGAGTTAGGGAGGATTCCCTCTTTTTGTATTGTTTGGAATAATTTCAGAAGGAATGGTACCAGCTCCTCTTTGTATGTCTGGTAGAATTCAGCTGTGAATCCATCTGGACCTGGACTTTTTTTGGTTGGTAGGCTATTAATTGCTGCCTAAACCTCAGGCCTTGTTATTGGTCTATTCAACTTTTTCTGGTTTAGTCTTGGGAGAGTGTAAGTGTCCAGAAATTTATCTATTTCTTCTCAATTTACTGGTTTATGTGCATAGAAGTGTTTGTAGTAATCTCTGATGATAGTTTGTATTTCTTTGGGATCCGTGGAGATATCTCCTTTATCGTTTTTTATTTAATCCATTTGATTCTTCTCCCTTCTTTTATTAGTCTGGCTATCGGTCTGTCTATTTTGTTGATCTTTTCAAAAAACCAGCTCCTGAATTTATTGATTTTTTTGAAGGGTTTTTTATGTCTCTGTCTCTTTCAATTCTGCTCTGATCTTAGTTATTCCTTGTCTTCTGCTAGCTTTTGAATTTGTTTGATCTTGCTCCTCTTGTTCTTTTAATTGTGTCATTAGGGTGTTGATTTTAGATCTTTTCTCACTTCTCATATGGGCATTTAGTGCCATAAATTTCCCTCTAGACACTGCTTTAAATGTGTCTCAGAGATTCTGGTATGTTGTGTCTTTGTTCTCACTGGTTTCAAAGATCATCTTCATTTCTGCCTTCATTTCATTATTTATCCAATAGTCATTCAGGAGCAGGTTGCTCAGTTTCCATGAAGTTGTGTGGTTCTGAGTTAGTTTCTTAACACTGAGTTCTAATTTGATTACACTGTGGACTGAGAGACTGTTTGTTATAATTTCCATCCTTTGCATTTGCTGAGGAGTGATTTACTTCTAATTATATGGTCAGTTTTAGAGTAAGTGTGATGTGGTGCTGAGAAGAATGCATATTCTGTGGATTTGGGGTGGAGAGTTCTGTAGATTTTTATTAGGTCTGCTTGGTCCAGATCTGAGTTCAAGTCCTGGATATCCTTGTTAATTTTCTGTCTGGTTGATCTGTCTAATATTGACAGTGGAGTGTTAAAGTCTCCCATTATTATTGTGTGGGAGTCTAAGTCTCCATGTAGGTCATTAAGAACTTGTCTTATGTATCGGGGTGCTCCTGTATTAGGTGCATATATACTTAGGATTGTTAGCTCTTCTTGTTGCATTGATCCCTTTACCACTACGTAATGCCCTTCTTTCTTTCTTTTGCTCTTTGTTGGTTTAAAGTCTATTTTATCAGAGACTAGAATTGAAACCCCTGCTTTTTTTTTTCTCTTCATTTGCTTGGTAAATCTTCCTCTATCCCTTTATTTTGAGCCTATGTGTGTATTTGCACATGAGTTGGGTTTCCTGAATACAGCACACTGATGGGTCTTGACTCTATCCAATTTGCCAGTCTGTGTCTTTTGATTGGGGCATTTGGCCCATTTACATTTAGGGTTAATATTGTTATGTGTGAATTTAATCCTGCCATTTTGATGCTAGCTGGCACTTTTGCCCTTTAGTTGATGCAGTTTCTTCATTGTGTCGATGCTCTTTACCATTTGGTATGTTTTTGGAGTGGCTGATACTGGCTGTTCCTTTCTGTGTTTAGTGCTTCCTTCAGGAGCTCTTGTAAGGCAGGCCTGGTGGTGACAAAATCTCTCAGCAATTGCTTGTCCATAAAGCATTTTTTTTTCTCCTTCAGTTATGAAGCTTAGTTTGGCTGGATATGAAATTCTGGGTTGAAAGTTCTTTTCTTTAAGGATGTTGAATATTGGCCCCCACTCTCTTCTGGCTTGTAAGGTTTCTGCTGAAAGATTTGTTGTGAGTCTGATAGGCTTCCCTTTGTGGGTAACCCGACCTTCCTCTCTGGCTGCCCTTAGCATTTTTTCCTTCATTTCAACCCTGGTGAATCTGAAGATTATGTGCCTTGGGGTTACCCTTCTTGAGGAATATCTTTGTGGTGTTCTCTGTATTTGCTGAATTTGAATATTGGCCTGCCTTGCTATGTTGGGAAAGTTCTCCTGGATAATATCCTGAAGAGTGTTTTCCAGCTTGGATTCATTCTCCCTGTCACATTCAGGTACACTGATCAAATGTAGATAAGATCAAAATTTCACATAATCCCATATTTCTTGAAGGCTTTGTTCATTTCTTTTCACTTTTTTCTCTAATCTTGCCATCTCACTTTATTTCATTGAGTTGATCTTCAATCTCTGATACCCTTTTAATAGCTTGAGTGCTTTAGCTATTGAAACTTGGGTATGCTTTGTGAAGTTCCCGTGCTGTGTTTTTCAGCTCCATCAAGTTATTTATGTTCTTCTCTAAGCTGGTTATTCTGGTTAGCATTTCGTCTAACCTGTTTTCAACATTTTTAGTTTCTTTGCATGGGTTGGAACATGCTCCTTTAGCTCGGCAAGTTTGTTATCACCCACCTTCTGAAGCCTGCTTCTGTCAATTCGTCAAACTCATTCTCCATCCAGTGTTATTCCCTTGCTGGTGAGGAGTCGTGAGTGGATTTATCTACCTTTGGTCTTTGAAGTCTTTGAAGTTGGTGACTTTTGGATGGGGTCTTTGAGCAGATGTCCTTTCTGTTGTTGGTGAAGCTATTTCTTTCTGTTTTTAGTTTTCTTTTTAACAGTCAGGCCCCTCTGCTGCAAGACTGCTGGAGGTCCACTCCAGACTCTGTTTGGTTGGGAATCACCCATGGGGCTTGCAGAACAGCAAGGGTTGCTGCCTGTTTCTTCCTCTGGTAGCTTTGTCCCAGAAGGGTCAGCCAGAGCTCCCTTGTATGAGGTGTCTCTTATTATTATCATTATTATTATTTTATTTATAGAGACCAGGTTTCACTATGTTGGCCAGGCTGGTCTCGAACTCCTGACCTCAAGTGATCCACCTGCCTTAGCCTACCCAAAGTGCTGGGATTACAGGCGAGAGCCACCACGACCAGACTTTTTTTTTTTTTTTTTAGGTGTCCCTTAGGATATATGAGGGTCAGGGAGCCACTTGAGGAAGCAGTCTGTCCCTTATCAGAGCTAAAGTGCTGTGCTGGGAGCTCTGTGCTCCCTTCAGAGCTGCTGGGTAGAGATGTTTAAGTCTGCTGGAGTGGAACTCACAACTGCCTGTTTTCCCAGGTGTTCTGTCCTGAGAAGTTGGGGCTTTATTTATAAAGCTGCTGCCTTATTTTAAAGGTGCCCTACCCGTCAAGAAGGGAGTCGAGTCACAGTCTGCCTGTAGCGGGAGGCCTTGCCATGCTGCCGTGGCCCCGCCTAGCTGCTGTGTAAACGTCCCTGTGATTTTTTACAGAGGCATGGTTAGAACTGTCTCAGTAATGGTGGACACGCCCCCACCCCCCACCAGCTCCTCCAACCCAGGTCGAGCTCAGACTGCTGTGCTGGCTGCGGGAGTCTCATGCCAGTGGGTCTCAGCTTGCTGGTCTTCGTGGGGGTGGGACCCACCGAGGCAGATGACTTGGCTCCCTGCCTTCGGCTTCCTTTTTTCAGGCAAATGAGTGGTTTTGTCTGGCTGGCATTCCAGGCACTGGCTAAAACAGCTGCCCAGTTTTGTGCTGGAAGCCTGGGGGCTGCGTTTGTAGGCACTGGTGAGAATCTCCTGGCCTGCAGGTTGTAAAGACCTTGGGTATCTGAGCTCAGTATCTGAGCCAGAGTGCCAGAATGTCCAGAAAAGTCCCCAATGGCTTTCCATGGCTGGAAGGGGGAGTTCTTCACCCCCTGCACTTCCTGGGTGAGGCAATGCCCCGCCCTACGTCGGGTTGCCCTCCTTGGGCTACACCTGCTGTCTAACCAGTCCCACTGAAATCAGTCTGGGACCTACAGTTGGAAATGCGAAGATCCCTCACCTTCTGCGTGGCTCTCACTGGGAACTGTGCTCTGAGCTGTTCCTATTCGGCCATCTTGGTGGGAGTCCCCCCAGAGTCACTTTTCAAGACTTAATATGCACTTTTACCACACCTCTGCTTAAAATCCTTCAGTGGTATCCCATTGTTCTTAGAATATGATCTGGAAGATTGTGTCCTGGCCATGCAGACCTTGAATCAATCTTATTTCTGGCCGCCTCTTTAACCATGGGCTTTCCCCAAGGGTCTGAGACTCAATGTGTGTGCACGTGTATATACGTGTGTATATAACGAAGTCACAGATGAGACTCTGTAGACCTTTTCTTTACTAGAAAAGGTGGGCTGTATTTTGCCATTAAAAAGTTACTAAACAAAATTTATTTCGGCATCTTAACAATCTTGTTAGGTAACCAGCATTTTCAACTTTTCCTCTTACATAATTAGAAAAATGAGGCTGAGAGATTAAGTGGCTTACGGTCTGCAGCTGCTGTTCAATGAACTTGGAATTCAAACCAAGTATTATGAGCTCTGTATTCTTATAGTGAGCAATAATAAACATTTGTTAACCAATTTCTATTTGTTATTTTTTATGGGTTTTACCAAAATTAATAAGATATATGTTTATTATCTTCCAAGATACTTAGAATTGGAAAGAGAAGATACAGGTAACTATAATGCAAAGTATGATAACATTATGGTTGCGATCTGAGAAAAAAGAACGAAGCCAGGCATGGTGGCTCACGCCTGTAATCCCAGCACTTTGGGAAGTTAAGGTGGGTGGATCATCAACATGGTGAAACCCCGTCTCTACTAAAAATACAAAAAATTAGCTGGGCATGGTGGCGCGTGCCTGTAATCCCAGCTACTCAGGAGGCTGAGGCAGGAGGATTGCCTGAACCCAGGAGGCGGAGGTTGTGGTGAGCCGAGATCACGCCATCGCACTCCAGCCTGGGTAACAAGAGCGAAACTTCGTCTCAAAAAAAAAAAAAGAACGAAGTACAGAGGCACAGTTAGGGGATATTTTTGATACAAATATTGGGGATGATTTAACAGAAATGAGTTTTTTTTTTTATTTTATTTTTTTAGATAGAGTTTCGCTCTGTTGCCCAGGCTGGAGTGCAGTAGCATGATCTTCGCTTATGCAACCTCTGTCTCCCGGGTTCAAGCAATTCTCTACCTCTGATTCCTGAGTAACTGGGATTACAGGTTCCTGCCACCATGCCTGGCTAATGTTTGCAATTTTTTTTTTTTTTTTTTTTTTTGAGATGGAGTCTCACTGTGTTGCCTAGGCTGGAGTGCAATCACGTAATCTTTCACTGAAACCTCTGCCTCCTGGGTTCAAGCAATTATCCTGCCTCAGCTTCCTGAGTAGCTGGGATTACAAGGATAAACCATCACGCCTGGCTATTTTTTATATTTTTAGTCGAGACAGGGTTTCTCCATGTTGGTCAGTCTGGACTCAAACTCCTGACCTCAGGTGATCTGCCTGCCTTGGCCTACCGAAGTGCTGGGATTACAGGCGTGAGCCACCGCACTGGGCCTAATTTTTATATTATTAGTAGAGGTGGGGTTTCACCATCTTGGCCAGGCTGGTCTTGAACTCCTGACCTCATGATCCACCTGCCTGGGCCTCCCAAAGTGTTGGGATTACAGGTGTGAGGCACTGTGTCTGGCCAAAATGCGCTTTTTAATTTAACTTTTGCACCATATTGTTCAATAAACAACATCAGGTAAAATAAATTAGTAGGGGAAGCACATCAAGTAGCACAAATTAAACTTGCCATAAGCAAATAATGAAAAGTTTCGGTTGGAAATAGAAAAGAAATGCAGGAGTGATTCGAAATCCTGCCTATAACGACCACATCTTCCATGAGTGGGTCACAGATTGGCTTTCAACTTTGTAGCAGGAAACTTATAAAGAGAAAATGGATTAGTCACATGCTTCCTAGTGTCCACAGATAACAAAAAATCCTTATCGCTCGAGAGAAGTGTCACTCCCTTAAGAATTGGAGGAAATTACTCATGGAAATTTGCCATGAAGAGAAAATTGTAATATACTCCACATGCTTGAAAATACCTTTGGAGTTAGTGAAAGAGTCCTCAAAAGGAGGAATGTGACAGGGTCATGTACTGTAATAATGACATAGGCTAGCGGTGGCATGCGGAAGCCTGGATGGTGATCGGTCAAGGAAGCGTCTGCGGAATTCTAGTACAGTTAGGGGCAGGTTTCCAGTTCTCAGCGGATGCAGCTGATCTAAGAGCGGATTTTAGGAAAAGCTGGAAGAAGATGGAGATCGCTTTAGGAAGCAACATTTAAGTGAAGCCTGGAGAGACAAAATCAAAACTGCATAAAAGCAGATTGAGGGAGTAATATGAGCAAAAGAGGGAAAAGGTTCTCGGACTGGAGAAGGGTCAGTCGTTCAATAAGGCGAGAGCATGGTTCCCAGCACAGCCTACACGTTACAATGACCTGGAACACTCCACGCCTAGAGATTCTGACTCAGCTGTTCTGGGCTGGGTCCTGGGTCCTAGGCATAATTTTTTTTTTTTTTTTTTTTTTTTGAGACTCTCCGGCTGGAGTGCAGTGGCGTGATCTCGACTCACCAAAACCTCTGCCTCCCGGGTTCAAGCGATTCTCCTGCGTCAACCTCCTGTGTAGCTGCGATTACAGGCACCTGCCACCACACCTGGCTAATTTATGTATTTTTAGTAGAGATGGGGTTTCATCGTGTTGGTCAGGCTGGTCTTGAACTCCTGACCTTGTGATCCACCTGCTTCGGCCTCCCAAAATGTTGGGATTACAGGCGTGAGCCACCATGTCCCGCCACCTACATGTAATTTTAAACAGCTCCCGAGGTGGTTCTAGAGTGCACCCAGGAATGGGGATGCTGGGATGGCACTGTGCCCCTCAAGTGTGGGCGGTGGGAGGCTTGGGCTTCCTGACCTGGCATTGGGGTTATGAGCCGTGACAGGCAAGCTGGGCTACGTGTGCAAGGACTTGCATGTTGTTCTTAGGAAATTAACTCTTAAAGGCTTCTCAGTGACAGCAAGGGGTCATTTCATCTGTCACCAGTCTAACAATTTTCTTAATTGCTTTTATAAGTTATAACATTTGCCGTTTAGTGCTGGGATATTGCCTCAAAATTCTGACTTGATTTTTAAATAACAATTGTTTTCTATTTTTCTAGGTATAGCAAGTTGTCTTTTGCCAGGCTTGGTGGGCACTCCTGTAATCTTAGCACTTTGAGAGACCAAAATGGGAGGACTGCTTGGGGCCAGGAGTTCGAGACCAGCCTGGGCAACATTGTAAGATCCCATCTGTATAAAAAATAAAATAAAATAAAATAATCCAGGCATGGTGGTGCATGCCTGTAGTCCCAGCTATTTGAGAGGCTGAGGCAGGAGGATCACTTGAGCCCAGGAGGTTTTGAAGCTTCAGTGAGTTGTGATTGTGCCAGTGCATTCCAGCCTGGGCAACAATACAAGATCCTGTCTCAAAAAACCCAAATGAAACACATCCTTTCTTCTCTGTTGTCGCTGTCATAGGAACTGACTGCGCTGTACTCCGAGCTGGTTATGGGTCCTGCCATTTGCTTCCTTTCCCTCCAGCCAGGCAAAGCCTTTTGTGCTATTCTGTCAAAGTTGCAGTCAGCAACTTTTGTGCACAGCTGATAAAATTACATCATATTTCAGGTAAAACGATCATATGATTTTCCTGAGTTCGTTAAACCGTATCTTGAGAAGAAATATGATGTTTAATAATAAATCATCCAGATGCAGCCGGAACACTGGCAGCAATTTTAGTGAAATTTGTGTCACCTGAGTTTACTAATGAAAATGAATGGGGCAACTTCCATGTTCCCACAAGCTCTTCCCAAACCTTTGCTACTTCTCAACAGACAGCAGTCGTAATTGAATAGAACGCTGAGACTGATGTTAGGATTAAAGGTTATGAGCTGTGAAGACAGCTGAATCCTCAGTTCCATAAAGCCTGTGAAAGGCAGGCTATTGAAATGGAATTTTATGGGCTTTTTCATTTGTTGCTTTTGTTTATTATGTGTCCAAGGCTAATTATACTAATTAGATCAGAAGGCATGAATGGATATTACAGAAAAAGCCATTCAGGAAAAAATAATAGAGCATCAGAAATTGCTGTGTTCGTTGATGACTAGAGGGAAGTTGGAGAGCAGCGCATCCTTCCCCAAGCCCTGCACATACATTACATGGAAATGGAATTCTTCTGGGCCGAGGTCATATTCTGTGCTCATGCTGTTACATTATCTTGGTCATTGAATATGAGGGCTACAAATGAAGCAGAGTAAGCTCATAAAGGAATAAAATGTAGTATATAAAGGAGCAGGAAATCCGTGAAATAGAACCAAAATCATCTCTGAGTTGAATACTTGTCAAACATTTCTCTGAGATGTCAGCAGTCCTATAAAAGTAAATAATGTATCTGCCTCATCCCTTCCAAAAGCAATCATGAAAGCATCTGGCTGCATAACAAGTGCATGTGTTATGTGGTTATTTGGAGAATTATTCTGTTATGGCCAAAGAAATGTCATCATATCATTGTCACACAATGGCATTGTGGCCTCGTTGAATGGCACAACAGGAAGCATTGCTGAGAGGGAAACTGCAGGCTCAGATTCACTGGCTTCTTTAGAGAATTCAGGCATTCATTCAGCAAGCGTCCTTCAGTACCTCCCTCCTCCCAGCCCTGTGGTCGGCTAGCTCATTGGAGGGAGCAGTGCTAAGATGGGGGTGATTACGTGAAGTGATGCGAACTCAGGAAGCCCGTATCCAGCTCTGGAAGGATTAAGGAAGTCTTTGGGAAGGAAGGAAATTAAACGCTTAGAATGTGGTAGGTGGTTGACTAGGTATTAGCAGAACGAAGTGACCTAGGTAAAGAGAGCAGCATATTTCAAACCTAAAGGCGAGAAAATGGTAGATTCGGGGAGAGTTTATGTTCCTAGTGAGAGGGAATTGTGTCAAAAGAGGATTCTAGAAGACAGGCAGAACGTGCTTAGGAAGGACTTTTTTAGCTACACTCAGGAGTATTGGCTGCACCCTGAGGCAGGAAGGAGCCAAGATGGGTGTTAAACGGGCAAAAATGTGTGACGTTTTCAAGGAGTTACTCTTGAGAAACCACTGACTGCAGTGGAGAAAGCACACTGGAGACATAAAGAATTTGCTTTTTAACCCCAGTGTGACTTCTCAAATGATATGGAATATACCATTATATTTAAATGCATAATGTGTCAAAGCGCAATATTCAACCAAAATAGGAATTGGTCTCTTGAATATGTTTTGAAGAAGCTAGTAGGAGAGTGAGAGAGTGAGATGGACCATAACGCAGTACCTTAAAAACCCCAAGGAAGCAGCAGTCTGTTCTGAGAGATGGAAAATCCGTATCTTTTTGGAATATTCCTCATGTGTTAATATGTGACATTGTTGTTAACTTAGTGTGATGTTTACTGAAAGTCACAGGTCAGCAAAAATGCTTACTGAGTGGCCACCATGTGTCAGGCACCGATTTAAGCACTTTGGAAACACCCACAGATACCCCTTTCCTCCTGGAACTTACTAATACATTCTAAAGGAAGACACTTGTTTCCAATCAATGAAAAGGACAAGTGTAACAGATAAGCAAATAAGTAAATTATGTGATCATTAGGTGACACCCACACACATGCCATCGAAGTAGGAAAACAACAGCACGTGATCAGAGCAACCAGGAATTTAAAATGAGTTGTCATTTTATTTTATTTTATTTTTGAGATGGCATTTCGCTCTTTTGCCCAGGCTGGAGTGCAGTGGTGCCATCTCTGCTCACCACAACCTCCATCTTCCAGTTTCAAGGGATTCTTCTGCCTCAGCCTCCCTAGTAGCTGGGATTACAGGTGCCAGCCGCCACACCCGGCTAGTTTTTGTATTTTTAGTAGAGACGGGGTTTCACTATGTTGGCCAGGCTGGTCTCGAACTCCTGACTTGTGATCCGCCCACCTCAGCCTCCCAGAGTGCTGGGATTATAGGCATGAGCCACTGTGCCCGGCCGAGTTGTAATTTTAATCAGGATGGTCAGGTCGAGTCTCATTGGGACGGTGTATTTAAGTGAGAATATGAAGCAAATAAAGGAATTTGCCAAGTCGATCTGCAGAAAGGAAGTCCTAGGCAGTGAGAAGAGCCCATGCCAAGCCAATGTGCCAACCTTGTTTGAAGAGATGAGGGGCAGGGCAGTGGAAGGTTAAGTTAAACTGGTAATGGGGAGGGAGAGCTCCTGGGCCCCGCGTGGACTTTGTCTTTTATTCTGAGTGACGCTGACAGACAGCATCTGATTTAGGTCTCACCTGGATCACTCTGACTGTTTAGTCGAACAGTCTGTAGGACAAAAAGGAGGCAGAAGTAACATTGGTGGAAGTGATGATGTCAGATGTGGGATACATGCAAACTCCAGGTAGCTAGGATTCCATAATGGATTGGATGTGGACAGAGAGAAAAGTAGAGTCTACGATGATTTCCAGGGACTTTCGTCTGAGCAATAGAGAAGAACGGACTTGTCATCAACTGAAGTGGGGAAGGCTGCAGGTCTGCGGGGAAAGTCAGGAGCTGGGTGTTTGACACCTTACACTTAAGGTTTCTGTTTAGACGTTCTAGTGGAGATGTCAAATAGGCAGTTGATTATGTAAAACTTCAGTAAAAAAATGTAGGTGGAGATGTGCATTTGTGTTATTGTGATACAGATAACAGAAGCCATGAATCTAAATTGGTTAATTTGTATATAAATTAAAGTTAAAAGACTGTCATTGTAATCGCTCAAATAATCTTAAACATTATAATAACATGAAGTGCCAAGTAGAGAGGGATTCTTTTTAATACAAAATATTATATCTTGACTTCGATTCTCTTAGGCATTTTTACGTAGTTCTTAATCTTCTTCATGTGGAAAGATAGCCTACAAAAAAAAAGATTTACCATCTCAGTGAAAAGAGGTTATCTGGCATAC
This sequence comes from Saimiri boliviensis, assembly GCF_048565385.1. Classification (NCBI taxonomy): domain Eukaryota; kingdom Metazoa; phylum Chordata; class Mammalia; order Primates; family Cebidae; genus Saimiri; species Saimiri boliviensis. The sequence goes on along the minus strand of NC_133451.1, from coordinate 119,122,665 downwards.
AGGTTATAAAACTCAAACTTGATGGGATCCTAAGACATGTAAATATCCTTTCCATTTAATTTAATTTAATTTAAAAATTTTTCTTGGCCGGGCACGGTGGCTCAAGCCTGTAATCCCAGCTCTTTGGGAGGCCGAGGCGGGTGGATCATGAGGTCGAGAGATCGAGACCATCCTGGTCAACATGGTGAAACCCCGTCTCTACTAAAAATACTAAAAAAAAATTAGCTGGGCATGGTGGCACGTGCCTGTAATCCCAGCTACTCAGGAGGCTGAGGAAGGAGAATTGCCTGAACCCGGGAGGCGGAAGTTGCGGTGAGCCAAGATTGCGCCACTGCACTCCAGCCTGGGTAACAAGAGCGAAACTCCGTCTCAAAAAAAAAAATTTTTTTTCTTTTTATTATTTATTATTTTTTATATTTTTATATATTTTTACTTTTAATATATTTTTATATTTTATATTTTTAAATTAATTTTAAAATATTTTAATATTTTTATATTATTTTATTTTTCCATTTAATTTTAAAGATTTTTGAACTTGATGTATTTCTTTATATATGGGACCTAATGTTTTATGGCTAAACTGGTAACAGACTGAATTTTAGTATTTCACTTGAATTCTCAACCGTTCAGGTCATTCAGCAAATACTTATATAACAATGGCATTTTCCAAAGTAGAAAATGCTAGAGAAAGTCAGGCGGTTCCTCTTGGATGAGACCGATTCAAGGTGCTCATGAGCTATTTCAAGAAAGCATTTTGATTTCAAGAAGTCTGAATGTTTGAAGAGTGTTTCAGGCCTGGATTAAAAATGTGTTCTTCACCAGTCACACGGAAAGGTATTTAAACCACGGGATTGAATGAGGTTACTTGAGGAGAACGTAGAGAGAAAGGAAGGTATCCATTTCACAACCTCTACCAAGGAAGGGTATTGTAAAATTCGTGAAAGGAAGCCTTGTCTGTGTTCTGTGAACCACCTTGAAGAACTGGTCGGCTTGGTTGTCATGACTATTCATCTTTTCAATTGAGTTGCAACTGAATCAGTTACGGTGTAATTTATGGTGAATGACCTGATTCCACTATGACCCAGTGGTGCTTTCTAGTTCATCGTGAAGTTAAGATGGACTAAAACTTGCCCATTTGGTCTGAAAAGTCATTTTGATTTGCTTAGATTTTAAAAAAGAACTGGAGATGCTAATATAGACTAAAAATCAGCTGCAATTTAAAACACAAACCCAATAGTCACACGCATCTAAATATATGTCTATTTTTTACAGTAAAAACTATAACTTAGAGGTGAAAGAAACCTCAGAAGATCATCCCTACGTTTGTCTTTCGGTGGTTTGGTGGTGTTAGTCCCTCTTTTGTGGTTGTGAATCAGGAGAGGGTAAGAAGGGCAGAAATGAGAAGTGCTTGACGTTTTTTCATTCTCCTTGCCCAGCTTCATTATTAATACTGCCTATAAGAAAGTCGTTCATCATAGAAATAAATATAGAAAAACCTTTTTAGGAATCTTACCCTTCACCTATGACCACTCGTATTAGTCACTTTGTGCTGTAACAGAAACCTTCTGTTGATTCTTCACACTGCATGAGGCTGCTGGGCAGCTGAATCTCTGCTGAACTCGGCTGTTTTCTCTCTTCAGGTTTCACACTGAAGAATAAACCCCTGTTGTGACTGAGGTGGAGATAAAGACACTATAAACACACACACACGCGCGCGCGCGCACACACACACACACACGCACACACACACACACAGAGGAGGCATTAAGCACATAATCACATTTACCCAGATAGAAACAATTATCCATTTACAACACTATTATTAACTGTTTGGTACACAGTCCCTCAGACATTTTCTAAAACATGTCAAAATATTTAATATATCTTCAAAAATAGAATCACTTTATATTTTGCTGTACACTTTTGCCATCTAAGAGTCTATCTTGGAAGGTTTTACTAATGAAAACATTAATCGTTTTTGCTTTTCTGCGTTTCCTGAAAAATTCACCTCTTGCTTCTAAAACATATTGATTTTATTCTAGTTTTACCTGACTCTCGACACATTTACCATTCCACATAGTTTGAGGTCTGAGTGACGGGTGAACAGATCCTGCATTGATGACCTAAACTGTCGGTTGTGTCTCCAACTCTGTCTGTCCCTCTCTCTCCTTTTTTTTTTTTTTTTTTTTTTTTTTTTTCTGAGATAGGTTCTCACTCTGTCACCCAGACTGGACTGCAGTGGTGTGATCTTGGCACACCGCAACCTCTGCCTTCCAGGCTCAAGAGATTCTCCTGCCTCAGCCTCCTGAGTAGCTGGGATTACAGGCATGCGCCACCACGCCTGGCTAATTTTTGGTATTTTTAGTAGAGACAGGGTTTCACCATGTTGGTCAGGCTGGTCTTGAACTCCTGACCTCCAGTGATCCACCCGCCCCAGCCTCCCAATCTCTCGCGCTATCACACGTATGCAAGCACACATTGACTATCACATTCCTAGAGTATAGCTCAGATTTTCTAAATCTTTCTATAACCCCTTTTCTTCTCAAGTATCTTCCATAACACCTTTAGTGACTTATTGTGAAGGCAAGTTTCATGCTTAAGTTTTTTTGACTCTGACGATAGCTATCAAAAATCATTTCAGATACAGTGACTGTAATTTATCAAACTAGGACATTTCAAAGAGTAAAGGAGATTGATATTAATTATTCATGCTTACACTGGGCCGTCCTGAGCAAATCAAATTATTCATTCACTTGACTTCTAGAGGATATTTGCAGATGTCTATTTTATTACCCCAAATCTCCCTGCTACTTTCCCCCATAGTATTTAGTTACCTATATAAAATAATTTAAAAAGAAAGGTTTTCTCTATTTTGTTAAATGGTCCTCAAAGTACATGTGGGATTGGAATCATGAATATCTATCCATCAACCCTTTCGTAGTCCATTTCTGCAGAATTGATCTACTCTGACCTATTCCATGCTCTATCTCTTGGTTCAGTTTAGTATCTATACTTCATTACACACCTGAATAGCTATTTAATCTTGCACAAACACCCATATGGCGAGGTTGGAAACCTGGCACAAGAGATAAAGGCAAGTAATTACTATCCTCACTTAACATTTTATCTTCTTGCCATTTAAATGCTTTTTATAGAAGTGCTGATAATCTGGGTGATTAAATGGCTAGGTCCTCCCTCCTTCTGATAGATTTTTATGGCCTGGACTCAACAAAAACTTAGGTTTTAAAAGTTCAGTTGCAATTTTATCTGAAACCTGAAGATAGTTTCTTATACCTGCAAAAAATGAACTCATATGAAATGAAAAACTTGAAGTAATATTGTAGACTGAGCACTTTATTAAATATAGACTGCTCATGAAACGGAAGTGCTAAGCAGAACCATGAAGTATTTTTTTTTTAAATGGCTGAGAATGCCACAATGATACCTCCTTATCTGCTTCCTGTAATACAATTATTTTACTGAAATACGTTCAAAATGTCCTCTTTAACAATTATTTTGGAACACTGTTTAATGCATATCAGAAGTAGAGTGGAAAATGTATTAAACATAGAGGAGGTGGGGCTGCCTCACAATCTGGATTCTGATATTGATTAGCTCTGTGATCTTGAAAGCAAAAATCACTTTACTGAAGTCTGCATGGCTCTTCGTATTTGCCATTAACCCTCAAAGGCCAGCTGCAGCGGCGCACGCCTGTGGTCCCCGCACCCTGAACGGCCGAGGCGGGGGGTCCCGGAAGGCCAGGAGTCGGGACCACACAGCCTGGGCGGCACGGCGAGACCCTCTCTCCACAAACGTGAAACGTGAGCCAGGCGCGTGTCGCGTGTCTGTGGTCCCAGCCACTGGGGAGGCGGAGGCGAGAGGATCGCTGGAGCCCGAAGTTGGAGGCTGCCGCGAGCTGCCGGGACACCCTGCACTGCAGCGGGGGTAGAGCGGGACTGTCGAGCCGTCAGGTGGGAATTCGTCATAACGCAGAGGGTTTGGTGACTGACTGGCCCACTCACGGGGCCCTTCCCCCAGGCCTGGAGGCCTCCGGGGCTGCAGCAAGAGGAACCCGCGGAGCTCGGAAGAGCCACGGAAACCCTGGGGCGGACGGCGTGTGGCTGCGGGTGAATCACACAGAGAACAGCGCGCAGCGAAGATTCGGGGCTGGACGCAGCAGCGGGCGCGCGGTGGCCACGTGGCGCCGGGGTGGTGGCGCGGGCCTGCGGCGAGAATGCTGGGGGGGCGGGGGCGGGGGCGGGGGCGGGCGGGGGCTGCCCCCCATGACCTACGCCCCTGCGTGTCCCGGGCCTGCGTCCCTGGGCTCTGGGGACGACACCTGCCAGCCCGAACCAAACCCCGCGCTCGCGCGACGGGCTCCGCGCGCCTCCAGCTAATTAGATGCTGTTCTTCACGCTGCAAGAAAATATTGCTAACACTTAATTCTCATAGAAATGAGGTTGCATACGTGCATGTCCGTAAACGTCCACCTGCACATTTGGTAGGACAAGCACGGAAAAGGCTTCAGAGGATGCTCCAGAGGGCTTTTTTTTGAGGTGGAGTCTGGCTCTGTCGCCCAGGCTGGGGTGCAATGGCGCAATCTGGGCTCCCCGCAACCTCCGCCTCCCGGGTTCAAGCGATTCTCCTGCCTCAGCCTCCCGATGGCTGGGACTACAGGCCTGCACTACCGCGCCTGGCTAATTTTTTTTTTTTTTTTTCGTATTTTTAATAGAGAACGATTTTGCTGTGTTAGCCAGGATGGTCTTGATCTCCCCACTTCGTGATCCGCCCCCTCCGCCTCTCGAAGTGCTAGGATTACAGGTGTGAGTCACCGCACCTGCCCCAAATTGCTAACTTTTAATAACCTCTGGGAAGGGGATATGCCAGACTTGCCTGTTTTCCCTCAGAAACTTTATCAAACTGAGGATGTATCACTTCTATGGTATTTTTTTTTTTTTTTTTTTTTTTTTTTTTTTTTTTTTTTTTTTTTTTTTTTTAGCATAGGATTTAAAAATTCCATTTTAGGCCAGGCAAGGTGGCTGCTACCTGTAATCCCAACACTCTGAGAGGCTGAATGGGGAGCACCACTTGGGACCAGGAGTTCCAGGCTGCAGTGCCATGATTGCCACTGCACTCCAATCTGGGTGACAAACTGGAGACCCTGTCTCTAAAAACAAAATTTAAAAAATACAAATTTTTTTGTAAAAACTTTATTAAAATAGAATTCACACTTCATATAATTCACCCACATAAAGTGTACAATTCAATGATTTTTAGTCTATTCACCGTCGTGTAACCACTACCACATTTTAGAACATTTTCATCACCCCAAAAAGAAACTCATTCTCTTTCTCCATCACCCCGTCTCTCCCTGTTCTTCCTGGCTCTGGGAAACCACTAATCTACTCTCTGTGGACGGCATTGCCTATGCTGGATGTATCACATGATTGGAATCACGCAAGACATAGTCCGTTGTGACCGAGTTATTCCACATCACTTTCTGTTTCCAAGGTTCATCCCGGTTGAAGCATTTCTTTACATGGCCAAAGCGTATTCCATCATGTGGATACATCACATTTTGTTTATCCATTAGTCAGCTGATAGACATATGGGTTGTCTCTGTTTGTGGCTATTATAATAATGCTGCTATGAGCCTTTGCATATATGTTTTTGTGTGGACATGAGTTTTGATTTTCCATGGGTAGATACCTAGGAGTGGAATTTCTGAGTCATATGGTGAGTCTGTATTTCACCACTTGGGGAATTGCTAGACTATTTTCCAAAGGAGCTGCAGAGTTTTACATTCCCACCTGCAATGTATGGGAAGAATCCAACTTCCCCACATCCTTGTCAACACTTGTTATTATCTGAATCCAACTTTCCCACATCCTTGCCAACACTTGTTATTATCTGTCTTTTTGATTATAGCTATCTTGGTGGATATAAATTGGTATCTCATTATGGTTTAGATTTTCATTTTCCTGATAACCAAAGCTCCCATTTTAATTTGAATTGAACTAAGATATGATATGCAGTATAATGAACAATTCACATGAATTTTTGAGATTAAATGTGAAACATCCACTCAGCATGGTGGCTCACACTTGTAATCCCAGCACTTTGGGAGACTGGGCTGGAAGGATCACTTGAGGCCAAGAGTTCAAGACCAGCCTGGGCTACATAGCATGGCCTTCATCTGTACTAAAAAATAAAAAATATTAGGCAGACATGGTGGTGCATGCCTGCAGTCCTAGCTACTTGAGAGACTGAGGCAGCAGGCTTGCTTGAGCCCGGGAATTTGAGGTGCAGTGAGCTATGATAACTCCACTGTACTCCAGCCTGGGGGACAGTGTCTCAAAAGCAACAACAAAAAGAGACAGCAAAAACATTTTATGTTTGAGACAGGATGCTTGGGCCGTCACCCACATTGACTAGGGGTATGCATTTGATTTTCTTCACCATCAGGGTTATTGTAGCAAAATAGTGTGAGACCTACTAAGTACATGGACACCAGTGTTCAGTGTCCTCCATAACCCAAAGTATTTATTTTTCTCTTTGTGTAAAGGAAGTACTTTTCTCAGCCTCTTCCCTCAGATGTCCGCAGAGCAGATGTCCTTGAAGCAGGCAGCGAGGCTTCGTGCAATGCCAACCGCCTCCCAGCTCGTCCCGGGACACTCTCAGAACTCTGCTTACGGTTCGCCTCTGCTTGTCTGATGACACTTAATCCCCTTTTCTCTTAAAGCACGGTGTGGTTTTGTTTCCACTGGGTTTCTGATCATACATAATTGCTCATTACAGAGTCTGGCTCTTGGGGCGTGAAGGCAGGCGGGCCACATTGGAGTGTGTGTGTTTTCATGTTCCCTCCAGCACCTGGCTGTGCATGCTCCGTGAACAAATGACTGAAACGTGCAGTGATCTATTTTCAGCTGTCTAATAAATGCCATTGGTGGCGGTGGAGAACCCTAAAATAGATATTAAAATACATGGTGCGGTGATCAGATTTTCCTTCTAAAATAACCTGTGCAAAGTGTTCACACTTTTATACCAACACTGATGTTTTCATTCTTTAGAACCTTAGAATTTCATGTCTGTGACTTTAATAAACATGCACATGAAAACACGTGAAGAGGCAGTTTCTACCTTCTGCTAGCGAGAAGCAGGAAGAGTGTATTATGTGCTGTGTTCAGTGTATCCTTACCACGTGTTATTACTGTAAGAGGCCCCGGCCTCATGCAGTGCTGCTTTTCCCTTTTCCTGGCTGGATGGCAACCGGGTTTCATCCATCACGCTGGAAGCGTCTTTGCACATTCAATGCACCATCAACTAGATCTGAAGAAGGCTGCTTGATCTTTCTTTTTTTTTTTTTTTCCCACTAACGCCATTTGCTCTTCTTGTATTCAGCTTCTCCTTCTGCTCTCCGTTTGCTGTTTCCCAATGACTCCGTGTCCCTGGTGGCACAGTCTGAGACGTCTTCATTGTTAGAGAAACTGACCTTCACACTGTCCTCACGCTTAGAGCGTACAGTGGTCCAATGGACCCTTTGTGAGAGTTCCGGTCTTAAACACATCACATAATCAGAAGGCATTTTTGACTCTCAGTCTTCTAGGATACTTTATGTATTGCAGGGGATCTCCTTTTCTTGATTTAAATGATTTATTCGCCAGCTTCAGTTTTCTAGGTTCTTACTGGAAAATGCACAGCAGACCCCTTGTTTTAGGGAAACAACTGTGTCTTTGCCACTAAATGGGAGCCACTGAGTTCTAAACATGCTTTCTTCAGCCTCAGTAAACTCCTTTGGGTTTGTCCCCACAGTCATGCTGGAGTGCTCTTTAACCACTTTTGTTTGGGATAGTCCTGACCTCAAATTGAATTCAGCCTTGAAAACTGGACAATTGAATTCTGGATACTGAAACTTGCAATTTAGGAAAGTATTTTTTTTTTAAATTTTTTCAAGATGAAGTCTCTCACTGTCACGCAGCCTGTAGTGCTGTGGCACGATCTTGGCTTACAACAGCCTCTGCCTCCTGGGTTCAAGCAATCCTCATGCCTCAGCCTCCAAAGTAGCTGGGACTACAAGTGTGCACCACCACACCCAGCTAATTTTCTTTTATTTTTAGTAGAGATGGGATTTCATCATGTTGGCCAGGATGGTCTCGATTTCTTGACCTCTTGATCTGCCCACCTCGGCCTCCCAAAGTGCTGGGATTACAGGCATGAGCCACCGTGCCCCGCCTAGGAAAGTAATTCTATCTCTTGTGTTAAAATCCTGTTTAGGCCTCTTCGGCATCATCATCAAACGTATCCGCTTTCCTGTTTCCTGTTTTTGGCCCCTTTCCTGCTTAAGAATATCATCTTCCTTGTGTTGTCCTTTGTGGGGGGCGTTTGCATCTCCTGTTCACCATCCTCAAGCTAGCTCATCCTGCAACTACTGGGCTCTCTGTCTGCCAGATCCATTTGCTTGAACATCCAGAAGTGTCTGTTCTTTTGCAGACTTCTTGAATTATCTAAATTTGGGTCCTTCCATCACCCTCTCTGTCACAGATATCCAACGAGACATCTTCATCTGCTCTTATATTAATGCCAGGAAATTTTGCTGTAATTTGTTTAGCACTCTTAAATTTTTTTTGTTTTGAGACAGTGTCTCGCTCTGTTGCCCAGGTTGGAATGCAATGGCACAATCTCAGCTCACTGCAACCTCCGCCTCCCAGGTTCAGGTGATTCTTGTGCCTTGGCCTCCAGAGTAGCTGGGATTACAGGATCGCGCCACCACGCCCAGCAATTTTTGTATTTTTAGGAGAGATGGGGTTTTCCATGTTGGACAGGCTGGTCTCAAACTCCTGACCTCAGGTGATCTGTCCACCTAGGCTGTTCCTAGTGCTGGGACTACAGGTGTGAGCCACTGCACCCAGCCTTAAAATAATGTTTCTTTTCTGTGTTACACTTCAGCATTTTACTGAGCCTCTTCTGGTAGTAAATAGAAACTAAACATTCTTTCTTATGTCCCTCTTCCAGTGTCTTTGTCACAATCTCTTGTATTTTAAGGTAATACTTCGACTGGGTTAATAAATGATGTTGCAAAGCACGAGTAATGCCAACAGGAGGATTTATTTTTATTTTCTTATTTTCTTCATTTCCAGTGGGGCTTTACCCACCCATTTTACTGCAGTCTTCCAGCAATCCCTTGCTTTGCTTCTCTGATTCTCGGAGGCATCTCTTTTACCTTTTCCAAACGCATCTCACTGAGCCTGAGAGACGATTTGCACTGACTCCTTCCATCTCTCTGGGCTAACTCCCATTAAATGTGGACAGTCAGGTGAGTCCTCCGAAGTGAAGACACCGCCTGCCGTAGCCTGTCCCAAAGGCTCGTTTACCTCCTGGTGGACACCTTCGTAGGTTTGACAGATTTAGCCAATAAAAACACAGGATGCTTAGTTATATTTGAATTTCACATAAACCGTTTTTTAAAGTATAAGTATGTCCCAGTATTACACATATGATTTCCTAAAATTCACCTTTAACTGGGAAGACTGTGTTTGATTTTGTAAATTACCCCTTAGACTTAGGGACAACTAAGACTTGGGATCCTGCTTCGTGTCTCTGGAGGGTGATTAGGACAGATGTGTGTAATTTCTGCCCGGATAATCAAAGTGTCGCTTAGCATTGAGCTGTCTCCGATTGTGGATTATTTTCCCAGGACCCTTGTCACAAAGTATCACAAAGTAGGTGGCCTAGAGCAACAGCGATTTATTACCTCTCCGTTGCGGAGGTGCCGGAAGTCCAAGATCGAGGTGTCAGCAGGGCCGTGTTGCCTCTGAGGTCCCAGGGGCGGGATCTCTTCCAAGCCTCCCTCCTGGCTTCTGGTAGCGCCTTGGCTGGAGGCAGCACAATGGCAGTCCTTGCAGGAGCCTCGCTGAGTACTTGTCTGTGTCTGTCTCTCCGCACGCCTTCTCTTCTAAATAAGGATGCGAGCTATTAGGTTGGATTAAGGGCCTACCCCTACACCGGCATGAACTCATCTTAACTAATCTGCAATGATGCTATTTCCAAATAAGGTCACATTCGCAGGAACTGGGGGTTAAGACTTCAACATACCTTTTTCAGGGACATAATTCAACCCATAATGTGTTAGGAAAGACTTTAAAAAATTCAATTTCGATGTTATTTACACCGAGGAAAGACAGCGGCCCAGGGACCTAACAAATCCCTCTAAGTTAAAGATTTAAGCAAACAGAAACATTTTTGTGTGGAATAAAAATTCATTCTGGAAACTTGGAAGAACTTCATTAGTCAACAATAAGATGTTGCAACTATACAAAAGTGTGGAACACAGAAGTTTAGTGATATGAGAAATACTCATGGTAAGTGAGTAAAGCTTACAGAATTATAGTAATTAATTTAAGTATTTTTTGGCATCTCAGTCATGTGCTGAGTGTTCAAGCACTCGATCTGTACACAGGAGCTTACAGTCCATAAGAAAAGACAAAGATGGATAATTATTCAAATTATTCATTTGCTGTAACTGTAACTATAATTAATTTGGTAAAGAAACAGAGTATTATAAAAATATAGGTACTTGGGAGGATTCACAGTGAAAGAATCTCAAGTATTTTAAGAAAATGAAAACCAGAGCTGTTTGCATTTGGGAAAAAAAACATTGATAGGTGTAAATTAGGTCGGGCATGGTGACTCACGCCTGTAATCCCAGCACTTTGGAAGGCCAAGGTGGGCAGATCACCTGAGGTCAGGAGTTTGAGACCAGCCTAACCAATATGATGAAACCCTGTCTCTACTAAAAATACAAAATTTTGCTGGGAGTGGTGGCATGCACCTGTAATCCTAGCTACTCGGGAGGCTGAGATAGGAGAATCACTCTAACTTGAGAGGTGGAAGTGGCAGTAAGCTGAGATCGTGCCACTTCACTCCAGCCTGGGTGACAAGAGTGAGACTCCATCTCAAAAAAAAAAAAAAAAAAAAAAAAAAAAAAAAGTCCAGGCATGGTGGCTCCTACCTGTAATCCCAGCACTTTGGGAGGCAGAGGCTGGTGGATCTCCAGAGGTCAGGAGTTCGAGACCACCCTGACCAACATGGATAAACCCTGTCTCTACTAAAAATACAGAATTAGCCAGGTTTGGTGGTGCATGCCTGTAATCCTAGCTACTTGGGAGTCTGGGCAGGAGAATCGCTCGAACCCAGGAGGTGGAGGTTGCAATGAGCTGAGATCGTACCACTGCACTCCAGCCTGGGCAACAAGAGCAAAACTAAAAAAAAAAAAAAAAAAAAAGGCATGAATTTATTTATGTAAAAAGTGAACAGTGGATATAAGCTGCTTCACAAACTTTTTGGGGAAAATATTCACTTAAAAATATTCCCAGTTAATTACTTACACATCCCTGACCTTCAGTGACTTCCCATGGCCCTTAGCATAACATGTAAACCCCAGGCTATGACTCACAAGTTCTCCCTCCTAGTACTTGTCTGTCTGCAGCATCTCCTGCCACGGCCCTTCGCTCTGGAATAGCTTGCTACCCTCCAGCCATGCCGGTCTTCCTGTGGTTTCTCAAATGTGCCCAGCTCGTTCTGGCCTCAGGGCCTTGCACCCACGGTTTCCTTTATGTGGAAAGCTGTCCACGCAGACCTTGGACAGGGCAAGCCTCTGCTTATCATCTGAAAGGGCATCTGTGACAACGACGACAGCCCTCCGTACCAAACCCACTCTCTCTCTATTGCATTTTTTAGTGGTTTTGTAGCAGTGGCAGTGTTAGAGATGATCACATTTTAAAACTCTGGTTTTTTGATTCTCTGTCTCTCCCCATGTAATGGCACTGTGACAGCCAGCACTGGGAATGTAGTTAGATGAGAGAGCACATGTTCCAAAGGCTCACCTCGTCCACAAATGTAAGGTGTTTTCCTGACGTGATGTTTGTTTTAAGAGTTTGATGAAAGGGGGAGGACCTTCGCTGACGGGAGCCACGGCTAGCCTGCAGCTCCCGCTCTGATGGACAGAGCAGTGTGTGCAGCCTTGCACTGTGAACTTCTGCTCCAGAACGACTGCAGGAATCAATCAGGGAAGCCGAGAGAACCCACAGACCCGCTGGAGGAAGTGGATTGCTCCTGCAGGACCTGGGAGACACCCCAAATGCTGTGAGTGGGAAAGGGGGGTTGTCTGCCCCCAAATAGAAACCTTCACGGGAAACCTGAAGGTGTAGATCACAGAAGATTCTGACCTTACCTGGAGCTGAGTCAATTTAGAGAGCCAAGTGAAATACGGCGGTAGAAGAAGCAGCCGGAAGAACCCTGTAGGCTAGCTTGCTGGGCCCTTCACGAGCCATCTCTGCCTCGCCTCACAGGAGTCCTTGAGCGGGGCTGCCAGAGGCACTGGGAAAGGCCACCGGGAGAAGGAAGCCTCCAGCTGAACTTGTACCAGTCTGAGCTGCGGGAGCCAACTCCTGGCCAGGACTCGGGGGAGGGCAGGAATCCGACTCCGCAGGTAGGGAAAGCACGAGGCCTTACTTGCTTATGCAGCTGGGACGTGGGGAGCTAGGGCAGGTTCTAAGCCCCGATGCCCATTGCCAGAAACAGGCTTGGTGCTCTTGGTGGGAGTAAGACTGGCCCTTTGGGTTGCATGAGAGCTGAATCAGGCCTGTGACTGTGGCTTTCCCCCACTTCTCCGATAACCTACATGGCGCAGCAGAGGCAGCCGTAATCCTCCTAGTAACATAACTCCATTCACCGGGGAGTCTCAACCCACCCCCCACAGCCACCACGAAAGACTCACCCAAGGAGAGTCTGAGCCCAGACGTGTCGAGCCCTGCACCCACCTGACAGTCGTCCCTACCCACTTCAGATAGCTGAAGACAAAGGGCATATCCTCTTAGGGGTTCTAGAGCCCTGCCCACCACCTGTTCCCCTCATACGACTGTCTGTTCCTTCCCATACGACAGCCTGTTCCCCTATACGACCGCCTGTTTCCCCCATATGACTGTCTGTTCCCCCATACGACCGCCTGTTCCCCCATACGACCACCTGTTTCCCCATACGACCACCTGTTCCCCTATATGACCGCCTGCTCCTCCCCATAAGACCGAAGCTGATGCTCTCTTGAAAGGAACACCTCCTGGCAGGAGCCCAGCACAAAAATAGTGCATTAAACAACCAAAGCTAAGAACCCTCATGGAGTCCATTTCACCCCCTGCCGCGTCCACCAGAGCAGGTGCTGGTATTCATGCCTGGGAGACTTACAGATAATTCACATCACAGGACTCTGTGCAGACAACTCCCAGGACCAGCCCAGAGCCGGATAGACTTGCTGGGTGGCTGGATCCAGAAGAGAGGTGACAATCACCACAGCTCGGCTCCCCGGAAGCCACAGCCCTAGGGAAAGGGGGAAAAGACTACAGCAAGGGAACACTCCGTGGATAAAAGCCTCCGAACAACAGCCTTCGGCCCTAGACCTTCCTCTGACAGAGCCTGGCAGAGCCTACCAAATGAGAAGGAACCAGAAAACCTGGCAATATTGAGGGAACGAAACGTTTCGGGACAATGGGGAGCCTTTTGGAAATCCTAGCACGGGAAAAGGTCAACACAGTACTTCAACTATACCAGGAGGCTGTGCTCAAAGTGTCAGTCAGCTGTTCAAGCACATTCCGACATTGCTTGCAACTTCAACAGAAACGAGGAAGCAACCACCAGGAGAGATTCGGTGACTCACGGTCACAAGCCCCTCCCCACACAGGACTAGGGGCAGACATTCCGCAACTCAGAATTACCTGGGCAGAGAAGCCCAGGCAGCCCTGGCCGTCGGAGGCAACCCTCTCAGCCCCTCCACCCTCCCGTGCTGTGGAAGCTTTGACTTTCGATAACTCATAAGCTGCATTGCTGCTCACTCTCTCTGTCCACGAATGCTTGTTTGCAGCTGGAACACTCGCGGTTGGGGTAAGGCTCTCTGCTTGATTCTTCAGCAAGGGAAGCCAAGAACCTGAGCCCGGAGCCCAAGCTGCACATCCAGTTACAATATGACAAAATGAGGTTCTTTAATAGCCCGCAGAATCACACTAGCTCACCGGCAACGCATCCAAACCAAGGAGAAATCCCTGATTCACCTGAAAAACTATTATTAAGCTAATCAAGGAGGCACCAGAGAAAGGTGAAGCTCAGTTTAAGGAAGTCAAAGAACTCCTACAAGAAATGAGGGCAGACATTTTCAGTGAAATAGATAGCATAAATAAAAAACAATCAAAACTGCAGAAACAATGGGCACACTTACAGAAATGCAAAATGCTCTGGGAAGTCTCAGCAGTGGACTCAAACAAGCAGAAGCAAGAAATTCAGAGCTTGAAGACAGGGCTTTCAAATTAACCCAATCCTAGAAGACAAAGAAAAAGGAGTAAGAAAATATAAACAGTCTCCAGGAAGTCTGGGATTATGTTAAATGATCAGACCTAAGAATGATTGGCATTCCTGAGGAAGAAGAGAAATCCAGAAGTTTCGAAAACATATTTGAGGGAATAATTGAGGAAAACTTCCCTGGCCTTGCTAGAGATCTAGACATCCAAATACAGGAAGCACAAGGAACACCTGGGAAATTAATCACAAAAGATTATTACTTAGGCACATTGCCATCGGGTTATCTAAAGTTAAGATAATGGAAAGAATCTTAAGAGCTGTGAGGCAAAGGCACCAGGTAACCTAGAAAGGAAAACCTATTGGATTAACAGCAGATTTCTCAGCAGAAACCCTACAAGCTAAAGAATAAAACCTAAAGAATAAGAAAGACAGCAACACAATAATAGAGGGGGACTTCAATACTCCACTGACAGCACTAGACAGGTCATCAAGATAGAAAGTCAGATCAGGCACAGTGGCTCATGCCTGTAATCCCAGCATTTTGGGAGGAATTGTGGCCCTGTCTTCAGCCTTCTTAAGCAAACGCAATTATCAGCCAAGAATTTTGTATCTAGTGAAACTAAACTTAATAAATGAAGGAAAGATACAGTCTTTTTCAGACAAATAAATTCTGAGAGAATTCACCACTACCAAGGCAGCACTGCAAGAACTGCTAAAAGGGACTCTAAATCTCAAAAATCCTGGAAACACATCAAAGTAGAACCTCTTTAAAGCATAAATCTCACAGGACCTATGAAACAAAAATACAATTCAAAAAACAACCAAGTTATACAGGCAACGAATAGCACAATGAATGCAACAGTACCTCACATCTCAATACTGACATTTAATGTAAATAGCCTAAATGCTCCACTGAAAAGATGCGGAATTGCAGAACGTATAAGACTTCATCAACCAACTATCAGCTGCCTTCAAAAGACTCACCCAACAGATAAGGACTCGCGTAAACTTAAGGTAAATTGGTGGAAAAAAATATTCCATGCAAGTGGACACCAAAAGTGAGCAGGAGTAGCTATTCTTTTTTTTTCTTTCTTTTTTTTTTTTTTTAATTTGAGACAGTGTCTTGCACTGTCACCCAGGCTGGCGTGGAGTGGTGCGATCTCAGCTCACTGCAACCTCCACCTCTGGGTTCAAGCAATTCTTCTGCCTCAGCCTCCTGAGTAGCTGACACTACACGTGCATGCCACTACACCTGGCTGTTTGGTATTTTTAGTAGAGGTGGGGTTTTACCATCTTGGCCAGGATGGTCTCAATCTCCAGACCTCGTGTTCCATGCATCTCAGCCTCCCAAAGTGCCAGGATTACAGGCATGAGCCACTCGCTCAGCCTAGGAGTAGCTATTCTTTTATCAGACAAAACAAACTTTAAAGCAACAGCAATTTAAAAAGACAAAGAGGGATATTACATAATGCTGAAAGACCTTGTCCAACAGAAAAATATCACAATCCTAAATATACATGCACCTAACACTGGAGCTCTTAAGTTTATAAAAGAATTACTAATAGACCTAAGGAATAAGAAAGACAGTAACACAATAATAGTGTGGGACTTCAATATTCCACTGACAGCACTAGACAGGTCATCAAGATAGAAAGTCAGATCAGGCACAGTGGCTCATGCCTGTAATCCCAGCATTTTGGGAGGCCAAGACAAGAGAATTACCTGAGGTCAGGAGTTCAAGACCAGCCTGGCCAACATTGGGAAACCCTGTCTCTACTAAAAATGCAAAAACTAGCCAGGTGTGGTGATGCATGCCTGTGATCTCAGCTACTTGAGAGGCGGAGGCAGGAGAATCACTTGAACCTAGGAGGTGGAGGTTGCTGTGAGCCGAGATCACACCACTGCATTCCAGCCTGAGTGACAGAGCAAGGCTCCATCTCAAAAATAAAAACAAAAAAAAAAAAAGGTAGAAAGTCAACAATGAAACAATGGATTTAAACTACATCCTGGAGCAAATAATGTTAACAGATATTTACAGAACATTCTATGCAACAACTGCAGAATATGCATTTTCTTCATCAGCACGTGGAACTTTCTCCAAGATAGAACATATGATAGGCCACAAAATGAGCCTCAATAAATTTAAGAAAATTGAAATTATGGTCAGGAACAGTGTTCGTGCCTGTAATCCCAGCACTGTGGGAGTCTGAGGGAGGCGGATCATGATCATCCTGGCCAACATGGTGAAACGCAGCCTCTACTAAAAATACAAAATTTAGCCAGGCGTGGTGGTGCATGCCTGTAATCCCAGCTACTCGGGAGGCTGAGGCAGAATTGCTCAAACCCGGCAGGTGGAGGTTGCAGTGAGCTGAAATCATGCCACTGCACTCCAGCCTGGTGAAAGAGCGAGACTCCGCCTCAAAAAAGAAAAAGAAAAAGAAAATTGAAATTATATCAAGCATTCTCTCAGATTACAATGGAATAGAACTGGAAATCAACTCCAAAAGGAATCTTTGAAACCGTGCAAATAAATGGAAGTTAAATAACCTGCTTCTGATTGAGCATTGGGTCAAAAATGAAATCAACATGGAAATTAAAAAATTCTTCAAACTGAATGACAGTGGTGACACAATCTATCGAAACCTCTGAGATGTAGCAAAGGCAGTGCTAGAAGGAACGTTTACAGCCCTAAACGCCTGCATCAAAAAGTCTGAAAGAGCAGAAACACACATTCTAAGGTGACACCTCAAGCAGCTAGGGAAACAAGAATAAACTAAACTCAAACCCAGCAGAAGAGGGGAAATAACCAAGGTCAGAGCAGAACAAAATGAAAATGAAGCAAAAACAAACAACACACACACATATGCAAAACAAAAGGTAAAACAAAAAGCTGATTATTGAAAAAGAGGAATCAAACTGATAGACAATTAGCAGGATTAACCAAGCAAAGAAGAGAGAAAATCCAAATAAGCTCAATAAGAAATGAAACAGGAGATATTACAACTGACACCACTGAAATACAAAAGATCATTCAAGGCTATTTTAAACACCTTTACACACGTAAACCAGAAAACCTAGAGGAGATGGATAAATTCCTGGAAAGATACAACCTGCCTCGCTTAAATCAGGAAGAATTAGATTTCCTGAACAGACCAATAAGAAGTAGCAGGATTGAAATGGCAACAATAAAATTACCAACAAAAAGAAGTCCAGGACCAGACAGATTCCCAGCAGAATTCTACCAGACAGTCAAAGAATTGGTACCAATCCTATTGACACTATTCCATAAGATAAAGAGGGAATCCTTCTTAAATCATTCTGTAAAGTCAGTATCACCCTAATACCAAAAGAAGGAAAGCACATAACCAAAAAAGAAAACTACAGACCAATATCCTTGATGAACACATCTGTAAAAATGCTTAACAAAATACTAGCTAACCAAATCCAACAACATATCAAAAAGATAATCCACCATGATCCAGTGTGTTTTATGTCAGTATGCAGGAATGGCTTAACAGGTGCAAGTCAGTAAATGTGATATACCACGTAAACAGAATTAAAAACAAAAATCACATGAATATATCAATAGATGCAGAAAAAAAGCATTTGACAAAATCCATGTCTAAGCTCAGTTAGGGGATTTAATCATAAAGCATCCCTTTCTGATTAAAACTGTCAGCAAAATTGGCATACAAGGGACATACTTCAATGTAATAAAAGCCATCTATGACAAACCCACAGTCAACATAATACTGAATGGGAAAAAGTTGAAAGCTTTTCCCCTGAGACCTAGAATAAGACAAGGACGCCCAACTCATCACTCCTCTTCAACACAGCACTGGAAATCCTAGCCAGAGCAATCAGACAAGAGAAAAATAAAAGGCATCCAATTCAGTGAAGAGGAAGTCAAACTGTCACTGTTTGCTGATGGATATGATTGTTTACCTAGAAAACCCTAAAGACTTCTCCAGAAAGCTCCTAGAACTGATAAAATAATTTAGGAAAGTTTCCAGATACAAGATTAATGTACACCAATCAGTAACTCTTGTATACACCAACAACCACCAAGCAGAGAATCAAATTGAGAACTCAACCCTTTTTACAATAGCAACAAGAAACAATACAATTCTTAGAAATACACCTAACCGAGGAGGTGAAAGACCCCTACAAGGAAAACTACAAAACATTGCTGAAATCAATCATAGATGACACAAACAAATGGAAATACACCCCATGCTCATGGATGGGTAAAATCTACTGTGAAATGACCATACTGCCAAAAGCAATCTACAAATTCAATGCAATTTTCATCAAAATACCTCCATCATTCTTCACAGAACGAGAAGAAACAATTCTAAAATTCATATGGAACCAAAAAGCCCACATAGTCAAAGTAAGACTAAGCAAAAAGAACAAATCTGGAGGCATCACACTGCCTGATTTCAAACTATACTATAAGGCCATAGTCACCAAACAGCATGGTACTAGTATAAAAATAGACACATAGACCAATGGAACAGAACAGAGAACCCAGAAATAAACACAAATACGTATAGGCAACTGATCTTTGACAAGGCAAACAAAAACATAATGTGGGGAAAGGACACCCTATTCAACAAATGGTGGTGGAATAATTGGCAAGCCACGTGTAGGAGAATGAAACTGGATCTTCATCTCTCACCTTAAATGAAAATCAACTCAAAATGGATCAAGGACTTAAATCTATGGCCTGAGACTATAAAAGTTCTAGAAGATAACATAGGAGAAACCCTTCTAGATACTGGCTTAGGCAAGGATTTCATGACCAAGAACCCAAAAGCAAATGCAATAAAAACAACTATAAATGGCTGGGACTTGATTGAACGAAGGAGTTTTGCATGGCAAAAGGAAAAGTCAGCAGAGTAAACTGAGAACACACAGACTGGGAGAAAATCTTCACAATCTATACATCTGACAAAGGACTGATATCCAGAATCTACAATGAAATAAAACAAATTAGCAGGAAAGAAACAAACAATCCCATCAAAAAGTGGGCTAAAGACATGAACAGACAATTCTCAAAAGAAGATATATAAATGGCCCAGAAACACATGAAAAAATGCACTAATGATCAGGGCAATGCAAATCAAAACCACAACGTGATACCACCTTACTCCTGCAAGAATGGCCATAATCCAAAAATAAAAATATAATAGATGTTGGCATGGATGAGGTGAACAGGGAACACTTCTACACTGCTGGTGGGAATGTAAACTAGTACAATCACTATGAAAAACAGTGTGGCGAGTCCTTAAATAACTATAAGCAGAACTATGATTTGATCCAATGATTTTACTAGTCGGTATCTTCCCAGAGGAAACGAAGTCATTATATGAATAGGATACTTGGCCATGCATGTTTATTGCAGCACCATCTGCAAGTGCAGAAAAGTGGAACCAACCCAAATACCCATCAATCAACGAGTGGATAAGGAAACTGTGGTATATACACATGACGGAATACTATTCAGCCATAAAAATGAATGAATTAATGGCATTCACAGCGACCTCAATAAGACTGGAGACTACTCTTCTAAGTGAAGTAATTCAGGAATGGAAAACCAAACATTGTATGTTCTCCTTCATAAGTGGGAGCTAAGCTATGGAATTTGGGGATTCAGAAGGCAAGTGTGGGAAGGGAATGAGGGATTGAGGACAACAAATTATGTGCAGTGCATACTGCTTGGGTGATGGGTGAACCAAAATCTCACAAATCACCGCTAAATAACTTACTCATGTGGCCAAACACCACCTGTTTCCCAGTAACCTGTGGTAATAAAAATTGTTTTAAAAAAAGACGTCGAGGAAAGATGGTAAGAGCAAAGAGTGTGGAAACAAGGCCAGGAACATGTCAAGAAGAGAGAAGAGTGATCTCTCACCACCGTGACCCAGGCCCTGCTGGACTTCTGACTTTGAAGGATCCAGCCTGGTTATGCCTCTACTGAGAATCTATACAATGTTTTGAATGAATGAGTAAAGGAAGGAAGAAACGAAAATGCTTATATTCTTTAGAAGGAATAAGTTGAGTATTTTTTTTTTCTTGAAATCACCCTGTGTCATTCCCATTCATTTTAGAGCCCTTTATACTTCCTCTGTCCAAATGCTTCTATCTTCTGTTTGAACGCCTGCTTCTAAACCCTGAGAATCCGACAGCATCCTTTTCTATACTAAACAAGCTTCTGCTCTGCTGTAAGAAGTAATCCTAAAAATAATATTTCTGTTTAAGAGTTAAGATAATATTTATTTCAAGTCATTGTTTTAGCCTAATTCAGAAGCTCTTTGCTTAGGAGACATTTTGTCAATCAAAGACAGAGGAAGGACTGAAGGCTGAAGCAGAGGGGTTTGTGCACATGCTGTGTTTATAGTTTGAAAAACGTTCCATGCACACACAGAAAGAATCTGTTTGACTTCCTTCTCTTTTCCTTACTCGCTGAAACCTAAATATTTAATGCATGAGATTCTGTTCGGAAGAAAGTGGCTGGGTGCCAGTTCTGGGTTAGTACCCTGCCTGAGGACACGAACCAACTATTACAAATGATGTGAGCTATGTATACACAATGTTGTCAGTACAAGCTGTAATAATCAATAGGCTTTTTGTTTTATTCTCGTACTTAAACCAGCATCTGCTATATCCTCATAATAAAAATAAATGTTTTTTCAAACTGTATTTTATTATCTATTCAGCTTTGTGTTTGAAGATCAATATTGCTTCACACTTGACTGCATTTAATCATTACCAGTCAGTTTTCCCCGTAGGCTCTTTTTAATTTGCTGAAATTAGCTGCAATCAGAGCTTCTTATTCTTGTCTATAAAGCCCACATTTAAATTAGAAATGAGTTCTTCTCCAAAAATAGTTTGTTGCTCCTAGCTATGCCCTGCTCACTATCAACACACATGTATATATACACACATACAGAGGAAAAAAGAAAACACCCAGGCAGATAAATGCACCATTGAACTGAGAAAAGTAAATCAGAGTCTATTTCGTAAACAGTCATTTTACAAACTTCTGAATATCATCCCTCAGAATGTGTGACAGTTAAGTGGAGACTGATGTGAGCCCAGCATGTGGCATTCTGATGCTGTGCGTGAGGAATCTTTCCTGTATATTTTTCTCTTGGCATCCATTAGCGCATCTTAGTTTTATTCAACTTTAATAAAAGATAAAAGAAAGAAATATTTAGTATTTAATACTATTTTAATCTTGGTCCACATCTCATTTAGATAGGTAAAATGACGTTCTGCATCTTTAAGTTCAACAGGAGGAAGTGTGACTAAGAAACTCCAGAAGGTTTTGATTTCTAAGTTTAAAATATTTCTTATACTTTTGTAGACTCCTCCCTTGCTGCTAATTAGATTCTTCATTCTGATCAGCGTCTAACCAATTATGTTCTAAGTATATTTAAAAATTCATATTGGAAACATTTAGCCTTTTCAACATTTATCGGAAGGTATTTGACAACATGTCTTGCCTGTAACTGCCTATAATTTGTTTCCAAACATTTATATAAAACTTGAACTACTTAAATTTTAATTCTAGGAGAAAATGTGAATGTTTTCTCTACATTTTAATATACATATTAAACTTTGTTTATAGATCAGGGACAAGAAATGTCAGCTTCAAAGAATAGTCTTTTACCAGGAAGTGAAAATAGAGTTAGAAGAGAAAACCATGTCTAAGCTCAATTAGGGGATTTATTGCCATAAACCATAGAATGAGAACAAGTTATATTTGCCTTTTATATTTTCAATCTTAATTACAAGAGTAAATTGCAATTATGCCAGTTTTAATAATACTTTAACAAGCTTTTGTCAAATGGTGACATCAACAATATTTTTTAGGAAAAATCCTTGAAAAAAAGAAATCAGAATACCAATTGGACAGATAGTCATAGAATCAGATGACATGCAACTTATCTAGAACTAATTTGAGAAATGCCTTTTGTCGTTGCTATTTATTTAGCCAACATCATAGAGTGCCTGTTATGGTAACTAACCACTTTTTGGCTAGTCACAAACGCTTTTCGTCATTATGAGATGCTACTCCTGGTACAGTTGCCATCCGTATTAATGACTCTAAATTCATACATCTAGTTGACATAATCATACCAAATGTAAAGATCCTACAGCAGTTTTATAACAATATTTGTTGCTGACATTTATTGAGCACTTACTATGAGATGGACACTATATAACTTATTTATTTCAACTATTCCATGTGACAGGGACTCCCATGCTGCATTTGGTTACTGCACAGCATTACATTAACTTTGTTCTGGGCTATATATATACAGATTCTGAAATTTGAAATCCGACAGTATTAATATAAAGTCAGTAGGCTTAAACACGAGGCTATTCCTACGTGAAGTGGTGACTGAATGAAATGTGCTTACACTATTTTCTTAGTCTACTATCGTAGTGCCTTGCTCATGGTAGATATTACACCAATATTTGCTGAACGTATGATGAGAATGGAAAGAAGACACAATTTTGGAAAGGGAAAAGGCACTAGCATTGGCTTTGCACTCAAATTTGAATCTACCATTTACTTGTTGAAGCTTTGGTTGATTCATATATAAGTTGGCATATCCGTATTTATCAATGATCAGATTTAATTATTCCTACATGTGTTCCTTTCATTTTCAAACTCTTACAATTATTCGTTTTTACATTTCTCCTGGAAGGTGGCAAGCTTTTGCAGATTAGAGACTGCCTTATTTATCTATATAAACTCGTTTATGCATTTAGTCATTTAGAATCTAGGCAGGGTGTGACACATGGCAGGCATTCTGTAAATACTAATGAAATTAAGGGTTTAATGCATTTTGTTTACCTAAATTCAGCTATTTTAAATTTGCATCTGTCTTCTTCTCTTAATGATTGCTCGAAATGTGTTTTCTCCCCCTGATCTATGAAGCAAAGTAATACTAGAAATTGGGTAAAATATTGTGTTGGCATACCTGATACGACATTATGCTATTAGAATTCTTCTGTTTCTAGGCTGTAGATCAAAAGGGCATATAGCCCATTACCCAAGATACATTGTCCATATAAAACGAGAAATGTCATGAAAGCTTTTGGTGATCGTCTGTTGTTTTGCCTCCTCACACCATCCCATTATAACCAGTAAGTGTCCATTAAGTTTTGCCGCGTCAGACATTTTCAGTATTTAATGACTGTTATATAAAAGAGGCAACAATACATCAGAGAACAAACACTGGAGAGCTGGAATTCCATAAAAAGCTGAGTTGTTGCTAAATAAACACCCAGTAGGCAAATCATTTCTTCAACTGCAATCCACACATTATGTCCTACCTCATGCTGGGGTTTTGAGAAGTCTTGCAGCCAGGGGCAGATACATCCGTGAGCCAGAAGACATGCCACATTAAAAAAATCACTACCGCTACTGGTTGCCATTGTCTTTTACCTGGAAAATCTGAGTTTACCTAGAAGGACATCATCATTATAAATAATGCTGTTTGATGTGGATTCTTTGGTTAAAAAAAAAAAAAGAAGGAAAGAAAGTAACAAAAGAAGAAAGTAAAAGAAAAGGAAGGAAGGAAAAAGAAAGAGAAAGAGAGGAATACGCCTTTATCCAGTCTTACCATGCTTGAAATAAAGAACTCTGATGTGTGTGTGCGATGGTGGGTCTGGGCATCTAAGAACCCTTGAACGCCTCCCGCCTCCTCATCCTCTCCATCCCATTCCACAGACTAGTTCTGTAAAGATTCAGACTGCTGGCTGGCACCTCTGCTCCAGTATTTCTTCCCTCCTTTCCTCATTCCTCATCGGGGCTGGGTCTCCGTTTTAGGGCACCTCTCTGAGCCCCTCAGACTGTGGCTTGCTGTTGCCCTGGCTTCCTCTCAACAGCGTTGCCGTTCACTCATTTTTTTCTAGCCATAGAAGCTGTTCCTTGAACAAACTCAGCAAGTTTCCACCGTAGGGCCTTCCTGCTTACTCTCCCCTCTTCAGAGAAAATGCCTTCCCTGGATAAATACACGACTTGCTATCTCAATTTGCTAAGGACTCTGTGCCAAGTTACCTCCTTGGGCAGGCCTTCCCTCGCCATCCTGCACCTCAGAGGTGGCAAACTATGGTCCACAGGTCAATTCACCCAATGCCTGATTTTTTATGGGCTGTGAGCTAAGGATTATTTTTATGATTTCAAATGACTGGGAAAAAATCAAAAGCAAAATAGTAGTTTGCAGCACATAAGAATGATAGGAAATTCAATTTTCAGTGTCCACAAATAAAATGTCATTGGAACATAGTCACATTCATTCATTTACTTATTGTCTATTTCTGCTTTTGCAGTACAACCGCAGAGCTGAGTAATCGTGAAACAGATTGTATGGCTCATGAAGCCTAAAATATTGACTATCTGGCCCTTTACAGAAACAGCTTGCGGACCTTGGCTATTAGTAATATCTGTCACGCCAACCCGCCACTCTAAGTCCCTTACCCAGCTTGACTTTTCTTCATAGCGCTTGTCACTGCGCTACTAAGTAAATGTTTTTATCAAAATATGATATTCAGAGAAATGCAAAGATTATATGGATTACCAGATCCACTACTCACATCAAGAAATGGAAAAGTACAGCACCCAGATGGCTTCCAGAAACACCCCACTCATGATCTCCCCGAATACAACCCTTTTGATTCATAATACTATGCATTAATTTTGTCTCTATATAATCTTTACATAAATGGGATCATACCACGTGTAGTTTTCGTATCTGACATCTTTCACTCAATGTTACGTTTGTGAGACACACATACAAACTTTTGTGCAGCACTACCACATCCAGCTTAATTACATATATGACTCCATTGTATATATAAAATTACAGCCTGGTTTTAAAAATCCTTTTATTAATGGATTCTTCTTTTTTTTTTTTTTTTTTTTTTTGAGATGGAGTCTTGCACTGTCGTTCAGGCTGGAGTGCAGTAGCATGATCTCGGCTCACGGCAGTCTCTGCCTCCCGGGTTCATGCGATTCTCCTGCCTCAGCCTCTCGAGTACCTGGGATTACAGGCGCACACCACCACACCCCTCTAATTTTTTTTTTTGTATTTTTAGTAAACATGGGGTTTTGCTATGTTGGCCAATTTGGTCTCGATCTCCTGACCTCATGATCCACCCGCCTTGGCCTCCCAAAGTGCTGGGATTACAGGCGTGAGCCACCACTCCTGGCCTAATGGACGTTTTTATTGTACCTAGTTTTGGACTGTTACGCATACTACTACTATGAGCATTCTTGTGCGTCTTTTGGCGCACATACAGGCACACTTCTGGTAAACGAATGCCTAGAGATAAAAGCGTTAAGTCATAGGGCACGTAGATCAGCTTTGGTAGAGATTGCTAACCAGTTTCCCAAAGTGGTTGAACCGATGTCACTCTCACTAGACATGTATAAGTGTTCCCTGACTTTCTCCACATGCTTGCCAACACTTGTTTTTTCCATTTTTTTAAACTTTGGTCATTCTGCCTGATTCTTCCCACTAGAATGTGACCTTCAGGGAGAACAGGGGCTTTATTTGGCTCAATCGCTGTACGCACTAATGCTTGAAACTGCAAGCGTTCTGCTGGTATCGAACACTGAAGTGGTAAATGCTTTAGTAGTAACGCTGTAGGAGAAAGCACAGACTTCATTCCGGAGCCTAAGATCCTTTATCTGCTGGCCCCATCTCACCCTGCTCTGTATTGTTATAGCATCTGTCTATATCTTTGCAATAACATTGAAGTCTCTACACCGTGCGTTATATAGTTTAATGTATATTCTTAATGTATACTCTTATTCCTGCTCTTGGGATCAGGGTTTCTCTTGCTGGTATTGACCTTTTGAGCCAGGTAATTCTTGGTTGTGGAGGACTGCCCTGTGCATTGCAGGACTTTCGGCAGGATCCCTGGTCCCCACTATCAGATGCCAGTAGCACTGCCTCCCTACCCCCCGCCCTCCACCCAACAGTAGTGACAACCTAAAATGTCTCCAGACATGGCCAAATAGCCCTCAGGAGGCAAATTTATTCTCTGCTGAGAACCACTGGTGCTAGGTAATGAGCTACATCAGGATAAACTCCTTTCCCCCAAGTTTAAGCACAGAGTTTTACTTGTCATAAATGCTTTAGCTATTACAGATTTTTGTCTGTCTTCTCCTTGCTGTTCATCGGTCATCCAGAGTACTTTAAAGAACTACAGGTCCAAGACCAACCCAAACCCTATTGAATCTAAACCCCTGGGAGTGTGTCAAGGAATCCGTAAGGTAAAAGTCTTCCAGGTCATACCAGTGAGCAGCCGAGTCTGTGAATGGCGACTTCACATGCACGCTATTTATTAACTGAAAAATAATTCAATCTGAATGTCAGACCATGCTGTGCATTTACATATTGATACAAAATTTTTCTCTTTTAAGAAATGGATATATGTGCTTCATTCCATCAATTTATTATCTGAAAAGCATATTTAATTCATAGATATTGTCTTGATCTGGGCAATCTCCAGTGCTTGCATTTAAGTGTTTATTTTTTTTAATAACATCTTCACCTTGTTTGGAAGCATATCTGCTGGTGCAATGTTTTTCGTGTTTCCCGTCTTCTGTGGGAAATGCCACGAGAGAAGACTTCTGTTAATTATACCATCCGGACACTGTCATCACCACATTTTGGGATAAAAATTGTAATGGTAGTCAGAGCAGATGGTAATGAGAAAGAAAGAGTGACTTCTTGAGAAACAAAAGAAGGAACCAATTAATATGTGCCTTGCTCTCTTGACTTTAAATTTTAAAATCAACAGTATAAAGCACAAAAGAGATTGCATTTTTCCACTACATTTTTTTCCAGTGATATATACATTAGGCTGGTGAAATTACAGTTTTATGCAATGGAAAGGCAATGTTTATATTTAACTTTTAGTTTTTATTGATTGTTGGGTCGTTTATTATTAGGCTTTTGTGTATTTCCTAGATTCGCGAAGTAAAAAGTATATATATTCTTTTTAAAATTTTATTTTAAATTCAGGGATACGTGTGCAGGACGTGCAGGTTTGTTGCACAGGTGAATGTGCGTCATGGTGGTTGGCTGCACCCGTCAATCCATCGGCTGGGTATTAAGCCCCGCATGCATCCGCTGTTTACCTGAAGTCCGCCCTCCCGCACTCCCAGCAGGCCTCAGCCTGTGTTGCTGCACTCCCTGTCCCTGTGTCCTCGTCGTTCAGCTCTCACTTGTAATTGTGAAAATGCAGTCTTGGCTGAGCGCAGTGGCTCAAGACTGTAATCCCAGCACTTTGGGAGGCCGAGGCGGGCAGATCATGAGGTCAAGAGATCGAGACCATCCTGGTCAACATGGTGAAAACCCGTCCCTACTAAAAATACAAAAATTAGCTGGGTGTGGTGGCGTGCGCCTGTAGTCCCAGGTACTCGGGAGGCTGAGGCAGGAGAATTGCTTGACCCCGGGAGGCGGAGGTTGGAGTGAGCCGAGGTCATGCCATTGCACTCCAGCCTGGCGCCTGGTGACAGAGTGAGACTATGTCTCAAAAAAAAAAGAAAAAAAAAGTAAAGAAAGAAAATGCAGTCTTTGGTTTTCCGTTCCTGTGTTAGTTTGCTAAGGCTAATGGCTTCCAGTTTCACCCATGTCCCTGCAAAGGACATAGTCTCGTTCCTTTTTATGTCTGCATAGAATTCCATGGTGCATATATGCCACATTTTCTTTATCCAGTCTGTCACTGATGGGCATTTGGGTGATTCTATGTATATACTATTGTAATAGTGCTGCAATGAACATATGTATATGTATATCTTTATAATAGAATGATTTCTATTCCTTTGGGTATATACCCAGTAATAGGATTGCTGGGTCAAATGGTATTTCTGGTTTGAGGTCTTTGAGCAGTCACCACACTGTCTTCCACAACGGCTGAACTAATTTACACTCCCGCCAGTAGTGTAAAAGGGTTCCTATTTTTCCATACCCTTTCCAGCATGTGTTATTTCATGACTCTTTAATAATAATCCTTTTGACTCACATGACATGGTATTTCATTGTGGCATTGATTTGCATTTCTCTAATGACCAGTGATGTTGAGGTTTTTTCCATATGTTTGTTGGTCACATAAATGTCTTCTTTTTAAAAGTGTCTGTTCATGTCCTTTGCCCAAAAAAAGTCTATTTTGACTTACTGCCACAAACTACAATAGTCATAGGATAATGCAAATGTTCTTTTGTATTATTTAAAATTCTGGAGCACTTGAAAGCAGCTACCTGAAAGAAGGGAGACAGCTACTCATTTTCCATTTTTCTCTGTCCCCCAAATTCCCTTTTTTGTTCCCCTCTTTTTTTAAAATTTGAGATGGAGTTTCACTCACTCCGTTGCCCAGGCTGGAGCACAGTAGAGCAATGGTGGCTCACTGCAACCTCCACCTGCCGGGTTCAAGTATTCTCCTGGCTCAGCAGGATTAGCTGGGACTACAGGTGTGAACCACCAACCCCAGCTAGTTTTTTGTATTTTTAGTAGAGATGGGGTTTCACTATGTTAGCCAGGCTGGTTTTGAACTCCTGACCTCAAATGATCTGCTTGCCTCAGCCTCCAAAAGTTCTGGGATTACAGGAATGAGCCACCGTGCCTGGCCTGTTCCCCCCTTTAAAGGTCATTATGACACACCCACCAGAATGACTGTTGAATTATAGGTCTTCTTCATTGTGCACATTAATTTGCTGATGACTGGAATTGAATTTCAAGCCTGTTACTAGAACATTTTAATTTTCAAAAATAATCTGTGATGTGTGCTGCTATTTCTCTATGTAACATACATTTGCTCTTTCTTTCTTACAAATACAATGTGATTTTTTCAGAGTGGTAAGGAGTTCAGCTTAAAGCAAAAAAAAACAAAACCCAAATCCCACATAA
Source organism: Saimiri boliviensis (assembly GCF_048565385.1). Lineage (NCBI taxonomy): Eukaryota > Metazoa > Chordata > Mammalia > Primates > Cebidae > Saimiri > Saimiri boliviensis. Next base: position 119,093,383 of record NC_133451.1, on the reverse strand, counting down.
CTCCTTGCCGCTATTATGTCATCAATAGTCACTGGGTAGGGCTTCTAGGAGAGCTCTTAAACCAGATAGTGACACTGGCACCTGCTTCTAGTGCTTTTCTCTTTGCTCTTCTTTTTACCTAAAATTGAAGGTAAAGCAGACATTGTTCAACAATGAGGTAAGAAGTCATGAGAGGAAAAGACGCAGGAGAAGTCTGATAAAACAGAGAGAGAAGAGCGTGGGTTCAATAGAGAGGAGAGTGTGGGTTCATCGGAGAGAAGAGTGGATTCCTCAAGACATCGCGATGTGTTTGAACTAACATGCTTTGTTATGGAAGAAAATACAAGTATTATTTATGCTCCTTTAAAGTGTATTTTAATTACACTCTGCTGAATGAAATCTTATCTGAGAAGCCTTCCAGGTGCTGTAGCCTGCTGACAGCCTTGTTTTTCTCTGTCCTGGTCTTTTTGGTAACCTCCTGTCTCCATATTGTTGAACCCCAAGCCTTTCTCGCGGTTTTCCTGTCCTTAGCAGCATCGCTGCCAGAGTTGTCAGTTTCATTACCTTCCCCGTGTCATCTCTACACAGCTCCATTTGGTCTTTCGTTATCTTCTACATCTTCTGTTTTAGAGAGTTGGCTGTATTTCAGTATGTTTTCCGTGTTTGCTCCGTCTTAATCCTATCAAAGTAAGGTGATCCTTAGCTGTCTGCTTATATTTAAGAGTGAGGCCCTTGAATATAAATATAAGAAGATTGGTTGGAAATTCGGAGCACAAGCCTCACATCAGCTTGGGCATCACTCTCATTTAAATAGGTGAGGCTCTTTGGAGATCTTCTCAATTCCCTAGAAATAACCCTCCTATTTCCTGCATGGAAGCTATAACTCTGCCACCTGCATTTTAAGAGCCACAGAGGGAAAGGCCTAGTGGTCTCAATACTCCTTAATAAACTTTACTTCTCTTATTTCCAGTACGTGACCCACCTCTCCTTGGTATCTCCATTTCAGGGACCCTCCGTTCCTCCCATTCCAGAGAATAAACTCCAGTCTTCTCCAGGGTGGGGGACGATGGTTCCGTGGCGTGCGGGGTGGTGTGGAAATGCGGCCCATCACAGGGGAGCTGCTGGCCGGCTTCCTTCACAGCCTGTTGTTCTGCTGCGGCTTCTTTCTGAGGCTCTGTGGGTTTCCCGCTGTTGGCCCTGTTGCTTCCCTGCTTTCCCGTTGCCAGCCTTGCTCTGCGCTTGAACTGGTCTCAGTCCATCACTGTTGATCCGTTTGCTTCCCACCGCCATTATTGTGTTGTTATTGTCCCCTCTTGATATTTCTGCTCTTGCGGGTTTACGACTTAAAACAGAACAGAACACTTTTTGTTGTTTTTATTGAGACTTGAGAGGAAGGTTAACACCTCTTTCCAGTTTTTTATCTTTAGTAAGGAAATTATTTTTTATTTTACATTTCTAATTATTAATGTAGAAGAAATATTCATTGTGGCAAGTAGTGGACCATGATTAAAACTGATTGCTTGCAACCATTAAAAAGAATGAGATCATGGCCATTTTTGCAGGAATGTGGATGGAGCTGGAGGCCATTACCTTAGCAAACTAATCAGAAACAGAAAACCAAATACTGTGTGTTTTTACTTATAAATGGGATCTAAATGATGAGAACTCATGAACACAAAGAAGGGAACACCACACACTGGGGCCTACGCGAGCGTAGAGTAGGGAGGAGGGAGAGGAGCAGAAAATAATAATGATTTGGGCACTAGGCTTTGTACCCAAGTGACTAAATAATCTGCACAACAAACCCCTGTGACATCAGTTTATCTCTGTCACAGAACTGCACATGTACTCCCAAACTCAAAATAAAAGGTAGAAAAAAATGATTAAAAAACTGCTAACATTACTGCACTTCTTTGTCGTTATTTTCCTGACATATATAATAAATTCAATGCCAATTTTTATAGATTTACTATTTAAATATAGGATATAAAATTTCGTATTATATAAATATAAACTTTTTAAAAAACACAATCACCAACTTTTAATAAATACATATTTAAGTAAATTATCACCAATTTTGCAGTCTACTTTAAAACATTTTCCAACTTTGTAAATGAACACAAATTGATTAAGCATTTCTTTCTTGTTGAACAGTAACATTATTTTCTGGAATTTGGTTTGTTTTCGACAGGAATCCGGCTCCTACCTCCACTCCTGTCTACAAGTGGAACACGACTTTGACCAGACTCCATGGCCAAGGGGCGTTCCTCGACCTCTGTTTATTGACAAAGAAATGCAGCTCAAACAACTCTGGAAGGGCCTTTGAAGGGGCTCTAGAGTATCCTCCCTGAGGGGCAGAGAAAGGGTTGCTGCTGCTGGATGTGTGTGTGTGTGTACAAGCATGCATGCAAAGTATTGTTGGGGAAAAGGCAATAAAAACTCCTTTTTTCAACCCACGCTGGCCACCCAGTGTGCAGGGTCTTTGCACTCTCTGGAGTACTGTGGCCATCCTAACTGTTATGGAAATATCAGTTAGCCATTCTCACAGCATGCAAATTGAGATTTTTCCTTCCAAAACAGCTACCGGATTTGAGTGTATTCATGTAAGGCATTTCCGTGCATGTTGGCTGGTTTACCTTGTTTTACTGGTTTTGACAGAATTTTAAATGTATAGTGGTGACACCCAGTTTTCTAAGACTCATGATTTCTTCTTTTAAAATATGTGTCTGATGTGGAGTAGTTTATTTCTAATACGACTCACATTCCATTCCCATGACTGCAAACACCAAACGAACTCTATGGTGTAACACTGAGCAGCACTTCCTGAGTCTGAAGGCCAGTTTTGCCACTTCGCCATTTTCTAGATTGAGGTTGCTTATCGTTCTGAAGCCTCACTTGCCTCATAGAAGAAATAACCTCTATCTGTCTTGGTTACTAGCAGACGATTGGTAACAGGTGAAATGAGATCATTCCAAGCATTCATTAAGCATTTCAGGAAGGTTGCAGAAATCCAGAGTCCTGAGAACAGGAATTATGCCCGCATTTCTCTAACGTGGATGCCAACTTCTTTGCAGCAACTTTGTTGAGAAATGTGAAGTGTATGAATATTGAGAAATGCTGAGTGTACGGCAGAATATATTGTTTGCTAGGAAGAACGATGGCAAGGAAAACCTAGCCGCCCCCCACCCCTACTAGAAAACGATTTGGGGCATTTCAAAGTGCCAGGACAATGAGTAAATATCATGCACCAGTTAAAAGAATTATTTAAGATTTCTGACCCAAGTCCCGGGCTCCCTCCTGGAGAATACTTTTTAGTTTGTCTGTGATCAGTGGCAAGCAGGCACCAGCAGCCTACTTGGTATATTTTAGATTATGAGAAAATACCCAACATCGGTTTCGTAATAATCATCAATCACCTGTTTAGAAGAGAATAAATGCATGGGTCAGAGTCTGCTCGAGGCCCTCAGCCTGGAATGCTGTCAGCCCCTGGGGCCCTCAGCTGGGACCTGTTGCCCCCCCACTCCCCACAGACCTGCTTTGCTGTCTGGGTGTCTGCCTCTCAGTTCCTTCATTGCTGCCTGGGTGGTGGTCTCTACGGATGACCTGGCTCTCAGCACAACTTCTTATGTTTCACAGCATTTTTCCGCAGGTATAGACAGGATTACCTGATTCTTCTAGAGTCCAGACCATGAGCTTCACGTGGGCAGGAATTTTGTCTGAACCTCCAGCATCTAACAGAGTGCCTGATGTACTACAGACCTCCGCTGGTGATTGTGAACTGAATTTTAAGTGGAGAATGCTTTGAAAAGCTCTTTATAAAATGTAAAATACTTTGTAATAATGCTTTCTGTGTAGGGCAGTGTACAAAGTTCTTTTACATATATTATTCATTTTCTCTTCCTTGATCTTCCCAACAATTCCGTTAAAGCAGATATTGCTGTCTTCATTTTATAGAGAGGACTTAGTGGGAGATGGGTTTTGGGGTAAGAAATGAAACCAAAACTATGAAGTACCCCTTGCAGTTTACGTGAACTTATGAAAAGGAGTCCCCTGGTTGCTGAGTGTGGAACAGGGCCTCCTCTGATTGTCAGTTTGGTAGACTGAGGCATCTTCAGGGCTTGTTTCTTCAGCACCATTGAAAGTGTAATCGTCATTCAATACCTATTCATCTTGAAACATCTGGGTAAACTAATCAGAAATATGAATTTAAAAACTTAGTGCTGTCCTTTTAGACAAATGAAAGCCATATTTTCTTGTTATAATAAAATGTTTTAATGTTTGGTTCCTGTTTAGAAATTGTTCCTTCTATACTGGTGGTTTCCGCTTAATTTTGTATTCCTTTTATCTGTAATCTCTTTACCTTTAAATGATCTTTTATCTTTCTTGGAAATAGCTGACACTACTGTTTTTCAGTTCAGGACATTTTCATAATTACATTTTTAGCCTTGAGGGAAAATTGTATACCTCATCAAATCCTCTGGCTCTGTGGCTGAGTCACATTAACTTGCTGCTATTATAACTTAATTGTGAATTAGGAAAAATAAAACTGCCTTATGACTTCTGACAATGTTAAATTCTGTTAAAAATTGAAGCATTTTATACAGTGTTCTGATATTACAGTTAGTCAATAGTCTGGAATCTCAAATGTTCAAATCCAGTGAGAGGCCTTGACCCACCAAACCAAAATCAATCAACACCTGTTTGATCACATTATATCTTCTGGTGCAAAACTGTTCCTCAAACTGACACGCAGTGCTGTGTCTTGTTTTCTTTGTTCTTTTTTCTTTTCTTTTTTTTTTTTTTTTGAGACGGAGTTTCGCTCTTGTTACCCAGGCTGGAGTGCAATGGCGCGATCTCGGCTCACCGCAACCTCCGCCTCCTGGGTTCAGGCAATTCTCCTGCCTCAGCCTCCTGAGTAGCTGGGATTACAGGCACGCGCCACCATGCCCAGCTGATTTTTTGTATTTTTAGTAGAGACAGGGTTTCACCATATTGACCAGGATGGTCTCGATCTCTTGACCTCATGATCCACCCGCCTTGGCCTCCCAAAGTGCTGGGATTACAGGCGTGAGCCACCGCGTCTGACCCTGTTCTTTTTCTTTTATACCAGCAATCATCTGTCTGTAAATTCAAGACTTTTCAGTAATGTATTTTAGCTGGGCTGTTTTCTCACACTTGGCATGCCAGCTGGATTTTGTGAGGAGGTGTGACTGGGGCTAGCTTAGGTCCACCTGCCATGTAGCTTCTGTGATTCTTCCTTCTCGCAAATAAGCTACCCAAAGGATACACATGGAAAAGCCTCTGTTAATTTTGGTATTCATCAAACTTCTTTATCTTTTTCAATAGTTGTGATTCATATTGAGCTGACTGTTGCATTATTTATTTATTTTTCCTTAAGAGAAGCAAAATGAGAATACTGTCAAATATGTTCACAGATGGAATTCTGACTCACACATTTACTTCCATGTACACGTAGGGCACACCAGGCCCTTCACAATCTGTTGCACGCTCAGCTTGATGTTCTTGGCCCCACTCACATTCCTCCAGAAATCTTACCCTTCATCCAAACTGGAATGCTAGCTCTTCTATCAACAGCATTTCAGGTACAGCACACCTTGCCTTTCCAGAAATTCCTCATCTGGCCTCATTTTTCAATGTCCAGCCCAATATCACCCCGTCCCTAGCTTGTACTGTGCTATGCCTCATACCTATCCTTCGTTCCCCACCCCTTCCAAGTAAAGAAGGTTTAAATGGTCCCTCATTAACAAAAATAATGTTTTAGACTAGGCACAGTGGTTTATGCCTATAATCCTCGCACTTTGGAAGGCCAAGGTAGGTGTATCATCTGAGGTCGGGAGTTCAAGACCGAACTGGCCAACATGGCAGAACCCCATCTCTACTAAAAATACAAAAATTATCCAGGTGTGCTGGCGGGTGCTTGTAATCCCAGTTATGAGGGAGGCTGAGGCAGGAGAATCACTTGAACTTAGGAGACGGAGGTTGCAGTGAGCCACTACTGTGCCACTGCATTCCAGCCTGGGCAACAGACTCTGTCTCCAAAAATAAAAATAAAAAAAGCAAAAAGCAAAAACAAACAAAAACAATAAATACTGTTTTAGTATATTATAGTTATTGTTTTCATGATGCCTAATATAACCACATGGAACTGAAACTTCCCTCTCAGCATTGCGTTGCTTAACCGACATCCATAGGTTTCCGTATGTTCAGTTTTCATTACCACACTGGTTAAAATATTTTCTAACTTCTCTGGTAACTTCCTCTTTGATGCTTGGTTATTTGTAACGACATTGCTTAATTTCAAATAGTTTGGAGTTTCCCAGATTTTTTTTCATTATTGATTTCGAGCCTAATTCATTTATGGTCAGAGAACCTACTCTGAAGTGATTTCAATTCTTTTAAATCTCTCAAGACTTATTTCACGGACCAGCAAATGATCTGTCTTTGTGAATATTCCATGGCCCATGTGAATAGTGTGCAATATGCTGTTACTAGGTGCTGTTTTGCATAAATATCAGTCAGAATGTGTTGATTGATAAGGTACACATTTTCTATATTAGTGATTTCCTCACTCCTTCTACCAGTTGCAGAAAGAAGAGTGTTAAAGTAGCCAATGTCAGTATGGATTTTTGTCTATTTTTCCTTTCAATTCTGTTTTGCTTTATGATTTTGAAGGTCTGTTATTAGGTGCATGCACATTTAGGATTGTTATATTTTCTTAATGGGTTGGCTTCTTTATGATCAAATCTTCCTCTTTATCTCTAGCAGTATTTCTTGTTTTTAAGTTTACTCCAATGCTACTATTGCCATGCCACCTTTTTTGATTAGTGTTTACATGATATGTCTTTTTTCACTCTTTTATTATTAACCTATATGTATCACTCCATTTAAAATTAGGTTACAGCACACAGCATGCAGTTAAGATCTGTTTTTTATCTGGTCTGACAATCTCTAACTTTCCTACGTTCCTGCCATATCGGAGTCTGGTTCTGGTGCCTGTTTTGTCTCTTCAGGTTCTGTTCTCCACGTGAGTATGCATTGTGACTTCTGTTGAAAGCTGAACGTGCAGGTAGAAGAACTGTATAGATAGGTCATTAATAGGTCATTCGTGATGTGGGAAGGTGGAGAGAAAGGGGAAGTGTCCTGTAGCCCCGTGATTAGGTTTCAGTCTTTTAATGAGCTTGTGTTCCTGTGCTGTGACCTTCACAAGTGCTTCGGAGTCTCTCTCTTCTTTCCTCTTAGGTGGGACAGGATGGCTGTAGCAGTCTGAAGTTGTGTATTCTTTTCATTCCACATCAAAGGCCCGATGGGGCTAGCTCTGATAAAATATTTCCTTTTGAGGGTGGGCCTTGCTAAAAAGAGCAGAATGCTCTGGGTGTATTTCAAAGTAATTATTCTTTTACTCTCTGTGTCAGAAGCATGAGGAGTTTGCTATTGTTTGAATATCTCTGAAACCCCAAAATTCATGTGTTGAAATCAAATCCCCAGTGTGATGGTACCGAGTTGGGGCCTTTAGGGTTTGTCTTCATAAATAGGATTAATGCCCTTATAAAGCTTGAGGAAGTCCTTTTGCCCTTCCACTATGTGCAGATGCAGAAAGAAGGCTCCATCTTTGAAGCAGAGATCAAGCCCTCATCAGACGCTGCATCTACTGACACTGTGTTCTTGGATTTCCCAGCCTCCAAGTGAACAATAATTTTTATTGTTTATAAATTACCAAGTTGAAGGTATTTTTGTTACAGTAGTCCAAACAGACTAAGACAGACTTTTAGTGCAGTCTTCACTATGAGAATCTGGTAGGGCTGCTGGAGGTAAAAATCCAAGTGTGGAGGTGTCCCTAACACAGCCCCACCCCAAGATTTTAACTCTCTGAAGTGTTCAAATCAAGCCTGGAGCAATTCATGGATTACAGTGCAGGCTTTCCTACACTTGCTTTGTTCCCGTGAGGTTTCTGCCTTGGTGACCGGGACTTCTCTGCTTCCACTTGTGTCTCTCTCCCATTTTGAGGGCTACAATCTGTCCTTTGACCTCAATTCTTTGACAGATCTAGAAGACTTGTTGATTATCAAGTTTTTCAGCTTTTTACTTGTAGCAGACAGTGAGGATCTGCAGTTTCCTTTTACGCTGGACTAGAAATTGGGAGTCAGTTTCTGACTTTTAGTTGAAATATGAATGATCTACATTCATTGTAATTGTCGGCATGGCTGGGTGTAAATCTATCATCCTGCTATTGGTTTTCTACGTCTGCCATCTTCCCTGCATTCACCCCTTCTGTGTTTTCTGCTTTAGGTTTGATTGGTTGTTGTCTGGGATCTGTCTTACGTGTTCTTTCAGCTCATTCGCTATGTTGCTTTATATTTAAAGTGGTTACTCTAGGATTGATAATATACATAAGTTAATGCAGTCTACCCTCAAATAAAATTATATTGTTAGGCCATTTTATACATAATACAAGAAACTTACAACAGTAGTTCTGCTTTTTTGTTGCTGTTGCTGTCTCAGATTAAATTATTTAAACATTTTTAATGGTGGAGAGTGAATCTGTTGATAAAAGGAAAAAGAAACTAAAATGTAGTAAAATAGTATATCAAAATCTATTACTTAAATCTAGAAAATCATAGTCATATAACAGAATATAATACATTGAGAATAAAATATATTAGAAATAGCAGAACCCATTTGTACACAATAAATTTTTAACTATACGATGAGTATTTTTATGATTTTTTTCACTAAAATTTTAATGGAATTTATATTTCAAGTACTTTTCAACTTTAGTTTCTATTTCACAGAAATAATATTTTGTTACTTTAAAATAGTATTTGCATTCCAAATATTTTTGAGGTCTTGTACTTATTTTATCTTGAAAAGAAATACACACACACACACACACACACACACACACACACATGCATATATGTATATCTCCTCACCATGTAGTGTCAGTGTAAAATTTCCTAAGTAATTTACATTCCAAGTATGTGAAGAAGAAAAATTAATATCTTCTCCACACTTACATCTCAGTCTCTCAAGTAGCCTGATTAAATCTTACTGAATAAGAAAGGCATTCTTTACATAAACTAAAGAAAATGTCCCCACAAATTCCAATCTGCAGTCTATTTTGTAGACATTCTTTATGGTATTAAATCAAAACATTGTAAATTGCATTCCCACTACCACTTCTCATGCTTAATATGGTCTTGTTTTTGATCTGCAATCTAGATATTCTTTCTCCAAGTGTGTGACATTTTATCTAAATGTTTGCTGAGAAATGGTTTATTATGTTCAAAAAGGGTGAAATACAGCTGTAGAAATGTAAAGAATCTGGGAGGAAAAAAATAGAAGTACTTGTTAGTTCAGATTTCTGCCTAAAAAGAACCAGAAGTACAAATGTGTGCTGCAAAATGTAAAATAATGCTCCAAGGTGAGAGCACTTTAATTTTTTTCCAAATGAAGTTAAACAATATGCATTTGCTGTATGACTGGAGCGGTATGTCAAATGAGTTATACAACATGCCAAACAAAAACAAATTTGTTCCTTGATTCTTAAACTAAAGAGAGACAATGAACTCTTCAAATGTCACACTGTAGTCTAAGGCTACAGCTCAGTTTTCATTTTTTAATTTTTACAAATTCTTCAGCCTTTCTCGTTCCTTACAGATTAGACGAGCTTCACAGGGTAGTGGGGGTTAATCCCTACAATGCGAGACAGGGCTGTCGCCTTCAGAGAGGGCCAATGCTTCAGCTTTTAAGAGGGAGGGATTTATCAGTGTGTTTTGAAGAGTCTGCTGTTCAGCAGATCCAGGACCACATATGTAGTGACAAATTTGTAAACTCCAACCTTGGGTGGGCCCTCGGCCCTCTTCTAGAATTCTTCCATGTCTCCGTCCATGAACCTGTGATGTGCCCCCAGTGGCTTGATCCAAAATCTCATGAACCCCGCCTTGGGACCTCAGATGTACTGTCCCCCTGCTTTATTCACTTCCTTTTATCTTTAGGTGACCCATTCCTACTTTGCAGAGAATGTTAAGCCTATACAAACACACTTATAACTGCTTCCATCCTTATCTTTGAATTGGACGGTGACGTCATTTATTGAGGTGATCCAAGAGCCTGCCTCTGAGCCACTAACGCTCCAGCTCCCACACCAGGCACTAAGCATTTCATCCCACAAAGGAGAGGCCGTTTCCAGCCTCCTGCTTCACAAGGGAACAACCTTTTCATGTGGGCCCCTCTATCGTGTCTTTAAGAAGAAATACTCACACCATTCAGTGCTGCAGCTTCCACAGCTAATTGCTATGGAGACTTTCTCTCGCCCCTTGGTTACCGTGATGCTGGCATCTGCAGGAAGACATGCTCAGCCAGTGGACCCCTCATCTCCGTCTTGAGCTAGCTGCCCACTTCTCTTCAGGAAGTAGTCAGCACTGAGCTCACTGTGCCCACTTCCCTCCTTCCCTCATTCACGCAGGCACCAGGTCCCAGGCTGTCCATCATCACTCAGGCCCTCAACCTTGCGCTATCTGTAATCCATAACATGACTGGGGTTTCCTTGGGTCTCTGCAGACAGCTGCTTAAACCCAAGCTCTGCTATTTGTTAGGATATTCTCTGCACTTCCCTTTCACCTTATTGCTTGGATTTCAGACCCGGTTATCCTGAAAACACTACTTCCCAAGAATCCCTTTAAGGGAGGTGCTTTCCAGGTCTCCCAGGGCCATCAGTGGGGTGGGCATCTTCATCTATTCTTTCGACCTGCCAGTAGTCGCATTCTCAGGCTTGGCTTTTCTGCTTGTTATCATAGACGAACGTTCCCTGCTCCTAGGAGAGCCCATCTTTCCATTTGTATGCAGACACACCCTCTTCTTACAAAAGGAAACTGTGCCAGGAATTTCCCCTCTTTCTCGTCTATCCCACCTTTTTTCTCTTTGTACTGGCACATTTGCACCAGCTTGCCGACTGTGATTTTGGTCAGGTAAGGAGAAAAAACTCTAATCTTATTTTGATGTTACCTTTCCTGCTGTTTCCCACCCGCTTCCTGACTTTCCTGTAAAGTGCAGTGCTCATTTTACGAGTAGGTAGACCTGCTTTTTCCAATTACTCTCTGCTTTCTCTCCCTCTCCTCCTTTCCTTTTGCTAATTTCTACTTTTCATTATACATAAAAGTTAAAATAATAGCACAAGAAACTCCTCTATAGCTTGTATCCAGACTCACCATTTGTTTAGGTTTTGCTCTAGTGACTTTATTATTCTATCATCTACCCCCCCACACACGCACACACACGCACACACACACGCGCACACACACATGCACACACACACTTTGTTCTTCGTAACTTGAGAGTGGGTTGGAGATGCTATGCCCCTTATTCCTAAACACATTGTTGAATATTTCCAAAGAAGAGGAGTATTCTCTTTTGTAACCATAGTAAAGTTATCAAAATCAGAAAATGACATATTGATCCCACATTATTGTCCAATATTCAGTTTACACTCACATGTTCCCTGTTATCTCAGTGCAATCCAGGGTCATACATCCCACTTCATCATCAGGTCCTGTTAGTAGCCGTTAATCAGGAACCATTCCTTAGGCTGTCTTTACCTTCGTTGACTTTGACATGTTTTAAGTGACTCCTCCTGGGCATTTCCCTGGCATGGCCAGGAACCTCTGCAGTCTGACTGCCTGTGGTCCGCGCCCCGTCTCCTCTGATGGCAGTTCTTCACACGGCTGCCCACTCGATCCTCTGACACAAGGTCACAAAGCCCAGCAGGGCCCCAGAAGCTGCGGTGGTCTTCTCATCTCCCTGGCCTCTCCGCCTCAGTTTTCTCTGCTGGTTCCTCCTCCGCCTCTTCCTTAAGGTTGGCTAGCTACAAGGGCTTAGTTCTAGGTTATCTGCTCGTCACCCACACTCACTCCCCAGATCATCTCACGCTGACTTAACGGCGCCAAAGACTGTCTACACGCCAATCCGTTCTGAGTGCCTGTTTTCAGCTTTCCAGCACTGGCCTCCAGTGTCTAACTGCTGGCTTAGCATCTCCCTTGCTGCTGAAACCTTTCTTCTAGTGATCTCTGGATAGGCAATTCCAGTATTCACCTCTCAGGCCTGCGTATATGGAACATTTTTGCTTCGTTGATTTCTGCTAACCAGCCCCTCTGTGTTAAAACTTGAGTTCTTTGGTTTTTGCCAATCACTCTTCTGGCTTTTCTCCTGTTTCTCCGTTTCGTTCAGTAACTTTCAGGTCTCCATTTGTCCTTCCCTTTCTTCTTTCTCTTTCTATCAGTTTTGTCCTTTGCTGCCTTGTTTTTTCTTTTCTTTTTTTTTTTTAATTGCATTTTAGGTTTTGGGGTACATGTGAAGAACATACAAGATTGTTGCATAGGTACACACATGGCAGTGTGATTTGCTGCCTTCCTCCCCATCACCTGTATCTGGCATTTCTCCCCATGCTCTCTCTCCCCAACCCCCCACCCCGCCGTCCCTCCCCTATTTCCCCCCAACAGACCCCAGTGTGTAGTGCTCCCCTCCCTGTGTCCATGTGTTCTCATTGTTCAACACCCACCTATGAGTGAGAACATGCGGTGTTTGATTTTCTGCTATTGTGTCAGTTTGCTGAGAATGATGGGTTCCAGGTTCATCCATGTTCCTACAAAGGACACGAACTCATCATTTTTGCTGGCTACGTAGTATTCCATAGTGTATATGTGCCACATTTTCCCTGTCCAGTCTATCATGGATGGGCATTTGGGTTGGTTCCAGGTCTTTCCTATTGTAAACAGTGATGCAATGAACTTTCTTTAAACAGTTTGGGTGATTTCAACCAGAATGTTTACTATCCATAAGTTTTACACTGACCATTTCCAAATATTTTTCTCTGGCCTCTATTACTCTGAACAATAAACTTGTATATCCAAATACCTGGTTGAGGGTTAAACAGCTACAGGGCAAAATACTCCAAACTTAGGGTGTTTTCTTGCCAGCCTCTTAATTCCTCTCATCTTCTACATGGGTAAATTCTGTCTTCCACAGCCAGTCACTCAAGCAGGAAATTACGGAGACGTCTTGAAGTTTTCCTCATCTCCTGTGTGAGATTTGTTAAGAAGTCTGGTTGGTTCTATCTCACGAAAATCGATTTCCTTCTCTTTCTCTCTATCCCATCTACCTTAAACCAGGGTTTTAATATTGTACCAAGACTATGAGACAAGAGTCTCTTAATGTTCCTATTTCCTGTTTCAAAACTCTACACATTGTCACTAGGATTAATCCAGTGATTTTCTTTTTTTTTGTTTTTGTTTTTGATATGAAGTCTTGCACTGTCGCCTGGGCTGGAGTGTAATGGTGCAATCTCTGCTCACTGCAACCTCCTCCTCATGGGTTCAAGCAATTCTCCTGCTTCAGCCTCCCGAGTAGCCGGGATTACAGGTGTGTGCCACCACACCCAGCTGATTTTTTGGATTTTTAGTAGAGATGGGGTTTCACCATGTTGGCCAGGCTGGTCTCAAACTCCTGACCTCAGGTGACCCACCCACCTGGGCCTCCCAAAGTGCTGGGATTACAGGCATGAGCCTCTGTACCCAGCCAGTAATCCTGTGATTGTTCAAAACATAGTTTTATTTACAAAGCTAATCAGCAAAATCATTTTACTATTGAGAATGCTTTTATCTTAATACCATATTATTATAGAGAGAGTAAATTTCTTTAAATTAAAATATAGATAGTTTAGGAAACTCTGAATTTCCATTCTTCATATTATTAAGAACAAATGTGCATTTGATTCTCTTCCACAAAATTGAGCTATTATGCTAAAATATCTAATAGTTGCATGTTTCCCAGAGAATTATTTCATCTAATTCTTAAGCAAAGAAATTTTTATATGTAAGCTATGTTTAGTGTTATTTGTCTTAACTATAAAATATAATTAGTCTAATGTGCTTCCTATGAGAATACAATTTCTTCAAGAAGGTTTCTTTGAGGCCAGGTGCGGTGGCTTATGCCTGTAATCGCAGCACTTTGGGAGGCTGAGGCAGGTGGATTGCTTGAGGTGAAGAGTTAAGAGACCAGCCTTGCCAACATGGTGCAACCTTGTTTCTATTAAAAATACAAAAATTAGCTGGGCTTGGTGGTGCATGCCTGTAGTCCCAGCTACTCAGGAGGTTGAGGCAGAAGAATTGCTTGAACCCAGGAGTTGCAGTGAGCCGAGATTGAGCCACTGCACTCCAGCCTGGGAGCCAGAGCGAGACTCCATCTTAAAAAAAAAAAAAAAAAAGAAGGATTTTTTGGTAGCATGAATAAAATAATTGAAAATATGAATTCCAATAGACTGAGCCCAGGAATCTAAGTTTCACTTTATGTTTCTTTAAGAAAATAATTTTTCTACCAATTATTTCTACTGATTATATTTGACAAAAGTCTGCAAAGTTTTGTTGTCTTTATTCTGTAGATGTTTTGTTTTTGGTTTTTAAGAAATAAAATAGAGTAGCGCAAAATATCCCAGTGAACTAATGAAAAAAATTCTCTTTCAGAATTGGTGTTGGTGTATAGAATAAGCAAATCTATGGAGAAAGTTGATTAGCGATTGTCAGAGCTCGGGGAGCGGCGGTGCAGAGTGACTGCTGATGGGGATTAGGTTTTTTTTGTTTTTGTTTCTTTGTTTCTTTTCTTTTCTGTTTCTTTTTGTTTTCTGGAGGCAGGGTCTTGTTCTGTCATCCAGGCTGGAGCGCAGTGGTGTGAACTTGGCTCACTGCAACCTCTGCCTCCCAGGTTCAAGTGATTCTCCTGCCTCAGCCTCCCGAGTAGCTGGGACTACAGGTACCTGCCATCACACCCAGCTAATTTTTGTATTTTTAGTAGAGATGTGGTTTTGTCATGTTGGCCAGGCTGGTCTCTAGTTCCTGAGCTCAAGTGATCTGCCTACTTGGCCTCCCAAAGTGCTGGGATTACAGGCGTGAGCCACCCTGACCGGCCTGGCACGTTTCTTTCTTGGTTAATGGAACCGTCCTGGAATTGGATAATGGCGGTGTTGGTAATGCCTTCTGGATATACTAAAAACCACTATATTGCACACTTTCATCCGGCAAATTTTATAGTATGTAATTTATATTTCAATTTTAAACATTGGCTTTGGTATTGAAATACTGACTTCTAAAAATATGAGCTTTTGCCACATGGACAGTCCATTCAGTGATGAAGGTGAGGCCCTCCCAAGACCCACATCTAGAGTGCAGAGTCATTAAGTGGGTTCCACAATCTTACAGGGGACTAGGTGCACACCAGGATTTTTGACCTCAGGGCAGCTACATTCAACGTCTCTATTTATCAAGTTGGGATAGTCATAAGCAGTGAAATAATTATAATTATGAGTTGTTATTAAAAACATGTATCAGACTGATTGAAAATGTAAGATATTTATATTCTTGATGAAGTGGGTAACATTCAATCATTTGTCAGGAAATCCTCTAATAGCTTAACGTCTGGGGATGTCACAAAATGGCATATCTGATCATTTTGAAAAAAACAATCACTAGAACAATTTTTAATGATGTCTATTTAGTTTTTTCTAGAGATTTTGATGTCATAAAACATGTTTTTCTTTCAAGTGCCATCCCATGAGATTTTGCTTTACAAAAAAATTTTAGCTTATAAAAGAACATATTAGGGGAAGTGAGTATTCATATATATATATATGACAAAGGCAGCTTCTCTGGGACATTCTAGGTTGTATGTCCTGTCCTTCCTCACAAGCTGATTCTTCAGAAACAAATACAGTGTGTGTCAGAGGCGGGGTAGCCCCCAGCACTGGGACTCCCATTCACGTCAAGGACATTTGCCCTGAAATGCTATGGCCATTTTACCACACGAGGTAAATGTAAAAACACTTCCAATGAAATATGTGAAGCTCGATATTTTCCCTGCAATCTGAGCCTTTGTGTTTTACAAACTAAAGGATCTCACAGTATATTGCGACCTATTCCCCAGCTCTCCTGCTCTCCTGCACATCTGACTTGCCGGCAGCTTCCAGAACACAATGCCGTCTTTCTAGACATGGGTAAAATCAACCACTATTCTTCCTTTTTTTTCTGTGAACCTGTGGATTATACTGAACACCATTTCTTTCTAATTTATGTTTCATGCATGAAAAAATTAGTTACTGACGTGAATATTTGCTACTAACACTTAGCAAGGCAAAAAAGAACATTACAGTTTTTGATTCAAAGTTGAATTTGTTTTGTTCCAGTATCAAATCCTCTCTGTCTTTATTTGAACACATCTATAGTTCTTTGTCTTTATTTGAACACATCTATAGTTCAAATAAAGACAAAGAGAGGATTTGATACTGGAACAAAACATCTTTGTCATCCCACAGTATTTCTGTTTTTCAATAAAAAGACATTTACAAAGAAAATTTGTTTAATTTTAGTGTGAAATATTAAAAATGCACATGATAGCCAGCACCTGTTACTTGGCATTCAAACTTTTGGCAGTTTAACCTATTCTAAGCAGACATACCTAAAAATAAATTGAAGATTTCAAATAATATAGGAAAAATATGTCACAAATATGTATGCTTTATTTATTTATCACTGCGTTATCAATTAAATTAGTTGCCAGTGATGTGGAAGGTATTAGACACACAGTAATGGACAAATATAAACTATAGAGGACTCACAGGACCTCCCACAGCCTCTCAGAAAAGAGCCTATTGACTCCGAATTTTCTTAAACATTCACGTAATTAATTTAATAACATAATTTTCCTTTGCACTATTTAGTTCTTAGTAGGTTACAGTGAATGGCAAATTAAACGTAAAATACGATGAGTGGACAAAATGCTAGAAATGGACATATAAGAGCCCAGCAGTCTGAAGCCACTTAACTTAGGACAATAAGCTATGACATAACTATGACAGTATTCATACTTTTTGCCATTCATTTATTATAACTGTCTGTTTTAGAAAAACATATTTGTCATTATGTTACTTAAGAACAAAGATCTAATATAAATGAGGCATTATAAAATATTTTGAAAATGTTATCATTGAATAGTCCATTTTTATTCCCCAAACTTCAAATTTGATGCAATTTATAATTTTTGATTTAGAGAAAACATTTTCAGAGAATCTTCTGCTCTATGCTTTAAAATGCTTCATGATCCTTTGGAGTTTTCTTTTCTTTTTGACTTTTTTCAATACTGATTGCATTCCCGTTCTTACATGAAAGACCATAGAATGACATTTTTATGATGCTCTAGTTTGCTTAATTTAAAATACTTGTTGTTTTATAGATCACCATTTCTGTTTTTTTTCCTCTATGCAATAGGTTTGTTTTCTAAAATGTATTTATAAACTGCAATGTCAAGGTTGGTATATTTGTTGCTATTTCAGGATTTTACATTGACTTCTCTGTATACAATTTTTTTTTTTTACCTTCTCTTTTCCAAATCCCTTAATACTGTGCTCAGAACCCCAATGACTCTCAATACATGTTTGTTTACCAAGTACAAGTTAATCAAGAGTATTGAAAATGAAATACACATTCCACACAAAGAAACCATCACATAACTGCTGAGTACAGAAGAAACCTCTGAATTGTGAAAATGTGACACAGCAGGTGGGTTTTACTTTTTGACCTTCAGTGATTCCAGTCACTGGAATTAACAGGTTGACTTTCTGCTGAACACAAAGCAATTTCTGTGGCAACTTTTTACATAGGGCCAAAGAGCAAACTAAAAAGCAGAAAGTGACTTTGTGTGATTTTCTGAGCAGCACAAAGACATCATTGAATTACTTCCCCTCATATGACATAGGAAATGGTCAGCTCCATTGTGCCTCTTAGAATAGGCTTTTAAATTGTTCATTTAGCAATGAATTTGCCACACTTTTCCAGGGCTTCTTGTTTTATTTCCACAGATAATACTTGAATATCTAGGAAGACTTTCAGCTTCAAGTTTCAGAAGAGCTTATTTAAATTTTTGAATATTCAGTGCCGGCTTCCCTGTATCCTTCGGGTATTGAAATTTCTAGTGGTCTAGTAAAAGAGATGCATTTATTCAGATTTGTTACCTCTAGCTACAAGTTTGTATTTTAAACCAGTTAATATTTAATTCAGTGCTAGCTTTTGTAAGATAGAAAGAGTAAAAGCTAGGAGGGTGGAGGGACTGATAAGGGAAAGAATTACTGTAGCATACCAGAGGATGCAATTAAACACCTGATTATGTGGAGGAAAAGTGAATGTACCAGGAGACCCAGAAAGACCTTGTACATACCAGGAAGTAGTCTTGCAGTTTTTCAAGGAGTGGTGAGATTTGAAATAGATCTTAGTAGACAGCCATAACTGGATAGGCAAAGGAGAGAGAAAGGGAAATAATCTGTGCAGACCCGAGGAGTGGAACTTAGTTTGTTCGAGGTCTTAAGAGGTCAGCTGGTCCACCTCTGAGCTGTACATGAACTGCCTTTATTTCTGGGATCATTTTTGGAGTTGTTTTGGTTTAAATGACCTTTAGAACCTCATCAAGTCCAGTCAGTCAAAAAGTGCCATTGATTTCTCTTTTGTTTTTTGTCTTTTTTTTTGAGATGGAGTCTCACTCCGTCTTCCAGGCTGGACTACAGTGGCGTGAACACATCGCACTGCAACCTCTACCTCCTGGGTTCAAGGGATTCTCCTGCCTCAGCCTCCTGAGTAGCTGGGATTACAGGCATGCACCATGACACCCGGCTAATTTTTGTATTTAAGTAGAGATGGGATTTCAACATGTTGACCAGGCTGGTCTCGAACTCCTGAGACCAAGCGATCCACCTGCCTCAGCCTCCCAAAGTGCTGGGATTCCGGGCGTGAGCCACTGTGCATGGCCTGATCTCTCTTTGAATGGTCACTCTTCCATTCTTTCTTTTCCAGTCCTGTTGCTGTCACTGGAGCTGTGGCTGTTAATGTCCTGTGCTTGGTTCCCAGCTTCCCAGCTGGCTTCCTGCCTCTAGTACACGCCACCTTAAATGTATCTTGCACACTAGTATACGCATTAGATAAATGGTCCTAAAATGCCTCCTTTTCTCATATCGTCAATCACACCTCATGGAATTGTCTTAAAAGCCTAGGCTGTCATTTAAGGCTCTCTACATCCTGAAAAAAACTGTAATTTCCCTATTAACTTCCCCACCCCCATAGAAATAGCTGCCCTGAGCAAAGTGAGTCTGCATTTTTCTCTAAACATGTCTTGGCTGTTGGGAATTCTCTTCCTGCTATGAATTCCTGAAATGCACTCGAATTTCTTCTTCATCATTCTAAATCACAACTTTCTTCGAAGGCACAATTGTGTCTTCTCCATGAAGCCATCCAACAATAATCAATTGGTAGTGATTCTTACTTTCCTTAAGTCCTACAGTGCTATTTAATTGACTTGTATGGTACTTATCATGTATGTGTTACAAAGTCTAGTTAATTAACTCTTTAATATTTTCTTGTCCTGTCCTGTCTCTGAATTATCTCCCCCAAGGTAAGTCCCCCAAATCAATAACATCTATTGGATTATTGAACAACAGCTAACTGAACTCATACATACTAAGTGCTTAATGAAATACTGGGTTATTCAAGTGTAAAATGAGATTAGCGCTTTCCAAATTTGGTAGCAAATTTGGAAAACTTTGGGAAGTTCTTTTTGTTACCAATACATGAATAAGGAGAGGTCAGTGCTTCTAAATTTTGACATCAGGATTCACAGCCTAAAATTTAAACGCTAGTCATAAATATACAGAAGATGTCTCATTCATCATCTAAAGATGTACGATGCAAATGTAGTCAGCCTCAAACACGAGAAAGGTCTTCGGTTCTTAGCACTCAAGATGAAGAGAAATCTCTTTTATTACTTCTCCCAGCCTTCTCATATAACCCCCTATAATGAAGGAACTTCTTAATAGAAGCAGCGTTTATTTTCTTCCCACGTAGTCATTTTGGGTAAAGAGCACACAATAGTTTGAATTTCCTTGTTACCTGAAGGTATATCTACAGTTTCATTCACTTATTTATTCATTCAGCATTTAGGGAGTGCCTGGAATGACCGGCTACAGACCAGGGTCTTCGGAAGAGGAAGGAAGTGCAGGAGGAAATTAGCCCCTTGTTAATGGCTTTTGCGCTTGTGAGTCCTATCAAATAACCATGAGTGGTATTTAATCAACTAAGCATTTGGCCTTGATGACATCTAATTCATTATTTATATTTTTAAATATAAAATCCACTGCCATTTTGGTATTTATGATGTTATCGTATCTTTTATAGAATGGACAAAGGTTCATAATTACAATTTGGAAAACAGTTACTCCCAAAGAGCAATGTGTAAGTGTTGTTCTCAGCAGGAATCAGTTTGCGCTGTTGTCCCTTCTCTTTGTTTTTAAACTCCATCAGTGGGTAATACGATGTTATAATACTTCAAAGAGTCTACTATTTTAAAGACCAAATCATCGGGATACTGCTATCTACTTTTGGCAAAGCCTGCTGTCTACCTTGTTGAATCAATTTAAGTATTGTGTATTATAAATAGATTGTGCTTTCCTATACTACAAACCATGTTCTTCAGACTTTCGACTCAGTGCCAGGTCAGTTCCTCCTTCCTCTGTCTACTTACCCATCTTTTACGAAACTTCCTGACTCAACTCAAGTTCCAGTCTTCCTGTGGAGCCTCTCTGATACGTTCAGGAAAAACGACTCTGCAATAGAGCATGTTTCTGTTCCTTAATTGTTTCATGGTTATGTCTTTCTTACCCAACCTAATCATAGGGCTCTGTGGGAAGAGATCATTTCCCCATTGGGTAAAAGAAAAAAAAAATATTTACCTAGCATAGTGCTATTCAGTTATAAGAGGTCAATACCTTTTTTCATTCACAACTAGTCTACAATTACATTAAGCCAAATACAGGAGCAGTTTGACGTCATCAGCCACGTGATTCTGCATCCTCAGGTGTGTTGCATTCGAAGGAGAATGAAGCAAACCGAACAAGCAGACAAGCAAAATGCAGGTGAATTATAACAATAATAATATAGTAATATTCCTGCAGCAAGATTAGTCTTCATAGAAGAGATGGATTTTTTTCCCTGGTGCAGGGATAACCCAAAGTTTCAGTGAAAAGGGATAAAAATGTATTGTTTTGCTCTGCTGAAGTGAAGTGATCAGCCAAAGGCAGAATTTCTGAGAAACCAATTTGGTTTAGAAATGAAGTATTCTTTTCTTGCCCTTCTATACAATCTCAAGAGGTATTTCTTTAATGATCTAGCTTTAATATGGGAAGATGCTAGGCTTTTCCAGATCTCTGTTAAACAGAAGATTAGTATGAGCACGTACACATGAGGAGGGTGAGCAAACAAAGCCGGCTGAGGTTGAGCCTGGACGGCACGGGCCCCACCTCAGCTGCCAGGAACGTACATTTTCAATGGTGCCTGCTGTGCCAGGCACATGACAAACCTGAAATTAATTTGACAAGCTTAATAGAAGCTTAAAGGAGAGCTGGTTAAAAAGGATCCCTGAACACCAAAACCACAGCCAGCCCAGAGCCTGGAGTTTTTATATAGCTTATTTGTGAATCTTGGAAGACAGTTTGAAGAGAGTTATTTTTCCTCTTTTCTTCCTTTTCCACCATACTTTCCTCAATATGGCAGTAAATAAATATCTTCGGCATGCAAAAATATGCGAAAATATCTTATTGGGTTTTGGGAAGTATAAACACCCATTCCCATCAAGGTAACAAAGATATGTATATATATATATATATATATATATATATATATACACAGTATATCATATATTTTATATATACAATATAGCATATATATTTTTTACCTTCGAGGATATATATATATACATATATATAATACTAATAATAAAATGTAAAATACTAATTCAGGTGTCAATGAATGACTCTTAGGAGACAAATACGCACACACACACACACACACACACATATCCTTGAACATAAAAAATATATATGATACATTTTATATATAAAATATGTGATTCTGGCTCACTGAAGCATTGAACTTCTGGGCTCAAGTGATCCTCCTGCATCAGCTTCCTGAATAGCTGTCATTACAGGCACATGTCACCATGTCTGGATAATTTTTTTATTTTTATTTTTGTAGAGACATGGTCTTGCTCTGTTGCCCAGGCTGGTCTCCAACTCCTGGCCTCAAGGGATCCTCCCACCTTAGCCTGTCAAAGTACTGGGATTATAAGCATGAGCCATCATGCTTGGCCACTTACGATATTTTTTAGCAGCTTCAGGCACTAAAAAGACAGGATCTGTATTAGTTCTAAATCCATGATGTATATGCCAAATAGAAGATACACTGTTTTCAGGGCCTACATATGCCTTACCTGTTAAGTATTCAGCAGTCTCCTGGTTTGCGATTATTTTACAGCATCCTGATTAGTACGGTTTGTTGGAAGACCGTCTTGGTGGATATTTACACCGATGTCTACGCTTAGCCACTATCCAGTCTTAACAAAAGTAAACTGACCCTTGATAAGACATAGGCACGTGGTCATTGATTCTGTGTGCACTCAAACATTCTGCGGCAACACTGCATGCATTATTTATAACTCTCGTCTATGTGTTGCTGATTTGAAATGAGCTCAGAGTCTACTGTTTACAGGCGAAATCTCTTAATGTAGGCTCTTGTGATAGAAAGGATGAATGAAGGCTGATAAAGTATCGCTGGCAGTCATCACTGATATGCTTCTGTGATGACTTGTTGAGAGACAGCTTTCCTTTAGTGCTGGGCATCCACTCTTAATACGCGCATCGATTATGTCATCAGTGTAGTTCTGAGGTTTGCTTCCAGGACAAACGTGCATTTGAAATTGGTGGGTTACGTATCTTTGGGGACCAGTGGGAGCGTGTCTGTACCCACAGGATGTTTCTGCTTAGTAGTTGACAGCTGAGGCTCTGTCACAGCTGAAGCACTTCAGGCCACATTACCCGTAGCCACCAGCTGCTCTGGTCCTGGGTCTAGGGTTTTTTTCTTTTTGGTCATCAGAGCTTAATCTTGATTACACATTTAATAGAGAATAATTGTAAAATACATGATATCTTTTTGGTTTTTATTGCATTTGGATGCTCTGCTGAAATAAATAATATCATATGTGTTTGTGTGTGCGTATGTGTGTCTATGTGCACGTGGGTTCATTTTGAAATCTGAAACTGTTGGTGTTTACTTCAATATGCAAATCTTCGTGTGTGTGTGTGTGTGTGTGTGTGTGTGACTTTTTTTTTTTTTTTAAGAAATAATCTCCTCTGGTTCGGGTGAATACATCTCTTTGTCTTCTGGAAGTGTGGTGTTTCTCTCTCTCTCAGTGTGCTCTTTCATCCCATCACAGAAATTTGGGAAACTGGAGCTGAAGCAAAGGGGTAGAGGAGAGGAGAGCAAAATCTGCAGAGGCTATTAGCAAGAAAGAGCTCAAGAACAGTTCCGAGAACTATTTGCATTTAATTGTGACTTAAAGTAGAAGTTCTAAAATGCAATAGAAAAACAGACCGTAACAGGAGGTAGCTTCTGACTGTGTGTGTGTATGTGTGAGTGTGTGTATGTGTGTATGTGTGTGTGTGTTTACTTGTCTCCTAGGAGTCATTCATTGACACCTGAATTAGTATTTTACATTTTTCTTTAAAATCATTTCTAACTAATGGACATTTGAATAGAGTCTTTTTTTCCCTCCTTTTATAGCTGCTATATCCACTCTGAGCTATCTCATGGTGGCTTTTGAATAGAAACAACTATGTCAAAGATGTAGCATCCTTACAAAGTATCTGAGATGTCTCAATTCTTGTAATTATGTAATAATATACAAGTTCTGAAGGGAATACTGTAATAGTTACACTTGCCATTTGTATAGTAGGAACCAAAATAGACTACTGCATAAATTATTCCTTTCTGCCCCCAAGATAAATTTTAAAATGACCTTTTAAAACACTCTTTAAATTATTTTACACTATCTACCAACTTCTGAAAACCAGATCAGTGGTTTACCTGTGTAGGCATTGTCTTTAGCATACAACATCATGCCTTGCTCAAACACTGTCTGTGGTTTTAGTGCGAATGAATAAATGAGTGAAGGGGCAGGTGAAGGAATCCATGCCTCCTGATCCAAAAAACCGAGAGCTGTAACGCCTGTGAACTAACGAGATGTAGTAGTTCTTCTGGGGTCAACTACTTCCATAGGCATGATATGAGCAGCTGGTCACTCATTTTTATCACTACGTGTCCTAGATTAATATTTCCTAATTACAGATCTTTGTTTTCCACTCAGTGAATTACTGTTTTAACTTTCCTTGCCCTCATTGTGTAGGAAAAGTCTCCAGTGACATCCCTTTGCTCTTTGCCTAGAATTTTAGTGTAGAAACAAATTGCGTGCTTAAAATGGATTAGAATGTTTCACCATACATTGGTCTGGGATGAATTTCCTGCTAGGAGCAGACGGCTCTAATTAGAACGTGCTCCTGTGGCAGGGGATCTGATTAGAGATGAGAAAGTTATAAATTCTTCATGGGAAGGAACTGTCTCACAAAATTAAAAATTACCTGTATTTCATGGATATTTTCTCTGCCTCTTCTCCCACAGTGCTGCTAATGCTAAACACTGTGATGCAAAGTTACAGGAGTCAGCAGGTAAAAATCAAGTTGGTTCACAGGAAATAAATTATAGCTGTTGTAAAATCGTAAATCCAAAAATTAAGACAATTGTTAAAGACAGTGCTGAGATGCAGCATTTATATTTTGTAATTGGTTTGCATATAATCCTTTTGTGGTACACACATATATAAAAGCACCTTCTTTTTGTATTTCCTTAAAAATATGTGGATGGAAATGCAAATCAAAACCATAAGACATCATCTTATACCTGAGAGAATGGCTATTCACAAAAATCCAAAAGCATCAAATGTTGGTGGGGGTGTGAAGAACACTGGTGGAACTCTTGAACACTGGTGGAAATGTACATTAATACATTAACTATGGAAAACAACATGGAGGTTCCTAAAAAATTAAATATAGAACTACCATGTGATCCAACAGTCCCACTTTTGAGTATAAACCTCCCCAAAGTAAAATCAGAATATTGACGATATGTCTGCACCCTCATGTTGACTGTAGCATTATTTACAGTAACAAAGACATGGAAACAACCTAAATGTCCATGAACAGATGAATAAAGAAAATGTAGTACATAAAAAAAAATCAATAGCATTCCTATACACCAATAACATTCAAGCTGACAGTCAAATCAAGAATGCAGTCCCATTTACAATACCCGCACAAAAATAAAATATTTGGGAATACATCGAACTAAGGATGTGAAAAGATTATTACAAGGAGAACTACAAAATACTACTAAAGAAATCATAGATGACACAAACAAATGGAAAAACATTCCATGCTCATGGATTGGCGGAATTAATACCATTAAAATGGCATACTGCCCAAAGCAGTCTACAGATTCAGTGCTATTCCTACCAATGTCATTCTTCACAGAATTAGAAAAAAAATTACTCATATGAAACCAAGCAATCCTAAGCAGAAAGATGGCACCCAGATGCATCCATGTTGCTACAAAGGATATGATTTTGTAGCATACAACATCATGTGATCCAACAAGCAAGCAATCCTAAGCAGAAAGAATAAAATTGGAGGCATCACATGATCTGATTTCAAACTATACTATAAGGCTACAGTTATCAAAACAGATAGGCACTGATACAAAAAACAGATACGTAGACTAACATAATGGAATAGAGAGTCCAGAAATAAAGCCGCACAACTGCAACCATCTGACCTTCGACAAAGGTGACAAAAATAAGCAATGAGGAGAGGACTCCCTATTCAGCAAATGGTGCTTGGATAACTGACTAACCAAATGCAGAAGATTCAAACTGGAGTCTTACCTTTCAGCATATACAAAAATTAACTCAAGACGGACCAAAGATTTAAATGTAAGACTATTAAAAATCTTGAAGAAAACCTAGGAAACACCATTTTGGATACCAGTTTTGGCAAGGAATTTATGGCTAAGATCCCAAAAACAAAAACTGATAAGTGGGACCTAATTAAAGAGCTTCTGCACAGCAAAAGAATTTATCAACGGAGCTAACAGACACCCTACATATTCACAAACTGTATCCAGTAATGATCTAATACCCAGAATCCATAAGGAACTTCGACAAGTCAACAAGCAAAAACCAAATAACCCTATTAAAAGGTGGGCAAAGAACACGAACAGACACTTCTCAAAAGAAGACATACAAGTGGCCAACAAACATGAAAAACTGCTCAACATTACTTTTCATCAGGCAAATACAAATCAAAACCACAATGAGACACCATCTCACACCAGTCAGAATGGCTGTTACTAAAAAGTAAAAAAATAACAGATGCTGGAGACGTTGTGGAGAAAATGAAACATTTATACACTCTTGGTGGGAATGTAAATCAGTTCAGCCACTGTGGAAAGCAGTTTGGATGTTTCTCAAAGAACATAAAACACAGCTACCATTCAACCTAGCAATCCTATTACTGAGTGTGTACTGAAAGGAAAATACATCATTCTACCATAAAGACACATGACACATATGTTCATTGTGGCACTATTCACAGTAGCAAAGACATGAAATCAACCTAGATGCCCATCCATGGTGGACTGGAAAAAGCAAATGTGGTGTATACACACCATAGAGTACTATGCAGCCATAAAAAAGAATGAAATCATGTCCTTTGTAGCAACATGGATGCATCTGGGTGCCATTATCTCCTAAGTGAACAAATGCAGGAACAGAATACCAAATACCACACATTCTCTCTTATAAGTAGGAGCTAAACATTGGGCACTTGTGAACACAAAGATGACAAGAATAGACACTAAGAACTCCAAAAAAAAAGGAGGGAGAAAGGGGAGCAAGGGCTGAAAAACTAGAGGGTTTACTATGCTCATGGATCATTAATGCCCTAAACCTCAGCATCAGAGGATATGCCAGTGGAATAAATCTGCACATTTACCCCCTGAATCTAAAGTAAAAGTTGAAATTATAAGGAAAACAAATGTCATATATACAAAACATGAAATATTTTTCAGCCTTAAAGAAAGATACTGCCTTTTGTTGTAACATAGATGAACTTGGAGGATATTATGTTTAATAAAATAAGCTAGGCACAAAATGACAAATAGTACATGATCCCATTTATGTTCGGAATCTAAAATAGTCAAATTCCTAGAAGCAGAGAGTCAAATGGTGGGTGCCAGGGCTGAAGGGAGCTGGCAGCAGATCGATGTTGTTCTTAGGGTCCCTAGGGTGACTCATGCAGAACGAATAAGCCTGGAGATCTGCACAGCATAGTGTGTATAGTTAACAAAACCGTATTATATATTTAAACACTTATAAGAGGGTAGACTTACTGTTAGCTGTTCTTATTATATACACGGAAAGAGAGAAAGCGAAAAACCTTGACAGGTGATGGGTGAAGTTACGGCCTTGTTTACGATCCTGATTTCAGGTATAGTCTTATCCCCAAACTCATCAAAATGTGTACATCAAATATATACTGCTTTTTCCAGATGTCAATCATACTTCCATTAAAAAACAGAAAAAAGGAAAAAAAATTATGTGGATGGAAATGATGTGTGACTATGGTAGTAGTGGTCATTGGAGCATTTAGTGATGGTATGCTGAATATGTTCCAACTTACAGATACTCTGTTTATGCTGGTTCACGTATACCCCGATACCTCTGCCTCAATTGTATACCTCCTTTCCCCCAACTACAGCCTTTCCTCTATAAATAGATGAATTCAAGAGTGAAGGAAATTCTCTAGAATCCCCTGCAGTTGAAGAGATTATATGTGAAGGAAGTGTCTCTCTTACTTAAATGCATACCCAGACATTTAAAGCAGATTAGGAAAACCTTTAAGAACACCAGCACTTGAATAATTTGAGGAGAAAAAGAAAACAACTAAAACCTACGCTTCTCTGTGGAACTGGAGAACTCTGCTTTTCATCAAAGACTGAAGAGAATTTGACACCTTTTAGAAGTCTGTAAATAGTGAATACTATGGGGGCATCGAGCAGGACTAAAGACTTCCCAGACATTACAGTGCACCCCCAACTGACCTCTAGTTCCAAATGATGGAATCTCAGCTCTTCACCACTGAACCAGTGGTGAGGTGGTGTGGGGTGCAGTCAGGGGCTGGGTGGGGGAGGAAGGTGCCCCTCACTGCCTGCGCTGGGTCTCCACTGTCTATGCCCAGTTACCTGGGTCCTGTCAACTGCTACCCCCAGCATCTGGGTGACATCAGCTTCTTTCATTGCTTGTTATTCTCCCATTGCCAGAATTAGCGCTAGGGCAGTCATTCTCAGTGGAGGATTCTGCCCCGCAGGGGACATTTGGCAACGTCTGGAGACATTTTTGTCACATGGGTTGTGTGCGTGTGTGTGCATGCACACATGTGTGCACACATATGCATGTGTGCTTCCAGCATCTACAGGTAGAGGCCAGGGAGGCTACTCAACATCCTACCATGCACGGGGTAGCCCTTGCCAGCAAGCAATCATCCAGCTCGTCACATCAATAGTACCAAAGGTTGGAGAAAACCTTCTCTAGGCAGAAACAGCAAAGGATAATAATTTTACCTCTTTTTGGAAATTCTCTCTCCTATCGAGAGCATCCTAGTGTTTGTTGCAAGTTAAGTTCTTTGGGAAGCAGACTCTGAGATGAAAAGTTTTAAGCAGGGTGTTTATTAGGAAATCATTTTAGAATTAACACCTGTGGGAGGGAGGAGATGAAAGCAAGACTGGCCCAAGGTTGAGCTGAAATGAAGATCCAGCGAAGGACTCAGCTGACCTACTGAGAGCTCTGGAGCCGGAATGAGCTTCCAGAGCTGCCCCGCGGGCTGAGCGTGTTGATTAGTCGGTAGCTGTGAGCTTAGGTGAAGAGTCTCTTTAGCTGGAGCAATCCTCAAAGAGGGCTGACCGCTGAGAGCTCTGTTCTGTCAGTTCTCCCAGCTACCAGAAAGACAGTGCCTCCCGGAAAGGAGGATCCAGCTGGGGCCCCCCACTGCCCTCCGCATTTCCTGCAGATGCCCAGGTTGAAGCTTGCAGCCGATGCTGCTGCCAAAGACAGCTCGTCTTTACGGAGTTCAGTTGCTGATTCCAAGGTTCAGCTTTGTGGCTCTTTAAGATGTTCCCGGTATTTCAGGTGCCACTATACCTTGACTTAATGTACCACGTACAAAAATGCAACATTTTTTATTTTCGGGATAGAGCTATGCAAAAATTAAACTGGTAGATTTCTAAGCAATAGGAAGATTCAAGGCAAAGAAAATTAAAATGTATTTACTATCTTATTATATGTTGAACTATGGTAAATATTTCAAAAAATGAGTTTTGCAGTTTATTTCTAGTATCAATTAGTAAATATTAACATCACATGGTATTAGTTAATTAGGTCTTTAATTAAATCACATATTAAAAATTTCAACTCTGCCTCCTAAAGCAGATATCATCTATTCACAATAAAACTTTGAGTATTAATATGTTACTCATATAAATGCACTAAAACTATGTTGACAATGAATCTATCTTAACGAGTAAAAAGGTAGGAAATATGTTGTTTTTGGTATAGAGACATTTACAACCCATCAGGATCATGAAAGGACAATATAAAAGGTAATACGTGGCCGGGCTTGGTGGCTCACGC
This sequence comes from Saimiri boliviensis, assembly GCF_048565385.1. Lineage (NCBI taxonomy): Eukaryota > Metazoa > Chordata > Mammalia > Primates > Cebidae > Saimiri > Saimiri boliviensis. Next base: position 119,063,677 of record NC_133451.1, on the reverse strand, counting down.
CTGTAATCCCTGCACTTTGGAAAGCTGAGGTGGGTGGATCACGAGGTCAGGAGACCGAGATCATTGTGGCCAACATGGTGAAAGCCTGTCTCTACTGAAATGCAAAAAATTAGCCAGGCGTGGTGGGGGGCGCCTGCAGTCCCAGCTACTCGGGAAGCTGAGACAGGGAAATCTGCCGAGGAAGGCAGAGGTTGCAGTGAGCTGAGATTACTCCTCTTCACTCCAGCCTGGTGATGGAGCAAGACTCCATATCAAAAGAAAAGAAAAAGTAATACGTATGATACACCCCACGACCAGTATGAGTGTTGTTTGGGGGTTTAGAGAGGGGACTCACTGTGTTGGGTTAGGGTGATCAGAGAAAGCTCCACAGAGGAGGTGGCCAGTGAAACAGCCCTCAAGTGTAGACAGGATTTTGACATGTCAAAATGGAGGATATGGAAGGTTATCTTAGGCACAGGACAGAGCAAAAACATGATTTAAACAGAGATGTACTTTTTGGAATAATGTTTTACAGAGAAATGCCTTTTCTTCTACTCAACCTAACTGTTAAAAAAAAGAAACCTTCAGAATAAGTAGTCCGACAGTTTTAAATATCTAGTATAAAAATATACTTTTTTGAAAGCCCATTTTTACCATTATTACAGATTTGTGCGCAGTCACTGTATTTTCTTAAATCCTTGTAAGTGCTGTGATTAGATATGGAGCTCCACCTGGAGAGGGATTTATAAGAGATACTGGGGTTTGCTGGCAAATAAACATGTATCAGAGCCCCGGCTGGGGCGTTGTTAGTGTGGGTCAGATAGAACAAGTTAAGGCCGGAAAACCAGGCCGATCTAAAAGCCGGGACAATGGCAAGTGTCACTGTGTGAATAGGACTTGGGTTGTTTATTTAGGGAATCTCTACGAAGACACAAGTATCATGCTTGCAAAGCAGACATTGGTCTACGGGGACCATAGCCATGCGGTACAAGCACTACTAGCCAAAGCTACTAAGCTGTTCTACATCTTAGAATAGGTTATTGAATACAACTAACCGGTTGTCGAAAAGCTTAGCAGGAGCTTGGCAGCGGGCAGTCAGCAGGCGTGCATGAGAGGCAATGTATTCATTCCGGAGTCCAAAACAGAACGTTTGGCTCGGAGAAATGAACGCGCGATACACGCAGGAAAGGGTTAGACACTTGCAGGGAAGTATTCAGTTATCAGTAACAAGGCTGGAATACAGTGCTCATGGAACTATCAAGCAAAAAAAAAAAAAAGAAAAAAAAAATCAACTGGTTTATCGCCAAAATGAAGTTCCAAGAACCTGTTGTAAGGCTTAAATAATGGATTTTAGGTCCAGGGCTAGTAGGCCTGGGGCCTGAGCGCAAGCCTCGTGGCAGAGAGGCTCGAAAATGTCCCTAGTGACTTCTCCCTCCTTGTACTCACGCCCTGGTGTGATCCTCTTCCCATAGTTGTGGCTGGCACCTGTGACTTGTTTCTAACCAACAGAGTGCAGCATGACATTTCCGTGATTGTGTTACGTAAGATTTTAACTCCTGCCTTACTGTCCCACTCTCCTTATCACTGCTCCCCCATGCTGGCTCCGATAGAGTAATGCTGCCATGTGAAGAAGCCCATATAGCAAGCAACCAAAGGCAGGTGCGGGGCGGCCAGCCAGGACCTGAGGTTCCCAGTCTGACAGCCTGCGAGGAACTGAAGCCCTCGAAACTCCTGTGAACTTGGAGGTGACCCTCAGATGAGACCCCAGCACTGTCGACACTGTGATGGCAGACTTGTAAGAGATGCTGCAGCAGAGGAAGCAGCTGAGAATGAACTTCCAGATTTCCAGATTTCCAACGGTAGAAGCCCGAGGTAATAAATGTATGCTATCTGAAGTCCAAGGTGTGGAGTTCATTGCACACAGTCGTTGAGTTGGTGGTGGTGAAGGGAAGTGAACAGAGGGAGTTTTATGGCCTTGAAGGTAAAGGCTAGCGAAAACAGACAAATGGACAGAGTTGAGTCCTCTCTGCGTGATGGTTATTGTCAGCAGCAAGGGGACAGACACACCAGCTCCCTAACCGTTCTCCTCTCTTGCTGTCTCTGTTCCTGCTGGGGTATCACCATTTCGTGGTGTACACTTTCTGACTGCAAGGCTGTGAATCAATAAAAGGGTAATTTAAGGAGGCCATGCTCTCCTTTTAAACACCAGGTCCAGTTTCAGTGCTTCACATGGAAATAGAATTTTGGCTTAAATACAATTGTGTAAAATCCAGTTGCAATTGCTGGAACAAAAAGAGAATTTAAAATTGATAATCAGAAACATGTTTAGTGTTCTTAGTGAACTTAAGAATAAACCTTTTGTATGTTTGTAAGTCCTTATATTTGCCTGATTCCAGTTTTGTTTTTCCTCTCTACTCGTTAGTGGAATCAGTATTTTTCTTGCAGACACCTAGAAGAGCAATGCGGAGTCTTGATCTCCACAGATATTACACTCTAATAGCTTACTGCAGATAAAATGTGAAATGCTTTTGCTTTCTGTATAGAACAATACTATATTTTAGGAAATGGATGGAAATGAGGAGTCTATTAGATACTACCACAAAATCTGAGATTTAAATTACATTCCTTTTTTTTCCAAGGATTCATTTTGTAACCTAGGTAAACTTAGCCTTTTTGGCATGTGTGTTCACTTTCAGAAAGAAAATGTTACATAAATAGAAAAGGTTTTAGAAAAATGTTCAGTGTATTGTACTGTTTGAATGCCTATTTGAAAAAGTTTTATGTTAAGATCTAACATAAGACCAATAACCACATGTATCATATTAGTTCCTAGTTATAGAACTTTGTATTTTCCTATATTAATAACTATTTCTAGGTATCTAAAATTAAAAGCTTATTTCTTTTGTTTAAAATTTGGTTACAGGAATGAAACATCTCCTGTGCAATGTAGAATTGTGAATACTTAGAAATGCTTGACAATTAGATTTTTTAAAATTGTCTATTTTTATAATTTTTTTCCAACTTTATGATAAGTATCTTAATTGACATTCAATGTTTCTGGAAGTTGGTTATAAACGACTTTAAATGAAATGCTCCAGTGACTTAGGCTCTGGCAGATTTTAAATAGTTTTGTTGCAAAGAGTTCCTGTAGACTGATGACTGAAGAATTCTGAAATCATGCCTTAAGAAGTCAAGATAATGTTTATGCCTACAAGTTTCTGGGAAAAGGAAAAGAGGAAGTAGAAATAAACTAGTAAAAATTATTATTGAAAATGAGGGACTCTTCCCTAACTCATTCTATGACACCAGCATCATCCTGACACCAAAACCTGGCAGAGATACAACAACAAAAAAGAAAACTTCAGACCAATATCTGATGAACATCAGTAAGAAAATCCTCAACAAAATATTGCCAAACTGAATCCAGCAGCAAAGCAAAAAGTTTATCTATCACAATCAAGTAGGCTTCAGCCCTGGGATGCAAGATTGGTTCAACATATGCAAATCAATAAATATCACTCATCACATGAACAGAACGAAAGACAAAAACCACATGATTATCTCAACAGGTGCAGAAAAGGCCTTTGATAAAATTCAACATCCCTTCATGTTAAAAACTCTGAAAAAACTAGGTACTGAAGGAACATACCTCAAAATAATAAGAGCCATGTATGACAAACCCACAGCCAATATCATACTGGATGGACACAAGCTGAAAGCATCCCCCTTGAAAACCAGCACAAGACAAGGATGCCTTTTCTCACCCCTCTATTTAACTTAGTATTGGAAGTTCTGGCCAGGGCAATAAGGCAAGAGAAAGAAATGAAGGGTATTTAAATAGGAAGAGAGGAAGTCAAATTATCTTTGTTTGCAGATGACATGATTCTGTATCTAGAAAACTCCATCTTCTCAGTCCTAAAGTTTCTTAAACTGATAAGCAACTTCAGCAAAGTCTCGGGATACAAAATCAATGTGAAAAAATCACTAGCATTCCTGTACACCAATAGCAGGCATGCAGAGAGCCAAATCAACAATGAACTCCCATTTATAATTGCTACAAAGAGAATAAAATATCTAGGAACTACAAACCCCTGTTAAAAGAAATAAGAGAGGACACAAACAAATGGAAAAACATTTCATGATTGAATAGGAAAAATCAATATTGTGAAAATGGCCAAACTGCCCAAAGCAATTTATAGATTTCTATTTCTAATTCTAATGCTATTTATTTTAAATTACCATTGTCATTCTTCACACAATTCGAAAAAAACTATTTTAAAATTCATATAGAACAAAAGAAGAGCCTGAGTAATCAAGGGAATCCTAAGCAAAAAGAATAAAGCTGGAGGCATCATGCTACCTGACTATACTACAATGCTGCAGTAATCCAAATGGCATGGCACTTGTGCAAAAACAGACACATAAACTAATGGAACAGCATAGGGAGCCCAGAAATAAGCACACCTACAACCATCTGGTCTTTGACAAACCTGACAAAAACAAGCAATGGGGAAAGGATTCCATATTTAATACATGGTGCTGGGAGAACTGGCTAGCCATATGCAGAAAACTGAAACTGGGCACCACATATAAAAGTCAACTCAAGATGGATTAAAGACTTAAATGTAAAACCCCAAACAAGAAAAACCCTAGAAGAAAACCTAGGCAATACCACGTAGGACATAGGCACAGGAAAAGATTTATGATGAAGACACCAGAAGCAATGACAGCAAAAGCAAAAATAGACAAGTGGAATCTAATTAAACTAAAGAGCTTCTGCACACCAAAAGAAACTATCAACAGAGTAAACAGACAACCTACAAAATGGGAGAGTTTTTTCACAATTAGGCAGCTGACAAAGGTCTAATATCCAGCATCTATAAGGAACTTAAACACATTTATAAGGCAAAAAACAAAACAAAACAAAACAAAACAAAAACCCAACTCCATTAAAAAGTGGGCAAAGGACATAAACAGAAAATTCTCAAAAGGAGATATACATGTGGCCAATAAACATATGAAAAAAAGGTCAACATCACTGATCATTAGAGAAATGTAAATAAAAACCAGGTTGACATACCATCTCACACCAGTTAGAATGGCGATCATTAAAAAATCTGGAGACAACAGATGCTGGAGAGGATGTGGAGAAATAGGAACACTTTTACACTGTTGGTGGGAGTGTAAATTAGTTCAGCCATTGTGGAAGACGGTGTGGGAATTCCTCAAAGACCTAGAGCAGGTGTCCCCAAACTTTTTACACAGGGGTCCAGTTCACTGTCCCTCAGACCGTTGGAGGGCCGCCACATACTGTGCTCCTCTCACTGACCACCAATGAAAGAGGTGCCCCTTCCTGAAGTGCGGCAGGGGGCTGGATAAATGGCCTCAGTGGGCCGCATGCGCCCCGCGGGCCGTAGTTTGGGGATGCCTGACCTAGAGAGAGAAATACTATTTGACCCAGCAATCCCATTACTGGGTATATACACAAAGGAACATAAACCATTCTATTGTAAAGACACATGTATGGTTATGCTCAATGATGCACAATTCACAATAGCAAAGATGTGGAATTGACTTAAATGCCCACCAATGATATATTGGATGAAGAAAATGTACATATACACCATGGAATATTATGCAGCCATGAAAAGGAAGATCATGTCTTTTGCAGGGACATGGATGGAGCTAGAGGCCATTATCCTTAGCAAATTAATGCAGGAACAGAAAACCAAACACTATGTGTTCTCACCTGTAAGTGGGAGCTGAATGATGAGAACACATGGACATATAGGAGGGACCAGCACACACTGGGGCCTATTGGAGGGTGGACAGTGGGAGGAGGGAGAGGATTAGGGAAAACAACTAATGTGTACTGGGCTTAATACCTGGGTAAGGAAATAATGTCTACAACAAACCACCATGACACGTTTACCTATGTAACAAAGCTGCCCATTATGCACATGTACCCCTGAACGTAAAAGTTAGAAATGAAAAAAAGTTATTAGCAAAACCCAAAACCCAAAAACATTAATTGACTTTTAATGTGAAAGAACATGATTTTCGACTTCACATTATTTTGGAAATGAATTTTTGATAGAATAAAGTAACATATTTTATCCAATTTTTACTAATACATACAGTCATGTGCTGGGTAATGTGTTTCATGAGATTATAATGGCACTGAAAAATTTCTGTTGCCTAGTGACGTCAGCGCCATCATAATGTCTCAGTACAATGCATCAATCCTGTGTTTGTGGTGATGTGGTGTAAACAAATTGACTGTGTTCCCAGTCATATAAAAATCTAGCACATACAAACATGCACAAATGACTAAGTTCTGTTTTATGTATCTTACTATGCTAATCTTTTTATTGTCATTTCAGAATGTACTCTTTCTACTTATATAAAATAATGTGAACTGTAAAACAGCCTTAGGCTGGTCCTTTAGGAGGTGTCCAGAATAACGCATTGTTAGCACAGGAGGTGACCGCTCCATGCATGTTACTTCCCCTGAAGACTGTCCAGTGAGACAGCATGTGAGGTGCGAGACAGTGCTATTGATGGTCCTGACCTCCTGTAGGCCTAGGCTAATGTGTGTGCTTGTGTCAGTTTTTAAAAAACAATTTTTTTAAAGTAAAAAAAAAATGAACATAAACAAAAGCTTATAGAATAAAGATATAAAGGTAGAAAATACTTTTGGACAGCTGAATAATGTTTGTGTTTTAAGCTAAGTGTTATTACAGAAGAGCTAAAAACTTAAAACAATTAAAAATTTATAACTAAAAAAGATACAGTAAGCTAAAGTTAATCTACTTTTGAAGAAAGAGATTTTAAACATAACTTTAGTGTAGCCTGTGTGCAGTGCTTTTAAAGTCTATAGTAGTGCACAGTAATATCCTAGGCCTTCACAGTCACTCCTTGGTCACCAGCTCACCCAGAGCAACTTCCAGTCTTACAAGCTTCATTCATGGTAAGTGCCCTTTGCAAGTGTACTTTTTTGAAATCTTTTATACCATATTTTTCCCTTCACCTTTTCTATGTTTCCATATGTTTAGATACACAGATGCTTAACACTGTGTTACAACTGCCTGTAGTAGTCAGTACAGTCACTGCTGTACAGGTTTGTAGCCTAGAACCAATGGTTATACCAGATAGCCGAGCTGTGTAGTATGCTATACCATCTAGGTTTGCACAGTGATGAAACTGCCTAACAATGCATTTCTTAGAGTGTATCCACATCTTTGGCCTGGCTCAGTGGTTCTCACGCCTGTAATCCCAGCTCTCTGGGAGGCCGAGTGAATCATAAGATCAGGAGTTTGAGATCAGCCTGGTCAACATGGTGAAACCCCGTCTCTACTAAAAAGTACAAAATAATTAGCTGGGTATGGTGGCGGGTGCCTGTAATTCCAGCTACTCAGGAGGCTAAGGCAGGAGAATCATTTGAACCCAGGAGGCGGACATTGCAGTGAGCCGAGATCATGCCATTGCACTCCAGCCTGGGCCACAGGGCAAGACTTTGTCTTGAAAAAAAAAAAAAAAGTATCCCCATCCTTAAGCAAAATGTGACTAGCTTATATGAAAAATGTTAAAATTAAATAAGATAAATCTATGTAATACATAATTATTATACTATAAAATCAAATATAAAAGATGACATATAATAAATATATTTATATACAGTTGATTCTTGTAATTTACCATGGTTATGTTCCATAAAGTTGCTGCCAATACTGAATTAGCAAGTGTGGGGCCATTGCTCCTAGGAGAAGTACTGATAGATACAGATGCAGATAGAGATATAACCACATATACACATATCTTGACATAGATTACATGATCATAAATCCTACAGATGACCAGATTCTATTTTCTTTTTTTAGAATTTTCTAGAATGTCTAAAATTCTATTTTTACAAAAGACAAAACAAGGTTCAGAAGTGTGATTTGCCTGTGGTCACTCCACTGACCAGTGTTAAGACAGGCACAGGGCTGGAGCTTCTGGCACTATGCTGCACTGCCTCACCCAGCTTCATCCTCTGGTCAGCTCTGAATGAAACTAAAACAAGAAGCAGAGGGAGACTGTTGACCTTAGCTGGGGACCTGTGCATAAGGGGACTCTAAATTTTCCTCTCTCAATTAATGTACACAAATCAGTAGCTCTACTACACACCGACAGTGAGCAAGGTGAGAATCAAGTCAAGAATGAACCCCTTTTACAACAGCAGCAAATAAAATAAAATAAAATACTTAGGGACACACTTAACCAAGGAGGTCAAAGACTTCCACAAGGAAAACTATAAAATACTGCTGTAAGAAATCACAGACAACACAAACGAATGGAAACACATTCCATGCTCGTGGATGGATAGAATCAGTATCGTGAAAATGAACATATTTTTGAAAGCAATCTACAAATTCAATGCAATTCCCATCAAAATACCACCATCATTCTCCACAGAAGTAGAAAAACAATCCTAAAATTCATACAGAACCAAAAAACAGCCCATAGAGCCACAGCAAGACTAAGCAAAAACAAAAATCTGGAGGTGTCCAATCTGGAGGTGTCCAATCTGGAGGCGTCACATTACCCAACTTCAAACCATGGTATACGGCCATAGTCACCAAAACCGCATGGTACTGGCATAAAAATAGGCACACAGACCAGTGGAACAGAACAGAGAATCCAGAAATAAACCCAAATACAGCCAGCTGATTTTTGACAAAGCAAACAAAAACATAAAGCGGGGAAAGGACATGCTATTTAACAAATGGTGCTGGGATAATTGGAAAACCACAGGCAGAAGAACAAAATTGGATCCTCATCTCTTACTTTATACAAAAATCATCTCAAGATGGATCAAAGACTTAAATCTAAGACCTGAAACCGTAAAAATTCTAGGAGATAACATCAGAAAATCCCTTCAAGATGTTGACTTAGGCAAAGAGTTCATGACCAAAAACCCAAAAGCAAACGCAACAAAAAGAAAGGTAAATAGATGGGACTTAACTAAACTAGAAAGCTTCTACAAAGCAAAAGAAATAGTCAACAGAGTAAACAGACAACCCACAGAGTGGCAGAAAATATTTGCAATTTATACATCCAACAAATCACTAATAGCCAGAATCCAAAAGGAACTTAAACAAATGAGCAAGAAAAAAACAAACAATCCCATCAAAAAGTGGGCTAAGGACATGAACAGACAATTCTCAAAGGAAGATATACGAACGGCCACCAAACACATGAAAAATGCTCAACATCACTAATTATCAGGGAAAAACAAATCAAAACCATAGATCACTCCTGCAAGAATGACCATAATCAAAAAAATAAAAAAATCATACCTGTTGGTGTGGGTGTGGTGAAAATGGAACACTTTTACACTGCTGGTAGGAACGTAAACTAGCACAACTACTGTGGAAAACAGTGTGGAGATTCCTTAAAGAACTAAGTTCTAAAAATAGAACTATCATTTGATCCAGCAACCCCACTACTGGGTATCTACCCAGAGGAAAAGAGTTATTATAAGAAAAAGGAGACTTGCACACGCATGTTTATGGCAGCACAACTCACAACTGTAAAACATGGAAAGAGCCCAAATGCCCATCAGTCAGCGAGTGGATAAAGAAATTATATCCATTTGTCGTTGGTTCCTTTTTTGTGCCATAAAAAGGAACAAAATGACGGCACATTTGTAGCAAGCTGGATGGAATTAGAGACCATTTTTCTAAGTGAATAACTCAGGAATGGAAAACCAAACATCCTGTTCTCATTCATAAATGGCAATAGGGATCCAGGCTGGGCACAGTGGCTCATGCATGCAGTCTCAGCCCTTTGGAAGGCCAAGGCAGGTGGATCACCTGAGGTCAGGAGTTGGAGATCAGCCTGGCCAACATGGCAAAACCCTGTCTTTAATAAAAATACAAAAATTAGCCAGGCATGGAGGCACACCAGTAATCCCACCTACTTGGGACACTGAGGCACAAGAATCACTTGAACCCAGGAGGCAGAGCTTGCAGTGAGCCAAGATTGTGTCATTGCACTCCAGCCTGGGAAGCAGCACGAGACTCTGTCTCAAAAATTAAAATAAAAATAATGAATAAATAGGAACATAAATATTTCAATATGGTTTATGATTCCACAATAAAATACGGTCCTGAGTGGCTTATACCATGCAGGTTTAAAAAGACATCTGATGTTATTATTATTTTTTTAATATAGGAGAGCAAACATGCAAGAATGTAATTCAATGATTTGTGTGTGCGTGTGTGTGTGTGTGTGTGTGTATACTCTATATATCCATGTAGCCTCAACACATAGTAAAATAATGTTTCCAAGACTACAGAAGTTTGTTTCCCCCTTCAAGTTAATACCAATTGCTTCCTAAAGAGAAAACTCACTATTCTGGATTTCCTTTCCAACTATTTTCTTGTTTCATTGCTTTGGATAGAGACTCAAGTCAATGTTGAATAATAACATACAATAGCACCTTTCACAAGAGAGAAAATATTACCCAAAGAATGATATCAAGCTGGGACAACTTAAAAAATAATCTGGGCCGGGCGTATTGGCTCACACCCGTAATTTCAGTACTTAGGGAGGCTGAGGTGGGTGGATCACCTGAGGTCAGGAGTTTGAGACCAGCCTGACCAACATGGCGAAACTTTGTCTCTACTAAAAATACAAAATTAGCTGGGCATGGTGCTAGGTGCCTGTAATCCCAGCTACTAGGGAAGCTGAGGCAGGAGAATCACTTGAACCCAGGAGACAGAGGTTGCAGTGAGCCAAGATTGTACCACTGCACTCCAGCCTGGGCGACAAGAATGAAACTCCAAACTTTGTCTCAAAATAATAATAGTAATAATAACAATGTGAACTCCCTAGAATAAAGCCTAATGAACTGTCATTTGGAAATACCTGAGTTGTCCCTATAAATAAATCAAGTTCAAAATTTCCTTATAATACCATAAGCTATCTCTAGGGAAGTGGTCCAAGAGAAAAAAGTACCATCCCCATCCTCTTTAAGTTGTCTTTAGATAACTTTGCCAGCAAACCTACCAACTGCCTCAAGGAGAGTAGCTAAGAGTAGGAAGGTTCAAATTTTACTCCCTCTATTAACCAGCTATATGATCTCGAATAAATTATTTAACTAAGTCTCAGTTTCCTTATATGTAAATGGGATAATGATAAGTTAATGTTATTCTGAGGACTAGGTGAGGTAATCTAAGCAAAATTCTTAGGAGAATGTCTGCTGAATGTTCAAAAATAATTTTGATATAATATTTTCAAATAACAACATCACAATTAGAGTTAATGATATTAAAGTTGGCTTTCATTTGGAAGTTTGCTCCTGGACGTAAAGAATATAAAAATAAGGTTAGGTGCGGTGGCTCACTCCTGTAAACCGCACTTTGGGAGGCTGAGGTGGGAAGATCACCTGAGGTTAGGAGTTAGCCTGGGCAACATGGTGAAACTCCGTCTCCACTAAAAATACAAAAATTAGCCGGACATGGTGGTGCAAATCTGTAAGCCCAGCTACTCGGGAGGCTGAGGCGCAAGAATCACTTGAACCTGCTTGAATCTGGGAGATGGAGGCTGCAGTGAGTTGAAATGGTGTCACTGCACTCCAACCTGGGCAACAAGAGCAAACTCCATCTCAAAAAAAAAATCACAACTATTTATATATGTTCAAGTAATTCTGCTGCCTCAGCCTCCCAAGAAAGCTTTAATTATATATAAAAATAAATATAATCAATAATTAATAATATATAATTATAATAGTATTTATTTATATAATCAATAATCAATTATATATAATTATATTTATTTATATATAACATATATAAATATAATAATAATAATTATATTGTTATATATAATAATATAATTAAAGCTTTCTTGGAAGGCTGAGGCAGCAGAACTCCTTGAACCCACGAGGTGGAGGTTGCAGTGGGCAGAGATTGCTCCACTGCACTGCAGCCTGGACATAAAAGAGTGAGACCTCATCTCAAAATAAATAAATAAATAAATAAATAAATAAATAAAGGCTTCTTAGACTTTATTTGTTTATTTATTTGAGACAAGAGTCTCACTCTGTCTCCTAGGCTGGAGTGCAGTGGCATGATCTCAGCTCACTGCAACCTCTGCCTCCTGGGTTCAAGCGATTCTCTTGGCTCACCCTCCTGAGTAGCTGGGATTACAGGTGCATGCCACCATGCCCAGCTTATTTTTGTATTTATGGTAGAGATGGGGTTTCACCATGTTGTCCAGGATGATCTCCATCTCTTGATCTTGTGATCCTCCTGTCTTGGCCTCCCAAAGTGCTGGGATTACAGGCGTGAGCCACTGCGCCTGGCCTACAAATTTGCTAGAATTTTGAACTAAAAGAAAAAAAAATTCCTTTGTTTTTTGACTCTGACAATGACTAACATTAAAGAAGCAATTTAACCTTAAATCTACTCGGAATATTTTCTTCCTCTTCTCTATTTAACCTATAGGAAGATATGAATATACTATTTAGAGTCTTTTAGAATATATTATTACAAAATAAAACATCATATTTCCATCTAGGAAGCAATTTTTAGGAAATGAATGGAAATTATTTTGAGGTATTTTACAAGGAAATATTTGAGGTATGGAAGTAACTTCATGCATTTTAGAGTTATATAGATTTATAGAGCTCACTGAGAGTTTTGACCTAAGCTGAATGGTCTTAGTTCACCCGACCTGACAAACAGCTTACGGTGTTGTGGGTGTTTGCTTATAGAGAAGCAAGATTGACTGATGAGTCAATAAGCTGGAAGAGTTATATTAAACCGTGATCAGAAACTCTGAATTGCACTCTGACACCAGAGAGTCTACGGAACTGTGCCTTTGGCAAGAATAAAGTCTGACAAAGTATATTAACTAGAAAATATATGCTTGGATATGAAATATAATAGATTGATGAGAAAGGGTGTTCTCTTGAATGGGCCTTTCAAATGACACACATTGAAGGGTTCGTTTGGAGACATGTTGAGTAAATCAAGATACAGTTCTTTCAGCATTCCTTTATTATTATTTACATTGACATTTACATGTCTCTACTTCTAGGACTGAGTTTTAAAGAACTGGATCTTAATTAGCCCTGTATCCTTAGCACCCAGCACAGTCAGACACTCGAGACTCTCAAGTATGTTGTATATCAGTGATTTTCTTTTTCTTTCTTTCTTTTTTTTTTGGAGACGGAGTCTCACTCTATCTCCAGGCTGGAGTGCAGTGGCATGATCTCGGCTCACTGCCACCACCTTCCTCCTGGGTTCAAGGAATTCTCCTGCCTCAGCCTCCTGAGTAGCTGGGACTACAGGCACACACCACCACGCCCAGCTAACTTTTGTATTTTTAGTAGAGACAGGGTTCATCATGTTGGCCAGGATGGTCTCGATCTCTTGACCTCATGAGCCGCACTCCTCTACCTCCCAAAGTGCTGGGATTACAAGCATGAGACACCAGGCCCAGCCCCCTTTTTTTAAAAAAAATATTTATTTATATATTTATTTTGATTAGTATACTTTAAGTTCTGAGAAACGTGCAGAATGTTCAGGCTTGTTACATAGGTATACACATGCCACGGTGGTTTGCGGCACCCATCAACCCATCATCTACATTAGGTATTTCTCCTAATGCTGTCCCTCCCCGTGCTCCCCACCCACCCAACAGGCCCCGGTGTGTGATGTTCCCCTCCCAGTGTCCATGCGTTCTCATTGTTCAGCTCCCACTTAGGAGTGAGAACATGCAATGTTTGGTTTTCTGTTCCTCTATCAGTGATTTTCAACTGGAGGCAACTTTGCGCCAAGAGGGTATTTGACAGTGCCTGGAGACACTCTTTGCTTGTCACAGCCGGTGAGTGGAGAGTCCAGGTGCCTGGTGGGTACACGCCAGGGATGCCACTAAACATCCCACAGTGCATAGGACAGCCTCCATAACAAAGGATTACCTGGGCCCAAACGTGCACAGCGCTACGGCCGAGAAACCGTTTTACATAAATAAATAAATTCAGTGTTGGTAAATGAGCACTGTAATCTGGTATTACCTACATCACACATTTTGGCTGTTAAAATTTAATCTGATAATTAACTAGACAATATTTGACTTTTGTACCTATATGTTTTTGAAAAGGAGTTTATACTTTGGGTGTATTTACATAATTTTGTATAGGATTTAAAGTACAAGTAAACTTATATTTGCATGTAAATAGCACAGTGAAGGTATTTCGTGTCATCTCATTTACATCTAATCATGGGTCCTTGTGCTGAATTAAGTATATATTACTTATTTTGAAACAAAAATTTCACAAAGCATCAGTGGGATCTCTAATATGGTGATTTCCCACTGATTGAAATAAAATAGGTAAAAATAAAAAGAAGCTCATGGAAACTCATGGTGGAACCACATAGGCCCAGACCTCATTCACACATAATGGGCTACGTGAAATGATAATAGTTGCTGTTTAAACTTCAGAATAAAAGCAGCCTCGGACCTGATTTTCACCTTTTCCATTTTCATCTACTATATACATCTGACAAGCTGATCGTTGCCAGTTATATCTGCATTAGAAGAAGATACTAGAGCACATGACTGTGAAACTGAGCAGTAACACCCTCCCCACCTGGAAAACGTGCCCAGCAAGTTTTTGGTTAATTATCTCTTCTGCTACCACCCAAAGGCATTGAAAACAATGAAGAAGTGCTCAAGATACAAATGGGGTGTTTCATGTTTTTCATTATTTTGGGGGGATGTAAACAAGAGAATGTACTGAGTTCTGCCATGGGGCTCACAGCTGAGTATGAGGCCATCCAGAACATATATTTTGGCCTTTCAGAATACAAAAACCAGCTGGGCACGGTGGCTCACGCCTGTAATCCCAGCACTCTGGGAGGTCAGGAGATTGAGACCATCCTGGCCAATATGGTAAAATCCCATCTCTACTAAAAATACAAAAAAATTATCTGGGCGTGGTAGCACACGCCTATAGTCTCAGCTTCTCAGGAGGCTGAGACAGGACAACTGCTTGACCCCATGAGGCAGCGATTGCAGTGGGCCAGAGTTTGCGCCACTGTTCCCACCACTGCGCTACAGCCTGGGCGACTGTGAGACTCCATCTCAAGCAAAACAAAACAAAACAAAACAAAAACTAAGAAGGACGAGCTTCTCCACATAAATGCACTAAGCTCCCACAGAAAATAAAAAACTTCCCTCAAATCAAATAAAGGAGGTAGGCCTTAGGGAAAGTGATATGTTACTTTAGCGTTTTATAATGTATTGTGTTGAGTACTTTGTTCACAAAACTGACGCTATAACTAAAGCTACAAATAGAGGAAAATCTGATGGTAAACTTGAATTAATTTTTAAGGATGCAGGAAATTAAATTATATGCATAATCTCACAGTCTGTAGGGCAAAAAAAAAAAAAAAAGGCATTTCCTATGACTCCTGTGATAATTATCATCACATCTTCAAAGTGCAAGATGACAATTAGTATATTTCCCGATGGCCACTGCAGGCTGGAGTCCTTGAGTCCAGCCTGCATGAGAATGAGCTGCAGGGCTGGAGGCCATGCTCAATTACTCTTTGAATATCACAGGATCTAGGAAAGAAGCTCAGAAAACAATATCATATTATGTTTTATACACTGCATTTCAGAAAAAGCATTTGATATCATAAGTCTTTCTAGATTCTGACATGTAATAAATAAATCTGTATGTTTCAAGAGGCTTGTTAAAGATACTAAACCTCTCTCAATCCCCAAAGGGAAGAAGCAGATCTATGCATGCTTTCTCTTTCATAATCTAATTTGAAGATTTAGGAAAAATCTTGAAAATACATTTTAGAAGGTACTTCAGTTTCTCTGAGTAGCTCTTCCAGCTCTGTAATCTTCAGAAACAATCTAAGTCCTTGAGATGTTTATTTATAAACTACCGTATGTTCACAATTTAATATGAGAGCAACATAAGATAACATGACACATGAAAGCCTGATTAGCAGAGTGAAGTGACACCTGTGCACCTTATGTAACCAAAATCAGACAGAAATGATGTCCTAGCTTATGTCAACAACATGTATGCAACAACAGATTTTTTTTTTTTTTTAGATGAAGTCTCACTCTGTCCCCCAGGCTGGAGTGCAATGGCTCGATCTAGGCTCACTGCAACCTCCGCCTCCTGGGTTCAAGCGATTCTCCTGCCTTAGCCTCCTAAGTAGCTAGGACTACAATTAGCCGGGCATGCCACCATGCCAGGCTAATTTTTGTATTTTTAGTAGAGACGGGGTTTCACCACGTTGGTCAGGCTGGTCTCAAACTCCTGACCTTGTGATCTGCCCGCCTCAGCCTCCCAAAGTGATGAGATGACAGACGTGAGCCAGGAAGACTGGCCGCAAGGAGAGAATTTTTAAATAAAAGTCCTGTTTGAAGATAATTAGCTAAAATTAATTATTTTATCTTCAATAAAGCATTATATGACATTCATTAGATTTTGGATAAAGGTTAAGACTTGTAATTCTTTGGGCCAGCCACAGTGGCTCACAGCTGTAATCCCAGCACTTTGAGAGGCCAAGGAGGGAAGACTGCTTGAACCTAGGGCTGTGAGACCAGCTTGAGCAACATTGTGGGACTCTATATCTACAAAAATTTTAAAAATTACCTGGGCCTGGTGGTGTACGTCTGTAGTCCCAGCTACTCAGGAGGATGAGGTGGGAGGATCACTTGAGTCCTGGAGGTTGAGCCTGCCGTAAGCTGAAATTGTGCCACTGCACTCTGGCTGGTGACAAAGTGAGACCCTGTGTCAAGAAAACCCAGAGCAAAGATTTGTAGCTTTGGTAATCAAAAATAGGTGTCATACCCAGCCATTCATGTTTCTCCATCAAACAGTAGAAAACCTATTCAAATATCTGAGTAGGTTTAGTAGGGTCAGCAACAGTGCGATCCTGGAGAGCAATGTACTTGCCATAAGCTGCATGATCTCCAGATGGTTTAGTTCCTGAATCTACACTCTGCCACATAGTTCATTGCCTGGCCAGGATGTGTCACTCAAATTACAAAGTACTGGAAAAAAGTGAATAGAAGATGCCTGTGTGATATTTTATTGAACCTCTATTTGAATGAGAAATTTTCCCATGCTTACTTTGTATACTAAACCAAAACAATGCATTGGATCTGCAACTCTGTAAGATAGTTCTTTCCCTGTAAAGCTTACAGTATTTTTGAAGTACCATAATAAAATCTAAAGAAAATATTAGACAAAAGGAAGAGCTTTTCCAAAGTCAGTTCTGCAAAATGTGAGATTTGAGTTTGGAACTGTACTATGAAGTATGTGATTGTTTACATATGATACATTCGTTGATGACACCCGGGCACAGACAAGATTGAAATGGCAGTTATACATTGCATTATTTTCTTATAGTTTCTTTAGTGATCTGTGCCCCCAGATAAAAAGCAGTTGCTAAACAAAGGAACAATATTTCATTATGCTCTATTGGGGAGTTAGCTTTATAAGCTGGATATGTGATAATATGTCAAGCTTTCATCATAAGTATTTTTAAGAAACCATGGACCTTTTTTGCTATTCTATTTTCATCCAAATAAAATATGAAAGCTAGATCAATGTATATAGATTATTAAAATGATTACAGGCATTGATTGACTTACGACCTATGCAACTTACGACCATTCGACTTTACAACCACAATCTCTAGCCACAACTGCTCCGCGTCTGGCAGCGCAAACGTTGCCCAGCTGGGCGTAGGACACTGCAGACCAGCTCCTGGCAGCACTACCATCTCCGCGTGCACCATTTCAACTGTTATCCCAGACTCGGTACAGCAATTAGTGTTTTGTGTCTTGGATATTTTTCATCAAACCCCTCCCAATATGTCTACCAAGAGGAATTGCCAATAAAATGTTTCATATATGTTTATATATTTTGATATGTTTTGCAGTTGGGAAAATGTTTCCTGTGGTATTTTGTACACCTGTATTTTGTATTTTTGTATGCACTTGTATTTTGTAATTTTGTATGTTTTGCAAGTATTAAACCAGTTGTACTTGTAATGCAGTGTTTTACTTAAACCTGACAAATGTAGAAATAAGAAACAAAATGGTGTAGAGATGATACAAATGGCATAAAATGAACACAGAAAATTAATGATATATAACAATAATGAAACAAAATTATGGTAAAATATGACTTAAAGATTTTTATAACATCATTTCACAGTACTGTACATATAGCCTACTCAACTTACGACCAAATTGTGTTACGACTGGTCTGTCGGAACCAGTCGTGGTCGTAAGTCGAGCACCAACTGTATTGTAATTCTATTTTTAGGCATAAAAAGAAATGCCAGGCTAGTTACAAACAACACTTTAGCTAAATGAGATTTTCCCCCCAGATATCACTCTAAAGATATTTCAAGAGAATAATTTTAAAATAAAAGTAAAATGATACATAAAAAGTCCTCTTTTTATGTATCATTTTACTTTTAGTAAATGCAGTGGATATAATAATTTGATCACAATTGTACTGCAGATGTGTTATGATCCATGAAAATTTCAAGACATATCACCAGAAACTTTTGACTGCATTGCTGAAATCGGTACAAAACTGCTTTAATAATCTGTAAAAAAGTGAATCTATTGGTTGAGAGTTTTGATTTTGCAGTTAAATAGAGCTTAGTTAGAATATCTGCTCCTTCCCTCACTAAACAACAAGGGATTTTAATGGGGTTGGAGAGAATGAACATAAGACACTCAGCATGGCAGGTTTTTAGTAAATGGTAGCTATTATTATCAACTTAGTTTACGCATCAATCTCTTTTTATCCAGCAAATAAAATACTTCATGATAACTAAGAAATTGATGTAGCGGAGTAGACCCTGTTTCATCCATTCTTATTGCCTGTCTCTAACAGAGGCCTCAGAGTAGGTTTTATAAAAGAACACTTTTGGCTTCAATGGCACAGATAAAAATATGAAAAAAGGTGTCCTTGTATTTTCTATTTCTGATCATAAATTACTATAGATCACTTATACATCAGTTGAATGTAATCTTCTCAAATATAATTGTAGTTGAACCCAATGTCATTATTTGTGTAATTATTTTTTAAATAAAAAGACTTTTATTTCTTCAAGAATTACTTATTTTTAAGTTATAAAAAGTAACCACCAATTAGTTCAAGTTAAACCTATGAAGCCCTCACAATATTTAGTCAACAAAGAAGTTATTTACATCAACACGTGCAGGGTATTTTGCTAATTGTTTCTGAAAGATACAAAAAGGATGGTGCATTTGTCTTATTCTCTGGGGGTTTACCATCTCCCAGAAAGATGATGTGTAAATAAGCAACTTTAATGCACAGCATGGTTCAGGAGTCATGGGGGTGTGAGTGCGTGCTGTAGGTTTATTGACTCACAAATACTCATCACAGTCATATGAGAGTGTCTGTGTGTGTGTGTGGTGTAGATATATTGACTCACGGAGACTCATTGGATTAGAGACCCAGAAACTTCAAGTGGGAGGTTCGTCCAGCAGGAGCATATGCACGAAGGACTCCAGGGAGAGCTGAGCTAGTTGGGAAGATAGAGAGAGAATATAGCACTCACCTTTCCCTCATTTTTAACATTCTGATATTTAAGCCCATGCTAGGAGAGGGACAAAATTCTCCCCTAGGATGGGAGATAATAAATTAAAAATAATACATGTCAATAAAATATTTTGTAAAAACCCCAAGTGCATGTCTGCTTTCCTTATTATTTTGAAAATGATTTATCTTAATATATGAGTAATACAGCAAAATTAAGAAAGAATGGCAAAATATAAACAAAAAAACCAAACTCCGTAACTTCAGCATGGAGGAATAATCACTTCTGCATGTTACTGCCAGGAAATTTTTAGGTCATTCAAACACATACAAGTTTTCTGTCATATTTCTGAAAAACAGATCATACTATATGGAACTTCTATCAACTAGTTTTTTTGGTTATCAAAGAATTTTTCATTTCTTCACTTAAATGGGCTACATATGGCTTTCTGCACTTTTTTTCTTTTCTTTAGGATAACTTTTTGAACTTTTTGGTCAAAGAAGGCATACTTAAATTTCTGTATCTCAATCCAAAAAGGCTGTGCCAATTTATACTTCTGACAAGTTTGGAAAATATGTTTGGCAGTAAAAGTTGCCCTTACTGTATGGAGAAATAAGCTCTTAAACACATATGGATTTTTAAAAAATCAGTCTTTCAATTTTTTTCATTTTGATAGGGAAATAAAGTATTTTATTAATTTAAAATTAGTTTTAAAAATTCTTAATGGATTTGAGTATTTTTAAATATGCTTGGATTTTCTAAATGAAAATAGGCTCTTCATCCTCCTCAGCAAACTGACACAGGAACAGAAAACCAGACACCACATATTCTCACCCATAAGTGGGAGCTGAACGATGGACACGTGGACACAGAGGGAGAACCTCACACACCAGGGCCTGTTGAGGAAGTTGTGAGCGAGGGGAGGGAACTTACAGGGTGGGCCAGTAGGTCCAGCAAACCACCATGGCATACGTACACCTGTGTAACAAACCTGCTCCTTCTGCACATGTATCTCATTATTTTTAGAAGCAATAATTTAAAAAAGAAAATAGCCTCTTTATTTTTCTAACTTTAACAATTGTTTTTCATGGACTTAGCCTCTATTTGGCTTAATATATTTATTAGTTTTAAGAGCTTATAAATTTGAGCTAATTACCCTTTGCTATATTTTGTAGTTTGTTCAGTTTGTCCTTTGTGGATTTTTTCTTCTTGTCTTACAGAAATTTTAGTTTTGTTTATTTTCCCATATGGAAATTCAATAGTCTCAGAACCATTTATTGAGAGGTCATTCTTTCCACACTAATTTGTAATACCATATCTGGTGTGTCAGGTTTCTAAAAATACCCGTGTCTGTTTATGGGCTCTAAAGAGCCCCAAAACTGAATAAATTCACTTACATTGTTTTATTTGTTCATCCTGACATCAATATCAAGTATTTAAGGATTAATTTTTTAATAGTACAAATCGCCCCACCTTGTTTTTCTTAAAACTTGTCTCGCTTATTTTTGATCACTGCGTCTCTCAAATGAATTTTAAGATTCTCTGTTGAGATTTGATTATCACTACAGAAATTATAATTATTTGAGGTAATTGACATCAGTAGTATCAATTCTTCCCTGCCATTAATATTACATTTTCTGAAGTATTCAGTTCTTTCTTTAAAGCATTTTTTAAAAAAGATCTATACATGTTATTGCCATTTTGTTAGTTTTAAAAAATAGATCGTATGGTTCTGATAACATCTGTCAATGTGATTTTTTTCTTATTAAGCATTTTAATTGATTTGCAGTGTTGTGCTGGCACGGACACCAGTTGGCAAGGGCCAGTTACGTGCAACTAGTCTCAGTTCTGGTTCGGTGGCATTACAGTGGTAGCTTCAAATGGGCCGTGGGAGGAGAAGTTGCCCCAAGGAAATCAGCAATCCCTGCATATCAGGGATCTCTCTTTCCTGTCCTGCCTTCCTTTAAATAACCAGCACATAACTGGTGACAGGTAGTTAATGGAAATCGTCTATTTTTCTTTCGTGTGGAAGAACAGTTTGATTCCAACATGCTAACCTTGAATCCAGCCCATTTTAAAATCTCTTCTTAGTTCCTGTTTGTCTGTAGATGATCTTGGATTCTCTATACAGACATCATGGAAACGGCAAAGAGGAGTTTTTCTCTCTTTCCGTGCGGTTCTTGTACCTCGTTTCCTTCTCCTGCTGCGTGGCCGGCGGAGAGCTTCGGTTCGGTTCTGAATGGATGAAAGAGGCCATTTGTCCTTCCCTGGACGTTCAGCGGAGCTGCTTCCCAGGTGTCACCACCAAGCGCGATGTCCCTCCTGAGCCTGCACTGGCTGCCCGCGGTCGCCTCCGCCCTCTGTGTGGCTGAAGTCCTTTTTTAGGTGGGCGATCAGGTACATGAGGGCCGGGTCCTCTCTCTGAAGAGCTTTCTCCGACTTCACTCCTTCTGCTTTTCTTCCTCGCGCTCCGGCTGTTCTGACTCTCTCTGCTGGTTCCTCCTCGCCTCCCTCACTGTGATGTGCTGGAGCTCCAGCAACGAGGTCTCGGGGTTCTTTCTTCTAAGTATGCTCACTCGCGGCTTTGAGTACTGCCTAGTTTGATTATGTTAAATGTATATCTCTGGTTTGTTCAGTTCTTCTCAAGTTTAAATTTGTATGTCCAACTGCCTACTTTTTACTTCTACTTGAATGACAAATGGTGCCTTTTATACTGAATGCCTGGTCTTTTCCACCCTTTCCTGACCAAACTGCTTCATCTTGATGAAAGGCAGCTCCATTCTGTCAGTTACCCAGGCCAACAGCCTTCTACACCCCACGCTAGCTTGTCAGGACATCGTGGCAGTGGGACTTTCTAGAAATACTTACAGAATTACTTTTTGTCATCTTTGCTACACCCACCCTGGTCCAAGGCACCATCATTTGGGCTAATTTTTTTTTATTCACCTCCTCCCTGGCCTTCTCCCCTTTCAGCCTGTGTCCTGAGCAGCACTAGAATAATGTCTCAACAAAGGAGTTGACTTGTATCTTTTACCCTCCTCTGTTCAAGCCCTTCAGGGGTCCCCAGGTGCTCTCAGCCCTCACTGCGTCTGTGGGGCCTGGCAGGGTCTGCAGCCATCCTCGCTCCTCTGACGCCACCCCGGAACTCTCCCGGACCCCTGACTGCAGCCCTGGTCTTCTCTCGCCCGACAGGCCAGGCGCGCCCCTGCCTCTTAATGTCACACTCGCAAGGTTTTTGTTTCCTAACTGCGGTGCTCTGATCCCAGACACATGCAAGGCCCTTTTCCTTTACCTCCTCTGGTGTTTACTCCAATGACACTGTTTAATTCACTCCTATCCCACCCTCCCAATCCAGAAATTCATCTCCGCTGAACCGGACCCAATAGTCTCACAGATAGTTTATTTGTTGATAAACATAGAAATTGGCCCTCTGCTCTTAAAGCTTGAAACTTATATTTGTTTTATCTGAGTTCCTTCCTCAGGAAATGACCTTCACCCCTCTCAAAAAAAAAAAAAAAAAAAAAATATCAAGGAACTGGAGTTCACCAAATCATCACATCCAGATAATGGGACACCACCTCTCATTCATTATGATTCCTTTTTGCTCCTCCTGAGTTCCCATTTTCTTACACATTACATTTCTTTCTTGCTGTATAAACCCTTAGTTTGGTTAGTGAGATGGATCTGAGACTAAGTCCCCGTCTTCTCCGCTGCAGCACCCAATTAAAGCCATCTTCCTTGGTGACACTCATCATCTCAGCAGCTGGCTTTCTGTGTGGCGAGCAACAGACCCTAGACGGAGCACCTGCTGTTTCTGGAACAATCTGTCTCTACCGTGATGCCACTTAACTCTCCTCCCTGCACTGTTTTTCTCCTTAGAAATGATCACTGTCTAACTTGATTTTTAGGTTCGTATTTGTTATTATTTACCTTCAACTTCCCTATTAGAATACAAGCACAACAGGACAGAATTTGTTGTTACTGTTTGTTTGAAGCTTTTTTGGTTATTTATTTTGATATCTCCAAAGTCTAGAAAAGTGCTTACTACCTAACAGGTCTGTACTAAATATTTGTTGAGTAAATAAACTGATGCTATTGAGTGTATTAGTTTCCATTTGCTGCTGTAACAATTTAAGACAAACAGTGACTTAAAAAGAGCACACAGTTGTTTTTTCTTTTTTCTTTCTTTTTTTTTTTTTTGAGATGGAATCTTGCTCTGTCACCCAGGCTAGAGTGCGGTGGCACGATGTCGGCTCACCGCAACCTCTACCTCCTGGGTTCACGCAATTCTCCTGCCTCATCCTCCTGAGTATCTGGGATTACAGGCACCTGGCACCATGCCTGGCTAATTCTTGTATTTTTCAGTAGAGATGGTTTCACCGTGTTGGTCAGGCTGATCTCGAACTCCTGACCTCAGGTGATCCACCCACCTTGGCCTCCGAAAGTGCTGGGATTACAGGTGTGAGCCACCGCGTCCGGCCACAGTTATTTTCTTAAAGTCATGGAGGCCAGACTCCAAAAATCAGCTTTACTAAGCTAAAGTCAAGGTGTTGCTTGGGGTGGTTTCTTCTGGAAGCGCTGAGGAAAGTATCCGTTTGGTTGCCTTTTTCAGCTTGTAGTGCCTGCCTGTATCCCTTGGCAGCCAAGGAATTCCATCCTCAAAGCACGTCACTCAAACATGGCCACCATCACGTCTTTCTGCTCTCTGACTCTTCCTGCCTCCCTCTTGGAAGGATCCTTGGGCTCACACTGGGCCCCCAGAGCTAATCCAGGATATTCTTCCTTTCTTGAGATTCTGAACTTCATCACATATGCAGGGTCCCTTCTGCCCTGCAGTTTGACATTTACAGGTTCCAGGGATTAGGATGTGGACTTAAGGGAATCGTTACCCAGCCAACCGCAGTGGGGAAACTCTTTTACAGTACAGACGAGCTAATTTTAAAAAGTTATAAATGATCATTTCTTTTACTAAATACTTCTATAACAGTACAGATGAGCTAATTTAAAAAAATTATAAATGACCATTTCTTTTACTAAACACTTCTATAACTATTGAGATAAAATTTATATATTTGTTCTTCTGCAATGTCTTAAAAAGATTTTTTATTATGAAAAAAACCTTACTATTTTAACTATTCTAAGTATATAGTTTAGTAGTGTTAAGTATGTTCACCTTGTTGTACAACCAATCTTCAGAACTGTTTCATCTTGCAAAATTGAAACTCTATGCCCATTAAAGAACAGCCCATTTCCCCTCCCCTTACACCGGAAACTACCAGTGTAATTTCTTAATGTGGTATATGACATTAGAGAATTTTTTTCTTGAACCAGATTTTCATTTATAGGGATAAA
Source organism: Saimiri boliviensis (assembly GCF_048565385.1). Lineage (NCBI taxonomy): Eukaryota > Metazoa > Chordata > Mammalia > Primates > Cebidae > Saimiri > Saimiri boliviensis. The sequence continues at coordinate 119,038,736 of NC_133451.1, read as the reverse complement.
ATGCTACTTGAGTATTATTTTTAATACACTGTTGAACTCAATTTGAAAATATTTTAATTAGAGTGTTTTCATTTATATTCCAGTAGGTCAAAATGGTCTTTCTGCTTACTATTCTTGTTAGTGTTATTCTATCCTTAGAAAGCAAGATTAATGTTTTCCTCACACAATGAGATAAATAATTTCTTCTCTTTTCATCTTCTTTGAAAAAGTTTATATAAAATAGAAATTATTTACATCTTGATAAGATTAAATGTTTTCATCATTTTGCTATCCAGAGTCTTTGTTTCTTCTTAACTCAAATTTTTGCCATTTTAAATAAGTATCCATTTAATCTAACTTTAAATATTGTCATAAAGTTTTAAAAGTATTGTGTTACACGTTTTTAAATCTTAAAGTAACTCTGATTTTAAAGTTTCTAGTGTCGTATTTTTTCTTTTTCTTTTTTGTTAGTGTTGTATTTTTTCTTACTTTGTTTTTCTTAGGCTTCCTAGAATGTTGTCTATTTTATTAACTTTCCTTCAATAATCAGTTTTGATTTGTTAACCTCCTCTATTTTTTCCTCTTTGTAGTAATTTAAGGTCTTAAAATTATGCTTATCTTCTATTTTTTAAAGTTTATGTTGGCCAGGCACGGTGGCTGAGGCTTATAATTATCCCAGCACTTGGGGAGGTCGAGGTAGGCGAATTGCTTGAATCCAGGAGCTCAAGATCAGCCTGAACAACATGGCAAAACTGTATCTCTACAAAACTAAAAAACTTAGCTGGGCATGGTGGAGTACACCTGTACTCCTAGCTACTTGGGAGGCTGAGGTGAGAGGCACTTGGGGAGGTAGAGGCTGCAGTGAGTCAAAATGCAAGTACACTCCAACCTGGGCAATCAGAGTGAGACCCTGTCTCCAAAAGAACCCCAACACTTAAGTTTACGCTGTTGTTCTTTTTCTAGTGCCTTTAGCTGAATGTTTCTCTTTATCTTAAAAACTATTTTGATACACTTATTTAAGGCTACAAGTAATGTTTTTGAGATATTTATTTAAGGCTACAAGTTAACCTCTAAATACCACCTTATCTGCTTTATACAGCTTTTGATCTATGGTATACTTCCATTGTTGTGTTTTTCTATTGTTTTAAATATAATAATTTCTTTATTGAACAGAAATTAGTATTACTTATGAGTTTATTTTTAATCTTTTCATATGCCTTAAAAAACCTTATTTTTACCGTTAATTTTATTGTGGTCAGAAGTCATGATGTCTATAAATCTGTTTTCTTTTTAACTGCTGTGACAACAAGCATACTAAATTTTTAGGATAATGGAGTTGTGCTAACAAAACTTCCAAGGCTGGCTGCAGAATTCTGTGAAAGTCCAGTCCTCAAAGCAATTTCCAGGTCCCCAAAATTCCACCGAAAGGAACAGGGCTGTGCAATCTCTGTAGCCCCTATGAAGACCTTACTCTCCAATGTGCATTCCAAAATTACCGTGGGGTAAAATGGACAAGAAAATCCACTAAAAGAAAGAGCCAGGGCTTTCAAAACAGCTAAGAGGAGCTTACTCCATCTTCAGAATATACGGTCCTCACTATTCCTGCTGAGCAGTATCTGATATGTGCTATTAACATGTGGTTACTGTCTCCTGTTCTCACCTCTGCCAAATACAAGGCTTTATTAGAATCGGCTTGTTCCTCCCTGTTCTATGCCACAGGTATGTAGTGCAGAAATGGTTTACGCTTTAATATAGGCGACATTTGTGAGCAGCAACATCTGGACTTGACAGACAGTCTGGGTGGTCACCTGAGATCATAGTGTTGGAGCTGAAGGAAGCTGTGGGCCTCATCCGTGCAGTGAGGGCTGGTGTGTTGTATATGTGTGGAAGGAGGGTGAGTGTGAATGCCAGAGGGGTGGCATCTGGTAGAAACTGCTGCTGCTATTCGAAAGCACTCACACCCACTTTCTGGCTTGCTAACCCAACCTCATCCTATTCACTTGACAGGAGAGAGCCCCTTAGGTCAGGAGAGAAAGGCCAGTCACTGACTGGGGAAGGACACGGGATCAGTTTGGCCTATGAGGTGGAAGCAGAGGCTTGCGCTGAGGACTCTGGGAAACATCTCTCTACCTGAAATGTGGGAAATGAATAAGAAGAAGAGCGTGTTTCCTCCCGCCTGCTTCCTGCTTTCGAGCACCACGGTGTTGTAAGGAGACATCTGGTGCTGCAGTAGCTTTTGTGACTGAGAAGGGAGGCCACAGACCCAAAGAAAAGTGCACTCAGTGCCTGACACCACCGATCCTTTGCTAACCTCGAACCACCGACCTTCAGACTATTTTTATGTGGACGAAAAGATCTATTTAGGCACTGTTTTGAGGTCTGATTTTACTAGCAGCTGAAAATATCCCAACACACCAGTCCAGTTAGTGAGGAAGGTGGTAGGGAGGCTGTGCTGATGGCCAGGTCTGAGATGGCCAGACCCGGAGCCCACACAGAGATGGTGTTTTCCACACCTCCAGGCTGCTTTGTGTCTGGGAGTCATAGCCCTTCTTGAAGAGCACCAGAAAATGTTAAAACTTTAGAATAATGAAATCTAGCATTTGGTGTTAAATACCAATATACCATATTTGTGTATGAACATGGAAATATAAGAAAATTGAAAGAAAAGAGTCAAACACACATTTGAAACCAAAATTTTTTTTCCCCATTGAATGTGATCCTTTCCCTTTCCCTGCAGATGGGGAAACGCCGCTGTCATGGTTAATTCTGCATGTTGGCTTGGTCAGGACTACGATGACCCACTGTTTGGCCAAACACCAATTCTAGATGTTGCAATCAAGGTATTATTTTAAATTTTTTCTTTATACCACTCTTTCAATGTTTCTTTTTATAGGATTTCCACTTTTAGATTCAGGGGTACATGTGCAGGTTTGTTACATGGGTACATTGCTTGATGCTGAGGTTTGGGCCATGAATGGCCCTGTCACCCAGAGAGCAGGTGTAATACCCAACAGCTGGTTTTTCACCCCCTCCTCTGCCTAGTAGTTCCCAGTGTGTACTGTTGCCGTGAAGTCAAGGTATAGTTTAGATGTGATTAATTCTTATAATCAGTGGACTTTAAGTAAGCCAATTATCCTCCATAATATAGGTGTGCCTCTTTCAATTAGTTGAAAGCCTTTAGAGCAAAGATTACAAACAAAGCCTGTTTCCCAAAGAAGAAAGAATTTTCCTCAAGACTTCAGCACAGAAAGGCAGCAGAGTTCCCAAACTACTGCCCTGCAGAATTTAGATCCAAGACTGCAGCATTAACTCTGTCCTGAGTCTCCAGCCTGGGGCTGGCCCTAGAGATTTTGGACTTGTCAGCCCCCACAATCATGTAAGCCAATTCCTTAAAATTAATAAAGCAATCCCTCAGAGTTTTAAGAAAGAATTGATGTTGCAGCCTTCAGTCCAAATTCTGCAGTGCAGTAGACTATGAACTGAGCAATGTTGCTGTACTGCAGTCTGGAGGAAAGTTCTTCCTTTTTTGAGAACTCTCGCCTTGCTCTTAGGCCTTCCACTGATTGAATGAGGCCCACCCATTGCTCTCCACTGCTTTACTTAGAGTCAGCTCCTCGTGAACATGCACATATACTCACGCACCCTATCCATTCTCATTCTCTGGAGAACAGCAACACACACAACCTCTTATTCCACAATTTTATTTGTATAACAACTAAATCCAATTTAATGGAAGCTACAGATTACAGATTTTTAGTGCCCAAAGAAATGTCTAGCTGTGTGAAAGGGAAAGCAGTGTTCAAGTAATTTAAGGTATAATTGTCCGCGCTTCTCCTCTGACACAGTGTTACCTCAGGTGATTGTTGACTAAAATCATTATGTCAAATGCACATTATATGTTGATAAAACTTTCAGCTGACTTTAATAAGGGAAATGGACTACAGCCAAATAAAATAATCTGGAAGATTATTAAAACAACAACAGCAACAGAAGGCTTTCCAAAGAAGGAAGCAAAGGAGAGAAAGAGAGAGGGAGAGAGTGTGTGTGTGGTGTGTGCTCAATTATAAATAAAAAAGAGAAAGACATGAAAGTGAAGAAACATGGTAAAGGCCACAGCACTGGAGTTGAAGTCATTCTAACAGACAGATCCAGAACCAAGAAGGAAGGGAGGCAGGAACCTTCAAAGAGCCTAGAGAAACAGCTAAGATGAAAGAGAGACACAGGCAAGCAAACCTGAGCAGGGAGGAGGAGGCAAGGAGGTCAGAGGGTGCAGGGATCAGAGACAGGGAGGGCCTCTAAGAGGACCACGGTTTGGGGCACCAAGGTGACACAGACGCAGTAGACACTGTCTGCGCCTTAAGACATGAGAAAAAAATGAGACGAGCTGAGCGACAGCAGGGAGTCTTCTCTGTTTTCGCCTGACTCCCCTGGGAGTGCCAGCTTCTGTTTCAGCTCCAAGGGTATTTTCATATATTTACACTCAGTGCACCATCTGTTATTTTCCTGCCTGGCTCATTATAAAATCCCACTACATGCTAGAGCTACTGAAATCTCTGTACCTTTCCCAGGAAAGACTCTTTCCGGGAATGAAAACTGTGGATGTCCTGGAGGCAGCCGTTCTCTCTGACCCACTCTTTATGATGTCCTGGGTCACACTGCGTGGCTGCGACCCCATATCTCCGGCTGCTGGCCACGGGCTTGGGGGCTGCGGATTGAGGAGGGGCAGTCTGGGGGAGATTCATAAGCCAGTGCTGCAGTGGAAACGGGAGGAGCGTGAGGAAGGAAAAGTGGATGCAGACAGAGCACAAACGTCCCGATTGTATCAGAACGGCTGGAATATGTAGTGACAATTCCCACCTCACTATGCTATGTAACTGTAGGGAAATTCAACCTGAACTTTACTTTCTAGATAAACACTTGGAGTCTTCAAACCAATTATCCAGTCAGTTTAAAGGCAAATGTTTACGTTCAAATGATAAACCCACATAGAAGGAAGAGAGAGGGAGGGAGGGAGGAAAGGGATTAATACATTAATGTTGACAAATCTCTGCATTAGAGTGTAGGTGAAGCTTCTCTATAGATCCCCTGTAGATTAAGAGTTTTATTTTTGGTAGGGCTGTAAAAAGGAAGCACACAAATCATGATAAACGGAGGGCTTCGGAACCTGAAGGCATTTGTTATCATTCAAAGGACCTGAAGCTGTGAGTTCAAGAACCTGCGACACAGTCAGAAGATATGCCACGTGCAGTGGCCTGGAGCCTTCCCTTGGCTCGCATCTGTCAGCGTGGTGCTCCCTGTCCAAGGCTTCCCTCGTGGTTCCCATCAAACGGCAATGTGGTGCTCTCCGATGAGAACGGAGCCAGCACGATGCTCCAATCTTCAGTCAAAAATACTTAGTTCTACCAGTAAGAGGGAGTAAGCTACGGGTATGCAGGCAACAGAGTGGTGTGCGGACACTGGGGACTCAGAGAGGGGCAGGGGCGAGGGATGAAAACTTATCTTTTGGGTATAATATACACTATTCAGGTGGCAGGTACACTAAAAGCCCAGACTTCACCACTACATAATTCATCCATGTAACCAAAACCCACTTGTACCCCATAAATCTATTGAAATAAATTAAAAAAAAAAAAAAAGGAAAACAGTAAGAGTTGGTAAGGATGGGGAGAAACTGAAATTCTCACACGTGGATGGTAGGAACCTAAAGGGCTGCAGCAGTTTCTCAAGTTGGGAAACAATTTCACTTTTTTTTGTTGTTTTTTGAAAACAGGTATTCAAATATATACTTGTATTCCAAAATTCATCACAGCATATGTATATTAGCCAACAGATGTAAACAACCTAGTGGCCATCAACAGATGACTGTATAAACAAAATGTGTATGCATACTATGGAGTATTATACAGCCATAAACAAGAATGAAGGTTCTGACGTGCTACAACATGGATAAACCTTGAAATCATTATGCCGAGTGCAATGACTCAGACACAAAAGGACAAATCTTTATTATTTACATGAAATATCTAGTAGAGGCAAATTCATAGAAATAGAAAGTAGATTAGAAGTTCCTAGGACTGGGAGAGAGGAGGACGGGGAGTTATTGCTTAATCATTACTGAGTTTCTATTTCGCATGATGAAAAAGTTTTGGAAATATAATAGTGATAGTTGCATAACATTATGAATAATATTAATGCTACTGAATTAAACACTTAAAGTCATTTAAATGTACATTGAATGCTATATATATGTGTATATATACATAATATATGCAGAACAAAAACCATTACCACCAAAAAAATACTTAGTCCTGATCCAGAGGAATTGCTGCTTAAAATTTGGCTCAATTACTAAATTCATATCACCTCACTTCACCCTGGGAAGATAACTAAGAAAGCGCTATGACATCTCCTTAGATTTCACTAAGGAGAATATATTATATAAATTGCCAAATTTATATAACACACAATGTATAGATTTACATACAAATATATCACATATATCAAATACATAAATGTAAATCTCAAATATAAATGCAAAAAACACCTCAAAGGATTATTTTGAGATTTTTGACCTATTTCTAATTGAGTAAGAAACATAGTTCTCAGGGAACCACAACTTGGGGTAAACATTTAATCTTTGAAAGATTACACAAATTCTGGAGCATAGTACAAAGAGATGCCACTGTCACAAAGTTTCTACAGATTGTCATATGTTGCAATAAATTGTCTTCAGTTCATTTAATTTTCTGGTTTTAATTTGGGGTTATTTTCTCTTAAATAGTAGAAGAAAATGTTAGTCTTTGCAGAAAGTCATATCCCTTAAGAGTCATGGTTATTTGTTATTTGATTAGTTTTACCACTTTAATATGTAAATGTTTTCCCCTTCCAGTATTCTGTAGTATTTTTTGGATGACGGAAACTTCCTAAAGCACTCTAAAGGTGGCACACTTTCTTAACTTGAACAGAAAATTAGCTCTTATTACTTTTCCTGCTGATTAATGTCTTCATTTCAGGTCAACAAAGAACATTAAAAAATAACTAGCAAACAAAGCTATATATATATATCTACATATACACACACACACACATATATACAATCTCAGTGTCTAATCAATTGGGCTATATATATTTTTTTATTATTATACTTATTTGGGATCCATGTGCAGAACGGGCAGGCTTCTTACATAGGTATACACGTGTCACAGTGGTTTGTTGCACCCATTAACCTGTCATCCACGTTAGGTATTTCTCCTAATGCTCTCCCTCCCCTAGCCCCCAACTTCCACAGGCCCCAGTGGGTGATGTTCCCCTCCCTGTGTCCCTGTGTTCGCATTGTTCTCACTTATGAGTGAGAACATGTGATGTTTGGTTTTCTGTTCTTGTGTTAGTTTGCTAATTATGGTTTCCAGCTTCATCCATGTCCCTGCAAAGGACATGAATACATCCTTTTTTATGGCTGCATAATATTCCATGGTGTATATGTGCCATATTTTCTTTATCCAGTCTATCATTTATGGGCATTTGGGTTGGTTCCAAGTCTTTGTATTGTGAATAGTGCTGCAATAAACATATGTGTGCATGTGTCTTTATAGTAGAATGACTTAAAATCCTTTCAGTATATACCTAGAAATGGGATTGCTGGGTCAAATGGTATTTCTGGTTCTAGATCCTTCAGGAATCACCACACTGTCTTCTACAATGGTTGAACTAATTTACATTCCCGCCAACAGTGTAAAAGTGTTTCTATTTCTCCACGTCTTCTCCAGCATTTGTTGTTTCATGACTTTTTAACGACTGACATTCTAACTGGCATGAGATGGTACCTCATTGTGGTTTTGATTTGCATTTTTCTAATGACCAGTGATGATGAGCATTTTTTCATATGTTTGTTGGCCACATAAATGTCCTCTTTTAAGAACTGCCTGTTTACGTACTTTGCCCACTTTTTGATGGAGTTGTTTGTTTTTCTTTTGTACATTTGTTTAAGTTCTTTACAGATTCTGGATATTAGCCCTTTGTCAAATAGATAGATTGCAAATTTTTTTTCCCATTCTGTAGGTTGCCTGTTCACTACTGTGCAGAAACTCTTTAGTTTAATTAGATTCCATTTGTCAATTTTGGCTTTTGTTGACATTGCTTTTGATGTTTTAGACATGAAGTTTTTGCCCATGCCTATGTCCTGAATGGTATTGCCCAGTTGTTTTTCCTAGGGTTTTTATGGTTTTAGGTCTTACTTTTAAGTCTTTAATCCATATTGAGTTAATTTTTGTATAAGGTGTAAGGAAGAGGTATAGTTTCAGTTTTCTGCATATGGCTAGCCAGTTTTCCCAACACCATTTATTAAATAGGGAATCCTTTCCTTATTGCTTGTTTTTGCCAAGTTTGTCAAAGATCAGATGTTGTAGATGTGTGGCATTATTTCTGAGGCCTCTGTTCTGTTCCGTTGGTCTATATCTCTGTTTTGGTACCAGTACTGTGTTATTTTGATTACTGCAGCCTTGTAGTATAGTTTGAAGTCAGGTAGTGTGATTCCTCCAGCTTTGTTCTTTTTGCTTAGGATTGTCTTGGCTATATGGGCTCTATTTTGGTTCCATATGAAATTTAAAGTAGTTTTTTCTAATTCTGTGAAGGAAGCCAATGGTAGCTTGATGGAAATAGCATTGAATCTATAAATAACTTTGGGCAGTATGGCCATTTTCACGATATTGATTCTTCCTATCCCTGAGCATGGAATGTTTTTCTATTTGTTTCTGTCCTCTCTTATTTTCTTGATCAGTGGTTTGTAATTCTCCTCGAAGAGGTCCTTCACATCCCTTGTTAGTTGTATTCCTAGATATTTTATTCACTTTGTAGCAATTGTGAATGGGAATTCACTCATGATTTGGCTCTGTTTGTGTTTTATTGGTGTGTAGAAATGCTTGTGATTTTTGTACATTGACTTTGTATCCTGAGACTTGGCTGAAATTGCTTATCAGCCTAAGGAGATTTGGGGCTGAGATAATGGGGTTGTCTAAATATATAATCATGTCATCTGCAAACACAGACAATTCGACTTACTCTCTATCTATTTGAATACATTTTATTTCTTTCTCTTGCCTAATTGCCCTGGCCAGAACTTCCAATACTATGCTGAATAGTAGTGATGATAGAGGGCATCCTTGTTTTGTGCTGGTTTTCAAAGAGAATGCTTCCAGCTTTTGCCCATTCAATATGATATTGGCTGCAGGTTTGTCATAAATAGCTTTTATTATTTTGAGACACATTCCATCGATACCTAGTTTATTGAGAGTTTTAGCATGAAGGGGTGTTGAATTTTACTGAAGGCCTTTTCTGCATCTATTGAGATAATCATGTGATCTTTGTCATTGGTTCTGTTTATGTGATGGATTAAATTTATTGATTTGCATATGTTTGACCAGGCTTGCATCCCAGAAATGAGGCCAACTTGATGGTGGTGGATAAGCTTTCTGGTGTGCTGCTGGATTTGGTTTGCCAGTATTTTACTGATAATTTTCCCATGGATGTTCATTAGGGATATTGGCCTGAAAACTTCTTTTTTTGTGGTGTCTAGGCCAGGTTTTGGTATCAGAATGATGCTGGCCTCATAAAATGAGTTCGGGAGGAGTCCTTCTTTTTCTATTGTTTGGAATAGTTTCAGAAGAAATTGTACCAGCTCCTCTTTGTACCTCTGGCAGAATTCAGCTGTGAATCCGTCTGGTTTTGGACTTTTTTTTGGTTGGCAGGTTATTAACTACTACCTCAATTTCAGAACTTGTTATTGGTCTATTCAGGGATTCAACTTCTTCCTGGTTTATCCTTGGGAGGGTGTATATATGTCAAGGAATTTATCCATTTCTTTTAGATTTTCTAGTTTATTTGTGTACAGATGTTTATAGTATTCTGTAAAGTTTATTCTCTGAAGGTTTATTGCTGAGTATAAAACGAGGAAACTGAGGCCAGCACAAGAAAATTAGATGCCAATTCCAATTTATTTAGCTCCCGGGTGAGGTTCTGTGGTCCCAGGGAGAGGGGCCAGGGAAGTCGTGCTGCTTCCTCTCAGGAGTGGGGTTTTATAGGGAGTGAAGGCGTTTGATTGGATTTGGAGAAACGATGTGGACAGCGGGAGCTGCTATTGGTAGGGAGGTGGGACTTCCTGTGAGCGGGCTAGGTGCTGAGTGCAGAGGGGATTTCCAAGGCAGAGCTAGATGATTGGCATCCTAGCGCAGAGGGGATTTCCAAGGTGGGGTTAGATGATTGACATATTCTAATTTTCAAGTGGGGAGGGAGATGGGCATGTCTGAACTCTCAGCGAGGCAACCAGCCTTACATATTCTTTGATGGCAGTTTGTATATCTGTGGGATCAGCATTGGTAACCCCTTTATTATTTTTTTTATTGTGTCTATTTGATTCTTCTCTCTTTTCTTTTTTACTAGTCTTGCTACTAGTCTATTTTGTTGATCTTTTCAAAAAACCAGATCTTGGATTCACTGATTTTTTTGGAGGAATTTTCATGTCTCTGTCTCCTTCAGTTTTACTCTGATGTTAGTTATTTTTTTGTGTTCTGCTTGCTTTTGAATTTGTTTGCCCTTGTTTCTCTAGTTCTTTTCATTGTGATTTTAGGGTGTCAATTTTAGATTTTTCCTTCTTTCTCCTATGGGCATTTAGTGCTATAAATTTCCCTCTAAACACTGCTTTAGCTGTGTCCCAGGTTTGCTGGGGAGTGTTTTACTTACAGTTACGTAGTCAATTTTAGAATAAATGTAATGTGGTGTTAAGAAGAATATATATTCTGTTGATTTGGGGTGGAGAGTTCTGTACATGTCTATTAGGTCCACTTGGTCTAGAGCTGAGTTCAAGTCCTGAATATCCTTGTTAATTTTCTGTCTTGTTGATGTGTAAGGTGTTAAAGTCTCCCACTATTATTGTGTGGGAGTCTAAGTCTCTAAGAACTTGCTCCATGAATCTGGGTGCTCCTGTACTGTACGCATATATATTTAGGACAGTTAGCTCTTCTTGTTGCAATGATACCATTGCCATTATGTAATTCCCTTCTTTAGAATTAAACTATATTTTTTACAGACAGATGGCACTATGAATCCTAACGCTTGCTAGGTTGCCTTCTGTGAGCTCTTCTAAAGGATAAATAACTGAAGGAAGCACTCCAAGATCATTTCTACACCTTCCAGCAGCATCCGCAGGAGTGTTAAATAATTCTTCCTTTCAGTCTGCTTAACTTGTACTTGGTTGGTCTATTATGCTATATAAAGATGACCAAAAAAAGCATACTTCAAGTGTGGTGCCTGTCACAGCCCAAACTGGGAAAGGGTACTAGACTGTTTGCTAAAGGATATGATTTTGCCCTTTGTCTTAATTAGCAGTTAGAAGATTGCAAGGCATGAAATGGGGTGACAGGGAATTAACGCATGTTCACCTACAGCCAACAGTGTTCTACATTTATTTTCTCTTCCTTTGAACCTGCCACAGTCATGTTAGAAAAACAATGATTTGATTTCAGAATATCAGGGAGTGTATGAACTAGAAATGTAGTGCCTTATGTAAGCATGAAGATCTTTCTATGAACCACCATTTCTCACTCTCTCCATTTTTTCATCTACAGCCACAGTTTAACTGTGTAATTACTTAGAGTTTATTTTTAAAACAGGCAATTATTGCTTCTTTGAAAACCATAAGCTGCTGTAGAAATGTAGATGATACTGTTATTCTGGCTATAATTATTACAGGGGTTGAGATTTCTGTGTAGAATCAGACTAGAGTCTGATATCCAAAAGGTTAGTGGGGTCTTGATAACACACCAAGTCATTAGATGGAATGGCAAAAAGTGTGAATCAATATTCAAATAGCATTTCTTGAGCACTTCTTCTTTTTTTTTTTTTTTTTTTTTTTTCCTCAGATGGAGTTTCGCTCTGTTGCCCAAGCTAGAGTGCAGTGGTGCAATTGTTCTCACTGCAACATCCACCTTCAAGGTTCAAGTGATCCTCCCATGTCAGCCTCCCTGGTATGTGGCACTATAGGCTCATGCCCCATGCCTGGCTAAATTTGTTCAATTTTTAGTAGAGGCAGGCTTTCACCATGTTGGCTAGGCTGGTCTGGAACTCCTGGGCTCAAGTGGTCCACCCATCTCAGGCTCCCAAAATGCTGAGATTACAGGTGTGAGCCACTGCGCCCAGCCTTGAGCACCTCATCTGTGGCAGGACTGTACTGACGTTCAACTCTAAGGAGAGTTACCAGATTAACCAAAAACAAAACAAAACAAAAATATGAAGCAAAACAAGCAAACCAACCAAAAACACAAGAGGACACCTAGTAATTTGAATTTCAGATTAACAATGTATCTTTTTTTGGTGTAAGTATGTCCCAAATATTGTATGGATATACTGAAAACTTATTTGCTGTTTACCTGAGACTCATATTAAATTGGGCATCTTGTATGCTGCCTGGCAATCCTATTTAAAAGATAAAAAGCCTGAATCCCTGAGCTTGAGATGCTTCCTGTAGCGGGGAGGTCAGTATGTCAATGCTGCTGGTCAGAGCTGCATGGAGTGGAGCAACACACTTTCTGAGCACAGTGGAAGGTGTCAGCTAACACACGCAGCCCATCCTCTTTCCTTCTCTCACTAGAAACGTGTCCATAGGCTGCTCAAAAATATTTAGCTGGTGCTGAGATTCTTCAATTCTACCTAAGTCTGATTTCCTCTCGCGCAAATCTACACTTACCAAGATAAGTTTCTAAAAAAATGGCACGGAATTGGAAGTGAATAAATTAGTTTAATCCGAATAAGATTATGTGAATTCTCCTTCCCTGGGTATGTGAAACTGGGAAGCATCTGAAATCATATGGTACTAGATTCTGATCTTAATCAACATGTAGCACAAAAGCAAAAACTCTTAACTGATTTGGAAGTTGTATCTAGTCACGTGTCTTGCTTCTTACCTTTCAGAAATGATGGTACCATTGTAACTGCATGTCTATATTTTCTTCTGAAAACACCCACAAGCAGTAGCAGATTCCTTATCCAAATGCTGAACTTCTGTCTTGTACTCATGATTGCCAGATGGTTGCCTCTTAGCCAGAGAGGTGGAAGTAGCATGGAACTGCAGTTAGGCTCTCTAAAGTCTATCCCTCATCTCTGCCTAATTTACTACCTGGCTTGGTTCTTAGTGTGCACTGGCAGTCTGGTTGGTTCTTCTGCTGGTGTCACTTGGGATCATTCATGTGGTGCTGTCAACTGATGACTCAGCTGAAGCTGGAGGTTCCAGGATGGCCTTACTCACCTCTGGCTTTTGGCTGCCAGCTAAGGTACCATGTGTTTTCTCTACATGACCTCTCATCCTCCAATAGGTTAGAGGGGCCATCTTCATTGCAGAGTGGTTTGATTTCAAACAAAAGCTGCAAAACCTCTTTAATGCCTAGGTTTAGAACTGGCAGAATGTACATCTATTACATCCTGTTGGCCTAAGGCCAGCCAAGATTCAATGTGCAATGCATTTAGGGAGATGCCTTTCATTCAAGGTCATATTGAAACAATCTAGGGATACCTAAATTTGGGACATAGAATGCTTAAATAACTTGCCTTAGATCATATTATTTTAACTAGTAGAAAAACATTTTAAATACATATAGGTCTTTCATTGTTACTTCAGGCCAAAAGATATTTCAATAATGTTGCTATTTATCCCATATAACTTCCTAGAAGGACAACAATTATTTAGGTGTATAAGTTCTTGTATCTTTGTTTTAAAAATCACCTGACAATTACTCTTTGAATTTCCATTCATTTAAAAAGCTACTTATGGAGAAATTTAAGTGATTATAACTAATACCTAATGACCTACACTTTGGTTTAAATGCCAAAAAAAGATAGAAAAACATGGATTTACACTTATATCTTTATTTTTGCCTTTATAGAAATAAAGGATGAGTTCAATGATACAAAATCAATTGCATCAATTCCATCTAGAAGAAGGTCAAGGGGAGGGGAGGAAGAATGGTAGACAATCTATCTTTGATTCATAAAAAAAAGACTAAGAAAAGCTAATCCATAACCAAAGCTAATTCTGAGAAATGCATTATAAAAATGTTCTTAGCTAGTCTTTCATGGGTTTAGGTGTGTGTTTTGAGACTGTAATGCATTATTGGAAACGATTTCTCCAAGCAAACAAAGATTTCATATCCTAGTAAATTAAGTTTTGGACAAGTATGACTCATCAGACAGATGCAATATCATATTTTAAAATGTTAGGAAAAATATTGGGATATTTAATGCAAATGAAAAGGACTGTTCAGATATGTAATGTAAACCAAAAGGACTATTCATTGATAAGGCTGACTAGGAATTCTACTTTGAGATACAAATCCAACCTAAAAAATTTAATTTAAAACACTTTATTAAGTGCTCCAAAGTTGACCTAACTTTTCTTTATCAAGTGTTAAAAAAGGAAAACTAGTTTCATTTTGATTAGTCATTGATTATTTATAAATTGTTTTCTTTTTCCAAATGGTATTGCATTTTGTGTGTGTGTGATTTTATTTAGATTTGTACACAAGGGAGCAAATCAAAGAAAAAGTTACATTGAAATGTGTTTCAAAGGAACAAGAAAAAGTAGAAAACTTGTAGGGCTACGTGGAATCTTTAAAATTCGTGAGATGTCAAAGTTTCCAATTTGAGGCAAAGATATAATAGTGTTTTTACTCATTTCTTGGAGATAAGAAATTTTCTGCTCTTTGGAATTGAAAGAGATAGAGGCACGAAAAACCTTCAAAAAAAAATCACCAAATCCAGGAGCTGCTTTTAAAAAAAAAAAAAATTAATAAAATAGACAGACTGCTTGATAGACTAAAGAAGAAAGGAGAGAAGAATCAAATACACACAATCAGAAATGATGAGGAAATATCACCACTGACCCTATAGAAATACAAACAAGCATCAGGGACTACTATATACAGCTCTATGCACATAAACTAGAAAATCTAGAAAAAATGGATAAATTCCTGGACACATATAACCTCTCAAGACTGAACCTAGAAGAAATTGAATCCCTAAATAGACCAATAATGAGTTCTGAAATTGAGGCAGTAATAGCCTATCAAAAACAACAACAACAACAACAACAACAACAACAACAACACCACAACAACAAAGCTGAGGACCAGAAGGATTTATAGCAGAATTCTAACAGAGGTACAGAGAGGAACTGGAACCATTTCTATTGAAACTATTCCAACAACTGAAAGGAGGGACTCCTTCCTAATTCATTTATGAGGTCAGACTCATCCTGATACAAAAACCTGGCAGAAATACGACAAAAAAGAAAACTTCAGACCACTGAAGTTGGTAAACACCGATGCAAAAATCCTCAATAAAATACTGGCAAACCGAATGCAGCAGCATATCAAAATGCTTATTCACCATAATCAAGTTGGCTTCATCCCCGGGATGCAAGGTTCATTCAACATATGCAAATCAATAAATATAATTCATCACATAAACAGATCTAAAGACAAAAACCATATAATTATCTCGATAGATGCAGAAAAGGTCTTTGATAAAATTCAACATTCCTTCATGTTAAAAACTCTCAATAAACCAGGTATTGAAGAAACACACCTCAAAATGGTATGAGCCATATATGACAGATCCACAGCAAATATCATATTGAATGGGCAAAAGCTGGAAGCATTCCCTTTGAAAACCAAGACAGGGATGCCCCTTCTCATCACTCCTATTCAACATAGTATTGGAAGTTCTGGCCAGGACAACTAGGCAGGAGAAAGAAGTAAAGGGTATTCAAATAGGAAGAGAGGAAGTCAAATTATCTTTGTTTGCAGATAACCTCATTATCTCAGTCCCAAAGCTTCTTTAGCTGATAAGCAACTTCAGCAAAGTCTCAGGATACAAAATCAATGTGCAACAATCACTAGAATTACTACACACAAACAGCAGGCATGTAGAGAACCAAATCATGAATGAACTCCCATTCACAATTGCTACAAAGAGAGTAAAAGACCTAGGAATACAGCTAAGAAGGGAAGTGAACAACCTCTTCAAGGAGAATTACAAACCACTGTTGAAAGAAATCAGAGAGGTCACAAACAAATGAAAAAGCATTCCATGCTAATGGAAAGGAAGAATCAGTCTCACCCAAATGGCCCTACTGCCCGAAGCAATTTATAGATTTAATGCTATTCCTGTAAAACTACCTTCCATTGACATTCTTCACAGAAGTAGAAGAAACTATTTTCAAATTCATATAGAACCAAAAAGGAGCCCGAATAGCCAAGGAAATGCTAAGCAAAAAGAATAAAGCTGGAGGCATCACCGCACCTGACTTCAAACTATACTACAGTGCTACAATAACCAAAACAGCATGGTACTGGTATAAAAATAGACACATAGACCAGGAGAACAGAATAGAGAACCCAGAAATAAGACGACACACCTACAACCATCTGATCTTTGATAAACGTGACAAAAACAATCAATGAAGAAAGAATTCCCTATTAAATAAATGGCACTGGGAGAACTGGTTAGCCATATACAGAAAATTGATACTGGGCACCACATACAAAAATCAACTCAAAATGGATTAAAGACTTAAATATAAAACCCAAAACAATAAACACCCTAGAAGAAAATCTAGGCAATACCATTCAGGACATAGGCATGGGCAAAGATTTCATGATGGAAACACCAAAAGCAATGTCAATCAAAGCAAAAATGGACTAACTGGGATCTAGTTAAATTAAAAAGCTTCTGTACAGCAAAAGAAACTATTATCAGAGACAAAAGACAATCTGTGAAATGGGAGAAAATTTTCACAATGTATCCATCTGACAATGGTCTAATATCTAGCATCTCTAAGGAACTTAAACAAATTTACAAACAACAACAACAACAACAACAAAACGACCCAACCCCATTAAAAGGCAAAGGGCATGAACAGATACTCCTCAAAAGAAGACATATTGCAGCCAACAAACATGTGAAAGAAAGCTCAACATCACTGATCATTAGAGAAATGTAAATTAAAACCACAATGAGATACCATTTCTTGCCACTAGTTAGATGTCAATTATTAAAAAGTCAAAAAACAACAGATGCTGGCGAGGTTGTGGAGAAAAAGGAACACGTTCACACTGTTGGTGGAAGTGTAAATTAGTTCAATCATTATGGCAGACAAACTAATGCAACAACAGAAAACCAAGCACCGCATATTCTCACTTAAGTGGGAGCTGAACAATGAGGACACATGGACCCTGGGAGGGAACAACCTACCCTGTGGCCTGTTGTAGGGGGTGGTGTAAGAAAGATTATCGGAAAGAATAGCTAATGGGAGCACTATTTCTGCAGTCTCCAGAGCCTTCTCTCTCCTGTGCAAAATGGCAACTCTTAAGGAAAAACTCATTGCACCAGTTGCAGAAGAAGAGGCAACAGTCCCAAACAATAAGATGACTGTAGTGGGTGTTGGACAAGTTGGTATGGCGTGTACTCTCAGCATTCTGGGAAAGTCTCTGGCTGGTGAACTTGCTCTTGTGGATGTTTTGGAAGATAAACTTAAAGGAGAAATGATGGATCTGCAGCATGGGAGCTAATTTCTTCAGACACCCAAAACTGTGGCAGATAAAGATTATTCTGTGACCGCCAATTCTAAGATTGTAGTAGTAACTGCAGGAGTCCGTCAGCAAGATGGGGAGAGTCATCTCAATATGGTGCAGAGAAATGTTAATGTCTTCAAATTCATTATTCCTCAGATCGTCAAGTACAGTCCTGATTGCATCATAATTGTGGTTTCCAACCCAGTGGACATTCTTACATGTGTTACCTGGAAACTGAGTGGATTCCCCAAACACCGTGTGACTGGAAGTGGATGTAATCTGGATTCTGCGAGATTTCGCTACCTTATGGCTGAAAAACTTGGCATTCATCCCAGCAGCCGCCACGGATGGATTTTGGGAGAACATGGCGACTCACGTGTGGCTGTGTGGAGAGGCGTGAATGTGGCAGGTGTTTCTCCTCAGGAATTGAATCCAGAAATGGGAACTGACGATGACAGTGAAAATTGGAAGGAAGTGCGTAAGACGGTGGTTGAAAGTGCCCGTGAAGTCATCAAGCTAAAAGGATACACCAACTCTGCCACTGGATTAAGTGTGGCTGATCTTATTGAATCCATGTTGAAAATCTATCCAGGATTCATCCCGTGTCAACAACGGTAAAAGGGATGTATGGCACAGAGAATGAAGTCTTCCTAGCCTTCCGTGTTTCCTCAGTGCCCGGGGATTAACCAGCGTTATCAACCAGAAGCTCAAGGATGATGAGGTTGCTCAGCTCAAGAAAAGTGCAGACACCCTGTGGGATATCCAGAAGGACCTAAAAGCCCTGTGACTACTGAGCCCCAGGCTGTAGAAGTTTAAAAACTACAATGGAATTAACTCCGAGCCTTTAGTTTTCATCCATGTACATGAATCGCAGTTTGCTCTGATCTTCTTCAATATGTGAATTTGGGCTCACAGAATCAAAGCCTATGCTTGGTTTAATGCCTGCAATATGAGTTCTTGAACAAATAAAATTAACTATTGCAGTGTGCTTCTAAAAAAAAAAAAAAAAGAATAGCTAATGGATGCTGGGCTTAATACCTAGGTGATGTTTGATCTGTGCAGCAAATCACCATGGCAAACGTTTACCTATACAACAAACCTGCACATCCTGCACGTGTACCCAGAAACTTAAAATGAAAGTTGAAGAAAAATAAAGTAAAATAAAATATTATAAAGATATATATATATATAAAAAAAAAAAAACAAAGAAAAAGAACAGTTTCTGCTCTTAGGATAAATTATAGGAAAATTCAAGGGCTGTGTTCCCACTCCAGTATTGTTATCTGACAGCTTTGAACTTGTCATTAACTTTCTGTTAACCCAGTTTCTATTCTGTGTAATGGGCATAACTATGTGAGGTTGGCTTAGGGATAAAATAGAGTATATTTGTCCTTTCACAGATTTAAAATAGCCGTAAGTGACTGGCGAGGAAGACTACAGGCCTCCTCAGGGAATTGCTCTGGCCTTACTGTGCGCCAGGCTGTACTGGACAGGCGCGAGTGAGGGTCAGAGGGAGAGACAGTGGTGCTGGTGCTTCTCAGACGAGGAAGGAGGCACCACGAACAGAGGGAGGTGACTGGGGCCATGTGTCCCCTCTCCTGCCTGTGATTCTGCTCCTTTATGGAAAAGCCCAGAAATTTCTAGTCTATGACACAGCTTACAACTGAGGCAGAGATGCTTTCTTGTAATAGTGACAAGATGAGCTGAACCTCATTTTTTTTTTTCTGGGAAGCCTTGATTCTGTCTTTCTGTACTATTACAGAAAACGTGGTGAAATTTGCAAATACCTACATGCAATGAAAGAATCATGCTCACAGATTTAGAAGCAAACTGGTGTGGGTGCTTAAACACTTAAAGAATATCATGAAAACAGACTGGGCACAGTGGCTCATGTCTGTAATCCCAGCACTTTGGGAGGCTGAGGCAGGTGGATCACCTGAGGTCAGGAGTTCAAGACCAGCCTGACCGACATGGAGAAACCCTGTCCCTATCTCTACTAAAAATACAAAACATTAGCCGGGCGTGGTGGTGCATGCCTGTAGTCCCAGCTACATGGGATGCTGAGGCAGGAGAATCACTTAAACCTGGGAGACGGAGGTTGCGGTGAGCCGAGATTGTGCCATTGTACTCCATCCTGGGCAACAAGAGCGAAACTCTGTCTCAAAAAAAAAAAAGAATATAATGAAAACACTAGATATGTTTAATCTAGACATTATTCATTCATTTAATAAGTATTTATCAAAAAATTGTGTTTTGAGTACTGTACTTGACATTGGAGATTCAGTTATGATCAAGATAAGACATGGTCTCTATGCTCATGGAGCTTGTATATGAGATGCTGCTAGCTTCAAAAGAAGAAATCTAATCATTGTCAACATCAGTTGAATGAAAACCATTATGAGGATCCAGAGAACAACAGTCTTCACACGATATGATTCTGAAGTACATAATAATAAATGTAGCAGTCTACATAGAGACTGTCTTATTTTATGTAACAGGGACATGTACAATAGTTTATTACAGCCTGCATGCAAATAGTTTTTGCTAAAATAATTCAAAGGGCCAAGTTTAGGAGTAAAATAGAAAAGCAGCTGTATTTATTTGCATATATTTGCATGAACACTATACATTTTTCACAGGAA